>NC_141172.1:14282500-14907500 GCF_055505025.1 Bos grunniens
CATTGCCAAACTTGCAAATGTATCATTTGATGGTGATGATATTTAAAATTTTTCCTTTATAATTTTTCTATAATATAATTACTTTATATATATATTTTAAAGTATGACTTGTGAACTTATTATATATTGATGGCCCACTTATTACTTTTTATTATTCATTTCCTTTTTCCATCCCATATTTCAATAAATTTTGAAAGGAATTTTATATGTATATATGACATTTGTTTATTTACTTTTGTTCTCTTATAATATTGGTTTGATTTGCAATGTTGCAAATTTAGTTTCTTTAGAATATAAATTTTATTTATTTTTTTTCAAGTATACATTGAGATTTGTATTCAAATTTAATAAAAATCGGTCACCCCTTTAACCTTTATGTGTCTGAAACAATAAGGAATATAAATTTTAAAACTGATAAAATTGTTTCCTGAATATCATTTTAAAATAGCTGCATTTACCCTTTTTACTAAATTTCATTTATTTCAGAATTATAAGACTGCAAACTGATATTTCTTTCCCATCTATCTCCACATTTTAATTTTTGTTTTTATGGTGAAGGAAATGGCAACCCACTCCAGTATTCTTGCCTGGAAAAGTCCATGGACAGAGGAGCCTGGCGGGCTACAGTCCATGGGGTTACATGACTGAGCATGTGTGCATGAGGGTGGAGGGTGATGGGTTGGTAGCAATAAACCGGTAGAACTAAATATATATATATATATATATATATTATTCTTATTCTACTTTGCATTGTGTGATTAGCTATAGGATGTCTTAATGCTATAGCTGTAGGATTAGCTATAGGATGTCTTAATGGAGTCAGATTTTCAACAGTCCAGTTTAGGCCAGTAACCTCTCTGAATATATTTCCACATCAAAGAAATGAGGCTAGTGATAATAAATATAATATACTTACTAACTATAAATGAGTATTACAAAAATGAAATAATATATATGAAAAGTCTTTCAGTAAATGTTTAATAAATATGCATTTCTTTAGAAATAAATAAATTTGGAAAAAACAAGAAGTCATGAATAAGGTTTTTAAAATAAGCAAAACATGAGAAGCAAATAGTTTTTATACCATTGGCTAATCAGAGACGAAGATGGAATCTCTTCTGTTCATTTCAGTAACCCTAATACCAAAACAACCTAACCTCTAAAAATAACACAAAAGGAGACAGTAAAATAATAAGGCAATAATATTAATTCAGCAATTTTATAAAACAATACTGTACTTTAATCATGAAGAATTTACTCTGTAAATGTTGAGTTGATTAAAATTAGGAAATAACTTGTGTAAATTAATCGCATTTGTAGATAAAAGGAAAAATGCATATGAATATTTGTATTGGTGCTAAGAATGCATTTGTTGAAATCAACAATATTCATTCTAGAATTTTAAAAGATAATTTAGAATTTAACATGACAGAAAAAGGTTTGTATGATGGAACAGTACAGGCATTTTCTCTTATAATCAGAGATTCCTTTGTAATCAAGACATTTGCATTAAAACCAAAAATTTGTAGACTCTATTTACATTTATTAAATATTTTCTATATGCTAAGTACTGAAACTAAGTGCTCTGTTTTAACCCTCTCACATAATTTGGAAGGGTAAGTACTGTTTCTGTCCTTGTTTTGCAGGTGAGAAAATGAGGCAAGTATGTCTTAGAGAAATAAAATAAATTTTCGAATAAATGGGAAAGTTAGGACTCAAGTCCTAAATTTAGGACCATTCTCTTTAATGCTCAGGGCTTTCATACCCAACAAGAACACTAGATGGATGTTTATAACACGAGAAAATGGATGTTTAGGGCCACTAATGGATGTTTAGGAACATCAAATACATTGTTGAAAGAATTTGATAGTTGAAAGAATTTGAAAGAATTTGCCAGTTTAAAATAGTAAGCATGATGAGGGAAAAGTGGGAACCCTCTTAGGCATTCTTAGAATGATGGTTCAGTATAGTTTTCAGTGCTTTAAGTCAAAGGTTATAATTCAGTCCCCTTGCTCCTGCTCTGAGTATTAACAAGTACACTTATCTAAGAAGACAAATATAAATTCATATGTGTTCATTCACAAACATCCATTCAGAATCTACCTTATGTTACATGTTTTCTTCAGGATGAGGGATACAGAGACAAATACAACTGAGCCTCTCCTCTTTAAGATGCTCACAGTGTAGAGGGCTAAATAGGACTGTAAACAACATGCAGTATGATCCGTGCAACAGTGGAAATCATATATGATACACAGTATCACAAAAATTGATAAACCATCTGAAAGTGAGGGTATGGATTGGTTACTTTAAGGAATTCTTGAAGTTGGTATTGGAGTAGGGCTCTGAGAGGTCAGTTAGAGTTTACCATGAAACTTGAAATAGTTTAACATGTTTTTCAGGGAATTATAAACCATAAATTACATAATTAAGGGATTTTTTTCTTTACAAAATCATCATCCCTTAATAATTCTGTAATATATACATTTCTATATTATTAAATAATCATTTTCAGGCCACATTTTGGATGTCATTAATTATCACTGCTCTAAAACACAAATAAAATGTGTTAAAGAACTTTTATTTTATTCATTGTGACATTTAACTATAGCACCACACTTAAAAACATGTTCTACCATATTATATATAAATAACTAGATAAGTGACTATATGTCTTCAATTGCCACTGAATATAATTATTGAAATTAAGATTTGTAAGGGATATAGAAAGATGTCATTCATTTCCTTCATTATGGGTAAATAAGAAGTTGCTAAAGGTCATTCAATTAAGAAATAAGCAGAGGAATTTGAAGTCAAATCTTCTTGTTCCTTTTAATCTCTTCCTTATCTTCTTCCACAACACCTAACCCTAGCTATTACATTTTTTTTAATTTAGAATTGTAATATATAAGAATATTATAAAAACATAATCCAATAAGAAAATGATGTAGAATGCTTTTAAAATACATATATATGTGATTAATATCTCACATATATGTGATTAATAGTCCCTTGGACTGCAAGGAGATCCAATTAGTCCATCCTAAAGGAAATCAGTCCTGAACGTTCATTGGAAGGACTGATGCTGAAGCTGAAACTCCAATACTTTGGCCACCTGATGTGAAAAACTGACTTATTTGAAAAGACCCTGATGCTGGGAGAGATTGAAGCCAGGAGGAGAAGGGGACGACAGAGGATGAGATGGTTGGATAGCATCACCAACTCAATGGACATGAATTTAATTAAACTCCAGGAGTTGGTGATGGACGGGGAGGCCTGGCGTGCTGTGGTTCATGGGGTCACAAAGAGTCGGACGTGACTTAACTGAATTGAACTGATATCATTTTATGTTAAGGAGGGAATATTTAGCAAGCTACAAATTTGACAGATAGTCTGTAATCGTAGAGATGAGTTTCCCCTTACCAGTGTTTGCCACTAAACTATTACACTTAGAAAAGCTAAGTGAAGGAAGATAGCAGTGTTTAAGTGTGATCTGCAGACCACTACATGAGAATCACCTGAGTTGATGTCTGTCGTACTCAGGGTCCACTTAATAATAACTTTTAGAATGGAACCTGAGGATTTAATCTCTACAGAATCATCAGCATCTATCTTTCTTTGAAATCTTCATTTTCTTTAGTTTTCTTGTGTAGTCTGTATGTAACTGCAATTGTATCAAATTCCCTATTGTACATTTCTGTTTGAAGGCATCGAGCCATTTATTATACATAATAAATAGTCATTAAAAGGATGGTGAGGAAGACTGTATCTCTGGAGCCTTCCATTTTATTTCTTTTTTTTCTGTCTAGTCCACAAATGAACTAATCCACTATCAGAACATTACTCGTGCTTTCTTCCATGTGGAACTTGAAAGAAGTACTGTTTTCTTTTTCAATTTCTCTTGTGGCTAATTTTCAAATTAATCTGAATATTTATTCGCCCCCATTTGTTTTGATATCTTTTTGTCAATTAACTGCATCTTCTACTTGGGAAAGAAAGAAAAAGAGAGGAGAAGGAAATACATGAAAAGCATGAATGCCAGAAATCTCTGCATGTTGATGATTCAGCTACTTCTTAGATCAATATAGGAACTTTAGATGTGAAATTTTTAATTTAGAGTCAAAGTCTTAAAATACCAGCTATATTTTATTTATTCTCTCATATGGTACCAAACTCCAAAATAACTGAGTTGAGTGTTAGCTCACTGTCATTCATTCATAAACCACCATCAGGTCTTGAAGATGTCAGTGAGGATGCTGTGACAATTCTGTGAGCTCCATGACCATGTGAGTGAGCTATCTAAAAATTTTTAAATTTCTTTACTAATGGTGACATCCAAAGAAGAGGAAAGATACAAAAGCATCATATCAGAAATTTTATTTTTTTCTCTGTCATTCTTAGAATCACTAAAAAGGAGTAGCATCCCAGTCCTTTGCAGTCCTTCAGTAACTTTCTTCATTCCTTGGAATGAATGCTGAGAAAGTGGAAGCATTTCTTCACCAGTGTGTAATTGCATGGATACACTTTTCTAACACCTCAACTAATACCATTCGTCCCTTTAAGGACCTTACATAAATAACTTTATGCAGAGCAACCCCATGGGAACAAATTAACTCTTTGTCTCTCCAAGTGTTGATAGCTTTCTTTTTAGTTCTAAATTTATCCCTGAAATTCATCTTTCCAGACTAAACTCCAGATTTCAATTTACTACCTCATTACACAATGCCCTACATTATAATAATCTTTTCTTTCTTACAGCTCTTCCTCTGAGATCGGAAATTCCTACAGACCAGAATTGGGCACTTATGTGTCCCTATATACCATAGCCTAGCCCCGTGTTGATTTTCATGGTTTGTGTTTTTATGGAGTGTAACCAAACTCCATGGAGCTACAGCCATTCCTAATAGAGCTTAGTTTAGCCCACTCCACTGACCTGAACTTTCCTTCCCTAACCATTCCTTGCCCTAGAAAATGAAGGACAATTTGGCTTTGCCAAAGTCCTTCATAGACTAACCATTTTCTTAACTGACTCTTTTCTCTAAGTCTTACATCAGTACATAACTGAAACAGTCTGTTGATACTTGAAATAAATTTGTAAAGAGTTGGGGTATATAAAATCCATATGTGTATGTCCATGTATTTCTTTTATCTAATTGAGTACAACTAATTGAGTGCATGCATATAATTGAATATGTACATATAATCCTAATCTCTGAATGTATAGTAGGAAAAGTTAAATTTGCAAAGAACTTTATGATATACTACTGCATTTATCTTAACATTCACAGCTTAAATATAGTCTAATAAAAGCAACTTCTTAGACTGCAGTCCTCTCAGCAAAACCACTCCACTGTCCATTGCTTTCCAGATGGGTCTGACCTTGTCTAAGATACTTGATGTGAAGAGATAATGTCAAAATTTTTTTTCTTGATAGACGTTTTGAGGGTCTCGCATATGGGATTCAGAGCTGCATATGCTGGGATGGGAGACAACCACTCATTGTAGTTCATCTGGAGCACTTTATAATCTTGAGTTTCCCTATCTCTCTTTAAAAATAATTAATACTTCACAAAAGGTAATATCTCTTGAAGCAAATTTAATTTAAAAATCTGTTTTAAGTGATAGTGAGGAGATGACATATTTTAGTAAGTGGTGCATGTTCAAAATATCCTGAGAAACAAGATGTCTCAGTGTGTGTGTGTGTGTGTGTGTGTGTGTGTGTAAATGTTTTAAATTCAGAAGCAACCATAAAGGGGAGTAACCATAGTAATTCTGTTCTTTTTCAAGAATGCTGTTGATTATAGTAATAACTCCTATCCAAGCTTATTAATCTAAAATCTTTAATTAAAGTGGATAATGATGATGTGTATTTATTTAACAGGAAATGTTTAATTTTACTAAAAAGAATATAATTTTATGGCTTTAGTTTGGCAAACAGAGAAGCCAGATTGTTTATATATCTGCGGTAGCTCCTGAGATCACTATGATAAGCATTTGGCCTAAGATTTGGATACACTCATTGAATAATGTGAAAAACCCTCAATATTTAAAATCACTTTTGGATAAAGTAAAAGCTATACAGGTAAATGGAGCTAATTTTGTTCAAATCTTTGACTTATTGTATTCTACAAAAATTAAAACCTGAACAGTCTTGAACTATGGTTGATCTTCCTGATTGTAATAGAGGTCATAACCACAATTTATGTGACTTTACCAAAAATGATAAGGTTTTTGTTCATGCATTCACGTAACAGTTATTTTGAGCACCAACTATGTGCCATCCATGGTAAATGTGGAACAGGTAAGATTACAACACTCACAGAATTTATTGTCTGATACTTTTTCTCCAAAGGCTAGACAGACAAATAAAACTAATAAAATTGTTGCTACAGAAAGTGATGTAGGCTATAGAATGGCCTACTTTAGCTGAGATTGTGAGTGTATTTGAGGAAATATCATTTAAGCTGGAACTTGAAAAATGAGAAACTGGAGAGTATTACAAGGAAAAGGACATCATATTCAGAGACCCTGAGTTGGGGGAAATCTGGGGAGAGTGTTAATGTGACAGTAGTTGAGTGAGTTTCAGGGAGAACATCATGAAATGAGAGAGCAGGCAGGTGCGGTGGTGTTTCACGCAGGGCCTTGCAGGCCATGTTAAATTTGATGGGATTTACCGTCAATGGAATGGGATGCCATTCTGGGAAGTGTTAACATTCAAATTTCAGTTTAAATGCATCATCCTGGCTGGCTGTCTTCAAAAAAAGTTTTTAGTATGTCCAAGTAGAAACAGACAGGCGGGGACCTAAAAACAGAATTAGCATTTGAGTTGATTTATATTCTAAATGAATTTTGAAGAATTTGCTATTATGAGGGATTTGGGTGCATATCAATATTTTCTTCTGTTCTAATGTTTATTGCTCCTTCCTGATAATATAGTGTGCTGTTGACACTGTAGAGTATAGTTAATGTCTAACCTCCCATATCATTAAATGTTATCCTACAGTGTCATATTTAAAATGCAGAGTTTCACTGTTTAGACATGCTATGCATTTATTTAAATAGTTCCTTATTTTTGGACTCTGGAGTTATTTTCAAAGCTATTGTGTAATAAATAACTTTTCAATAATTCTCTACTTGCAAATCTTAATACATATCTTTAATGACTTTCTAAAGATATATTATTGGTGTAAAACCATCAGTTTCTCAGAGACAAGCATTCATCATTTCTGTGGCAAACCCACAAAACAGTGAAGCTGAGCAGCGATTAAGCTATAGTAAGTCAGCGTGGCTCACTCCTTAGTAAATGATTCATTGCCCTGTATCAGGAATGCCCCCATTTCCCTTATCTGTCCATCAGAAGATGGCTCAAAATCAGCAGTCTAATAGATTATTACATGTCAGGCACTTGCAGGGTTTTTAGCAAAGACAACTGTAAATATTAAATCCACGATTTTTAAGGTATAATTTCTCTAATCTCCTTATTCTATACCAGCTCATGGTTTGGAAAACCATTACCAAACACCAGCCCCTTCAAACTGTTGCCATTCACTGAATGTTATATCCTCCGTCAAATTCATATGTTGAAACTCTAATCCCAATATGATACTATTTGGAGGTGGGATTTTGTGGGGAGTAATTAGATCATGATGATGGTGCCCTCATGAATAGGATTAGTGTCTGTGTAAGCAGAAACCAGAGAGCTTACTAGCACTTTCTGCACCATGTTGGACACAGCAAGGAGACACTCCTCTATAAACTAGAAATTGGTCATTAACTAAGAACTTGACCAAGATGGCCCCCTGAACTTGGATTTCTACCTTCAAGAACTATGAGACATAAATATTTGTTTTTAAACCACCCAACCTCTAGTAAAAGGTTAGAGTAGCCCAAACTAAGATAATTGCAGCAGATTTTAAAAGCTAGGAAGCACTTGGTAAGGGAATCTATTCTGAAACATTTCTATATCTTTATATTCATGCATGCATGCTCAGCTGCTAAGTCATGTCTGTCTCTGAGCAACCCCATGGACAGGCTCCTCTGTCCATGGGATTGTCCAAGCAAGAATACTGAACTGGGTTGCCATTTCCTTCTCCAGGGGATCTACCTGACCCAGGGATCAAGCTTGCATCTCTTGTGTCTCCTGCATTAGCAGGTGGATTCTTTAGCACTGAGCTACTTGGGAAGCCTATCTGTATAATATGCATGTGTGTTTAAATAAGCATACACATGCATGCTGCTGTTGCTGCTAAGTCGCTTCAGTCATGTCCAACTCTGTGCGACCCCATAGACGGAAGCCCACCAGGCTCCCCCGTCCCTGGGATTCTCTAGGCAAGAACACTGGAGTGGGCCGCCATTTCCTTCTCCAATGCGTGAAAGGGAAAAGTGAAAGTGAAGTCCCTCAGCCGCGTCCGACTCTTAGCGACCCCATGGACTGTAGCCTACCAGGCTCCGCCATCCATGGGATTTTCCAGGCAAGAGTACTGGAGTGGGGTGCCATTGCCTTCTCCAATACACATGCATACACATCTGTTATACATATAATATTTTTCAGCTCATCAATAGTTTTATGTGTTTCTATCTCCTTCAAGGGCCGGATCAGAATAAATAGGGGTGAATCAAACAATCTTATGGACTTTAGACATTAATAAAATTCTGGAAAAATGTAGGGACTCTCTCTACCCCCAAAACAAAAGCAAAGCATAGTTTTTAAAGACATTATTTTTATATTTGATAGCTGGAAGTCTAGAATGGGAAACCATGGGGTAAAATTTGTGAAGTCTGTTCCCTTCACTTGTCAAAAATACTTGTAAAAAAGAAGAAAAGTTGCTGCTTTGCTTATGTGCGACTCTGATCCCATGCTAATATACGTCTTGGAAGAGACAGTTTTATAATTCACTTTATTAAGAGACTCTTTTAATATTGGATTCAAATTATTATTAAGTTAATGCTGATTAAATTATAATATTAATACCTCTTACATTTTTAAAAGCCTCTTTTCAAAGTGCTAGTCTTTTTGATCATCGTAATAATCAACAGTGGCAGAATCCTGACTTCAAATGAATCTTATAATTGAGTATCAATTATAATACAGACATAAGCTTAGACTCTACAATGAAGTCCATGGAAATAAGAACAGCTGGTCCACTCTCTACCTGCAGAGCAACTGCCACCCCAAACTTACTCATAACTGAGCCCCCAGTTCTCAATTATTGTCCCTCAAGTATCTTCTGAACCATTCAGCAGTGTTGCATAGCTTGTAAAACACTGTAGCGATCTGTGCAGGCCAGATTAAATAAATAGAGTCCCCTCTGTGTTTTCTCTGGATAAGGAAAATCAAACCCAGTGAGAGCAATGATTTATCCATTACCAGAGAGCTATGAGAAGGAGGGCTAAAAGGAAAGAGGGTTTAAGCCTAATTGAGTTCTTTGTCTACTCTTCCTCAATTATGTTTATATGCAGTTGTATATGTAAATTTTATGCAAAGGGAAGCAGATAGCATAGAATATGAATAAAACCCTAGCTGTGAAGACTTGGGCAAGTCACTTTCCAATTATAAAATGGAAGCTTAAATTGCAGAGAAACCCCCAACATATTGAAAATTAAATTATCGTATTTATCATTTTAAGAAAAAGACAAAAATGAATTAAAAATTTATTATGAATGTTATATTTTAAATGACAATTCAAATTTTCTAATGCATAGGTTGATATTATTTCCTCAGTTTTGCCTCCAAATGTACTTTTTTTTTTAAACTTTACATAATTGTATTAGTTTTGCCAAATATCAAAATGAATCTGCCACAGGTATACATGTGTTCCCCATCCTGAACCCTCCTCCCTCCTCCCTCCCCATACCATCCCTCTGGGTCCTTAAAAGGCCAAAATGCTATTTTCTTAATTTCTTTTTCAGAGTGTTCGTCGTTATAATATAGAAATGTAACTGATTTTTTGGTGTGTTGACTTTGTATCCTGTGGCTTTGCTGAATTCACTTATTAGTTCTAAGAGTTTTTGTGGAGTCTCTAGGGTTTTCTACATATAAAGTATCACCATAAATTCATGAGTAGATATAATTTTACTTCTTCCTTTCCAATTTGGATTTTTTTTTTTCTTTTCTTTTTTGTCTGGTTGCTCTGGCTAGGACATCAATACTTTGCTGAAAATAAGTGGCTAAATTGAGCATCCTTTCCTTTTGCTTTATCTTAGAGGAAAAGCATTCAGTCCCTCATCATTGAGAGGTTATTTGCTGTGTTTTTCTTATTATATTTAATAATTTCTTATTCTATTTCTTTATTATATTGAGGTAGTTTCTCCTTTACTTACTGTGTTGGGTATATTTTACATGAAAGGGTATTAAACATGTCAAATGCTTTTTCTGCAGCAGTTGAAATTATTATAATCTGTTTTTCCTTCTTTCTGTCAATGTGGATTTTTATGCTAAATTTTTTCATATTTTGAACCATTCTTGAATTCCAGGGATACAGACACTTGGTCATGGTGTGTAATCCTTTTAATATGCTACTGAATTCAGTTTTCTTGAGGATTTTGCATTGATGTTTGTAAAGGATATTGTCTATAATTTTATTTTCTCATAGTATCTTTGTCTGGCTATGACATCAGGGAAAAGGCTGAGCTCATGGAATATGTTAGGGAATGTTCTTTTCATTTCTGTGGGGAAAAGTCTGAGAAAGATTGATGTTAGTTATTCTTTTTTTTATTTTTTAACTTTACAATATTGTATTGGTTTTGCCATATAACAACATGAATCCGCCACAGGTATACATGTGTTCCCCATCCTGAACCCTCCTCACTCCTCTCTCCCCGTACCATCCCTCTATTCTTTAAGTGTTTAGAAAATTCAACAATGAAGCCATCAGGTCCAAGGCTTTCCTTTTTGGGGCAGATTTCTGTTTACCAGTTAAGGAAGCAGTTTATTATTATTCATGTATAATAGCATATTTATATAGATTATATTAAATATATTTATTATATTTAATCTATTAAATATAACATATAATATATTATAAATGTAATATACATTTATAATATAATTTAAAATATAATATATTATAATATTTATAATATAATATTATAAATATAATGTATAAATATAATCTATTTATATATTTATTTATAATCTATAAATTTATACTTTATATAGATTATAAATAAATTTATAATCTATATAAATTATATATTATATAATATATATTATATATGTAATTAATAATATATATAATTGTATATATAAATTATATATAGATATAATTATAAAGTTATAATCTATAATTTATAATCCATAAATATAATCTATAATTTATAATCCATAAATATAGTCTATTTATATATATTTATATCTAAATATAATCTAAATATAAATATAATCTATTAAATATAATATAATAATCTATTAAATATATTTACCTATATTTAATAGAATAATATATTTATTATTCATTTATAATAGCATCCAAAATATTACTTAGAAATTAACAAAGGAAGAAAGACTTGTACAATTATAAATACAAAGCAGGGACTTCCCTGGCAGTCAAGTGGTTAAGACTCCATACTTCCACTGTAAGGGGCACAGGTTTGATCCTTGGTCAGAGAATTAAGATCCCTCATGCAGCACATGGTGTGGCCAAAAAACAAACAAACAAAAAAAAGAATTGCAAAGCATTTCTAAAGTAAGGAAGATGAAATTATTTAAAGGGTACTGACTTTCCATTTGGAAAGAAAATATGTGGGGATGAACAGTGATGATAGTTGCACGACTATGTGCATGTGCTTATTGCCATTGAATTGTGCTCTTAAAAATGATAAAATGATAACTGTTAAGTTAAATATTGATACAAATATTGATCTATTTTATCAACATTAAAAAGTTTTTTAAAAAGCAAATAAATAAATGTAAAGGTATTCCATGTTCATGGATTGCAAGAATTATCCCAATAGCACATTTTGCACAAACTTAAAAATTCATCCTAAAATTTATATGGAATTTCAAGGGATTTCAAATAGCCCAAACAATGTTGAGAAACAAGAACAAATTTGGAGGACTCACACTTCCTCATTTCAAAACTTACTGCAACTGTAGTAATCAAAACGGTGGTACTGGCATAAAGACAGACATATATACAGATGGAATAGAACAGAGACTCCAGAAATAACCCCTGGCATATATGGCCACACGATTTTTGACAAAGATGCTAAGACCAATCAATAGGAAAAGGACAATCTTTTCCACAAGGGTGTTGATAAAATTGTGTATCCATATATAGAAGAATGAAGTTGGACCCTTATCAAACACCATATGAAAAAATTAACTAAGGTTGAATCAGGAACCTAAATGTAAGACCTAAACACAAAACTCATAGAAGAAAACATAAGATTAAAACCTTTACAACATTGAATTTAACAATGATTTCTTGGATGTGACCAATAAAATCATAAGTAACAAGAGAAAAAAATATATATATGTATAAATTGGATTTCAGGAGAATTTAAGAACAAATTGTGCCCCTCAAGGCTACTAAGGCAAGCCACAGAATAGGGAAAAATATTTGCAAATCACATATCTGATAAGGGATTATTATACCAAATATATAGAGTATTCCTAAAACTCAACAACAAAAAATCAACCTGATTCCAAAATGGTCAAAGGACCATCGTGATGGTTTCATGGGCATATAACAACTCACTGAGTTGTTGTATACATTGAATATATACAGCACTTTACATATCAATCATACCTCAAGTGGTTTTTAAAATGCCTAAGATGGTCAATTTTATGTTATATAATTTCTATCACAGTGAAAAACTGGGACAAAAGAAAGCGAAGCAGAAAATTCTTTGGCCCCTTTGGGTCGTTGTTAGATTTTTGCCATAAAGCCTAAGACAGAATATGTAATTCATTAAATTTCATTTTTTTCAGGAAAATCTGGTCTGTAAATTACTGATTTGAGCTTGTTTTTATATAGCCAGCTATAAATTCATGCTTTTTTTTTTTTTTAAATGCTCTCCCTGAACACCTGATTCATCATAATGTTCTGGCATATTTAAAGGAATAAAGAAAATTCCTAGATATGAACAGCTTGCATTGAGAATTTGTTATTGCAGCTAGCAGCCTTCAGAGGTGTGTGCCTGTGAACTCCTAGCAGCTTCTTGAATCTCAGCCAGTGTTTGGGTCCCCTGCGTGTGACCCTGGGGGGAAAGCTATTTGTAAGAGCACCAGACCTGTTTCAGCAATTAATTACTGTGAAGCAGTGGACATTTACTTCATTTTCAGAAGTGTTCTAAGACACATGTTGAAACTATTGCCCAACAATTGACTTTTCAGATTGATATCAGAAGAAAAAATAATTGGAGTTTCAAGCTATCTGAGTAAACTGTCAGAGTTTATGTTGTGAGAAAAAGCAAATAAAATATACACCACACATTTCCCACTTACCATGCTTGTTGTTCAGAATTTTCTAGTATAAATTCTAATCAAACTTCCCCTTACTATATCTTTTGGGTCTTCATCTTGGAAATAATGAGCCACTGGCAGTCCTGAAGCAGCAGCTTCATGTTCTCATTAACGCCAGGGCTTAAGTCATAGAAAATCTCATGGGACTCAGCTCTGACACTCTTTGTTTTGTTTTTTATAGTGTGCTTGTTTTCTTAGTTGAACAAAAAAATCTAAGTAGCCTTTTAGCTGGTTTGGGGGGACATTCTTATCTTTAGGCCTGTGCAGTCCTGCTAATGACTCTTTTTTTTTTTTAATCTTTTTTTTTTGTTTTGTTTTTTTAATTTTATTTTATTTTTAAACTTTACATAATTGTATTAGTTTTGCCAAATATCAAAATGAATCCACCACAGGCATACATGTGTTCCCCATCCTGAACCCTCCTCCCTCCTCCCTCCCCACACCATCCCTCTGGGTCGTCCCAGTGCACCAGCCCCAAGCATCCAGTATCGCGCGTCGAACCTGGACTGGCAACTCGTTTCTTACATGATATTCTACATGTTTCAATGTCACTCTCCCAAATCTTCCCACCCTCTCCCTCTCCCACAGAGTCCATAAGACTGTTCTATACATCAGTGTCTCTTTTGCTGTCTCGTACACCAGGTTATTGTTACCATCTTTCTAAATTCCATATATATGCATTAGTATACTGTATTTCTGTTTTTCCTTCTGGCTTACTTCACTCTGTATAATAGGCTCCAGTTTCATCCACCTCATTAGAACTGATTCAAATGTATTCTTTTTAATGGCTGAGTAATACTCCATTGTGTATATGTACCACAGCTTTCTTATCCATTCATCTGCTGATGGGCATCTAGGTTGCTTCCATGTCCTGGCTATTATAAACAGTGCTGCGATGAACATTGGGGTACACGTGTCTCTTTCCCTTCTGGTTTCCTCAGTGTGTATGCCCAGCAGTGGGATTGCTGGATCATAAGGCAGTTCTATTTCCAGTTTTTTAAGGAATCTCCACACTGTTCTCCATAGTGGCTGTACTAGTTTGCATTCCCACCAACAGTGTAAGAGGGTTCCCTTTTCTCCACACCCTCTCCAGCACTTATTATTTGTAGACTTTTGGATCGCGGCCATTCTGACTGGTGTGAAATGGTATCTCATAGTGGTTTTGATTTGCATTTCTCTGATAATGAGTGATGTTGAGCATGTTTTCATGTGTTTGTTAGCCATCTGTATGTCTTCTTTGGAGAAATGTCTATTTAGTTCTTTGGCCCATTTTTTGATTGGGTCATTTATTTTTCTGGAGTTGAGCTGTAGGAGTTGCTTGTATATTTTTGAGATTAGTTGTTTGTCAGTTGCTTCATTTGCTATTATTTTCTCCCATTCTGAAGGCTGTCTTTTCACCTTGCTAATAGTTGAGGGAGGGACGGAGCTCCGTCCCGGGAAGGGAATCTTAAAAAGAGAGAAGTTTCCAAACACCAGGAAACCTTCTCACTGCCGAATCTGTGCCGAGCTTTGGAAGCACAGAGGGCAACATAACAGGGAGAAAAATAAATAAACAATTAAAACTCGCAGATTTCGAGCCCTACGGTAACTCCCCCAGCGGAGAAGCAGCGCAGACGCCTGCACACGCCATTAGCAAGCGGGGGCTGGGCAGCGAGGCGCGGCGCGGGCTGCATCACTGAGAGTAAGAATCTGACCTGAATACCCTGAGCGCTATCTGAGTGAAATAATTTGGGTTAGCAAACCAGACTGTGGGATATCTACCACGCGAAAAGACAGTCCTAACCTAAAACCGCCAGGCCCGCGCACGGAACAAAGGACTGAACAGAGATAGCAGGCTGCAGACCTTCCCCCTCCGGTGACAGCTGCTAATGACTCTTAGCACTTTTAATATGAGCAGTATCTTGTTATTTTTTTAAATCAGTAACCCCATAAAACAAAAAAAAACGATTCAACTCTGAGTGGTCCTTATAGCTCCTAGCTTATTTGCTTAATAATTTGATTATATCCATATCATAAAATAAAATGAAGAATAACTTTTTAAGACAGCTGAATTGAATTTTAACTTTTTGTGCTCTATATTCTTTCTCCCTTCCGTGCTCCCCACCCTCTTCCTGCCCCTCCTCCTTTCCTTCCTCTCCTCATCCTCCTCCTCTTTCTCTCTCTCTCTTCCCTTCTCTCAATAGCAAAATGTATGTTTTCCATCTCCCTGGGTGTGCTTCACCATTAGTGGGATAACATTAATGGACCAGATGAAATCTGACATCCATTCCACTCTGGCATGCGATGACTCTGTTTCTAGTGGCCACTAGGAGCAGGGTAACAACCGTACCAGCATGCTCTTTTTCATGGTATCTTGGGCACTCTTACTGTGTGATCATTGGTGCTGTTTCTGTTTACAATGGCTTTAAAATATCATATACCTGTGCATGCACACACACACACACACACACACACACACACACTTGCATATCTGTCAAGTCAGTTTTGAAATAAGAAATCTGCATTTTAAGCCTTCATCAAAATCTGAATGCTATATTTCAGAATCTCAATTAGGAAATATATTTAACCATTTAACACTGTTGAAGAAAGCCACATCAGGTTCAAGTCAAGTCATTCAGGAACTCCACTATCAACAGCAAAGTTCAAAATGAATACATCAACAATAAATTAATGGAAAAAAAAGAAAAAAAAAAAAGAAATGAATGGGATGGGTCTGATGTTTTCTTCCCAAAAGGAAAGCTGATATTAAAAATTATGTTGGCCTGTTTTTCTGAAAGATGGCCTTGGCTGAACTCTGTGTAAGTCCTTTGAGTGAGAACTTGGACAAGGAAATTATCTCATAGCAGAAGCACAGAAAATAAGTACCATCAGTAACTGCACACACATAAACTTTTCCTATTTGTTCTCAGAAAGTATTAATTTGAACACATGAACCATGATTTCCAGAAAAATTGCAACATGAAAAGAATTTTGTAAACAGGTACCCAGTGGGAGTTAAGATCATATGAGAGAGGGGCTGGTCATTGGAAATCTGTCTTGTGTTCCTCATATCATTCAGTAATGAGGAAGATATGACATTCAAGATAATGAAATTAATTTCTAATAATGTTTACAGAATCTTTTGGAGAAAATGTTAGAAATTCAGTCACCACCTAGGATGCAAATGTTCTAAATTCTTTATTTATGAGTTTCAGAGCAGGCATTCTTTTGTCACATACAGGGGCTATGGGCTGTGGAATGAAAGGCCATCTTCCTATTTGGATGGCTTTCAGAAAGTTGGAAAACATCTGTGAGCCCAAGTCCTCACCTTCTATAATGAAGGCTTTTCCAAATCTTCCGATCTATATTCCAAGTAATAATAATGATGATACTCAAGATGTTTTGAGTGCTTCTGATTTGTTATACAGGAGCTGCGGGGTTCAATCTCTGGGTTAGGAAGATCCCTTGGAGGAGGAAATGGCAACCCACTCCAGTATTCTTGCCTGGAAAATTCCATGGACAGAGGAGCCTGGCGGGCTATAGTCCATGGGGTCACAAAGAGTAGGACACAACTGAGCGACTGAGTACACACTCTAACAGTGTACAAAATGCTTGATAAAGTGATCTCACCATAGGTAAATATTAATAATATTTCCTTCCTTTACACATGAATAAACTAAAAATTAAAGAGGATAAATGATGTATCCAAAGTCTCCCCATGAGTTACTAACCAGACCTGATGAATGCAGGCTGTATAGTTCCAAAGAAAAATGCCTTACCAAAAGTCACTCAGCACTGCTTCCCTTATGTACCACAGAGCTGCTGAAAGAATTTTAAGCATGGTAGTGAAATAATCAGGTTACTTCTCTTTCCTGTCTTTCTCCCCTTTCTGCCCTACTTTTGTGTCTCCCACTACTCCATCCTGATTTATTTTGCCAAATAAATTATGTTATTTATTTTATTTATAAATAAAATTTTTATAATGTAGAGGACTGGCTGCCTCTACACTAAATCAAATGCACATTGATTTCCAAGTTGTTGTTTTGTTAGGATGCCTTGGCCAACTAAGAAGGCTTCTTTAGAGTGAATCGTGTGGTCTTCTTGCTTCTGTGGGGGTTTATGGCTGAAACTCAGACACACATTTATTTGTTGGATTGACCAAAAAGTTCACTCTGGTTTTTCCAGAAGAGTTTATGGAAAAACCCAAACAAACCTTTTGGAGAACCCAGGAGTAAAAATAAAAAAGTAGTAGAATTAAAAAGTTATTTTGGGGGGCTCCAAAATCACTGCAGATGGTGACTGCAGCCATGAAATTAAAAGACACTTGCTCCTTGGAAGAAAAGCTGTGGTCAACCTAGACAGCTTATTAGAAAGCAAGACATTAGTTTGCTGACAAAGGTCCGTCTAGTCAAAGCTATGGTTTCTCCAGTAGTCATGTATGGATGTGAGAGTTGGAGTATAAAGGAAGCTGAGTGCCGAAGAATTGATGTTTTTGAACTGTGGTGTTGGAGAAGACTCTTGAGAGTCCCTTGGACTGCAAGGAGATCCAGCCAGTCCATCCTAAAGGAAATCAGTCCTGAGTGTTCACTGGGAGGACTGATGCTGAAGCTGAAACTCCAAAACTTTAGCTACCTGATGTGAAGAACTGACTTATTTGAAAAGGCCCTGATGCTGGGGAAGATTGAGGAGGAGAAGGGGATGATACAGGATGAGATGGTTGGATGGCATCACCAGCTCAATGGACATGAGTTTGAGCAAGCTCCTGAAGTTGGTGATGGACAGGGAAGCCTGGTGTGCTGCAGTCCATGGGGTCAAAGGGTTGGACATGACTGAGCAACTGAACTGAACTGAGTAGTAAACAATAATGTAAGGAAAAAGGCTAACAGTTAATTATAAAGACATGAAGCATCCTCTTAAAATAGCATGCTTCCTTTTCCTCTACTTCCTCTCTCCCAGCTTCCACCCTTCCCTCTAGCATATGTCATTTCACACTTTCACACTTGTTTGTTATCTGCTGCAAATTAGCAGGAACCCTTAAGAAAATTTGCAAGTATTGGCACCAAATCCAAATTTCATTTCTCAAGTTGTTTGTGGCCTTAGAAACCTCTCCTCTCTGATGGTCCGTCCCAGTATAGGGAACTAGGTGAGCTGCAGAACCTGAGTCCTACTCTTTAATTCTGTTAACCATCTGTCCCCAGATAGAGGCATTCATTAACGAGTAATCATAGCTTTTGAATAGCACCTTTATGCATGGTTGCTTCTCCTTTCTGCAACAACTTGCTGAGTTACAAGGAAATTGATTTTCTATATCATAAATGATTAGTTTTATAACCTGACTTTGGCTGTTACTCTTTTCTTTTTTTTTTTTTTATATATTTGCCTCAATTTTTATTCCTTTTATCACTCCTCTTTATTTTTTCTTTCATTTTCCTTCTCTTCTGTCCTGTTCTTCCTTCTTTCTTTACTATTTTCCTAATCCTGATAGTTTATAAATCATTACTAACTGTTGTCTAAAAAATACCTGAAAGTAGAGGCTGTTTTATTTGATGGGAATGTTAGGACTTCAAGCCCAGGAGGCAGCATCTCAGGTAGCCCTGAGAAACTGCTTTGAGGAGGCAGAGGATAGAGTCAGGATATACAGGAGTTTGTAACAAAGGGGAGCAAGCAGTGTGAACATCAGATTACCATTAATTAAGGAAAAACAGACATCTCAAGTTAAGGAATTCAGTGCTCTTCTATGTATGGGAAGATACAAGAGTCTGGGATTATTGAAGTCATTCCTTTCATATGCATCTCTGCTATCCAAGGCCAGCATCCTGGGTGTTTTTGATTTTTCACATTCTCTGAACTTCCTCAGAGCTCCTCAGCAATCGCTGGGGGTGGAGTGGGGGTGGCATCTGCTGGATCACAGGCTTTGTTTTCCCTTTTGAGGGCCCTCATTCCCATTTGGAGGCCCCAAGTCACTGATGGCTGTTACATCTTTGTTTATTGACATATCCCATTCCACAAAACCATCACAAATACATTTTAGAACATGTGTGTGTGTGTGTGTGTTTGTATGTATGTACACGTGTGTATATACGTCCCTAGAAATAAACAAACAAAACAAAACAAGGTAAGAGGTACCATATCCTCTTGTAATACTTAGCCCCTGTAACCAGAGATTAATTGAGTAACCTGGCAACCCACTCCAGTGTTCTTGCCTGGAGAATCCCAGGGACGGGGGAGCCTGGTGGGCTGCCGTGACTGGGGTCCCACAGAATCAGACATGACTGAAGTGACTTAGCAGCAGCACTCAATGCAGAGATGAAGAGATTAGATAAGGTTTTTGCTAGTGGCGATTCTGATTGTTTGGATTATAGAGTCATCATGAACTCTAAAAGACAAGTTTCAATACGACAATGCAGTTGGAGATTCATTATTCTGACCAGTCTGGTATCTTTCCTCAAGATTGATGTTCTTGGGAAGAAAGGATTAAAATGGCTCCTTCTCAATTCCTTTTCATGTGAAAGCATGTTTATCCTGGTTGACTATTTAATTCAGACCTTAAAGAATAAATAGGACATTAAAAGAAGAACAGTTTGCTTAGGATATGTTGCATATAGCCTCCTGTTTTTTGAGAAATCCTAAAGCAAATTTTCCAAAGTATAAAGAGAGTAAGAATCTGAGTGAAGTTAGATTAGAGAGTGTTGTTTTCACCTGTAGTTTTAATTGATTTGAAAAATATGGTTTTATTGTTCAAGAGGCAAGAAGATAAAGACTGTATGCAGAAAATAGCAAGCTAATATACCTGGCTAGTAATAGTCATAGATTAAGTACAGTTGGCAATCGTGGAAGGCAAAGTTGGACAGGTAGCTAGTAGAAGTCTAATTTACATATGAGACATCTTGAATGTAAATCAAAACTGATGGGCAATCATGGTACATCATTGAAATTTTGGAAACAAAGAGATAAAAAAGATAAGGATTTTAATGCATTGCTACTGCAGGAGGAAGTAGAACTACAGAGATTAATTAGAAAGCTCTTGGCATATTAGAAATTAAAGTACCACAGTGCCTTGCCAATAGCTGTCACTTAGTAGGTTCTTTTAGGTTAAATGAGTAAAGGAATGAACTAGCCTTTAATCTCCACATTGTTGGTGAAAAATGAAATGGAAGGAAGAGAGATCATATAACCAAATGAGGGAGAAACCAAATGAGGGAGATTTAAATATTGATAGAGAAGGAGGTCTGAAATAGCCTAGAATTCAATGGCTGAAAACTTAATAGAAAGAAATAGCTTGTATTCCAAAAAAATTGTCTCTAAAGCTGTTTTCCATGGATAATTAAAACAAGTACAATTGCTTTGCCAACAAAGGTCTGTCTAGTCAAGGCTATGGTTTTTCCAGTAGTCATGTATGGATGTGAGAGTTGGACTATAAAGAAAGCTGAGCACCAAAGAATTGATGGTTTTGAACTGTGGTGTTGAAGAAGATTCTTGAGAGTCCCTTGTCCTGCAAGGAGATCCAACCAGTGCATTCTGAGGGAGATCAGCCCTGGGATTTCTTTGGAAGGAATGATGCTAAAGCTGAAACTCCAGTACTTTGGCCACCTCATGTGAAGAGCTGACTCATTGGAAAAGACTCTGATGCTGGGAGGGACTGGGGGCAGGAGGAGAAGGGGACGACAGAGGATGAGATGGCTGGATGGCATCACTGACTCGATGGATGTGAATCTGAATGAACTCCGGGAGTTGGTGATGGACAGGGAGGCCTGGCGTGTTGTGATTCATGGGGTCGCAAATAGTCGGACACGACTGAGTAACTGAACTGAACCGAACTGAACCATGATGCAGTAATTGTACTTTATTTTACCCTCTTGAATGAAAGAGTTTATGTTTCTACTGTCCTCAATGCTGTAAAGCTAATTGTAATAGTTGTTGTTTGTTATTCAGTGGCTAAACTGTGTCTGACTCTTTGCAACCCCATGGACAGCAGCATACCAGGCTTCCCTGTCGTTCACCATCTCCTGAAGTTTGCTCAAACTCCTGTCCATGAATTGAAGATGCCATCCAACCATCTCATCCTTGGTTGTCGCCTTCTTCTCCCTTTAGTCTTCCCCAGCATCAGGGTTTTTCCCAATGAGTCAGCTCTTCGCATCAGGTGCCAAAGTACTGGAACTTCAGCGTCAGCATCAGTCCTTCCAATGAATATTTAGTGTTGATTTCCTTTATTGACTGCTTTGATCTCTTTGCAGTCCAAGGGACTCTGATAGATATAAAATTAATAGATTTTCAATTAAGAATTGAGGAAAATCTGTTCAACGAAGGAGCTGGTGAGCATGGTACTAGAAATACCGAGTTAAACAGAGGTGGAGGTGATAGCTCTGAATTCCCCAGGGGAAAAAAAAAAAAAAAAGAATGGAGACTCAGCTTTAGAGTTAAATACAATAGGTATTTCAAAAGAATAGCTCTTTTTGAAGAATCTGATTGTATTTCAATTAAGGAGACACCTACTTATATAGCAATGTTGAATAATAATGCAGTGTTTCAAAAGCCCGAGGGAGAATAAAAATAAAATAGTTTAAATTAAATTGCAAGTTACTTTAATATACATTGATGTTCTTACAAAGGTTTAAGCCCGTATGATATTAAAGTATCAACAAACTTAACCAAGAGCTTCTGTATTAACCAAGTTCTTAATTAACTAAGTTCTTATTCTTAACCAAGTTTCCTAGGCAGGAATTTGTTTCGAAGAACCTTTTTATGCCTCCTGAAGAGAAAGGTACATTCCTCCTGGTTGAGTTAATCTCTTAATCTAATTGAAAATTCAATCTCCTCTGACCTGCTCCATATGAAATTCCTCAGTTCAAGGGTTCCTATGCCGAATTGAAAGGTGTGGGCCTCCTGGAATTTTGCAGTGAAAACTAGGGCAGCTCCATTTCTTGTATTAACAGTTATGCTCCTGCATACCTTTCAACAGCTATAACTTCCTCCTCCAGAGGTCACTGAAAGTCACTGTGGATGAAATGATTCAGCCTTGTCATATTTACAGTGGCAAAATGTCAATACACAAAGTGAGATGATGATAAACAGCTGATTGTCAAAGTTTAGCCTGAATGCAGGCACTCAAATGAAACAAAATCCCCTGGATTATTTCAAAAGAATTAGGTCCTTTCTAATTATGCATCCCAAGATGGCAACATTTAGCTTCTCAAGCCAAGTTTGAAATAACTCAACATGGTAGTATCATTTGTTCTTATACTTAGTATCTTTTATTTTTTCCTTTAAATGTAGTTTCATTCATTTCATTGTGACTGACAACTGTAAAATAATCTTTTGTAGGAATTTGTTCTTAACACTTTGAATAGTCTTTTCAGTAACACAATTTAGAGGAAATATCAATAAAATCTGCAATATTCCTGCATGCTCAGTCATGTCCAACTCTTTGTGACCCTTTTGGACTGTAGCCAGCCAGGCTCCTCTGTCCATGGGAGTTTTCAAGACATAAATACTGGAGTGGGTTGCCGTTTCCAACTCCAGGGGATCCTTCCAACCCAGAGATCAAACCTGCATCTTCTGTATTAGCAGGCAGATTCTTTACCCCTGAGCCTCTGGGGAATCCCCTATGATATTCTTAGTTTCAAAATATTTGAAATAGAGTACATATTAGGCTTAATATATTTTTAAAAAATAAAAAATTTGTTAGTAAGTGAGCTGATTTGTCCTTTAAATTCCTATCACAAATCGTTTGGAGAATATATGTATTCCTTTGTGATACAAAAGAGCAATGTATTATTTGCTTAATATAAAAAATTAAAACGAACATTCAAGCAATGAAAGAAAGTTCAGTTATTATTGTGGTCTGAACGAAAAAAGAAAAATATGATGCAAGAATCTATACTGAGTAATATAAAGAGTAGTATGAGCACTTTTTAAAGAAATGTAGTGGGCATAATTATGACCGTTAACCAGAAAGAAAAACATATTCCTTCATGAGTATTGCCCATATTCACTTTTTCTTTAAGGGGGAAAGATGCTGGCCCATTGGATCAGCTTCTGCACTCTCCTTTATCCATCTGTATCTATATCTATCTATCCATCCAAATCTAGGTAAAAGAATTATCAGATAAATGGAGAAAGCAGGAAGTGTAAATTAATCTCTGCATACAAAGCTAGGGGGAGAAAAGAGCTCATGCCCAGAAAAATATTCAATTTAATTTATAAAGTCTTACCTTCACACTCTGTGTGTAAATCACTGTGCCAAGTGCTTAGAGGGTGTAAAATTGAGTAATGCCCAGTCCCTCATCTCCAACAGGCTCACGGTTTTATAGGCAGGAATCTCATCACTATTATGCAAATTCTGCTACTTGCCAAAATAGATTAAAATACAAGCATATTGCTTTGGGATTTCAGGAGAATTCTAAGGTCACTCTTTTTTCTCTTTATAAAGCAGTGGCGGTTTTGGAATAATTCCTCAAAATTTTTGCCATATCATTTTTGTTTAAAGATAAAGTAGGGCTTCAGTTTGTTTTGAAGAGTTTAAATAATGGCGTTTTAGGCTTCCCACATAGCTCAGTAGTAAAGAATCTACCTGCAATGCAGGAGACACGGGTTTGGTTCATGGGTTAGGAAGACGCCCTGGAAAAGGAAATGGCAACCCACTCCAGTATTCTTGCCTGGAGAATTCTATGGACAGAGGAGCCTGGCAGGCTATAGTCCATGGGGTTGCAAGAGTCTGACATGACTGAGTGACTAAACCACAACAACATTTTAAGCCAAACCAAGACCATCATTATTACTGTATCAGTCAGAATCCTGGTAGGACAAGAGGTACTATCCCTCTTTTCACATATTTTATAACTTTTTTTTTTTCAATAAACAGTAGGGGGAGAAAGAATTAAAAATAATAGAATTTTGTCATGGTTTTATAATGCTGCTGTCAAGTTTTTATTTTTCTTTGGTTGTATGGTAATCAGTTCAGTTCAGTCGCTCAGTCACGTCCAACTCCTTGTGACCCCATGAGCTGCAGCACGCTGGGCCTCCCTGTCCTTCACCAACTCCTGCAGTTTACCCAAACTCATGTCCATTGAGTCAGTGATGCCGTCCAACCATCTCATCCTCTGTTGTCCCCTTCTCCTGCCCTCAATCTTTCCCAGCATCAGGGCTTTTTCAAATGAGTCAGCTCTTCACATCAGGTGGCCAAAGTTTTGGAGTTTCAACTTCAACATCAGTCCTTCCAGTGAACACCCAGGACTGATCTCCTTTAGGATGGACTGGTTGGACCTCCTTGCAGTCCAAGGGACTCTCCAGAGTCTTCTCCAACACCACAGTTCAAAAGCATCAATTCTTTGGCGCTCAGCTTTCTTTATAGTCCAACTCTCACATCCATACATGACCACAGGAAAAACCATAGCCTTTAGACAGACCTTTGTTGGCAAAGTAATGTCTCTGCTTTTTAATATGCAGTCTAGGTTGGTCATAAATTTCCTTCCAAGGAGTAAGCATCTTTTAATTTCATGGCTACAGTCACCATCTGCAGTGATTTTGGAGCCGAAAAAGATAAAGTCTGCCACTGTTTCTACTGTTTCCCCATCTATTTGCCATGAAGCAATGAGACCACATGCTATGATCTGTTTTCTGAATGTTGAGTTTTAAGCCAATATTTTGACTCTCCTTTTTCACCTTCATCAAGAGGCTCTTTAGTTCTTCTTCACTTTCTTCCATAAGGGTTGTGTTATCTACATATCCGAGGTTATTGATATTTCTGCTGGCAATCTTGATTCCAGCTTGTGCTTCATCCAGTCCAGCGTTTCTCATGATGTACTCTGCATATAAGTTAAATAAGCAGGGTGACAATATACAGCCTTGATGTACTCCTTTTTCTGTTCGGAACCATTTCCAGTTCTAACTGTTGTTTCCTGACCTGCATACAGATTTCTCAAGAGGCAGGTCAGGTGGTCTGGTATTCCCATCTCTTTCAGTATTTTCCAGTTTGTTGTGATCCATGCAGTCAAAGACTTTAGCACATTCAATGAAGCAGAAATAGATGTTTTTCTGGAAGGTGCTCGTAAAATGAGAAAATAGACAAGGTGGCATGACACTGACTCCATCCATGTGGGTGGGATTTTAGAATTACTTATGCCTGGTAGCTCTGATGGTAAAGAATCTGCCTGCAATGCAGGAGACCCAGGTTCAATCAATCCTTGGGTCCAGAAGATCCCCTGGAGAAAGAAATGGCTACCTATTCCAGTATTCTTGCCCGGGGAATCCCATGGACAGAAGAGCCTGACAGGTTACAGTTCATAGGGTTACAAAGAGTTGGACATGACTGAGCTACTAACCGACTATGCTCTAGTGAGGCCTTTGATACCTCAATTGCACAAAAACTTGTCTTCCCCTTTAAACCTCACTATATTTTTTCTTAGTTCAAAGAACACTTTACAGTCTTACATTTGTCACTACATTCCCTTTACATGCAGAATTATTAACACAATAGCCCAATAGAATATTTTATCTTTTCATGTCTAAACAATGTGTACATTTTTGTTCATAAACACATTTCTGTGTATTTATTTTATTGGTAAGAGCAGTCACATTGATTCAATATCAGTGAAAGAAATAGAAAAGAAAAAATTATTTCAGGAGATCTCATCTGACCTTTCTAGAACATTAAATAATATATCTTTTATATTGTTTGCAGTTCTGCCTAAAATTTAATTACTATCATAGTTTGGCCTGATTTCTTTTTCAGAATGTTCCCTTTATCTAATTCAGAATTCAGATTGTTCTTTTACCTTTCATCTTCTGTTCATGTTTTCCTGCACCCCCACAAAGTTTTAAGTTCTAGAAAGCCTATTTCAGTGTCATTAGTTACCTTCTTCTCTCAATTATTTCTTTTTTTCCCAATAGAAGTAAAGGATGTTGTTGTTAACTCTTTGTTCTGGATTTAAGCTATCAAAGCACGATGCATAGAAGAATATTATTAACACAAGCTCCCAATGCATGCTGTTTTACAAGGTGCTTTTAAATCCCTTAGTCACATTATCTTTAAATACCTTTTATTGAGGTAACATTGGTGTATAGTATTATATTGGTTTTAAGTGTATAATATTATATTTCTACATCTGTATTCACTGCACTATACTCACCATCAAAAAGTTTGTTTCCATCAGTCACCATGTAATTGGCCTCTTTACTCATTTTGCTCTCCCCCACCCCTCTTCTCTCTGGTAACCACTGCTCTGGCCATTTGTGACAACAAGCCTTGAGGATATGATACTAAGTGAGGCTGAGAAAGTCACATATGATTTCATTTATGTGTGGAATACAAAAAAATGAATAAACAAAATAAATGGACAAACTAAACAAGCATGTAAATACAAAGACCAGAGTGGCCATTCATAATTATTCAAAAACCCATTGTTTAAACCAGCGATGTACTGGCAATGTCTTACAACCAACTCGTTTGGGTGGGAGGAGCCCTGGTTTATGATTTTTGCTCGTTCCATGATACAAGCACACCCATCATGCTTAATTTCAGACTTCTAATGTAACATCACTGAACACTGACCTGGGAGGAGGTATTCATGATTGGCTCCACAAGCCTGTATGAGTCAGATTCTGCACACCACTGGCACTGAAATTCAGGAAAATTCATGAGTTTTATAAGCTCTCACAGATGATGGCTCAGAGGTTAAAGTGTCTGCCTCCAATGTGGGAGACCTGGGTTCAATCCCTAGATTGGGAAGATCCCCTGGAGAAAGAAATGGTGAACCACTCCAGTATTCTTGTCTGGAGAATCCCATGGAAGGAGAAACCTGGTAGGCTACAGTCCATGGGGTCACAGAGAGTCGGACATGACTGAGCGACTTCACCTTCACCTTCACAGATGATAAATGGCAGATCTGACCTTTGGATCCACGTCTTCTGACTCCAGATAAATTCTCTTCCTCAAAATAGAGTGCCATGCAAAGATATGATTGTATCTTAGGTTGGTCTTTCTGCTGCCAGAGGGTTAAAATAAAGCCAGTCTGTTTTAGCTTCCTCCATGGCATTCTGAAGTCTAGCTGTTGTGTCCACGTGGATGGACCTGCCACCGCTACTCACTTCCAACAGAATAAGGCTGCATAATTAAACAAACAGCTTTTTGTTGAGCCATAGACCATTTATTTCCATTTTATAAACTAAATTCTAGTCCAGGAATGGTATTGGCTAATTATTACCTATAATAATGACTCTTCAATAAATACTATTAATATGTTCATTAGATAGTATTTTTAAAACATTCCCACAGCAAATATATCTAAAGAAGTCTTTTAGCATTCTGGAAACAGAGTGAATCTTAAGTGCCTTTACGTCAAATTCCATAATTCAATGTACTAATTAGCATAATTCCCTACTCTGCCTCACTGGAAATTCTTCTAATGTTCCAGGTCAGTTCTAATCACAAAGCTTTCCTGCCCGTCACAGGAAACACTAAACCTTTGGTATCATATAGTCTATATCGGGATGGAAATGATATCACTTTTGGTTTAAATGTACATTTCAGACACGTTATTTTCTGGTCATTGGTATCTTTCTTCTTTAATAAGGTTTTCAAATTATATTTTACCCCATATTTCTATTTATAATTGTTCTCAGCAGTTATGGGAATTTTTCTTTTATTGATTGCATTATATTTCATTTCCCCTGGAGAAGGAAAGGGCAACCCACCCCAGTATTCTTGGCTGGAAAATTCCATAGACAGAGGAGCCTAGCGGGCTATAGTCCATGGGGTCACAAAGAGTCGGACACGACTGAGCGACTAACACACACACACACGTTTCATAATGAAAGTCTGTAAGTCAGCCATAACTTATTTAACCAGTTTACAACTGTCAATATTTATATTCTTTCCAGTTTTTCACTTTCACAGTTAATGCTGTGATAAAAAATGTGCACATTTATTTTATTATATCTCCAGGATAAATTCCTAGAATTTTACTTGGGTCAAATGTTGTATAAACATCTAAGGCTGTTGCTTTATATTGCACAAGTTTCCAACTTAATGTGTCCACTTTCTTGGGCTCCTCATCTTTGAAGAAGAATATATATGTAGTCACTGTTTTGGGTCCAGTCTTGCAGAACTTCACTTTGACAGAGATTCTTCTTGGGGAGCATATCTAAATGACCTAATCCTGTTGACAATGAAGGAGGTGAGAAAAGATGCTACCAAACTCTCCAGAGTTCAGGCAAATGCCTTTGAACAATGAATCCCATTTCCTGTCCAAGAGTAGAAATATCTCTTATGATTGCTGCTTTGAATGCTGGACCATGACTGAAAGAGCCGAGATGAAATTAGAATTTTGAATTTTGTGTTTTAGGGAAATTGAATGTGAGATAGGAGTTTTACAAGTAATAGCACCATGATCTGATCATCAGAACATTGGAAGTGACAGTTCTTGAGATATTTAACTTAATCAATCTCCTAAATACCATTTGCATGCCTTCTTCAAGAAAGAAATTTCCTAAATGAATAAAAATATAAAGAATACCCAGGTTATAGAAGCAGAGGATTATGCAAGGTACATAGCCTCTCCTTAGGCCTTCTCTCTATGTCTGGTCCTCACTCACCTTCTTACCTGTTCTAATAAACTGACAGTGTAGATTTCTGCTGCTCAGCTTGCTCTGTGGTTTTATAATAGTCTATTGGCTCTATTTGCATATTGAAAAGACTTCACTTTCTTTCTACCTTTATAGCTTAGCTCTTTTCTGAATAGATTTTAATCCCTATTAGCAAATTACCTTACTTTTCCTTTTAGCCAAACTATACCTGAGTCAGTTCTTACTCCCAATTATCTAAGCCAATTTCTAGAAAAAAGAACCAAGGCAAGGAAATGACTACAGATTTATTCATAATGAAATTAAGAAAAGGATTTCTGTTAAACTTGTACTAGAAAGTAAAATGAATGGATTTGGATATTAAAGTGCCATTAGCACTTGACAACTGATAAAATCAACCCTTTTATTAAACACCTAAATCCAAGTACTAATGAGCTAGATAACTCAGTCCCTGGAATTATCACCTGTCCCTAATATGCTATAGATTCAGTAGCCTGACCTCCGCTGGTCTTACCCGACTGTCACTCAGCACTGCCTCCCTTTATAGACCACAGAGCTGTTGAAAGAATTTTAAGTAAGGTAGTAAAATAATCCGAGCGCTACTCTTTCCTGTCTTCCTCCTCCTTTTCCCCTACTACTACGTTTCCCACTACTCCATCATGATTTATTTTTCCCAGTTGAGGAGTGGCTGTCTGTACATTATTTCAAATATATGTGTGTATACACACACACACACACACACATCCAGGAGCAGGCTAGACTGGAAGAATACTTGCAAAATCAGTTTGGAAGGATGGTAAATCATTCTGTTTCCACCAACTATAAAGTAAACCCAAACTGTTTTCCTCTCTGATGTCATCTCCTACTCCTGTAGTCTCTGCTTGCTGATCTCTTCACCAACTTCTCTCTGGAAAGCTGGCCAGCTTACTAGTTCTCTACCGCTCTAGCATATTTTTCATCTCAGAGCCTCTGCACTTGCTGATCTGTCTGCTCGAAGCATTGTTCTCCCATAGAGTTACATGGATGGCCCTTTAATTTAGTCAGGACTATTCAAATGTCACTTTTTTATGTAGTCAACTCCAAATGTATCATATAAAATATTAAGTAAGAGAATAACATATCCTGACCAGACTCTCTAGAATAGTTTACTCCTCTCTCTCTTTCCTTCCTTGGATTTACTTTGCACATTATTCGTGGCACTTATAACTCAGACATTTGCCATAAGATTAAATGAGTCAATTCGTGCAAACTGCTTAGAGTGGCACTTGGCCTGCAGTAATTTCTATGTGTCTTTTGAATAAATAATCTACCACATTTTGCAGAGAGGAAATGGAGAGTCAGAAGTGAAGTGCCGTATACCTAGTTGGAAGGGATCCTCAGTTTTCTGTTATATTATCAAGGGCTCAGTGTGAATGGTGGTGGTGAACTGACCCTTTCCTGTCTCCTGTTGCCCAATGAACATTTTAAGTTTTTAGTATGTTTTTTAACTGAGACAAACTGATAGGAATGTGATATAGGGCACATTTCCAGCTTTACCAAATGAATCTAAATATCAAAGACCAAAGAGCCAAATTTAAGATCTAATATTAATTTTTTATGTGCCAAGAGGGAATGTTTGCTGGAATTCCTACAACCACTACTAACCAAACTTAATAAGTGCTTTTCAGAATTTTCCATAAAAATATCCTCAATGCCAGAGCCATGAACTTGGCCAACAGAGATTTGGGCAACAAACTAAATGGATCATCTGCAATCAAAAGACTTAACTGAATGCTAATATTTTATCTCAAGAAGTTATACAGTCAGCTTTTTGCATTCAACCTTACCTTGTATCTATATGATTTTTTTTGCATGGAAAAATTTAATTGAATTGAGTTCATTATAACAGCTATTTTTTTTTTTTTTCTGCAGCCTGGTTTACCATAACAATAAATTTGTATCAGAAGTAGAGTGTGCCATAATATGTGTCAATTTATTTTTTAATATAAATAATACTTTGATTTACCTACCCCTGAACTGGAGCCATGTACCAGTTTTGTCCATTGGCTTGGTATGAATCCTGCCATACTGATGTACACAAAGCGGGCCAGGCTTCCCACTCTGAGCAGTATGAACCTAAATATCTTTTCACTTCTGTTATTGTAGAAGTGGCTTTACTTCTGTGTGTTTGGCTTTTACTTCAATATCACAGTTTAAATGCCTTTGAAATATACTTTATACAATATCCACATTCTTGGCAATGAACACCTGTTCTTTCTTGTAAACATCTAATATGTTGGCATTGAAAAAGAGAATGCCAATTTGAAGTAATATCACAATTAAGAAAGTGATATTTTCCAACATACCTCACCTTGAATTTCTTGAATGAAGTTGGTTATTGATAAATTATTTACATAGTTTTCTTGTATCACCTGTACTTCTTGTAAGCACATAACTGACCAAGGTTAATTAGTGATTATCGCGCTTACTTTAGGGAATAGAATGAAGGGCTTTCATCTGTTGGTTTCAAGTGTGGACAGTTACCGGTTGTGATGATGACATGGGACTGACTTACGAGCAGGACCTTTATGAAGGACAGGTTAATATTGTTTCCTGTGTCAATGATTCTATGTGTTTTAATAAAATAAGGAAGTCTTTCTCTTCCCAAGTGCCAAGATAGGTAGTTGTTTGAGCTCTGAGAATTTAATAAATGAGATAGCAATAGCCTCATGCCAAACAGGAGTTAAATACAAAAAGATAAGGTGAATTTAGTTCTTCTATCTTATAGTGAAATTAATACATTCTCTACCTGTGTTCATTTTACTAAAGGCAATGACAAGGGGTTTAGGCTGAGAATTCTATTGTTAATTCTGTTCTTTCTCTTAGCTGTGCTGTGCTCATTTGGAAAATGAAATGGATTATTTCCTTCACAGAGGATTTTCTTTCTTAATAAGAATCTATGGGTATTGTATTGGATAATAAAAAAGAGCTCCAGGTACAGCTCAAGACTAATAATATTTTTTTTTCTTACTTAGTACCTCTACCTACCTCCATAAATCTTCAGAGAGTTTTAGAAAACAAAAGATATCAAGGGAGAAAAGATAATAACAGTTACTTTGTATCTCCCTACTTTCTTAACTAAAGAAACGTCTCTTTTCAAAAAAGCTATGATTTAGGTAAGATTATATATTCTGTAGGAAGAAAGGAAGGAAATAGTAAAATTAGGGAGGAAGTGATGGAAGGAGGCAGAAAGAGGTGGAGAAGAGAGAGGAAAACATTGGTGGGGGGCAGTGGGGGAAAAAGGGGAGGGTGGGCATTCTTCACTGTGATATGATTCTGTTTTGGTGGTGGAGGAATCAATTGCTATTTGATTTGTAAGCAAAACCACATTTCATATCCCTGACAGCATTCAGAATTAGAGAATATTGCAGTGAATTCCTCAAAGGGAAAGTTCATCGATTCTGTGCAGAATGAAACACTCCAGGAGATTTTTGGATTTATCAGGATGGCTTTGATACTCATCCATTAATTCTAGGGCTACTGGCTGGGTGCCCTCACTTTTGTGAATCAATTGATAGACTTGCCTTGGTCCCCCCAAGCAGAGCGTCCAGTACAAAGGGAATGTATTCAGGAGTTAATCCTAAGAATCGTTGGTGGGGAGTGAGACAAGGAGTAAAAAGGAGCCAGTAAAGGATGTGACCTCAATCAACTTAGCCCTCCTGTAGTGTTAGTCACTCAGTCATGTCCGATTCTCTGTGACCCCATGGACTGCAGCCCACCAGGTTCCTCTGTCCATGAGATTTTCCAGTCAAGAATACTGGAGTGGGTAGCCATTGCCTTCTCCAGGGGTTCCAGACCCAGGGAATGAACCCGAGCGTCCTTTGGTAAAGAAGGCTCAGATGGTAAAGAATCTAAAGGCAGATTCTTTACCATCTGAGCCAGCAGGGAAGCCCAGCTCTCCTGTAACTGGAACCTAATTCGATGAGCTGAACTCTGGCAGCCAGCATAGGAAGATTTTTTTTCTCAGAGTTTACACCTAACGAGCAAAGAATATACATTTACCAACTCCTGTTAGTCATTGTCCTATGGTTGCTTGAAAGAAGGATTTTAGTGTGAATTCTCTGGTATCTCTGGCCTTCCTGCTACCCTGGGGCCCTGCAATCTCTATATAAAGCCATTGAGGGATGGAAGCTGCTAGAAGATAGAAGTCACGCTGTTGTGTTCTACATGGTAAGGCTCTATGTTAGCATCTGACAGTCGATCTTGCTTTGCATTTCACTCTATAGCTATTTATTAACATCTGTCTTTTGTTACCAACCACCACCCACTCCTGTCTTCCTGATAAATGGTCTTGCCTTATATTTCATTCTATTGATGTTAGTATGATCACCACATCTTCTACCTTAAGGATGAAATTTGAAGGTTTCATTGATTTGGCAGTCAGCAAAACATCAGGTTTGAGTCAGAAGGTGTAGGCTCCAGTCTTAGCTGATCAGCTTCAGTTCCCATGTCTATGAAAAGAGAATGATGTCATTTGCAAGCTGGACTCCCAGGGTACTGTAAGGACATGCGGAGCTAACAGAAAGTGTGCTCTACCAGATGCTGGTAAACATCAGTTTTCTTATCGCATGTTCTAGGATGTGAGCTGTGTGTTTGGCTGTGTGTGAGGGCAGTGTTCATGCTTCGTTCACTATGTTCCCAGTGCCTGGAAAAGTACGTAGTAGATGGTGCAGTGCAGCTATTAGAAATACTCATTTAAAGAAGGTAAACACTGGAGTAGATTGTCTTGAATTCAAATGTAAAGTCATCTATTTGCTGGCTGCTCGATTTCAGGCAAATTTTTATCTAAGAGACTTTTTTTTTTTTTTTTTTTTCTGAAACTCACCACTCAGATAGCTTTCTCACAAGGTTGTCTTAATTAAGATTGGCTCTAATGATAGATTCTCCCTCAATAAGATTCACAATTTCACCCTTGGGGTGAGTATACCCTCCAGCTAGAGCTGAAAAAAAAAACCCATAACTTGTTAAACAACTCATTTAAATTCCAGTAGTCAGATCCACATTTTATCATTGAAAACAGTTGCAGTCATTCTATTGTGTGGATATTCTGCTCTGAATTAATAGAAAATAACTCATTATAGAATTTTGTATTTGATTCCTAAATTTACATTTTTGAAACAAAGCTTCAAATAATTAAAAATTTATTAGATTAGGCTTATCTGTGGCTACTTTTGAAATATTCTCAAATTAATATGCATCAAGTAACTCACCTAGTACTATGCATACAGTAGAAACTTAGTGATAGTAATGAATAAGACGGTAAAAGCTGAGGGTTTTATTTTTTTTATAGCCACATAATTATGGATTCAACATAAGTTAAGATCTGCTTATTAAAATCTTTTTTCACCCTTAGATCTCCAGTACAACGCAATCTACCCGTCTATGGTAGGTACTTAGTAAATGTTGTTTAAATGAATTAGCTGTCTATTAGTACATTCAAAGATCATTTTTGAGCACTATCTTTTGCCAGGAAAGTGTCAGGCATCATTAAGAACATATCAACAATAGAAAAAGAAAAAAACATGATTCTTAATATTGGAAGGTTTCAAGTCCAGTGAGTGGTAGAAACATTAAATAAACACACCACACACTCTTACATACATACACAAATAGAGAGTTATGAATTGTAATAAAAAGTATAAAAGAAAAAACAAGGTGCAATAGGAGAGAGAAATAAGGCTGATAGAGTAGGGAAGGCCTTTCTGAGGAAATGATAACTCATAAATAATAGGATAACAGATATGATCCCCCGCTGCCCTAATCCTCATCCCCCAGGCAGAAATCCAGGATCTGGATTTTTTTTTTAATCCAAGATAATAGCATCTATTTAAGCATAGATCTGATTTCTAATGGTTTAAAACTGGGTCTATGCAAAGAAGCATGAGAGACATTTCTGAGGAGATGGAAACATCTTTTGTCTTGATCAGTGTGGTAGTTATTATTTGAATTTCTAAATTTGTCACAGCTCATTAATTTTCACAGTCAAACTGTGTGAATTGTATTACACATACATTATACCAATATAAAGTTGATTTTAAAATAAAACTGGATATAAGTTAATGGGTCAATAAGCAAGCAAATGAAAGATGAATTAAAATTACTCTGACAGTTACCCACATCTGTGTTTTAGTGATTTCACGTGTCTTAGAGTAGTATATTGTTGGACCCATACCTGCATATAGATTACTTTTCTGTCTGTAACAATAGTTCTTTCTGACTTGTCAAGTAATTCAAGCATCTTTTAAACTAATGCTGCTAAGATAGAAGAGGAAAGAAGAAAAGCTTTTTCACTGATGTTCTAGGTTGGATCAGTTTTATACTTTAGCTACATTTGGTAGGTTTTCTTATACCATGAGTGAATAATAGCAAGAGCATCAATGACAATGCCTTTTGTTTATAAAATTCTCAGCTCTGAAGAATTAAATTGCTTTGCATTCGTGTCTTCATTAAATCCTCTCTACCTGAGAGAATTCAAACATGCATATCCCCCTTTTACAGATAACTGGGGCACAGGAACATTTAGGAGATGGCAGATATATGTATATATCAAGGTCTACCAGACTATGATTATAAGCTCCTTTGTGAATTTTTTTTTTTTAATTTATATGGCATTCAAAGGAAACCTTTTTCTGTTCTGCTGTGCATATATCAATCTTTTAATAGCAGGAGACCAATGGAAGCTGTTCATGAACACCAAAGCTGGAAAAATCTGCTGTGCCATTTTTTACTCCATACTTGGTAGATTAATATATAAAGTGAATTGACTAGATAATTGTTTAATAATATACAGCTTCAGAATAAATGGCTACTATGTATGGATATGAATTAAGATTTCATAGTAAAAAGGTTCTTCCATTGTTATTTGCCAAACAACTTGAAACCTGTTTGTGCTGAAAAAGATAATTTGATTTTGTAGTCACCTGCTGCATTTGAACAATGAGGGCGTTATGTGGCATGATATGTGGCAGGTGGTATATCTCATGATATGTGGCAGGTGGTAGAGGGTAAAGCAGAGACTGTGGAAGAATACAGCTCAGGCATTTACTAACCTAAGTGATCTTGGGCCATCATGGAAAGCTATAATGGTTAAAATGTATGTAAGACACTAACATATTGTCTGGCAGATAGTAGACACTCAAAAAAATTGGTAGCTACTATTAGTTAAGTGGTTTATCAAGCTATAAAACCTGAGCTTGATTCTAATAAAAATAGATTGCTCGGTTACAAGAGATGCAAATTTTTCCAGACCCCTGAAATATTTTGATTAACTGATCAAATTAACTCAGGGTCTTTTAGTACTGTTCCAAATCCTGACAAAGGAAGAGAGAAAGGGGAATATGAAATGTGGAACATGATGCCAGGGATAGATTAAGACTTTATTTCATCTCAACCTAGAAACATCTAGTGCCCTCCATAGGTAATTCAAAATAAAATTTTTATTCCACTGCACAATGAAATCTTAGATTTCTGTTGAATTTAAAAGCTTCTAGACGTTTCTAATGGCAAAGTTCTGAATGAATTGATCACAGGGTTGTTGTTTGTTTGTTTGTTGGAGTTGAGATTCTTGTCTAGAAAGATGAATAGGCTCCTTGTTGGAGGATACATCATTACGTGGAGTTGACTGTGAAATTTTCTAGGAGATGGATTAAAAGTTTTGGGGTGCTGAGGTCTGGAAGTCCTGAGTAAATGAAAATGATGCCTCTGTGTCATGGTTGTCATGCCCAGGAATCTGATAACTTAAAGGGCTGTGCCCTTGATTTCATGTAAGTTACTAATAGATTATCTACACTCTAGAGAGTAGCAAGAATAATAGCCGTCCTTGAAGCTTGACTTTCAGTGTAGGAAAAAAAAAAAAATCCCTGAGAAATTTGATAACCATAAGCAGGTCCTCATGTGTGAATTCATTCTTCTTGAGGGTTCCCAACAAGCCCTCAAACCTAATCTTTAGCCTCAAGTTGCTAAGCTTGATAAAGCTTTTATGTGAATGGAAGGAAAGAAATGCAAATTATATTTGGGTGAATCCACATTTGGCTCAGGCATCAAGAAATTACTACATCAAAGAATTACTCAAGGAATGTGAGATCAGAGTTAAAAAAAAAATCACAAAGCACACAATACCTAAAAAGTCATTTATAGATGAGAAGTCATGTATCATCAACCTCATTAGTAGCCAAAAAATATACATTAAAATCAAGAGTAAGATACATGATTGGCAAACACTAAAAGGCATGGAATGAACAGAATATTTAAAAGTCCATGGTTCAAGTTAACAGATTTAGAAAACAGTCTGGCATATCATAGTGAATGTGAACACAGGCATTCCTATTGTTTGGCAACTCTGCTGCTGCTGCTACTGCTGCTAAGTCGCTTCAGTCATGTCCGACTCTGTGTGACCCCATAGACGGAAGCCCACCAGGCTCCCCTGTCCCTGGGATTCTCCAGGCAAGAACACTGGAGTGGGTTGCCATTTCCTTCTCCAATGCATGAAAATGAAAAGTGAAAGTGAAGTCGCTCAGTTGTGTCTGACTTAGCGACCCCATGGACTGCAGCCTACCAGGCTCCTCTGTCCATGGGATTTTCCAGGCAAGAGTACTGGAGTGGGGTGCCATTGCCTTCTGAGAAGCTCTTCTTTATGTGTCCCAGGATGCCCAAACCTGATATTCATGCATGAATATTAAAAGTGGCAATGTTTTTAACAGCAAAATGCTGGGGAAATCCCAAATGTCCCTCAACAGTGGGCAGAGGGGGAAATGTGGTATATTCACATAATATAATACTCTCCAGCAATAAGAGTGAATAAAATAAGCTGCACAACATGAATCAATCTTAGGGACATAATCCTGAGGGGGGAAAAAAATCAAGTCTAGTTCCATAAGCTTGAAAGCCATGAAAACCAGGATACTATGTTTAGTGATATTGACCAGTATGGTAAACTGTGAAGGAGAGTGAGGGAATAGCAAAACATAAATTTGGTGTTTGCAGTTACCTTTGGGGTCAGGGAGGACAGTCACTGGTGTCAGTGATGGACATGTGAGAGCCTTCAAGGTCAAGGATGTGTCCTATTGCTTATACTGGGTGGTAGGTACACAGTCCTTACTAAATCATAAATCTTTATTTCTAACACAGTGTTTATAAACGTTATTTTAATTAATTGTATTGGAGTATAATTCTTTACCATGTTATATTAGTTTCTGCTGTACAGCAAAGTGAATCAGTTATAGATAGATAGATTTCCCCCCCTTTTTTAAAATTTCCTTCCCATTTAGGTCACCATAGATCATTGAGTAGGATTCCCTGAGCTATAAGGTAGGTTCTCATTAGTTATCTATTTTGTACATATCAACAGTGTATATATGTCAATCCCAACCTCCCAATTCAACTCACTCCTCCTTTCCCCCTTTTTGTCCGTACGTTTGTCCCCTATATCTATGTCTCTATTTATGTTTTACAAACAAGAACAGTTTTCTAGATTCCATATATTTGTGTTATATATGATATTTGTTACTATATATTTAATACTTTTTTTTTTTAATTTTAAACTCTGTAGAGAACCTATAGTTCATTTATCTATTGATGGACATCCAGATTGCTTCAATGAAAATTGGATTACATGTGTCTTTTCCAGTTTTGGTTTCCTCAGGGTATATGCCTAGTAGTGGGATTGCTGGGTCATATGGTGTTTTTATTCCTAGTTTTTCAAGGAATGTCCATACCATCTTCCATAGTGGCTGAATCAATTTGCATTCCCACCAGCAGTGCAAGAAGGTTCTCTTTTCTCCACACCCTCTCCAGCATTTATTGTTTGTGGACTTTTTGACGATGGCCAGTCTGATCAGTGTGGGGTGATATCTCATGGCTGTTTTGATTTGCATTTCTTTAATAATGAGCGATATTGAGCATCTTTTTATGTGTTTATTAGCCATCTGAATGTCTTCTTTGGACAAATGTCTATTTAGGTCTTTTTCCCACTTTTTGGTTGGGTTGTTTGTTTTTCTGGTATTGGCTGTATGAGTTGCTTGTACATCTTGGAAATTAATCCTTTGTCAGTTGGGTGAAGTAAGTCAGAAAGAGAAAAACAAATATCATATACTAATGCATGTATATGGAATCTAAAAAGGTGGTACTGATGAAATTATTTGCAGGGCAGCAATGGAGACACAGACATAGAGAGCAGACTTCTGGACCCGGTGGGTGGGGAGGAAGGAGAGGGTGGGATGTATGGCGAAAGTAGCATGGAAACTTAATTACCATATGTAAATTAGATAGCCAATGGGGATGTGCTGTATGGATCAGGGAACTCAAACTGGAGCTCTGTAACAATCTAGAGGGGTGAGATGGGGAGGGAGGTGAGAGGGAAATTCAAGAGGGATGGGACATATGTGTACCTATGGCTGATTCATGGTGATGCTTGACAGAAACCAACACAATATTGTAAAGTAATCATCCTTCAATTAAAAATAAATTAAAAAAAAAAAAGAAAGAAAGAAAAAGAGTCCCCAAAGAGTTCCTTCACACTGGGACAACCACCATTTTTGAAACAGGAAGAGGGCCTCACCAGACATCGCAGCTCCCAGTGACATAATCTTGGGCTTCCCAGCCTTCTAAAATGTGAGATATTAATGCTGGTTGTTCAAGTCATCCCGTCTATGGTATTTTTGTATTAGTAGCTTAAACACCAAGACACATGCTTCTTTCTTTATTTATTTTTTATCTTTGTACCCAAGCATTTTCTTCCTTCTTTATCACATAATTCAAGAAATGTAAAGGAGGTCTCATACTATAGGTCTACAATGCCAATGTCTTTAATGACATATTTGAGGAAATGTTAGCGTCTTATACAGACTTCCATAATAGCTGTGATGTGGTGGAAATGATCTAAGCCACCTCCTGTTTGTCAAGTTACGATAAATGGTAGATGACAGTAAAGTCAATGCTAAGATTTTGTGTCTGTCACTATGCTGTCCTGTGAGTCAGTGATGCCCACAGGAGCTGTCAAAATGTTTATGACTCTCTCTTCCTTTACTCAGTGGCCTTGGGTATTGGTGTTTTGAGTGTTTAGTTTCTCTGCTTGCTGTGGCCTCCCTTTGTTCAATTTTCTCCATCGCCATTGGTTTATTGACTGTTCCCACTACCCCGTTTCACTGGCTGGTCTGTAGGAGTCCTCCACTCACTTGTGATTTTCCAAAGCATCCATTTTGTGAGATGAGAAATCAGCTTTACTTATTAAAATTGACTATAAAATAGTAGTAAGTAGATTCAGGGTAAGAATTAGGTGACCAGGGAAAAGTAAAACCCAGATGCGTCCCAAACAAACACTTAATGGCTCTTTTTAAATGGCAAAGAATATCGAATATAAAATGGCTGCTGGAATGTAGACAACTTTTATGTTTATTGTTTGGCAGAAATCAACACAATAGTGTAAAGCAATTATGCTTCAATTAAAAATAAAGTTTTTAAAAAGTTAAAAAAAAAATATATATATATATATATATTCTTGTGTTTCAATAGAGGACAGCCACCCAGAATTATTGTAGATGGGCCTCTCTGTACACTCTTGGACCCTGGTGCCTAACTTACTGTATCACATAGTAACTACTTAGTAAATATTAACTGAATGAAGAAAGAATGAATAAAAGAAACAAAAATCAGACCAACTTCAGACTTTTCATATGCAACATTTAATGCCAGAAAACAGTGGAGTGCATTTAAAGTATTAAAAGCACAGAAAACATAATATTTCATAGCCAGCTGTTATTTAAATGAGAGGATGATATTCTCTAACATACAAAGCCTCTGAAACTTTGCTAAAGACCCATGCCAGGAACAGTTTGCATAAATATTTAAGTAAGAAAGTAGATAAATCTTAGGTGATGTTTTAAGAAATATATGATATTTTAAAAGTTTTTATTCTTTGTTAAAAATTATAGTTTTAAAACTTGCCAAGAGAAAAGAACAAGAATAAACATATGTAAGCTGATACAAAATTAAAATTCTGGTTATGAAAATACCATCAGTTCAGTCACTCAGTCATGTCCAACTCTTTGTGACCCCATGAATCGCAGCACGCCAGGCCTCCCTGTCCATCACCAGCTCCCGGAGTTCACTCAGACTCACGTCCATCAAGTCGGTGATGCCATCCAGCCATCTCATCCTCTGTTGTCCCCTTTTCCTCCTGCCCCCAATCCCTCCCAGCATCAGTCTTTTCCAATGAGTTAACTCTTTACATGAGGGTCTAGAATGATAATATCAGACATATTTGGGGAGTAGAGGTCAGTGAATGTGATATGTACTGAAGTGTTTATTTCTAAAATAATGGGAACAAAAATAAATGGAGAGGATAATTATTTTTTAAAGAATAGGAAAGAAGATCAAGTTGAAATGATATGTGGCAGCCGGTTCAAATATATAAATAACTATCATAAAAATTTAACTGAAAAAGAAACAAGATAAAATAATTAGATACAACATGTTTTAAGTTAAAAACATCATAAACATACACATATATAAACACCTTTTTAAATAAATAATTATAGATGCAGTCAAACTGTAAAATAGGAAAGAAAGATAATAATAAATGTGAACTTCAAAATGCTGATTGCCTGAAGGGATGGGTTCATATGTTTGGGGTTTAGGAAGAGCATACTGTCAATTTTCTAGTTTTTATGTTGACAGGACGTTTGCTTATTACTACTAAAAATGACTAATTATTAATACCTAAATATAGCTTTTGAATTATCTAACTACTGTTAGTTCCATCACTTCATGGGAAATAGATTGGAAAACAGTGGAAACAGTGTCAGACTTTATTTTTGGAGGCTCCAAAATCCCTGCAGATGGTGGTTGCAGCCATGAAATTAAAAGACGCTTACTCCTTGGAAGGAAAGTTATGACCAACCTAGATAGCCTATTCAAAAGCAGAGACATTACTTTGCCAACAAAGGTCCATCTAGTCAAAGCTATGGTTTTTCCAGTGGTCACGTATGGATGTGAGAGTTGGACTGTGAAGAAAGCTGAGTGCCGAAGAATTGATGCTTTTGAACTGTGGTGTGGAGAAGACTCTTGAGAGTCCCTTGGACTGCAAGGAGATCCAACCAGTCCATCCTAAAGGAGATCAGTCCTGGGTGTTCTTTGGAAGGATTGATGCTAAAGCTGAAACTCCAGTATTTTGGCCACCTCATGCAAAGAGTTGACTCACTGGAAAAGACTCTGATGCTGGGAGGGATTGGTGGCAGGAGGAGAAGGGGATGACAGAGGCCGAGATGGCTGGATGGCATCCCCGACTCAGTGGCCATGAGTTTGGATGAACTCCGGGAGTTGGTGATGGACAGGGAGGCCTGGCATGATGCGATTCATGGGGTCCCAAAGAGTCAGACAAGACTGAGCGACTGAACTGAACTGAACTGAACTACCATTTGTAGTAGAAATCAGTAGTTCAGTACTCTCAGTTCAGTTCAGTCCCTCAGTCGTGTCCGACTCTTTGTGACCCCATGGACCTCAGCACCCCAGGCCTCCCTGTCCGTCACCAACTCCCAGAGCATACTCAAACTCATGTCCATTACTACTAATTTAATATTTGTAAATTTCCACATGTCATATTGTATAATGTTTTAGTGAATATGAAATATATGAGAAGGATTTAATAGATGCAGTCCTACTCTCAAGACTTATAAAATTTTCTGCGTTAGCATAAGATCATAGAATTTTCTACCCCAAATTCTTCTCCCATGAGAATTATAGGTAAACCTAAATACTGCAGGTGAGGTGAAAGAAAATGTTTATACAAACCAGATGTATTTTCCAATTCAGAGCATCCTTATATTAAAGTCCCTGTTTAATTAATTTCACACAATATTATCTGGTTGACTTACTCCCTCTCTCTAAACACCTCTGGGAATATCTGAGCTATTGTACAGATGCTCTTACAGAGAATTACATTGCTAAGTGTCATTAGCATAAATCAAGATTCAACATTAATTTAATGGCTGGGGCTTGGAGTTGACAACCCCCTTTTATTCCCTCAATTCCAAATTCCTGTCTATGTTAATGGCTTCACTCACTGAGAGATTCTCAGTAGGGACCACCTCCTTCCAAGTGAGGAGCTTGTCTTCCCACTGTCTGGAAGTCACAAGCCTTCCCACCAGTTTCTTTTTTTTTTTCCTTTTATTTTTATTTATTTATTTTTAAATTTTATTTAACTTTACAATATTGTATTGGTTTTGCCATATATCAGAATGAATCTGCCACAGGTATACATGTGTTTCCCCATCCTGAACCCTCCTCCCTCCTCCCTCCCCATACCAACCCTCTGGGTCGTCCCAGTGCTTCAGCCCCAAGCATCCAGTATCGTGCATTGAACCTGGACTGGCGACTCGTTTTATATATGATATTATATATATTTCAATGCCATTCCCCCAAATCATCCCACCCTCTCCCTCTCCCAGAGTCCAAAAGACTGTTCTATACATCAGTGTCTCTTTTGCTGTCTCATATACAGGGTTATTGTTACCATCTTTCTAAATTCCATATATATGCATTAGTATACTGTATTGGTGTTTTTTCTTCTGGCTTACTTCACTCTGTATAATAGGCTCCAGTTTCATCCACCTCATTAGAACTGATTCAAATGTATTCTTTTTAGTGGCTGAGTAATATTGTGTATATGTACCACAGCTTTCTTATCCATTCATCTGCTGATGGACATCTAGGTTGTTTCCATGTCCTGGCTATTATAAACAGTGCTGCGATGAACATTGGGGTACGCGTGTCTCTTTCAATTCTGGTTTCCTCAGTGTGCATGCCCAGCAGTGGGATTCGTGGGTCATAAGGCAGTTCTATTTCCAGTTTTTTAAGGAATCTCCACACTGTTCTCCATAGTGGTTGTACTAGTTTGCATTCCCACCAACAGTGTAAGAGGGTTTCCTTTTCTCCACACCCTCTCCAGCATTTATTGCTTGTAGACTTTTGGATTGCAGCCATTCTGACTGGCATGAAATGGTACCTCATAGTGGTTTTGATGGAGAAGGCAATGGCACCCCACTCCAGTACTCTTGCCTGGAAAATCCCATGGATGGAGGAGCCTGGTGGGCTGCAGTCCATGGGGTCGCAAAGGGTCAGACACGACTAAGCGATTTCACTTTGACTTTTCACTTTCATGCATTGGAGAAGGAAATGGCAACCCACTCCAGTGTTCTTGCCTGGAGGATCCCAGGGACGGGGGAGCCTGGTGGGCTGCCGTCTATGGGGTCACACAAAGTCGGACACGACTGAAGTGACTTAGCAGCAGCAGCAGTGGTTTTGATTTGCATTTCTCTAATAATGAGTGATGTTGAGCATCTTTTCATGTGTTTGTTAGCCATCTGTATGTCTTCTTTGGAGAAATGTCTATTTAGTTCTTTGGCCCATTTTTTGATTGGGTCATTTATTTTTCTGGAATTGAGCTGTAGGAGTTGCTTGTTCCCACCAGTTTCCACTGTTTTGAATATGTTGTCCTTTTCTGAAAACCTTCTTCCAAGAAGTCCACATACTTCCTTTCCTAATAAGCCTTTCCCATACTCTACGGTCATTTTTGGGAGATTAAGGACGGGAAGAAAAAGCATTCCAGGTAGAAAAGGGGCTATACAGAAAGATAAGATGAAGCCCAGAAATCTCTGCTCTAATGCACAGAAAAGCCTGAAGGCCTATAGTACTTCAGCTTAAAGGCTGAGTACTTCCTGTAAGATGGACAGAGGCCACCCCACCAACGGCCTGAAGTGCACACTTAAGTGTCTTCATGTAAGTCTTCATCTTACAGGGCACGTGTGTGTGCGACAGTCTTAGTCGCTCAGTCATGTCTGACTCTTTGCGACCCCATGGACTGCATCCCACCAGGCTCCTCTGTCCATGGAGTTCTCTAGGCAAGAATACTGGAGTTGGTAGCCATTTCCTCCTCCAGGGGATCTTCCCATCCCAGAGTCTGAACCTTAGTCTCCCGCACTGCAGGCAGATTCTGTACCATCTAAGCCACCAGGCAGGTGCAAATTAAGATTTTTAACCAGGAATGGTTCTAAATTGGGCTTGAGGAAGGGTAGAAAACCCTGCCTCTACACCTATGACCTTTTACCACAGGATTCCCTTTTTTTTTTTTTTTTGTCTTTCTTCTAATTGTTATGTATGATATAAATCTCCACAAACCTTGTTTGGGGAAAAAAAAGTATGATAGAAACTATGATAGTATTTATTTGGTGATTCCAAAGTATCAAACACATTAATTGCTGTTCATCATTTAATCCTTACTGGAGTCCAGTGAGATAGATGCTCTTTTATTACCACTCCCATTTTACAGATCAAGAACACAAGCATAGGAATTAAATAATTTGTCAAAGATCACACAGTAAGTTGACGAGCATGAGGAGGCTGTCTCAAAGCAGAGCAAGTGTTATTAGCCACTGCTTTAGTGCTTTCCATTGAAATGTGCACGTGGCTTGCAGAACTTAATTATAATATTCCTATATGAGGTTTCCAGCCATTGAGGAGCCAGAGATCGCACATGAATGAGCCCTGTGAGATTCAGGGCTTTGCTCTGAATACTGCTGATGTACAGCAAAGGACATATTAAATGTGTTTACTTGGCTTTCAACTAACTCTCTCTATGGATATTATTTGTGTCCTTAATATAAATGAACACCTATTAATGGTCTGCTGTGTGTTCTAGGTAGTTGGCTAAACTCATTTAATATATAATTTATTGATGTGATTGTTTTACAGAGACATATATAAAGAGTTTTTCATGTGAATCTTTGCATGTGAATCATTTCATGTGAGAATATCTGGACTCTAGACATTTGAGATATTCTAATAATATTTTTATATTTTGAATGAGACAGATGACAAATACAATCAACTGATAGTTTAATACTTCAGTAATATTATCAAAGAAGAAAAGGAGCTAATACTTACTTTATGTCTAATAAATGCTGGGCACTATCAGTGTGCTCTGCTTAGTGTCTCAGTCGTGTCCAGCTCTTGCTACCCCATGAACTGCAGCCCACCAGGCTCCTCTGTCCTAGAGGCTTCTCCAGGCAAGAATACTGGAGTGAGTTGCCATCCTCTTCTCCAGGGGATCGAGCCAACCCAGGGATCAAACCGAGGTCTCTTGTACTGCAGGTGGATTCTTTACCGATTGAGCCACCAGGGAAGCCCACTATCTGTATAACATCTCACTATTTCTCAAAACAAATCTTGAGGTAGGTAAATCACTCAGTCCTCTCCGACTCTTGGTGACCCCATGGACTTCAGCACACCAGGCTTCCTTGTCTTTCACCATCTCCCAGAGTTTGCTCAAACTCATGTGCATTGAGTTGATGATGCCATCCAACCATATCATCCTCTATTGTCCCCTTCTCCTCCTGCCTTCAATCTTGCCCAGCATCAGGGTCTTTTCCAATGAGTCAGCCCTTTGCATTAGGTGACCAGAGTATTGGAGCTTCAGCTTCAGCATCAGTCCTTCCAGTGAATATTCAGGACTCATTTCCTTAAGGATTGACTTATTTGATCTCCTTGCTGTACAAGGGAGTCTCAAGAGTCTTCTCCAACACCACAATTTGAAAGCATCAATTCTTCAATTCTCAGTCTTCTTTAAGGTCCGACTCTCACATCCTCATGTGACTATTGGAAAAAAAACCATAGCTTTGACTATACGGACCTTTGTTGGCAAAGTGATGTCTCTGCTTTTTAATATGCTGTCTTGGTTTGTCATAGCTTTTCTTCCAGGGGACAAGTATCTTTTAATTATTGCCATTTTATAGATAAGGAAACTGAGGTTCAGAGAAGTTATGGAACTTGCCCAGTATTTCCCTGTAAATATGTATTGATGCTGGAATCCAACCTAGGTGTGTCTGACCCCAAAGATTCTGCTGTTTTTACTGTGACCTACTCAATACATGATCACTATGTGCATTAAAAGTATGTATACATTTTTGGATATGTAAGCAGGAAAAAAAAAAAAAAACACTTAAGATACAAAATTTGAATGATGTTCTGAGTCTGTTGATCCACAAGGCAACATTCTAGTGATGTGGTCAATAGTCTTCCCCAAACTGGCAGTTGTGGGCTTCTTCTCAGTACAATAGGATGGTTAGGTTAGAAATGCAATATAAATGGCCATCTAAATGATTTCCTCAGTTGTCAGTACAGGGTCAACTTTCTCTACACTAAACACTTTTAATCAGATACAACTGAGTGGACTCTGGGCGGAAGGTAAAGATTTTCTTTTAAAGTCATGGTTATAGTCTAAAACTAATGAGGACCTTAAAGTATCTGACCTTCTTTGAAAAGATCATTGCCTTTTTTTTTTTTTCCTTCTTGATGATAATCATTTAGACATTAAGTATGGTCTTGTATATTCAATATACATGTCAAGTCCAAATTGAAAAGGGCAGTTATAATTATTCCCTGAGAAGTGCTTATATTTCCTGAGATTTGCTACCTATATGCAAAGCCACACACAGCTCTACATTATATATCATATCAACAGCCTCAAACTCACCAACCAGTGGAGCCTGGAATTATTCTCACTGCCCTTGGCACACAAATATCCAGAGACACATCTTTTCCCTTTTTCTATCATGTTAATTAAAACTCTACAGTCGAATTTCCAGCTTTTCTTTTTTTTTGCTTGGAGTTTTTGTTTTTTGGGTTTTCAGTTCAGTTCAGTCGCTCAGTCATGTCCAACTCTTTGCGACCCCATGAATCACAGCACGCCAGGCCTCCCTGTCCATCACCAACTCCCGGAGTTCACCCAAACTCCTTTCCATCAAGTCAGTGATGCCATCCAGCCATCTCATCCTCTGTCATCCCCTTCTCCTCCTGCCCCCAACCCCTCCCAGCATCAGAGTCTTTTCCAATGAGTCAACTCTTCACATGAGGTGGCCAAAGTATTGGAGTTTCAGCCTCAGCATCAGTCCTTCCAAAGAACACCCAGGACTGATCTCCTTTAGAATGGACTGGTTGGATCTCCTTGGAGTCCAAGGGACTCTCAAGAGTCTTCTCCAACACCACAGTTCAAAAGCATCAATTCTTCGGTGCTCAGCTTTCTTCACAGTCCAACTTTCACATGCATACATGACCACTGGAAAAACCATAGCCTTGACTAGACAGAACTTTGTTGGCAAAGTAATGTCTCTGCTTTTGAATATGCTATCTAAGTTGGTCATAACTTTCCTTCCAAGGAGTAAGTGCATTTTAATTTCATGTCTGCAATCACCATCTGCAGTGATTTTGAAGCCCCCAAAAATAAAGTCTGACACTGTTTCCACTGTTTCCCCATCTATTTGCCATGAAGTGATGGGACCAGATGCCATGATCCTAGTTTTATGAATGTTGAGCTTTAAGCCAACCTTTTCACTCTCCTCTTTCACTTTCATCAAGAGGGTTTTTAGCTCCTCTTCACTTTCTGCCATAAGGGCGGTCTCATCTGCATATCTGAGGTTATTGATATTTCTCCCGGCAATCTTGATTCCAGCTTGTGCTTCATCCAGCCCAGCATTTCTCATGATGTACTCTGCATATAAGTTAATTAAACAGGGTGACAATATACAGCCTTGATGTACTCCTTTTCCTGTTTGGAACCAGTCTGTTGTTCCATGTCCAGTTCTAATTGTTGCTTCCTGACCTGCATATAGGTTTCTCAAGAAGCAGGTCAGGTGCTCTGGTATTCCCATCTCTTGGAGAATTTTCCACAGTTTATTGTGATCCACACAGTCAAAGGCTTTGCCATAGTCAATAAAGCAGAAATAGATGTTTTTCTGGAACTGTCTTGCTTTTTCCATGATCCAGCAGATGTTGGCAATTTGATCTCTGGTTCCTCTGCCTTTTCTAAAACCAGCTTGAGCATCTGGGAGTTCATGGTTCATGTATTGCTGAAACCTGGCTTGGAGAATTTTGAGCATTACTTTACTATCGTGTGAGATGAGTGCAATTGTGCGGTAGTTTGAGCATTCTTGGCATTGCCTTTCTTTGGGATTGGAATGAAAACTGACCTTTTCCAGTCCTGTGGCCACTCCTGAGTTTTCCAGATTTGCTGGCATATTGAGTGCAGCACTTTCACAGCATCATCTTCCAGGATTTGAAATAGCTCCACTGGAATTCCATCCCCTCCACTAGCTTTGTTCATAGTGATGCTTTCTAAGGCCCACTTGACTTCACATTCCAGGATGTCTGGCTCTAGGTGAGTAGGGGACTGTTTTGTTTGTTTGTTTGCTCTGTGTTTTGTTTTCAGGCTTGATACAATCCACTTCTCAGTTGTTCATTAACTGCTAAGTCGCTTCAGTCATGTCCAACTCTGTGCAACCCCATAGACGGCAGCCCATCAGGCTCCCCCATCCCTGGGATTCTCCAGGCAAGAACACTGGAGTGAATTGCCATTTCCTTCTCCAATGCATGAAAGTGAAAAATGAAAGTGAAGTCGCTCAGTCGTGTCTGACTCTTCGCAACCCCATGGACTGCAGCCTACCAGGCTCCTCTGTCCATGCTAGGCAAGAGTAGTGGAGTGGCGTGCCATTGCCTTCTCTGGTTCATTAACTAGGGCCCTGGAAAAGATGATGGCTTCCTCTCTGAAAGTCCAAACACTTTCTATTAGTCATCATCACTGTCAGGGATCCTGTTCTGAACGGCATTATTTTCTACCCATCATGCTGGACTTTCTTGAATATTGACTCCAAGCACAGTAGAGTTTACCATGTTCCTTTGGGCCATGGACAGTGGACTTTTCTGGCTCTGGGAAGAAATAATACACGTCCAGGGGCAGAACCCTAGTCACACCCAGCTCCTGCTCTTATTTTTTTTTCCTAATGAGCCTGAGTTGCTGTGGACCCAACATGCTCTATACATATGAAATACACATGCATTCCTGCTTCTTTCTTCCCATCCAGGTTTTAGTATTTTGTGCTTATTTTAAGCCTGTACTGCGACTGTTCTGTATTTCATCTCCAATCCATGCTACATATCTATGTCAAATTGATCTCCCCAGAGTTTCACTTTCTTTATACTACCCCTTTTCAAAAATACTTTATAGCTTCCTGTTGTCTGAAATAAGCTGAAAAATTGTTAAGCCTGACAAAGAATATCTTTCACATACAGTGTTTTGGTCTATCCAGACATATGTCCCCTATACTCACTCTACCCCATATACTGATATAACTTTACTGGTCTTTATTCTCTGATCATTTACCTTGACTCTTCCCCGTAACTGAAGGAACCCCAAGCTCCCTATTTCTTCATCTGTTTTCATTTACCTGCTTTTTAAGACTTTTTCCTCCATGACAATTCCCCTTTTAAAGAATTTCACAGTTGAAAGAAACCTTTGAAGGCACTGAGGTCAATCATAGATTTTGTGATCTGCTCCTCTCCAAAATATGCTTTGTTGATGGTCACATAATTTATGTCTGGTGGCAGGGACATTAGTACAGGGCTAAAACTGTGTCTTACCTGTGTATTGTCAGGGTCTGATCCATTTTAGAAACAGTATATTTTCTTGAAATATCTTTGCTAAATGAATGAATAAATGAATGAGTGACTCTTTCTTGAGGCAGGTGCCAGCAAACATTTCCTGTAAGTGGTCATGTAAATGAATTTGGCTTTGTTGGGTGTATGATCTCTGTCACAACTCCTCGCATCTGCTACTGTAGCAGTAAAGCAGACAAAAACAATGTGTTTTTAATGTCTCTAAATAAAGAGCATAGAATTGGTGGCAAGATTTGGCAGTCTGTAATTCACCAACTTTTGTCTTAAGGCACAAACCATCTCTAAACAGTTTTTAGTATTCTTCCTTAGTTACTTCAAATATCTCTAGGGAAAATTTTATAATGTTTTCTCTGATGTTCCAAAACAGCTCACATGCTTCCTGTGCTCACGTTCAATTCTTTCAGTGATTTCTTGTATTAATGTTATTTTGATTTTCTTTACGAACTTAGCCTTTCTCCTATATTATGTCCCATTTGTTTGTGGATTTTTCAAAACAAAAAGCAGTACTCCATATTGATATGACTACTGAAAGGCAATTCAAGCTCATTCCCTACCTTACTCTATATGGGACAGATGTAATAGTAAAACTTGCCATGGCATTTGTGGGGGAGAACTTATGCTGTAGCTAGTTCAGAACTCTCATAGTGCAGCTCTATACTCTTATCTAAACTATGGGTTCTCCACCTCTCAGATCCCATGTCTGATGATCTGAAGTGTAGTAATAATAGAAATAAAGTTCACAATAAATGTAATGCAGTGGAATCATTCCAAAACCATCCCCACCTCTCTGGTCCGTGGAAAAATTGTCTTCCATGAAATTGTCCCCTGTGGCCAAAACGGTTGGAGACTTCTAAATTCTAAACCATTCTATATTATGTAGTGTTTGGTGGTAGAGAGGAGTGGAGACTGAATAGAGAGTCTCATAGTTTTACTATATGGCTTTCTTATTTTATTTTGAAAGACTGATATGAAAGACTAGTTTATAAATAGTATCTATAATCTCATTTGCTAAGTCACTTAGGTTGTGTCCAACTCTTTGCAACCCTATGGACCATAGCCTTCCAGGCTCCCCTGTCTATGGGACTGTCCAGGCAAGAATACTGGAATGGGCTGCCATTCCCTCCTCCAGGGGATCTTCCCAACCCAGGAACTGAACCCTGGTCTCTTAGTCTTTGCATTGGCAGGCGGGTTCTTTACCACTAGATAATGATTCTCACCAAATGCATTGTGTTACCTTTATTTCATCACTCAGTCACTTGTGATCTTTGTCCCATCCGTTCTCTCCCTTTTATTTTATCTTCCCATATACATATTCAGTTAATCACACCAAGATATTTATCAAGTATTTACCACATTGCTGGTTACAGTGCCAGGCACCAGCAACTGGTAGGCTCTTCCTCAATGGATAACAACTATTTTCTGCCTCACTGTGGCAAGTTTCGTTCTTATCTCAGTTTATCAGATTTTGTCTTGTGTTTATTTATCATGCTAAGCCCTTAGTGCAGCATTTCTATGGAATCACATGAGTAAACCAAGAATACCACGTATGTTTAAATAGAAGAGTACGATAATGTCACCCAGAGTTAAGAGTGGGCAAATGAAATAAAGGAATTAATGATCTGGAATTTCTTTAGAAACAGCTTAAAGCAATATAATTCCAGACAAGAGATTACAGAAAGATGATGACTGCTGAGTTGAACTGTTCGCTGGTTGTAAAATCCTAACTGCAGTCTCTCAAAATTACACAGAATTAGGTAACAGGATTCTGTGTTCCGATTGTAAAGCCTGCCTGAAGTAATATTTTACCGGACCATAAATTGTTCAGACTACATTTCATGCCTGATAAAATCCTTACATTTATGGTAGAAAATTTAAGCCTTTGTTCTGTAACTAATCTTTTAAGTTTTCCAAAACAGAGCAGTTTGGGAATTTTTTTTTTTTTTTCCCCTAGAAAATGGCATGACTAAAAGAATACTGTTCTTCAAAAATAGACTAGCATAATTAGGAATTTTTCTCAAATTATCTTTGAAATTAGTCTTGAATTATATTTTGTAGGTTTTCTAGACAAGAGGACTGGAGTGGGTTGCCATTTCCTTCTCCAGGGGTTCTTCCCAACCCAGGGATTGAACCTGGGTCCCCGGCATTGGGGGCAGACGTACCATCTGAGCCACCAGGGAAACCCTATATATGCACAGATATATACACATATGTGCATATACATTTTAGTATAATGTTATAAATTCATAAATGTAGATATACAGATAGAGATTTCTGTATCTACTAATTTTTCTCAGTCTGGAATTTAAGAGACATAAATAGATTAGATTAATATTCCTACAGCAGTATAATTGTAGTCGTTGGGTAACACTGAAGAATGCTTTCTAATTTACAGGTTTAAACGTATCATTATTAACTGTGTTTACTGCCTAGATAAAAATATGTTGAAAATTAGATTAAACTGTTCTCTGTGGAAGATGGGAAGATCAAATGAATAGGATATGGACTTTAGATCCAGTCATATCTGTGTTCAATTCTCAGTTCCATGTATTCTGAGTTTGTATTCTTGCTTTAGGTCAGTTTTCCAAAGAAACAGACTCTGAGGTGGAGGTTTTGATGTAGGAAGTTTGTTGAAGAGTGTATTTGTGTTTAATTATAGGTGTCCCAGAAGGCCAAAGAGGGGCCTGGCCTTTCTACCCATATGAGTGAAAGAAAGTGAAAGCATTAGTCTCTCAGTCAAAGCACTTAGCAGGGCACTTTGCAACCCCATGGACTGTAGCCCACCAGGCTCCTCTGTCCATGGCATTATCCAGGCAAGAATACTGATGTGAGTTGCCATTCCCTTCTCCAGGGGATCTTCCCAACCCAGTAATCAAACCCAGGTCTCTTGCATTGCAGGCAGATTCTTTACCATATGAGCCACCAGGGAAGCCCTTGTATCTGTATAAGGATCAGTCATTAGAAGTGAGCTGCCTGTGGGAAGGTGAATGATCTTGGGTCAAGCACTTCCCTTTGGTGGAATGAGGAAAATCCCCAGAGAAAGAGTCACTGTGAGCCACCAGGAACCAGTACTTCCGGCAGCTGGGGGATGAGTGCCTTGTCCTGAGGGAGATCTGGATTCTGTCCTGCAGCATCTACCATGTGCATTCCTGTGACTCTTGGCTCTTCATGCTTCATGTATTACATTTATCATATCTTGGAACAGCCCTTTCAGCATTCTGGTAAGTCTCCTTTCCTGGCAAAGCCCCTAAGAGGAAGGTTAGAACTCCAGCCCGTGCCAGTGCAGCTAGTTTCAAGGACACAGCTGAAAACTACTCTCCCTTTATTCTTTTCTCTCTTCTACTAACTGTCCTAGGGTATCCTTACCCAGCACTTCTACTGATCCATATGGCTTACCTTGGGGGTGGAACAGGCCATTACTGAGGGGTCTGAACCCCTCCTCACAAGTCCCTTCTTAGGCCATGGCTGCTGCACTTGTCCATTTATTATCAAAAACAAGGAAATACCAAGAAATTCCCATTGAATCACCTGAAGACTACAAATTCTTCCCTGCCCTTGTTATCTGACAGTAGCCCCTCTTCCTGATGCTGATCACTTATCCCTAATAGTATGACTCCTCTCTTTGTGCTAGTCTCCTAGCACAAGGAACCCAAAGTACTTGGATATGAGGTATATCCTAAAGTTCAGTGAGATTCCTCCCGTGTCCTCTCATGAAGTGTGTGCGTGTGCTTAGTCACTCGTTCATGTCCGACTCTTGCAGCCCCATACGCTGCAGCCCGCCAGGCTTCTCTGTCCATGGCATACTCCAGGAAAGAATACTGGAATGGGTTGTCATTTCCTTCTCCAGGGGATCTTCCCAACCCAGGAAACAAACCCGGGTCTTCTGCATTGCGGGCAGACCCTGTACTGACTGAGCTATGAGGAAAGGCCCTCGTGAAGCATACTCCCTCTGAAAACCAGGATCTCTAGATGCAGAGAGCCTAAATTTGTGGGTTAGAAAGCACAGATTCCCCATTTAGGCCACTGGGAGTGATGTCAGTTTTGACTACTTCTACTTCCTCCCCTGGTTTCCTAGACCCATGTAATCTGTCTACTGGAGTGTGTGCATGCGAGCATGCTCAGTCATGTCCAACTTTTTTGGAACCCATGACTATAGTCTGCTAGGTTCCTCTGTCCATGAAATTTTCCAGACAAGAGTATTGGAGTGGTTGCCACTCCCCATTCCAGGGCATCTCCCTGATGCAGGGATTGGTCTTCTACATCTCCCACATTGGCAGGTAGATTCTTTACCACTGCATCATCTGGGAAGCCCTATCTATTGGAGATGAAATACCAAAGAATGGTCATGGGTTAGTGTGTTTCCCACATCCTTTACATGGCACCCATCATCACAGGACATCATTTCCAAGCTGGTGCCACAGCTGCCCCTCCAGAAGGCTATTCCATATGTCTGTCATGCCAGCAGTTTCTAGCTCATGCCGTATGTATCAGGATAGGTGGATCCCATGATTATATATACACTGCTGACTTCCACTGTATTTCCATTGGTGAGAGGTAATATTATGCCATGTTGTATACTGATGAATCAGGTACTCTATAGGCGCTTGGATAACAGTGATGAATAAGGCTCTGCGGGCAGATAAGCAAACCCTTATTTAGAACTGGTTTTAGTTCAGGTCAAAATGAATCACTGTTCTTAAGGTGGCAGGAATCCAATGTCATAATCAGCTTTCTATCACGTGGCTGGTTGGTCTCCCTATGGATGGTGCTGAAATTGAAGCTCAGCACAGATCCCTGTTACTGCCAAGGTAGGCAGCTCATCAGCCTTTATGAGGCTGTGGGGAAATAGAAATATATATTGTGTGGCCTGAATCAAATAGATGGCTTCCACCAAGACAGCAAAGGGAAGGTTATTCTAAGACCTAAAAAAGAAATATAAGAGGAAAATGGAACTTCTTGGGCAAGGATCAGAAACAGGAATCAGAAGCTAACAGAAGACCAAGACTAGATCCCCGAATTGTTTAAGCTGCATAAGATGGTGGTAAGCCAGTGGCTAGAATGTGGTCTACTAACACCTCACTAATTTATGTACTTATTATTCTTTCTTTTTTAATTTCCTGTTTTGTTTGCCCTTAATTCCCATGGTTCCATTTCATCTTCATTACTTTTTGGTGGACTACTTGATTTTCCAAGTTAAAAGAACAGAGACCAACTTGGAAAATTTGGGCAAATTAATCACTTCAGATATGATTCATTTTCCTTATTAAGAACATCACAGTGAAAATATTTGCCTGAAGAGTTATGGGATATAAAAGCATATCTACAAAGTACTGTGTATGGTAGCTCCTCAATCACTTCTTATTAATTTTGAAAAACTCCTAAACAACTGCTGCTGAATTCCTAAGGAGGAAATGATAGGCCTCCCCTCTTTGTTCGGGGCACTGGTTGTAGAGATCTGGCAAAGTAGGAATAAGTCAGAGAAATGAGATGAGTTAGTAGAGATCCACTTCCCATGTTCCTAGGAGCTCACGTAATCAGATTCAGTGATTGGCCATGAATTTTATTTTTTGAAATAGTATAATTTTTGTGTTAACTTTGGGATGTTCTTGATTTACTAGCTCTGTGATGTTAAGTAAATTCTTCAATACTTGTGGACCCTAGAAAATTTTAATAAAAATGTTAGTTACCTCATGGGCTTGGTAGGTAGGGTAAATGAGAAATGTGTGTAATTCACATATAACTGTACATAATATCCCATATGTCATATGCATGGCAGCCTGATTGTGTCATGTCTACCACATAACAAATGCTATTATTATTATGGTTTCCCAGAATACATATCTGAGATCCCAAAAGGATGTTTTATTTCAGCGTTTTTCCCTCACCTCCCCATTCCTCAAAGAGAACAATGACTACAGAACATCAGTTGGGTAAATAGTGCATTATCATAATTACAATTTCCCTGAGAAAAGTGGCTTGCAGTTTGAATATTCAGTGTCACAATTGCAATTTCCATAAGGAATGTATAACAGTTATTATAAACAACACAATGACCACTTGGTCCATAAGGGAGAACAGATTATCGGGGGAGTGAGAAGAGACGGGTAGCGCGAGCCTGTGTTCTAATTAGCATTCAAGGGTAGAAACACAGGACCCGAGAATAAGTTGTAATAGCCTCTTAAAGCACTTTTGTCTGAATTTATCAAACAGTCTTCTCATGATGCAGGATTCCATAGGTTGATTAAGTCCTGCCTATGTAATTTTTCCTTATATCTAATCATTTTTAGTAAACATCCTCCCTGTATCTTTCCTCATTGTCATTCATGATTGCTATGCCCCTAAGAAATTTTAAAAAGCAAACTAACAAAATACGAAAGGCACAAAATATTTTAAAAAATAGATTTAGGGGAGAAAAAGTTTCATCAGAGGGTTTCTCTCTTCACAGTTAAATGTGTCTCCTTTGTCAAGGGAAAAATGCTAAAAGTTTTTTTTTAACAAATGCTCTTTTTACTTCTGTTGCCTTAATTGGTTTCACTTAAATTTCCTTTTTTTACCCCCTGTCTTTTTTATTTTTTGCAGGTGATATGAGAAAAACAGAATGCAGCTTTCAAGGTTGGTACTTTTCATGATGTTTTAACACCTCTTATTAATATGAAACAGAGTATGAAAGAAGTAGAGTGTCGTTAGTTTTTCACAGCTAGTGATTAGAAGCCATTATGCTTTTATTTTTTTCACTCCTGGATGGAGAAGTACAACATAAATTGTTACAAAGTACAATGTAGCAATTGAATATAATCTGATAAAATCCTTGGCAACATTGTGAAATTTGAAATATTCAATGGTTTTCTACTCTATTCATGCATCATGCCATCCATCCACCATTCATATTTTTTTTCAGTGAATACTTATTACATACATACGGCGTACAAGGCCCTGTGGTCTGATTTTCCTCTATTCATACCGTGTTTGGCTCAGTTCAGTTCAGTCGCTCAGTCGTGTCCAACTCTTTTCGACCCCATGAATCGCAGCACGCCAGGCCTTCCTGTCCATTACCAACTCCCGGAGTTCACTCAGACTCAACGTCCATCGAGTCAGTGATGCCATTCAGCCATCTCATCCTCTGTCGTCCCCTTCTCCTCCTGCCCCCAGTCCCTCCCAGCATCAGAGTCTTTTCCAGTGAGTCAACTCTTCGTATGAGGTGGCCAAAGTACTGGAGTTTCAGCTTTAGCATCATTCCTTCCAAAGAAATCCCAGGGCTGATCTCCTTCAGAATGGACTGGTTGGATCTCCTTGCAGTCCAAGGGACTCTCAAGAGTCTTCTCCAACACCACAGTTCAAAAGCATCAATTCTTCGGTGCTCAGCTTTCTTCACAGTCCAACTCTCACATCCATGCATGACCACTGGAAACTGACCTTCACCATATTCCCAATCCCACACATTTTTCCAATGTTCCTTGATATCTCTGACAATAAACCTTCATCTATTATCACAGATCTTCAATTTAGCTTGCTATATCTGATACACGAGCAGTGTTTCCAGCACATTGCTCAGTTATGCACTCAGATATGTCCCAAGTAATTGAGAGAAAACCATTATGGTGGAGAGAAACCATTAGTGTGACAATGAGCAAATAACTCCTCTCTTCATACTAATAAACTGTATGATGCTTTTTACTATTATGTGAGATGCATTGCTATTTGTAGATTACTATAACATAGTTTAGGTGGACTTCCCTGGTGGCTCAGATGGTAAAGCGTCTGCCTACAATGCGGGAGCACCCCACTCCAATACTCTTGCCTGGAAAATCCCATGGATGGAAGAGCCTGCTAGGCTACAGTCCATGGGGTTGCAAAGAGTCGGACATTACTGAGTGACTTTCTTCTTCTTTCTTATAACATAGTTTAGTAGTAATCTATTTATTGTAATCTGTAATATCAGTTATCTTTTCTCAAAAGTCTGGCTATAGGCCTTCTTTCCCTATACAATTTAAGCAATCTTAAGACTTTCAGGAACAAATGTATTATTACATTGTATTTGAAAACAAGCAAGGCATTCAAAATACACATGAAATGGCTCCTTTGTAAGAATGACAGTGGTAGATTGAACCAAACTTCTTGGGAAACAGAGACTGAAAGTTTTCTGCTTATTTTTTTCTGCTAAATCAGCAGTGGTTAGTGAATAGAAATTTATAAACTTATGCGCTAAATATTGTTTTAATTTTGAGGGAATGTTCCTATTGTTTTATTATCATGAACATTATTATATTTACTTAAAAGAGGCTTTCTAATTTTCCTTACTAAAATTGATTTCCTGTAAAGCATTAAAAGAAAAAAAAAAAAAACTAAAGTCTTGAGGTCCTCAACAGAAAATTCTGCTGCCAGAGGTTTTCACAAACATAACTTTCATAATTGGAAGGGACTCTAGTGACTATCTGCCAATCTAATTTAACTCATTTAATCTAAAGAAGTCTAAATTATCTCAGCCATCAATCTATGTAATTATAATACTTACTGGGAAGTGCTGAGTAGTGGTTGAGAAGTTGGTCTCTCAAATCAGCGTGCCTGAGTTTGAATGTTATTTACTCATATATTTTTTGCATATTGAGCCAGCTTATTAACATCTCTTGTCCCTGCTTTCTTCAGTTGTAAAATGAAAGAAATGAGACTACATTCTTCATAAGGTTGTTAGAGAATAAATGAGACTGTGTGTTTACAAATCACTTTGACATATTGTAAGAATACAGTAAATGATTGTTGCCATTATTATTACTTTTCTATGATTACTGTTATTACAAAGCATTATTACAAAGCAGGCAGCATCTTCACTTCTCTGAAATAAACTTCTCTATGGACGTGATCTTTCATTTTCCCCATCAGAGATGTATGTATTCACCTTATGGTCACATTTGGTTGCCTGTGAAATTATAGATAACCTGGGACTGTCTATCAAGTTAGGACATCTTCTGGTAGCAAACAGTATCTACTTTTTTTTCCTAAATATAAGATTTTTATAAACATCACCAAGGTGAGAAAAGTAAGCAATCTGAGTGATTGCTGGGGGTGGGGTAGGAGTGGAGAACAGAATGAGTGATAGCAAGAAGGAAGTCATTGGAAGGAGAGATTTGGTGCCAACTTCCAAATCTCACTCAGACAGAAACTAGCATTGTCTGTGCCTTTGTGTGCAGAGAGCCCCTTCATTCATGGTGATGTGAGGCCTGATAGATGGACGGGAGGCTGATGAAGATGGTGGAAGAGAGGAAACCTGCAGGAAAGATTGGAAGTTATTATTCCATGGCAATAAAAATGGCAAAGTGGAAGAACCATATAAAAGAATGCAACTAGAGCCCCTCTCTCTTGGTGAGACCTACAGAGTGTTTTATGTAGCTGGCATCCAGGCATATTAGAGGAAAGCCATCCCTCCCTCAGTGGAGACTGGTCACTGACCCCAGACCGTGTCACCAACATGCAAAGGCCATCCAACAGGAGCCTCTTGGTGCCGGGGCTCAGGGTAAGCCCAAATGCAAGAAGTTGGAGTGAACAGATCCTACTCTGGTCAGCCTCTCTTGGTGAGGCAACAGACACCCCAGGGTCCACCAGACTGATGGCATAAGAAGGGGAGATTTGTCAGCTCCCCACATAAATCTTTGGATTCATCTTGACACATGTTCTGGCAAGTATGTATACATGTTAAACTTTGACCTTTTATAGAGAAAGAGCCTCCTTTGATCCAACAGGAAAAAATGGCACCTCTAATTCAGTGTCATAGAAACTGCCAGGTATTTCATAATCCAAGTAAAGCAGGAGAGTACTGAAATGTCTTCATCTGACCTCTGAGTTAGCAAGACTCAAAAGCTAATTTATAAACACACATGGGTAAAGCTCTATAGCACAGCTCTGTAGTCTTAAGTAGTCTCATCCATCAGCATCTGAAACATCACTGGGTGACACCAGTTATGGTCTTCACACTGACTCCACTGCTGCTGCTGCTGCGTCTCTTCAGTCGTGTCCGACTCTGTGTGACCCCATAGACGGCAGCCCACCAGGCTCCCCCGTCCCTGGGATTCTCCAGGCAAGAACACTGAAATGGGTTGCCATTTCCTTCTCCAATGCATGAAAGTGAAACATGAAAGTGAAGTCGCTCAGTCATGTCCGACCCTCAGCAACCCCATGGACTGCAGCCTTCCAGGCTCCTCCATCCATGGGATTTTCTGCAGGAGTACTGGAGTGGGGTGCCATTGCCTTCTCCGACTGACTCCACAGTACATGATAAAACAATTATCTCTAATCCTGTGAAAACGACAATGGTCAAGGAGGAATTGAAAGAAAAAAATCATGATGGTCCCAGACCCACCTCTGGGAAATACTGACATTTTGATTGAACCTGCCTGTGACATCTAGTCTATCCCGACATTACCCCTGAGCACTCTGTCCCTTATATACACAGGCGTTTCTGATGACTTGTGTGATCCCCTGTGATCCCCTGATCCCCTGAGCAGTAGGTCTGCTCATGCCCTTCTCATGAAAGGGAATCCATTACAGACTTGTGTATCTAAAAAGTACTTTAAACTAGGGTTCATTTTAGCCTTTTTTCCCCTCAAATAATGAAATTCAGGTGCACAGAAGTTAACTATCCTAAGTCATGATAGTACTAGTACATGTGTACTAGTACACTAGTGTCCAAATAAGGACCACAATCACATTGCCTTACTCACTCCTGAACCTCGACCACCAAGCAGTCCTTCACCAAGACAGGAAGGTCTTGTTTGGAATGGAAACTATTTCTGAAATACTGCATTCTATAGCATCCTGGGGCCTGAAATTGTCATTCATCTTCTGTTGTTAAGCCCTTCTCAAAGGATCTTACTTCCCTGACTATATCAAGAGTTCCGTAAGGGTAGAGCTCATCGCTACAATTTCTGTGCATTTTTACCGTATTTAGAAAGTTCTAAATCAGTAAATATTGTACAGCTTATTTTGATCTAAGCCTTGTCAAGAGCACTGAACCCTTACTTCTTCCAACTCGGTGAGTTCTATTTACATTACTTATAGAAGACCCTCCCCCTGAAGGTGACCAAAAAGCAAACACATACGATTAGGCTTTTGTTTTGCTCTGGGGTTGTCTGGGGGTTGCTTTGTTTTCAACTTTACTATGGGATTAGAGAAAGAATGAACATATCAAAAAATTAACTCATTGAAATAGTTTCTACTGGCATAAATGTATATTTTAGGACAAGAGTGTAGGGAAGGTAGTCAAAAAGAAATGTTTAATCCAGTCCATTGAGCTGAATTACTTGGGCTTAGTGACTTACAAGCTGAATCATTAGAGCGAATGGTAAAGATAGAGAAGGCCTTTGGAAAATGTGAATGTATCTTTGAGCAGATAGCAAGAAGGGTCCATCCATGTTCAGTCGCTCAGTCGTGTCTCACTCTTTGCAACCCCATAGACTGTAACCCACCAGACTCCTCTGTCCATGGGATTTCCCAGGCAAAAATACTGGAGTGTGTTGCCATTTCCTTCTCCAAAGAAGAGTACAGGGACTGAATGTTATTAGAATGAAAAGTCTCCATATTTTTCTAATATAGAAGAAAGATTGCAAATAAAAAAAAACACAAATTTCCTTTTTATTACAGAGTCTAAATCTAATTTTTGTCCTTCTGTGTATGTGAAAATAGGATGTAGGTCTTATTTCCATGTCAGGACTTTTTAGTACTAGGATTCTTTCACAACAGGAACATTGTGTTTAGATTTGAGTACCACAAATCTAGACGGCTATAAAAAATATTTTTTTTCCTTGCTTTTAAATAGAGTGTTATTCAAAAAGCACAGATTAGATAATGATTATTAATTAAAGAGAATTCTGATATTCACTTGACTCTTTCATAGATCATTTAAGATGATCAAATTAACAACTCCTTTTCCCATCTCTCCTTTATTTACAACAGGCAATATTTTGAATGTTTTCACAAATCAAAATATTAAACCCCTCTTATGCCCCAGTTCTCACAATTTTGTTGTGTATATCTCTCTCTCCTCTTCCAACATTTGATTATGTTGTTCAACCTGGATTCTCTGCCTAAACCTTCCTTCTGTCTCTCCCATCAGTCTGATTTTATCTTGGCACATTATCCAGATTTTTCAGTGAGAGAAATTAAAATCAAGACAGACTCTGGAAATACTAAGGGTAGTCACATGTTAGTAAATCTTGTCTCAGCCATTTATATTCTGTATATTAGTATACATTTATATACATATAAGTGCATGTATACTTATATGCATGTACAGTAAGGAGTATGGTGATGGACTCAGAATTGCACTGTTAGTAGCAGTAGAGGAAGCATGTGTAGTGGGCAGAGAAATGGATTCACTTCTAATTGAATCCATTGGTGAGGTATTATTAGTGTAATACTATTGTATCATTATAGCACTGCTAAATTTAAATGTATTTTTGATACAACTAATTGTGTAATTTACTCTAGCATTAAATCTTGCTCTTACCTTGGGATTAATTTCTCTTTTCTTCTTATTTTTTCCTGGCTTGTTTGCTTATTTATTGATTTTCATGTTGATCTTCATCATAAAGAAGCCAAGTCAGGTGAATGATCCCAGCTTAATATGTGACAGAAAGCTCACAGAGTCGGACACAACTAAAGTGACTTAGCAGTAGCAGCAGGTGGAAGAGAGATCTGATTAAGCCTATGGTACCAAGTGATAAAGTAAGGAGCCAGAAGGATCACGGAAACATATCAAGCTCAATATAAGGAGGAACATTACTATAAAACATATTGTACCCAAAGCATGGGTAACTTGTGAATTCCTCCATGTTAGTCTTTCCAACAGGGGTGAAATATAGAGGAAATGTTAACACTAGGGGGTCAACCAGTTAATGTTCTCCATTCTTTCCTCCATGGCCCTGATGATGCTATGTCCTGTGTCCACTCTGCAAATGGAGAGACCAGCAGGGAGGTGGGGTACAGCTCTTTTAGTACAGTGGTTGCAGAGATTTAAGAGAAAGCAATAGGCTTTGATTGCTTTCAGCATTAAGAAAAAGGTAAAAAAAAAAAAAAAAACAAAAACAGAATTGCAACCATCTCAGCCAAATGTAACCCTAGATTTAACACTGAAAAAGTTTGAAGACTCCCATAAACCTCAAGGGCAGACTTCTAACATCTCATTTGAAAGCAGTGCAGCTCTCTTGGGAAAGGACAGACCCAGCGCTCTTTGCTATGAAATCCATCCTCATCACACATACAAGCAGAAACTGATTTGTTTAATTCCTCCACCTGGACACACCCTTCTTTTCTCTCCTCTCTCTGCTCTAAGGCTTCTGCGTGCGTGCTAAGTCGCTTCAGCCATGTTCCACTCTTTGTGACCCTACGGACTGCAACCCACCAGGCTCCCCTGTCGATGGGATTCTCCAGGCAAGAATACTCATGTGGGTTTCCCTGTCTTTCTTCAGGGGATCTTCCTGATCCAGGGATCGAATCTGCATCTCTTAAGTCTCCTGCTTTGGCAGGTGGGTTCTTTACCACTAGCACTGCCTGGGAAGCCCTCTAAGGCTCCTGGGTTAGTCTCAAATTAGGTACACTTTCCATAGGCTGAGGAGGAGGGAAAAACTGGGCTCTTGACTGTTGGGGACTTTGCTCTTAGCTCTTGTTCTGATTCTTTAATACTGAAAGAGAAGGTTAAACTCCCACCCTACCCCAAACCACTCTTTGCTTTCTGTGGCCTCGTCTTTTTCTGGCCCTCCCTGGCTTAACTTTCTCCCAATTTCCTTCAGTTGCCCTCCTCTTCCCATGCTGCTGCTGCTTCTTCCCTCACTCAGGCCAGCCAGAGACCCTTTTAGACAGCAGTATGGCTCCAGGATCTTGTGTCATAGGATGTTGCAGATTTGCCATCTAGTAATGGCCCTTCTTGTTCTGCTATGAAGCCTGTTTCAAGATGGAGCTTCCCAAGTAGTGCTAGTGATGAAGAACCTGCCTGCCAGTACAGGAGATATAAGAGACAAAGGTTCAGTCCCTGAGTTGGGAAGATCCTCTAGCAGAGGAAATCGCAGCTCACTCCAGTATTCTCACCTGGAGAATCCCATGGACGAGGAGCCTGGTGCACTACAGTTCCATGGGGTCACAGAGAGTCGGACATGACTGAAGCGACTTATTATGCACTGCTTGAAGATACGGACCACCTCTGTAGCTCAGATCCAGTTCTTACCTTTTAGCCATATTTACATTGGCCATCCCTTCCCTAGGCAGTTAATTCCAATTGATTAATTCCAATTAATTTTTCACATTGTGATCCAAGTGGCATTCCAGTCTTCTGTCCTGTTCTCCTACCAAGCTACTTTGTTCCAGACACACTAAGCTATTAAGAATGCCCTTCCACCTTATCTTCTCACAGACACACACTGGCTAAATGGAACTCAAATAACTCTTCCTCCTCTGTGAAATCTCCTACTTTCCTATTCAAGCTTGATCAGGAATCCTTGTGTGTTCCTAGGACATTAGGCTCATACTCACATTGTAACACTTAACATGTTGTGTTACAGTTTATCTTTTTGTAAGTTTATCTTCCCTATTTGTTTGCTCAAGTAAAAGTATCCTTTTTCTTTTTGGTATTCACAGTACCTAGCCTAGTGTGTGATTCATAGCAAGAACTCCATAGATGTTATTTGAATGAATGAAATAAATAAGTAAATGAATGAGGATATATACTATAATATGTGCCTTTTTAAACAACTGATCTAGAGAATTAGCTGTTAAACAGAGAAAGCTTCAGTAGGCATCTTGAACATCTGGACAATTGTAATGCAAAATACTTACTCAGAAGGCAAAGAGATGGTCTCTTTTCCTGTGAAAATATAAAAGCATTTTTGTTTCAAGGAAAATTACATTGGAAAAAAAAAAAACTGTCTACAGTAGAAGAGACTAAGTTCGTCTCTTCAGAGACATTCCCTTGTCTTTTTATATTACAAGAGTGAACAAGATTTAAACCATGCAGTCAGTGTAATGATGTTGCCAGACAGCTAATAAAGAGGAAGATTAGAGAGTTGTATAAAATGGCAGGTGCCTCAGCCGATTCCCCGTCTTAGACATTAAACACAAAATAAAGTGCTGCTGTTTCCCGTGGATCACCAAAAGTGCTTGATGTCAGCTTCAGCAGCATGGTGCCATTTTGACTGTGGTGTTCATCTTACCTAGTATCCCAGTTTGAAAGCAATATAGAGCAAAAATAAAGCAAACAGCAGTAGATGGTTCTCAGAGCAGAGAGACAGCATCTGAAAACAACCAAACTCTTGCACAAAAGAATGAAAAAATATTTCTACTCAGTCATGGATGGTACATCCTTTGCTCTCATAGAATAGACTATAATATCTAATCATGCAAAGCATCTCAGTGAGTCAGAGGGAGTCTAGGGGGACTGCATTCTATAGTTCACAGTATATTTCAGTCTCTCAGGAAGCTTAGAATAACTACTATTTTAAAACAGATGAGAAGTAAAGTGGTAATATTTCTCCTCACATGACCAAGAGCAAACAGAGAAAACACGTATTTGTACCTAACAAACATAATTACAACACATATTTCCTCTTCTGAGCTTTCTTTAACAAAAAAGCAATTTCAAAGCAATCTCCTGTTTGGGGATAAAGGCAGTGCTGGAAACATAGTGTGAATATGGGCTTGGAAGAAGAACAAAGCAAAGATACAGACACAGGTCATACAATGGAGAAGGGTTTGGGTTTAGAAAGGAAGAAAGGAGAGAAGCATTTCTTAGCACTTAGTAAGTACTGAGCATTGTGCTAAGGACTTTGCAAAGAATATATCTTCGTGTACGTTTGTCTAATGGGTATAATACAAATGTAACAACACAGCAGGGTATATAGTATAAAAGGTTATTGTAGGAAAAACTGATCTTATATATAAAGCATTAATACACGTAGAAGAGTTTTTCAGTTTATACCCAAGAAACTCAGACAACACATCATACAATTTTGGACGTATTTTCAGGTCTTAGACATGGGAGCCAAATCCAGGAGTCCAATTCTTTATAGGAAAGGAAGCTGAGTTTACAAAGGGTGCAAAACTCCTTAAGCCTTCAAAATATAGGTATGGATGTAGATATATAGTATGGCATGTATATAATTGCATACAATATTTCAGTCGTATGTTATTTATCATATAACAAAATATCTCTACACAAAAATCATTGTCAGCCTAAAGATATCTAATGAATATAGAACAGAAGTTTCAGAAATTAATCACGAAGACACTAGTAGAATGTTTTTTTTAAATACAGTTTGTCTGAAATAAAGAATTTTTTCAAGTGAACATACCCACGTAGTCTCATCTAACTAGCTAATACTAGTGAATTGAATGGGGGTGATTAATATGTGACCCAATGAAAGGACAAATAAAAATAAATCTGTATGTTCTACATTTTAGAACTTATTAAACTGAGTTTTTTCATATTTCTCAAGAAACTCAGGCCTCTGTTAGTATGGGTATTACCTAAACACTTGTCATTGGGAGCCAGAGATAATCCAGGACTTGGAAGACATGTCTACATGTCCTGTATTGGGTCAAATCAAATTGTACCCCAGCACAGGTTCTTAGCTGGCACTAGTGGTAAAGAAAGTGAAAGAAAGTGAAGTCGCTCAGTCGTGTCCGACTCTTTGCGACCCGTGGACTGTAGCCCACCAAACTCCTCCGTCCATGGGATTCTCCAGGCAAGAATACTGGAGTGGGTTGCCATTGTCCTCTCCAGGGGATCTTCCCCACCCAGGGATCGAACCCAGGTCTCCCACATTGCAGGCAGACGCTTTGGTAAAGAATCTGCCTGCAATGCAGGAGACATAAGAGACTCAAGTTCGATCCCTGGGTCCAGAAGATCCCTTGGAGGAGCGCATGGCAACCCACCCTGGTATTCTTACCTGGAGAATCCCATGTACAGTCCATGTGATCGCACAGAGTGGAACACGACTGAAGTGACTTAGCATGCATGCACACACGAGTGCACACACACGGGGGCTATGCACTGCCCCCTCCTGGTAAATAATGGCTGATTCAGCCTGATTTTCTGATGTTCTCACACACTGTTCCTCTTCTCTATTTTCTCATCTTTGCTTTCACTCTCCTTCTCAAAGGACTGATGCATGTGTGTCCTGGTTATTTCACTTACCGTTTTTCTGAGAGTCAGCAGAATATAAGCTCTAGAGATGAAGTAGCTGGGCTTGAGTCCCAGTTTTTTCACTTACTTTGTATGTCTTTGGATAAATTGATGAAAATCTCTAAACTTTAGTTTCCTTATCCATAAAGTTGAAAATGCATCCTAACAATTTTATGAATATGAAATATAAAAATCTATTTATCATGCTTATTGTGCATAGATACTCAGTTGGTACTGATATTATAATTTTGTTAATGCTAGGAGTAGTGTCCAAACTTGTAGACTTCCTCAGCACCCATATGTTTAAGTACTTCCTTCAGTTCTGACTTAGAACATGAAATGTAGCAGACATCTTTTCTTTTGCCCAGATGCTGGAAGAATTAGAACCAAAATAATACTGTCAGAATAAAAAATATATATATGCATATATATATGTGTGTGTGTATATATATATATATATATATAATATTTTTAAAGCACTTTTAATTTATCTTAGCTGCTAGAAGAATTCAAGTCCAATTCAAAGCCAAGTGACTTTTCTGACAGGCTTGGTTTTTGTGTTCTGGTTCTTGTTAGTCAGCCTTCGTACTTGGTTTATTCATAATTTGTACATGTTTGGTTGTATTTGACTTCTTGTTGTCAGTCTCTAACTTGTGTCTGACTCTCTGCAGCCTCATGAACTGCAGCATGCCAGGCTTCCCTGTACTTCACTATCTCTCTGAGTTTGCTCAAACTCATGTCCATTGAGTCAATGATGCTATCCAACCATCTTATCTGTCGCCCTCTTCTCCTCTTGCTCTCAGTCTTTCCCATCAGGGTCTATTCCAGTGAGTCAACTCTTGGTATCATGTGTCGAAAGTATTGGAGCTGTGTTCCCTCACATCCTTTTGAAACAAAACAACAAAATCCTTACTGAAGCCCCAATAAGTTCTCTGTCTCTCTGTCTCTCTCTCTCTCTCTCTCTCTCTCTCTCTAGTGAGAATATACACTTAGTTCGATCTATACCAGTTCTGGACCATTTTGAAATTACATATTCGCATGCCCAGCTCTAGAGATTCTGCTTCTGTATGAAGGGGAACCAGAAATCTGTATTTTTAGCACATAGTATTTACTTAGGAAATTGAGATTTAAGTGGTACTCTATTGCTCTTGGAGAAGCAAATAGAGAAGAGATGAACGTGAGTCTGGATTCTAAAGCAGAGCCAATCACGAGATATGTGACCTTCAGAAATCACTCAACCTAAAATTCAGTTTCTTCATCTTTACAAGAAGTCTATAAAAGTCTGTTTTACTGAACTCATAAAGTTACTGTTAAAAAATGCATGAAATAATGTGTGCAACAGAAAGGAAAAAAAATTATAAAATGGTTAAATAACCATCTAGTTTCACAGTCTAGGAAAGGAGCAAAAGAGCTTTGCTGAAGCAGATAGCTTTTTCTGGTTTGAAAAATCAAGGCCCTAAGCTGTGACCCGGAGAAGGCAATGCACCCCACTCCAGTACTCTTACCTGGCAAATCCCATGGATGGAGGAGCCTGGTAGGCTGCAGTCCATGGGGTCGCCAAGAGTCGGACATGACTGAGCGACTTCACTTTTACTTTTCACTTTCATGCATTGGAGAAGGAAATGGCAACCCACTCCAGTGTTCTTGCCTAGAGAATCCCAGGGACGTGGGAGCCTGGTGGGCTGCCGTCTATGGGGTTGCACAGAGTCAGACACGACTGAAGTGACTTAGCAGTAGCAAGCTGTGACCTTGACTGCTCTAAATAGAATAGATACAGGGGATCTAGAACAGTGCCTTAATCATGGCTCATGATTCATTATAGGATTATGAAATCAGTTTAGTGATGGCTCCAGCATTTTTTATTTTTTTAAATTAAAAAAGTGGTAGAATATTTAAATATTGCTTTCCATTTACAATCATTACAGAATATCTATCCCCCCATGTTGCACAATACATCCGTAAGTCTTTCTTAGATCCAGTGGTTTGTGCCTTCCGCTCCTCACTCCTATATTCCTTCCCACCCTGTCTCCCCACTGGTAACCACTCATTTGTTCTCTGTGAGTCTGCTTCTTTTTTCTTATATTCACTAGTTTTCTGTATTTTTAGACTCCACAAGTAAGTGATATCATACAGAATTTTTCTTTATCTCATTCACTTAGCATGCTGCTGCTGCTAAGTTGCTTTAGTCGTGTCCAGCTCTGTGCGACCCCATGGACAGCAGCCCACTAGGCTCCCCTGTCCCTGGGATTCTCCAGGCAACTTAGCATAATGCCCTCCAAATCCATATGTTAGTGCAAATGGCAAAATTTCATTCTCTTTAATAGCTGAGAAGTATTCCACTGTGTGCATGTGTGTGTGTGTGTGTGTGTGTGTGAGTGTGAGAGAGAGTGTGTGTGACATCTTATTTATCCATTCATCTGTTGATGGACCCTTAAGCTGCTTCTGTATCTTGGCAAATGTAAATAATGCTGCTATGAACATTGCCAGGGTGGAGGCATATATTTTTTCAAATTAATGTTTTCAGTTTTTTCAGATATATATGCAATCATACAAATGCTGGGTCATGTGATAGTTCTATTTTTAATTTTTTGAGAAGCTTCCACACTGTTTTCTACAGTGGCTTTACCAAATTTACATTCCCACCAACAAAGTATGAGGGGTTCCCTTTCTCCATTTCTTTGTAATATTAGCCATCCTGACTGGAATGAAATGGATATGATAGGATAAGACAGGGCAGAACAGGATAAGCTAGGATAGGATAGGGTAGGACAGACTACAGGATAGAAAATACCATAGCACATCACTTATAGGAAAAAAGAGTTTAAAATATGTTGTCTAATATTTACATATGATTGTTTTCATGCTATCCTACATCTCTGCCTCCAATGCCCTCTCAGTTTATCCCTATATATTTCTGATTGTGTTTGGAAATCATACATAGGAATGAAGAAGATGAGGTAGTGACAAGCATGGTGAGCGAGAAGGAGAAGCAAGATAGCAAGCAGGCAGCATCCTTGGGTGCCAATGCAAGAGACGTAAGAGACTCGGGTTTGATCCCTGGGCTGGGAAAATCACCTGGAGGAGGGCACAGTATTCTTGCCTGGAGAATCCCATGGCAGAGGAGTCTGGTGGGCTAAGGTCCCATAGGGTTACAAAGAGTAGGACATGACTGAAGCAACTTAGCATGCACATATTGCCCTACTTAGTAGCTAGTTATAGTTAAAATCCTAAGTTGTATCTGCTGTTTAGTGGTTACGTTAATGATCACCATTTTGTGAGCTCATACCAAGTGCTAAATTTTGTGCTAAGTAGATTACAATGACATTCTCTTCTAGAGTTCTAGGAGAAATTTTGTAGTGTGTATGCTTTATAGATGATACTCCTGAAGATTAGAAAAATTAAATAGTTAATTTCAACCCAGACGGGTAGCAAATAACAAAAGCACAATTCATGCCTAAGTTATCTGCAGTGATGCACCTCACTGCCTCCGTTCCTAGAGTGAACCAGTGCTTGTGGGCCAGTTTTGGGAGGTCAGCACCATAGAGAACATTGATTCGGAGTAGCAAGTGTGTCTGTGAAGTCAAGCGATGAGGCTAAACCAGTGTTGTGCATTACCCTGTCAGCCTTTGCCAAAAAGTCTTAGTGTCTCTATGTTTTCATTTGATAACTACATGCATTGTAAATGCATTATGGCTTTTCATTTGTAGATCCTAAAGGGACTTGTGGGGGGTGGGTAAAAGCAACTGCATATTATTTCTCTTTTAGATATTAATTTTGCAGCATGTCCCATCAATCTGTTTGCGTTCTGTCACTCACATGGCAGTGATTGAGATGAAAAGAGTATCATGCTAAAGATGTATTTCTGATTTTATAGGGAATATAGTTAGAAAATGAATTGTTCCATGTATTTTTGGAATCTCAGAGCCAGGGTTAGGGCAGGTGTGGGTGAGTCAAGGGAAGGAGGTGTTACTCTGGGATCAGTGTGTTGTCTGTTTTGTATTTGGCAATCATGAGAGTCAATGTTAATTTGATCCAGAAATTATACAATGTGGAAGGAGGTATCTTTTGGAGAAAGACTAGTTTCCTGTGGACAGCTTATGCCCAGAATCTGTTTGCTGTGTGCATTCTTATGAGGGCTGAAATGAAAGAATGAGGCAGCTGTGACTGGCTTTCAAAACTGCAAGGATCTGAAGGACTTGCTCACCAATTGTCCCTGACAGTGGAGGGCAGAGGAGGGCAATTGTTCACTCCCTACTCAAAACCCAGAAAGATGCAGGAGACAGCCTCTCTCAGTCCCTGTTTCTGGAAGTGGAGTTTGGGGTTTGGTAGAGGATACAGGCAACAGAAGGGCTTCCCTGGTGGCTCAGACTGTAAAGAATCTGCCTGCAGTTCAGGAGACCTGGGTTCACTCCCTGGGTTGGGAGATTCCCCTGGAGAAGGGAATAGTGACCCACTCCAATATTCTTGCCTGGGGAATTCCATGGACAGAGGAGCCTGGCGGGCTACAGTCACTGGGGTCTCAGAGTCGTACATGACTGAGCGACTAACACTTTCACAGAAACAGAATTACTGACTTTCAAGGGCATCTAGCATATGAAAATTTGCATTCTGTGATCCGCCTCTCTCTCCCTAGTGTCTCAGAACAATCTGAAATTAGCAAGCCTTGACAACAGCTAATGAATATGAACAGACTTACACAGATTCCCCTTTTACAGTATTGGATTCAGTCTCTTACAAGACAGGCAAATCAGCCCAAGTAACCTCTTTTTTGGATGGATGAAAAAATTTCCTAGCCTTGAGCAGTTGTGTACTCAGAAGAGAGTCAGCTAAAAAAGCTGGGATATAGTAATGATAATAATATAGTAAGTCCTCTATATACATACAAACGAGTTCTGTTCTGAGAGCATGTTCCTTAAGTCCAATGAACTTAGGTATGCAACTAACACAATTAGCTATATAGTACTGTACTCTAATAGGTTTGTAATTTCACACAAATAATAAATAAAAAATCAAACACCAAAAATAAAGAAAACATTTTTAACTTTACAGTCGCTTGAAAAGTACAATAGTAAAGTACAGCAGCGGGCATCCAGGGTCTGGCATCCAGGGAACAGGCAAGAAGAGTTACTGACTAGAGGAGGGAGAGGAGGTGGGAAATGGTAGAGCTGAAGGATCATCAGTAATAGGAGATGGAGGGCAAGCTGCAACTTCATGCATGCCTGACGTTGATGGCACAGGTTCTGGTTCCTTGCTGGAACCAGATGCACGTTCACAGCAGACTTACTGTACGCAGGATCCATAGAGTGTGTACTTTTGTACCAGACATGTCTTCTTCACATCAGTCCAGTGGCATGGACATCACCACCACCACCACCTTGGTCAGCATTTTCCTCAACTTATAAATTAGGAAACTAACAGGCAGAGAAGTTACATTTTACCAGTGGCCCGTGTCCCTGCTCCAGGGGTATGGTTCCCCCTGCTGTGTCTCTCTCCTGTCCGGGTATGAACTGCAAGGCTCCTCTTTGAATTCCAAGTTGCTTCACTGAAGGGTTCTCATCCTGAAACCCATGGGAAAAGGTTTGGTTACATTTCATCACACATTGCTATAGTATCTGGTGAACTATTCTTTCCAGGCATGACTGAGCAGTTGAAAAATAATGATTTAGAATCTACCATGAGCTAGGTACTATCCTAGATGACAGGAGATATTGTTTTGTGACCTAAGTAAACCTGCGGATCGACTTCCTGAATTAGAATCCACTTCCTAGTTGTGACCCTGGAAAAAGTGATTTAACTTCATATGCCTTGGTTTTCTCATCTACAATTGAAGATAATAATAATACCTCCCTGGAAGGGCTGTTGTGGCAACTAAATGAGTTAATTAATGCAAATCAATTAAAATAGTGCCTGGCACAAAGAGCTGAAGAACTTTTCTTGTTATAGTTATTATAATTTATTCTGTTTTTCAAGCTAAAAAGAAGAAAATGGTTTTGAAGTAGTTTTAATAGTCTAAATGGAGAGAGAAAATAATTACTCTGAATCTCTCCTTTTAATTAAATTAGTTGAGATTTTAAAGCACTAATAAAAATATCTCCAATTGTTAAAGGCTTTAATTAAGTTACTCTTTTGCATCCAAGGAATGCATGAATAATATACTTTAATTTATTAGTTTATTTACTTGATACACATAATCTAATCAGTATAGCTAACATATATTGATTCCGTAATAGATGTTGGGAATAGTTGGTGAAAAAATTTTGCACAGGATTTGTAGAATCCTTGCTCCATGCATACTTTCCTACTCTTTTCCACTTGATATCTTTTAAAAATATTATGTGAAATTTTAGTTAGCACTTAAACTGTGTATGAGTGATGCTGTAAAATACAAAACAAATAGTACTTTATTATTGATTGAAATATATTTGTTGAGTAAAAAATCATCTAAAATGAAAATGTTGCTATTGGTTATCTGCATTCCAATTCTTGCTTATATTAAATGCTTTATAATATTTATAATCAAAGAGATGTCTCACTGCAAAAACAGCACATTTAAGATTCTATTTGAGAGTGAATACTTTTTATATATAAAAACCAACCTGTCTGGGATCAATGTTGCACATAAAGCTTCTGATACTTAATATTTGCTCTTTAAATTCACCACAGGGTACACCATGTAATGAAGTTATATCATTGAGAAGACCAAAGAATAGCTGTCCCTCGATGTAAAATATTGATTTATTGATTTGTTTTGCTTTATTTCTGTAACTGAAGAACTTCTAGATTTTTCACTAGTAAAAAAAAAAAATCTGTGTTTTTTAATTATCCCCATTTTACACACTATTCACTTAAAACCTGTGAGATAAGTAAGTTTTAACTCACTTTACAAGCATGAAAGAGGCTTAATGTACTTCATCTATTTTAACTATCGGGTTAGCCAAAAGTTTGTTCAGGTTTTTTGGTAGCATTTTATGGAAAACGCTCAAACAAACTTTTTGGCCAACCCAAAGCTAAGGGAGACTAATTACATAGGAGCCTATGGATATTTAAAAAATTAATGAACAGTTTGTCTTTGAAGTTAGCTTATAGCACTTTTAAAAATCTTGGAGTAGTTTTTATCCCTTCCTTCTCTATTTCTGTTCCAAGAAGTAATGTCATCACTTAGTTGAAGAGAAAGTAAACGTGTCTGTTGTTTCTTCAGAGGTTAGAAATACGGTCGAATATGAAGGGCTTTTGGGAGGAAGATTTCAGGTCAATAGGAGAATGAGCTTTCTAATAATTAAAGCTGTCTCTAAGTACATTCTACTATTAGATATAATCAGAATGTGTTTTATTTTTTGGGAATTTTTGTCACAGAGACAAAGATATTGCTGTTTAAAATATGGTTGAAGAAATTCTTCAGCCATTTTAAAAAAGTCTGCCATGGTCCTAAGCTATTCTTATTTCTCTGTATTCCTAAATCAACTATAAAATTGCTTTTGTAATATCCAAATTATATGTTGGCACAATGACTGTTATTGTCTACTTCTGCTTTATTGACTATGTCAAAGCCTTTGACTGTAGGGACCACAATAAACTCTGGAAAATTCTTAAAGAGATGGGAATACCAGACCACCTGATCTGCCTCTTGAGAAATCTATATGCAGGTCAGGAAGCAACAGTTAGAACTGGACATGGGACAACAGACTGGTTCCAAATAGGAAAAGGAGTACATAAAGGCTATATATTGTCACCCTGCTTATTTAACTTATATGCAGAGTACATCATGAGAAATGCTGGACTGGATGAAGCACAAGCTGGAATCAAGATTGCTGGGAGAAATATCAATAACCTCAGATATGCAGATGACACCTCCCTTATGGCAGAAAGTGAAGAAGAACTAAAGAACCTCTTGATGAACGTGAAAGACGAGAGTGCAAAAGTTGGCCTAAAGCTCACTTTAATGTTCACTGGCCTAAACATTCAGAAAACTAAGATCATGGAGTCTGGTCCCATCACTTCATGGGAAATAGATGGGGAAACAGTGTAAACAGTGATAGACTTTATTTTGGGGGGCTCCAAAATCACTGCAGATGGTGACTGCAGCCATGAAATTAAAGGACGCTTGCTCCTTGCACTGAAAGTTATGACCAACCTAGACAGCATATTAAAAAACAGAGACATCACTTTTCTAACAAAGGTCCATCTAGTCAAAGCTATGGTTTTTCCAATAGTCATATATGGATGTGAGAGTTGGACCATAAAGAAAGCTGAACACCAAAAAATTGATGCTTTTAAACAGTGGTGTTGGAGAAGACTCTTGAGAGTCCCTTGGACTGCAAGGAGGTCCAGCCAGTCTGTCGTAAAGGAAATCAGTCCTGAATATTCATTGGAAGGACTGATGATGAAGCTGAAACTCCAATACTTTGGCCACCTGATGTGAAGAACTGACTGGAAAAGACCCTGATGCTGGAAAAGATTTAAGAAGGGAGAAGAAGGGGACAACAGAGGATGAGATGGTTGCATGGCATCACCAACTCAATGGAAATCAGTTTGAGTAAACTCCAGGAGTTGATGATGGACAGGGAGGCCTGGCATGCTGCATTCCATGGGGTCGCAAGGAGTCGGACATGACTGAGCCACTGAACTGAACTGAACTGAACTATAGGTCAAATTTGGAAATACCAATAGTAAAATTTGGAGGCTTTGTTGTTTTGGAAAAGATGGTTTTCTAATGAATGGACATGGTATGTCCCATCAAAACAACAGCAAAAAACAAAAACTGACCAACAGTGGAGTAATGACCACCTGTCACTGGGATCATTCAGGCAGAGACTGGGTGATCGTTACTTAAGGATGTGGCACAAGGGATATCTCTAGTGGTAGGCCATTTGATTAAGAGGGAGAGGGTGGGAAGATCTGGGCAAATGACATTGAAACATGTATAATATCATGTATGAAACGAGTTGCCAGTCCAGGTTCGATGCACGATACTGGATGCTTGGGGCTGGTGCACTGGGACGACCCAGAGGGATGGTATGGGGAGGGAGGAGGGAGGAGGGTTCAGGATGGGGAACACATGTATACCTGTGGCGAATTCATTTCGATATTTGACAAAACTAATACAATATTGTAAAGTTTAAAAATAAAATAAAATAATTTTTTTTTAAATAAATAAATAAATTGTCTTACAACTCTAGCAATTTCCTTTTAAATGTGGAAGCTCTTGTCTAGCTTTAAATTATTTTCCTTGAAACAGTTGCATAATGTAGTAGATAAAAACATCAATTTTATGATGAAACAGGTAGACCTGGGATTTGGTCTTTGCTGCCAACAACCAAGCTGTGTGACTGATTCAGCTTATCCAACTTTCTCATGAACAGCTTGTATCGCTGCAGAAGAACCATCTCTAATCAGTGACTGGTATGGACTGAAGGCATGCCTGTTAAAGTTCCTCATGTGGATCAAGTGTTCATAATGTGCCCTAGTTCTGGGTCTAAGGACCTGGGAGGCTGTGTCTTTCAAAGGACTTAGAGAGAAATGATTGAGAAAGGAACTCTGATGGGAACTAGGGAAATAAGTATGATATTCCATAGTTTGTGTTAACTTTTAAATCTGTAGTATCACTGAACCGCTTTTATGCATATTTAGTTTATATTAACCGGAAACAAATATCTTTGTGACTGATGTGTTACAGTTAAGACACTTTCACCACTACAAGGATGGGGGGTTTATAATTGTTTGCTTTTTTTCAGAGATGACTCTATCCATCATCTCTGGCTACATTCATAGCTCTTTATAGATGCTAAAAGTGATTGAACATCTAAACACTAGAACTGCAGTTTCCTGTAAATCTGCTTTCTATCATATAATCTCTCAGTTCATATTTATCACTCTCTGCCAGGCCAAGTTCACTTGACCAGTAAAAGATTTTCTTGCAGATTTGTGTTACATAATGGTAGTTAGCCTGTGGCATACATCAAATCAGTGGTAATAGATGTTTTCTCTTCATGCACACACATACATGCCATTATGGAGACCACATTCCTCAAAGAGTATAGTGTGAGTCTTATATGCTGAAACTGCACAAAACTAGTCTTTCTTAGCCTACAGTTTTGATCCTTCACTGAGAACCCTCCTAGAGCTGGCTAATCAGCATGCAGAACTAAGTTCCAGAGGAGTCCACAGAGCTCTCTAGGGACCTACACCCATCTGTGTGGAGAGAAAGGGACCATATGTAATTTTTCAGACCTGTCTTCACTTATTCTCCTCAAGAAACCTTTTGTTGCTTCAGAAGTAGAAATGAATGTGTGTTTCAGCTGGCTTCCAGTACACCTAGGAAGAGAATGCAAAAATATATAGCAGTTTATTTAGGGGCCAAATGTTATTCTGTAAATGGTAACTTTTCCAAAACAACACACACCCACCTGTTCTCTCTGTGTGTAGACATTTGAGGTTTGGGTTTTCTAATGAATCCTAGAATAATGAGAGAAAAAATAGATGAAATATAAAGACAGGCAAGAAGAATAGTAGATGTCTATCCATTAGACTGATGTGTTTAAAAGGTCAGCATCCGCTAGGCTAAAGTTAGAATGAATTTCTCTATTAGAGGTAGCTTCAGCATTTCTTGGGAAAGTCTATTGGCACCTTATCCTGCTCAATGTTATGTGGCAGCTTGGATGGGAGGGGAGTTTGGGGAAGAATGGATACATGCGTATATGTGTGGCTGAGTCCTTTCTCTGTTCACTTGAAACAATCACAGTATTGTTAATCGGCTATACCCCAATATGAAATAAAAACTGAAAAAAAATCATTAATAGATGCAAAAATATTCTACTTTTGGGTTGTACTATGTTTTATTTAATCAATTTTAATTGTTAGACATTAAACTACTTTTCATTTCTCCTACTACAACTCACTATGTAATAAAAAGGCAGCATAACCAAGCAATTATCTGATATTTTCCTGGGAAAGATTCTTAAAGTCAACCTACTTTAAGGAATACATGTATTAGAAACTATATATTGCCAATTTTCTTCCAGAAAAGTTTTATAAACTTTGTTAGCAGGTGGTCCCAAGAATATTTAATAGTAATTCAATCTTTCCTCACTTGTTTGGGATGTTACTTTTACCATACTATATATAGTTTATATTTATTTAGTTCTTTAAATTTTGTATTATTTTCCAGGAATCTCTTTGTCTATGATGAATTCAGTACTATGACCGATCATTATTTTTCCTTTAAAACATATTTCAATATATAGTAGATCCAACTAATCCCCCAAGTCATTTTATTATTATATTCTTGACTAATCGCATCTCTCATGTATTTGATCTATAAATTTACCTCCCTCACCACCAACATCCCTCATTAAAATACTTTTAGGATCTTAGTTGCAATTGAATAGCATTTATGTATTAATTTTGGGAGAGACAGCTGTGTAAAATGGAGTGCTCATTCACAGAAAGTTCTTAAGTATGTTCACTGATTTTATTTTGATGTTTCTTTTACCATTTTTAAATGTATATATCCTATTAAGTTTAATAAAGCATTTGTATGTTGTTTTTATTACGAAGATAATTTTTAAATATACTTTAAAGCGTACCTGGATAAAATTAATGCATGGGAAAATCTATTTTAAAACTTTTAAACAATTTATCTTGCTGGACTGCTGTTTCAGCATTTATACCTCTTATTTATTATCATAATGCATACTAAATAATAAAACTAGTATCAAGATTCCTTGTCTTATTCTGGAATGTATCTTGTATTTCATTATTAAAAATACTTCAGCAGTTGGTTTTAGATAAATACTTTTCAATTTAATTAAAGTTTCTATTTATGTTATTAAAGTTTTCAAATTTTATTAGTTACTGAAAGGATATTGAACCTTTTCAAATGTTTTAGGAATATCAATAAAGATTATGTTTATCTCTTTGCCTTTTTAATATGAAGAGTTACTAATGTAATAGATCTTTTAAGAGAAATTGTCTTTGTCTTGCTAGGATTAATCCTACTAATCAATGTATTATTCTTTTAGTATATTACTGGATTATACTTGTTAATTTTCAATTAAGATTTTTGCTTATGTAATCCCAAATGAGATTAATATTATTGCTTTTGTGATTGATCATGATCAAATTTTAGTTGCTGATTTTATATGACCTTTATAAAATGAATTAGGCAATCTTTATCTCTTTTTTTTAACTTAAAAAAAATTTTATATTGGGGCATAGTCTATTAGCAGTGTTGTTAGTTTCATATGTCCAACAAAGTGATTCAGTTATACCTATACATGTATACATTCTTTTTCAAATTCATTTCCTGTTTAGCTTATCACAGAATCCTGAGCAGAATTATCTATCTCTTTATGCTAGGGCAAGAATTGGCAAATTATAACCTACAGGATAACATCTGCCTGCCATCTGCTTTGTAAATAAAGTTGTATTAAAACACAGTCATGCTCATTGAATCGCATATTATCTGTTTAGGCTTGCATTTAACCTATGGCAGGAGAGTTCAGTAATTGCAACAGAGACTTCCTGGTCCTCAAAGCTACTGTAATTTATTATTTGACCTTTTAAAGAAAAAGCTGCTCTAATATAATTGAAGTTGCCCAGGACTTCTCCATCCTTTGAAAGTTTTACAGAAAAATTAACTGGGCCTTTACCTAATTGTCTTGTGAGAGGATCGGTTTTGAGTGTTCATTCTTTGTTGTAATGTTTATTTATCTCATTGACATTTTAACTGGAACTTCTTGACATTTTATAATTCAGTTTTTTCATGAGTAACACAATTTTCCAGATTTTAGTATTAGTGAAGATTGAATGTATTCTAATAAAGCTTTATTTTTATATTTTGCTTCTTCCTTTTTGAATGATACATGTTTAAATATTCTTTTATATTTTATTCAATATTATGGAGAGTGTCTATTTTGTTGTCCTTTAAAAAAACAATTTTGTTGGTTATCAAGTCTACTTTTGTCCATTTTATCTGTTTAATCTATTTATATAATTATACTTTATTAATTCCTTCTTAAATACATTTTTACATTTTTAAAGTACTTCATTGTCATTTCTTGAATTTCTTAAGTTTAGTAAATGATTAGTTGGGGACTTAAAATTTTTCTTATTTAAACATAAATGCATTTAAGATTATATATAAATTTTTCAAGTACCACTTTGAATTATCCCATTTTCATTGTGATAAACTTTTGTTGTGGTTGTTCAGTCACTAAGTCATGTACAACTCTGTGACCCCATGAACTATAGGACACCAGGCTCCTGTGCCCTCCACTATCTCCCTGAGTTTGCTCAAATTCATGTCCATTGAGTCAGTGATATCATCCAATCATCTCATCCTCTGTTGTACCTTTCTCCTCCTGTGTTCAGTCTTTCCCACCATCAGGGTCTTTTCCAGTGAGTCAGCTCTTCACATCAAGTGGCCAAAGTATTGGAGTTTCAGCTTCAGCATCAGTCCTTCAATGAATAGTCAGCATTGATTTCCTTTAGGACTAATTGGTTTGATCTCTTTTCAGACCAAGGGACTCTCAAGAGTCTTCTCCAGCACTGCAGTTCAAAAGCATCAATTTTTCAGTGTTCAGCCTTCTTTATGGTCCAACTCTCACATCCATACATGACTACTGGAAAAACCATAGCTTTGACTATATGGACCTTTGTCAGCCAAATAATGTCTCTGCTTTTTAACACCCTGTCTAGGTTTGTCATAGCTTTCTTTTCAAGGACCAAGCGTCTTTTAATTTCATGAATGCAGTCACTGTCCACAGTGATTTTGGAATCTAAGAAAATAAAATCTGTCACTGCTTTCACTTGTTCCCCCTCTATTTGCCATGAAGTGATGGGACTGGATGCCATGAACTTAGTTTTTTGAATGTTGAGTTTTAAGCCAACTTTTTCACTCTCCTCTTTCACCCTCATCAAGAGGCTCTTTTGTTCCTCTTCAATTTCTGTAATTAGAGTGGTATCATCTGCATATCTGAGGTTGTTGATATTTCTCCCAGAAATCTTGATTCCAGCTGTGATCTCAGCCTAGTGTTTTGCATTAAATAAGCAGAGTGACAATATATAGCCTTGTTTTACTCATTTCCCAATTTTGAACCAGCCCATTATTCCATGTCCAGTTCTAACTGTTGCTCCTTTACCCACATACAAATTTCTCAGGAGATAGATAAAGTGGTCTGGTATTCCCATCTCTAAGAATTTTCCAGTTTGTTATGATCCACACAGTCAAAAGCTTTAGCATAGTCAGTGATGCAGAGATGTTTTTTCTGCCAAAGAATGTTTAAACTACTGTACAATTGCGCTCATTTCACATCCTAACAAGGTTATGCTCAAAATCCTTCAAGCTAGGCTTCAGCAGTATATTAACTGAGAACTTCCATAGGGACAAGCTGGGTTTAGAAAAGGCAGAGGAACCAGGGATCAAATTGCCAACATTTGTTGAATCATGAAGAAAGCCACGGAGTTCCAGAAAAACACCTATTTGCTTCTTTTCTTTTCACAGCTATTTGTAAGGCCTCCTCAGACAGCCATTTTGACTTTTTTCATTTCTTTTTATTGGGGATGGTCTTGCTCCCTGTCTCCTGTACAATGTCACGAACCTCCATCCACAGTTTACCAGGCACTCTATCAGATCTAATCTCTTAAATCTATTTCCCACTTCCACTGGATAATTGTAAGGGATTTGATTTAGATCATACCTGAATGGTCTAGTGGTTTTCCCTACTTTCTTCAATATAAGTCTGAATTTAGCAATAAGGAGTTCATGATCTGAGCCACAGTCAGCTCCCAGTCTTGTTTTTGCTGACTTTATAGAGCTTCTCCATCTTTGGCTGCAAATAATATAATCAATCTGATTTCGTTGTTGGCCATCTGCTGATCTCCATGTGTAGAGTCTTCTCCTGTGTTGTTGGAAGATGGTGTTTGCTATGATTGATCTGTTCTCTTGGCAAAGCTCTATGAGCCTGTGCCCTGCTTCATTCTGTAGTCCAAGGCCAAATTTGCCTGTTACCCCAGGTGTTTCTTGACTTCCTATTTTTACATTCCAGTCCCCTATAATGAAAAGGACATCTTTTTTGGGTGTTAGTTCTAAATGATCTTGTCAGTCTTCATAGAACCATTCAACTTCAGCTTCCTCAGCATTACTGGTTGGGGCATAGACTTGGATTACTGTAATATTGAATGGTTTGCCTTGGAAACAAATGGAGATCATTCTGTCATTTTTGAGATTGCGTCCAAGTACTGCATTTCCTACTCTCTTGTTGACTATGATGGCTACTCCATTTCTTCTAAGGGATTCCTGCCCACAGTAGTAGATATAATGGTCACCTGAGTTAAATTCACCCATTCCACTCCATTGTAGTTCGCTGATTCCTAGAATGTCAACATTCAGTCTTGCCATCTCCTGTTTGATCATTTCCAATTTGCCTTGATTCATGAACCTAACATTCCAGGTTCCTATGCAATATTAGTCTTTATAGAATCAGACTTTGCTTCTATCATATCACATCCACAACTGGGTGTTGTTTTTCCTTTGGCTCCATCTCCTCATTCTTTCTGGAGTCATTTCTTCACTAATCTCCAGTAGCATGTTGGGCACCTGCAGACCTGGGGAATTCATCTTTCAGTATCCTATTTTTCTTTTTTCAAAGTATTATTAATTGTTTTCTTGTATTACCAATGATATTAAATTTGATTTTATTATTTTTTTTATTTTTAGGCCTAATGCAATGAATAATTTTATACATATACTATACATATGTGTGTGTGTGTGTGTGTGTATGTGTATGTGTATGGAACAAAGTGTATAGTCGTTGTTTATAGGGTTCATGTTTCAACATACAGTACTAAATCAAGCTTGTTAGATACTGTGCATCCCAGTTTATGTTTTGAATAATTGATCTGTTTGTCTTAAAATTCTGTGTTAAACTCCCCTTACAAATTTAATTTTATGTTTTTCTAGATATCATCTAAATAATTTTTAACATTTTATGTGTTTCTGCCATGTGCATAAAGGTCCATGGCTTGCATTTGTATTCTTGTGTATAGAGTTTACAAGAGAATGCAAAATCTTAGTTGTGAGTTCCGTTTTCAGATATTAATATTGTTCACTTTTTGCTTTGCATTTGACTAACACATATATCTACATCTTTACTCTTACTCTTCTCAAAATACTATTTTGTTTTAGTGTGATTCTTGCTAATATCAAATAGCTAACATTTCTTTTGATCATAAACTAAATTTTTCTTTTAAAGGAAAATGTAAGCTAGTCAACCTGTATTGGAATAACTGATTTTCTGATCTCATTCTTTTAATCTAGTTTAATGTTATTTATTTTTATGATTTCTTAGGGTTTTCTTCTTTTGATGTCCTAACCTTTCCTATGATGGCCAAGTATTCTTGGTCTTTAATGACCTCCAGCTATTATCCTGCTGGCCCCATGACTTGCAGATTTTACATTCTAATTCTATTCTTTATACCATTAATTTTAAATGTTTAAATACACACACACACACACACACGTATATTCCCTTATTAACTTCCAGAAAAAAAATGTTGTCAGGGGATTCCTTCTTTGTAAGGTGAATATTTTAGCAAGCTAATACCTTCCCATCTTCCCATGTATCATTGAAATTACCTGAAAATGTTGTGCTTTTGTTCTTTTTTACATACCCATCTCCTTCAGGAATTATGTCTTTATATGCACATTAGGTTCAAACACCACGTTAGTAACTGTGTGTGTATGCTTTATGGATTTAAGTATTATGTATTGAGTGTTTTCTATGTACCAGGCAGTAGACATTTCTAATTATTATTGGTTTTGTTTTCTCATCATTGTATGTGGTATCTTCCCTTTCCTGCACCTTGCTTTCACTGATTGGTTGATCAGAATACCTTTCCAAGTGGGTTTGATTTTCATCAAAAGGACACATGAGGAATACATCATCTGAATGCTGTAAATCTGAAAATGCCTTCCTTTCCCTCTCTCAAATGAATCCCACTTTTTCCTCTCCCTCTCTCAAATGAATCGCACCAGTAGGACTGGTGCCCAGTAGTTTACAGAGCTGAGAATAGGGCTATGGGCAGAAAGAGATATTAGTGGTTGTTAGAGAACTTTTTCCCCCAGGGAAAATTTCTCTTTGAAATTTTCATCCTTGGCTGACAGTTTTGGAAAATTTGCAATTTTTAGTGTTGACTACCTTAAGATGCTTGAGTCAGAAATGCTTATTCCTCCTTGATCCCTGATAGACACATTTTATTTATAACATCCTCTGGTTAGTTTGCCAGACAGTTCTTAGAACCTACAGACTCAGTATTGGCTGTGAGTCTCTCGGTGCCTCCCATCCCCAACAGGTAATGGCAGCAGGTGGAAACTCTTTGTGTTCTGCAGAATCAGTGGGAGGCCGAGGCCCAAACTCCCTCTACTTGTTTCTCGCCTTCACCTTTTCCTATCTAATGTCTCAAGGAGAAAGATACATAAGAAAGATCTTTACCTGGTTTTCAACAAGTATATGGATTTTTTCGGAGAAGGCAATGGCACCCCACTCCAGTACTCTTGCTTGGAAAATTCCATGGATGGAGGAGCCTGTTAGGCTGCAATCCATGGGGTCACTAAGAGTTGGACACAACTGAGCGACTTCACTTTCACTTTTCACTTTCATGCATTGGAGAAGGAAATGGCAACGCACTCCAGTGTTCTTGCCTAGAGAATCCCAGGGATAGGGGAGCCTGGTGGGCTGCCGTCTATGGGGTCGCACAGAGTCGGACACGACTGAAGTGACTTAGCATAGCATATGGGGTTTTTTTGTTTATTATATTGATGGAGTCATTCTAATGAGAAACTGGACAGAGTTTAGGATATCCCAAGTCTCAAACATGATTTTAAATCCTCATGTCTCCCCCAAGGTTTTTTTTTTTGGGGGGGGGGGATTCTTGCTGATAAATAATTATGTGTACAAGACAATTTCTATTTCTTCAGTGTTTATAATTTGCCAGAGACCTCAAAATTTTTTATCTCAGACCTTCTTGTCAACCCTACTCTTTATGCTATTTCCATTACATAGTAAGCAAAACTAGAGCTCTGCAGTCCAAGAAATGGAAGATATGTGCCTGGTTTTTGTTTGTTTGAGGTGTGTGTGTGTGTGTGTATGTTCCATCAACAGTATTTGCTATTATTGGCACTTTGTCTACTGACTATAAGTAAAATGGATTTAACTTGTCATTATCTCATTATATGCCTTCATTACATGCCCTGTTACACTGACTACCCCGATGGTGTTCTGAATTTCCAAATAGACAATATTTATCTGTTTTATCTCATGCTTGACTCCATGCTTCCTTATTTCCTAAGTCCTAATTCGACCCCTGGGTTGGGAAGACCCCCTGAAGAAGGGAAAGGCTACCTACTGCAGTATTCTGGCCTGGAGAATTCCATGGACTATACAGTCCTTGGGATTGCAAAGAGCCAGACATGACTGAGCAGCTTTCACTTTCTGTGGGAAACTCTAATGAAAGTGATTGTCATATGATTTATAAAATGACCATATGGAGATTCTGTGTTGTGAGTACAGCACAATATTAAATCCATTCTGCAATCCCTTGGAAATCTCCATCCACCCAGCAAAAGCCTTTTGCTGTCATCCAGTGTCCTTAATAAAACCACTTGCCTGAAACAAATGGAAGGATTTGATAGCCTGGAATAGCAAGATCAGTTCTAGCTAGTTTTTTGTTTTTGCTTTTTTTGTGTGTGGAGTTGGGGGGGGAAGGTTTCTGGTTTTAATGAGGAGAAAATGCTCACTCACGGGGCTTCTTTCTAGTCCCTTCTCTTTAAAAATAAAAAGAGAGTATGTTTAAAACAAATAGAATCATGTTTTAAGCATGCAGGATCCTTTGCAAATGAAATTAATTCTATTTAAACTATGTTTGTGAGTCCTTTATTCTCACAGCCTCTGGAGGATATGCTTTAATTAGTAACAGTTTTTTTCTCCTGGTATATAGTATTTACCTGAAGTTATTTTGTTATGGAAAAAACGTTTTGATATCATAGAATTGAACTCTAAAGTTTTAAGTGAGAAGTCAAACAGGGAGAAAGGAAGGACTTTTACCAAAAGCTTAAAATTCAAAAGCAGCCAAGAGGGAACCTGACTGCAGATTTGAGATTCTAGTACCACCAATTGGTGATGGTCACTGTTGTGTAGCTGAGGTCAGAGTTATGTATCTGATTGGGGAGGGCATGGGAATCTGGGATTAGCACACAGTACTGCTGTTTTCATGTTTGCTGTACTATATAGGTAAGATTTATACATATATGTAAGATTCAAGACAACTTACAGTAGAAATAACCTTTTTGACAATGGGAATATAAGCATTAAAATGTAAAGGACAAGTGAAACTGTAGATCAGAAGATGAAGTTAAAACCAGCAAGAGAGCGTAGACAAGCCAGCAGGGTAGAGATTCAGTCGTGTGGCAGATTTTGCCTTTCAGAGCCTTGAAATTTAGAAATGGAAGACTCATCATTTCTATAATTAGCATTTTTTCAGAGGGAAGGAATTAATATTCCATTTCTCAGGTGAGACAGAGTTTTTCCTTTTAGTTTTAAGGAACACGTTTCCTTCCTTTTGGGGTAGTTGGAGCTGTGTTGCAGAGGAGACTTATGGCTTTTGTGCTTGTTCGTGATTCATCCTGACTCTATCCCACAGGGAAGAAAAAGAGAGAGAGAGGGAATGATGAATGTATGTCACAGAGAGAGTCTGAGGTTGGCAAAAACTTAAAGGTGTCATTCCATCATGGGTGTATGGGACACGTTCTACAATTTAGCACTGATGGGATACTTAAGTTGACCCATTTCTGTGAATTTCATTGTAGGGTGGAGACCTCTATGGATTTGTGGTTGGGAAACCAGTCTGAGGTATTTGTCTACTGTGTAAGCCTGAGAGGAAGCTACAAACACTATAGGGTTTGCACATTGTTTAAATATGGTTATATTTTGAAAAGAGTTTTGTAAAGTGTAAAGCATTATATACCTCATAATTATTAACCTTTCAGATGATGGATATACTTTTCAGAAAACAGCAAATGCTATGCAGTCACATCTTTCCTGAGTATATTTATTTTCAACATGTTTTCATTGTTGTATTTTTCCAACTGTTTTATTAGCTACTTACCATGGAGAAATGACTCCTCCACACTATGGAGTGTGTCTTTTCTCAGTTAATGTTCTGTCTGCACTGTGTTTTAGAAGTCACCGTCACTAATATTTCATGGAACAATATTATTGCAACAATAAAGAGTTGATTTAAGTGAGTCTGAATACCAAAATATAGCAGCAACACATGATGAAAATGATTGGTAACATATATAGCAGTAACATTTGACAGAAATAATGGGTAATGTAGGAGATAGAAATAAATACCCACTGTCTTCTATTAGGTTGCCAATACTTTTTCTAGTTATATCTGCTGTCAGCATATTTTACAAAAGTAAAGTTGCAATTTTAGTTTTGCGTATGTGATAGAGGTGAATTTTAAATAGCCCAGGCATATCTATTGTAGTGGGCAAAGATATATCTCAGTTGAAAACTTGCTTGTTCTACTTTATGAACTTTCTTTGTTCATTACACAATCTAGATAACAGTAGGTAATGAGAAATTAGTCTTTGCTCTCCTTAGTTTTTTAATTCCCAATGTATTTTTCTCTAGGGACTCATTAGGTTATTTTATTGCTGTGCATTATATTTGCCCTTTAAAGAGAGAAGAAAAAGCCTTCATGTTTCTGTTGTTTGTAGCTAGATTCTTTAAAAAGCAAAATGGCATGATGAAATGATTCGATTACTAAAATATCCTTGTGATTACTTCATCTATTACAGTACTGAGTGACCTAATAACAATTTTTTTGATTAAAATATTCTCACTACTTCACCTGTTTTCTATAATGAGCATCAGAAACCCATGACTCTTCTTTATGTTCTGAATACAAGTTGCTATTCCATAGAGTATTTTTTTCCTTGAATTATTTTGTACTGCTTAGAAATTAGCCACATTCTTCTCAGCTATATCCACTATTTGAGTTTAAATAAGCCAACAAAGCAAAGCCATTTACTAGGTCACTCCTGTTCAGAAAGTTTGTAAAGAAAGATAGTAAAAAAAAGATGTCTTTTCTTCACAGGTTTCCTCTTTCCACTCAATAGAATTCCAAAATAACCATTGCTGTATTTCTTTCAGTGTGATGTACGTTGGAATAATACCATTCTGACTTCAAATCAATTTTCATATATTTATAAATACTTTATACTCCATTCAGGGAGTATATAATGTGTTTTCAAGTATTGTGCAATTCATGAAGCATATGTCCTGCTGAGTTTGTTCCTGTTTTTATGAGTATAAAATCAGCTACTCGATTGAGGGCTTATTACATCCCAGACATTGTGTTTGAGAGCTTTGCATAATTTGTCTCATTGAATCTTCACACTAACCCTATGAGTGAAGAATTATCCACCTTATATTCATAAAGGAACTGAGACTCAGATGGATTGTTGTAGGTATCCCCATGGTCACAGAGTGAGTGTCAGAATTCAACCCTAGGTCTCCCTGTCATCAGGATTTGTGCTCATCACTAGCATGCTGTTTTGCCTGGTGTAAATCAGTGTGCAGCTGTAGTGTTTTCCTGTTTTACTGAGCTGCGGATTTACAGACTATGTCTTTTTTGAAGCAGAGTCCAGCCAGGGAAGAAGCTGATTGAGCTCAAATGGCCAGGCTTTTGGAGGCTGTTTGAGGCAAAGTAGAGCCTGTAGGGACCTGAGGCTAGACAGGCTATAGGAACTGAGGGGAGAGCTTAGGTCCAGTGGCTCCACTGAACAGAGTTGCCCAGTGTAGAACCTTTCACTGCAGTGAGCAGAGCTTCCCATCTCTGACAGGTAGGGAGATGAGGTTCTTGTATTCAGTTCTTACATTGTTCCAATGATTGCCTAGAAACAATAAATATTCACTACCATTTTTCAGGTGCTTGCAGATTTTATTATAGTAATTAAAAGGCAAATTTATTTTAAAGCATCATTGAATTCAGAGCTTTGCCTTGAAATAGTCTCTCAGTTGATAGATGCTAAAATTGTTATTTAACGGGCCTAAGTAAAATTAGGTTCAGAAAATGTGTTAATATTAAAATGTGTTCCCACAGTCAACATGTTTGCAGCTACAGCACTTCTGTACTTACGCAGCCATGAATACTTACTGAGGGCTTACTATTTTGCCTGTCATTTCAGTAAACATTTTAAATGCATAATTTCATTTAACCTCATAATGGTTATATGGTGAGTTCTACTACTGTCCCATTTTTCAGATGTAGAAACTAATGCATGGTTTCCAATTTCCGAATACTACCTACCATAAATAGTTTTCAGGAAATTAAAATGGATAATGAATTAAAAATAGTACAGACTAAGTCTAAGGCAATAATGTTAACTAATTTTTATTAGTAGTTGTAATAATGGTTTGTAATTAATACTATATAGTGGTTTATTTTTTTTTTCTATTTTTTTCTTTTTTTAATTTAAATTTATTTATTTTAATTGGAGGCTAATTAATTTACAGTATTGTATTGGTTCTGCCATACTTCAACATGAATCCACCACGGGCATACACGTGTTCCCCATCTTGAACCCCCCTCCCACCTCCCTCCCTGTACCATCTCTCCAGGTCATCCCACTGCACCAACCCAGAGCATCCTGCATCAAACCTGGACTGGTGATTCGTTTCTTATATGATATTATACATGTTTCAATGCCATTCCCCCAAATCATCCCACCCTCTCCCTCTCCCACAGAGTCCAAAAGACTGTTCTATACATCTGTGTCTCTTTTGGTGTCTCGCATACAGGGTTATTGTTACCATCTTTCTAAATTCCATATATATGTGTTAGTAAACGGTGTTGGTGTTTTTCCTTCTGGCTTACTTCACTCTCTATAATAGGCTCCAGTTTCATCTACCTCATTAGAACTGATTCAAATGTATTCTTTTTAATGGCTGAGTAATATTCCATTGTGTATATGTACCACAGCTTTCTTATCCATTCATCTGCTGATGGACATCTAGGTTGCTTCCATATCCTGGCTATTATAAACAGTGCTGTGATGAACATTGGTGTACACGTGTCTCTTTCAATTCTGGTTTCCTCAGTGTGTATGCCCAGCAGTGGGATTGCTGGGTCATAAGGCAGTTCTATTTCCAGTTTTTAAGGAATCTCCACACTGTTCTCCATAGTGGCTGTACTAGTTTGCACTCCCACCAACAGTGTAAGAAGGTTCCCTTTTCTCCACACCCTCTCCAGCATTTATTGCTTGTAGACTTTTGGATCGCAGCCATTCTGACTGGCGTGAAACGGTACCTCATTGTGGTTTTGACTTACATTTCTCTGATAATGAGTGATGATAAGCATCTTTTCATGTGTTTATTAGCCATCTGTATGTCTTCTTTGGAGAAATGTCTGTTTAGTTCTTTGGCCCATTTTTTGATTGGGTCATTTATTTTTCTGGAATTGAGCTACAGGAGTTGCTTGTATATTTTTGAGATTAGTTGTTTGTCAGTTGCTTTATTTGCTATTATTTTCTCCCATTCTGAAGGCTGTCTTTTCACTTTGCTTATAGTTTCCTTTGTTGTGCAGAAGCTTTTAATTTTAATTAGGTCCCATTTATTTATTTTTGCTTTTATTTCCAATATTCTGGGAGGTGGGTCATAGAGGATCCTGCTGTGATTTACGTTGGAGAGTGTTTTGCCTATGTTCTCCTTTAAGAATTTTATAGTTTCTGGTCTTATGTTTAGATCTTTAATCCATTTTGAGTTTATTTTTGAGTATGGTGTTAGAAAGTGTTCTAGTTTCATTCTTTTACAAGCGGTTGACCAGTTTTCCCAGCACCACTTGTTAAAGAGATTGTCTTTTCTCCATTGTATATTCTGGCCTCCTTTGTCAAAGATAAGGTGTCCATAGGTGCATGGATTTATCTCTAGGCTTTCTATTTTGTTCCATTGACCTAAATTTCTGTCTTTGTGCCAGTACCATACTGTCTTGATGACTGTGGCTTTGTAGTAGAGCCTGAAGTCAGGCAGGTTGATTCCTCCAGTTCCATTCTTCTTTCTCAAGATTGCTTTGGCTATTCGAGGTTTTTTATATTTCCATAAAAATTGTGTAATTATTTGTTCTAGCTCTGTGAAAAATACTGTTGGTAGCTTGATAGGGATTGCATTGAATCTATGGATTGCTTTGGGTAGTATACTCATTTTCACTATATTGATTCTTCTGATCCATGAACATGGTATATTTCTCCATCTATTAGTGTCCTTTTTGACTTCTTTCACCAGTGTTTTATAGTTTTCTATATATAGGTCTTTAGTTTCTTTAGGTAGATATATTCCTAAGTATTTTATTCTTTTCGTTGCAATAGTGAATGGAATTGTTTCCTTAATTTTTCTTTCTATTTTCTCATTATTAGTGTATAGGAACGCAAGGGATTTCTGTGTGTTGATTTTATATCCTGCAACTTTACTATATTCATTGATTAGCTCTAGTAATTTTCTGGTGGAGTCTTTAGGGTTTTCTTTGTAGAGGATCATGTCATCTGCAAACAGCGAGAGTTTTACTTCTTCTTTTCCAAGTTGGATTCCTTTTATTTCTTTTTCTGTTCTGATTGCTGTGGCCAAAACTTCCAAAACTATGTTGAATAGTAGTGGTGAAAGTGGGCACCCTTGTCTTGTTCCTGACTTTAGGGGAAATCCTTCCAATTTTTCACCATTGAGGATAATGTTTGCTGTGGGTTTGTCATCTATAGCTTTTATTGTGTTGAGGTATGTTCCTTCTATTCCTGCTTTCTGGAGAGTTTTTATCATAAATGGATGTTGAATTTTGTCAAAGGCTTTCTCTGCATCTATTGAGATGATCATATGGCTTTTATTTTTCAATGTGTTAATGTGGTGTATTACATTGATTGATTTGCGGATATTGAAGAATCCTTGCATCCCTGGGATAAAGCCCACTTGGTCATGGTGTATGATCTTTTTAATGTGTTGTTGGATTCTGATTGCTAGAATTTTGTTAAGGATTTTTACATCTATGTTCATCAGTGATATTGGCCTGTAGTTTTCTTTTTTCGTGGCATCTTTGTCAGGTTTTGGTATTAGGGTGATGGTGGCCTCATAGAATAAGTTTGGAAGTTTACCTTCCTCTGAAATTTTCTGGAAGAGTTTGAGTAGGATAGGTGTTAGCTCTTCTCTAAATTTTTGGTGGAATTCAGCTGGGAAGCCATCTGGACCTGGGCTTTTGTTTGCTGGAAGATTTCTGATTACAGTTTAAATTTCCGTGCTTGTGATGGGTCTGTTAAGATTTTCTATTTCTTCCTGGCTCAGTTTTGGAAAGTTGTACTTTTCTAAGAATTTGTCCATTTCTTCCACGTTGTCCATTTTATTGATATATAATTGCTGATAGTATTCTCTTATGATCCTTTGTATTTCTGTGTTGTCTGTTGTGATCTCTCCATTTTCATTTCTAATTTTATTTTTAGATTTTTAGATTTTAGATTTTAGATTTGATTTTTCTCCTTTTGTTTCTTGATGAGTCTGGCTAATGGTTTGTCAATTTCATTTATCCTTTCAAAGAACCAGCTTTTGGCTTTGTTGATTTTTGCTATGGTCTCTTTTGTTTCTTTTGCATTTATTTCTGCCCTAATTTTTAAGATTTCTTTCCTTCTACTAACCCTGGGGTTCTTCATTTCTTCCTTTTCTAGTTGCTTTAGGTGTAGAGTTAGGTTATTTATTTGACTTCTTTCTTGTTTATTGAGGTATGCCTGTATTGCTATGAACTTTCCCCTTAGCACTGTTTTTACAGTGTCCCACAGGCTTTGGGTTGTTGTGTTTTCATTTTCTTTCATTTCTATGCATATTTTTATTTCTTTTTTTGTTTCTTCTGTGATTTGTTGGTTATTGAGCAGCGTGTTGTTCAGCCTCCATATGTTGGAATTTTTAATAGTTTTTCTACTGCAATTGAGATCTGATCTTACTGCATTGTGGTCAGAAAAGATGCTTGGAATGATTTCAATTTTTTTTGAATTTACCAAGGCTAGATTTATGGCCCAGGATGTAATCTATCCTGGAGAAGGTTCTGTGTGCGCTTGAGAAAAAGGTGAAATTCATTGTTTTGGGGTGAAATGTCCTATAGATATCAATTAGGTCTAACTGGTCTATTGTATCGTTTAAAGTTTGTGTTTCCTTGTTAATTTTCTGTTTAGTTGCTCTCTCCATAGGTGTGAGTGGGGTATTAAAGTCTCCCACTATTATTGTGTTATTGTTAATTTCCCTTTTCATACATGTTAGCATTTGTCTTACATATTGCGGTGCTCCTATGTTGGGTGCATATATATTTATAATTGTTGTATCTTCTTCTTGGATTGATCCTTTGATCATTATGTAATGACCTTCTTTGTCCCTTTTCACAGCCTTTGTTTTAAAGTCTATTTTATCTGATATGAGTATTGCTATTCCTGCTTTCTTTTGGTCTCTATTTGCATGGAATATCTTTTTCCAGCCCTTCACTTTCAGTCTGTATGTGTCCCCTGTTTTGAGGTGGGTCTCGTAGACAACATATATAGGGGTCTTGTTTTCGTATCCATTCAGCCAGTTGGGGCATTGTTTTGGTTGGGGCATTCAACCCATTTACATTTAACGTAAGTATTGATAAGTATGATCCCATTGCCATTTACTTCACTTTCAGTCTGTATGTGTCCCCTGTTTTGAGGTGGGTCTCGTAGACAACATATACAGGGGTCTTGTTTTGTATCCATTCAGCCAGTTGGGGCATTCTTTTGGTTCGGGCATTCAACCCATTTACGTTTAGGGTAAGTATTGATAAGTATGATCCCGTTGCCATTTACTTTATTGTTTTGGGTTTGAGTTTATACACCCTTTTTGTGTTTTCTGTCTAGAGAAGATCCTTTAGCATTTGTTGGAGAGCTGGTTTGGTGGTGGTGAATTCTCTCAGCTTTTGCTTGTCTGTAAAGCTTTTGATTTCTCCTTCATATTTGAATGAGATCCTTTCTGGGTACAGTAATCTGGGTTGTAGGTTATTTTCTTTCATCACTTTAAGTATGTCTTGCCATTCCCTCCTGGTCTGAAGAGTTTCTGTGAAAGATCAACTGTTATCCTTATGGGAATCTACTTATGTGTTATTTGTTGTTTTTCCCTTGAATATTTGTTCTTTGTGTTTGATCTTTGTTAATTTGATTAATATGTGTCTTGGGGTGTTTTGCCTTGGGTTTATCTTGTTTGGGACTCTCTGGGTTTCTTGGACTTGGGTGATTATTTTCTTCCCCATTTTAGGGAAGTTTTCAACTATTATCTCCTCAAGTATTTTCTCATGGTCTTTCTTTTTGTCTTCTTCTGGGACTCATATGATTCAAATGTTGGGGCGTTTAACACTGTCCTGGAGGTCTCTGAGATTGTCCTCATTTCTTTTAATTTGTTTTTCTTTTTTCCTCTCTGATTCATTTATTTCTGCCATTCTATCTTCTACTTCACTAATCCTATCTTCTGCTTCCGTTATTCTACTATTTGTTGCCTCCAGAGTGTTTTTGATCTCATATATTGCATTATTCATTATATATTGACTCTTTTTTTATTTCTTCTAGGTCCTTGTTAAACCTTTCTTGCATCTTCTCAGTCCTTGCCTCCAGGCTATTTATCTGTGATTCCATTTTGATTTCAAGATTTTGGATCATTTTCACTATCATTATTCGGAATTCTTTATCAGGTAGATTCCCTGTCTCTTCTGCTTTTGTTTGGTTTGGTGGGCATTTATCCTGTTTCTTTACCTTGTGGGTATTCCTCTGTCTCTTCATCTTGTTTATATTGCTGTGATTGGGGTGGCCTTTCTATATTCTGGCAGTTGGTGGAGTTCTCTTTATTGTGGAGTTCCCTTGCTGTGGGTGGGGTTGTATGGGTGGCTTGTTAAGGTTTCCTGGTTAGGGAAGATTGTGTCGGTGTTCTGGTGGGTGGAGCTGGATTTCTTCTCTCTGGAGTGCAATGAAGTGTCCAGTAATGAGTTATGAGATGTCAATGGGTTTGGATTAACTTTGGGCAGCCTGTATATTGAAGCTCAGGGCTGTGTTCCTGTGTTTTGATAATTTGCATGGTATGTCTTGCTCTGGAACTTGTTGGCCTTTGGGTGGTGCTTGGTTTCAGTGTAGGTACAGAGGCGTTTGATGAGCTCCTATCTATTAATGTTCCCTGGAGTCAGGAGTTCTCTGGTGTTCTCAGGATTTGGACTTAAGCCTCCTGCTTCTGGTTTTCAGCCTTATTTTTACAGTAGTCTCAAGACTTCTCCATCTATACAGCACCATTGATAAAACATCTAGGTTGAAGATGAAAAGTTTCTCCACAGTGAGGGACACCCAGAGAGGTTCACAGAGTTGCATGGAGAAGAGAAGAGGGAGGAGGCAGTTAGAGGTGACCAGAATGAGATGAGGTGGAATCAAAAGAGGAGAGAGCAAGCTAGCCAGTAATCACTTCCTTATGTGCGCTCCACAGACTGGACTGCTCAGAGATGTTCATGGAGTTATACAGAGAAGAGAAGAGGGAGGAAGGAGACAGAGGTGACCAGGAGGATAAAGGGGGGGAATCAAAAGGAGAGAGACAGGATCCAGCCAGTAATCAGTTCCCTAAGTGTTCTCCACCATCTGGAACACACAAAGAGATTCACAGAGTTGGGTAGAGAAGAGAAGGGGGAGGGAGGAGATAGAGGTGACCTGGTGGAGAAAAAGGAGAGTCCAAAGGGGGAGAGAGCAGTCAAGCAAGTAATCTTGCTCCCAAGTAAAAATGGGTACTGAAGATTGAGTCCTTAGAGGTACAAAACTGATAACAAATACCAAAAAGCAAAGATTAAAAATCTAGAGTAGAGGTTGGATTTTCAAAAATACAATATTAAAGAAAAGAAAAGAAAAAAGTCACAAAATTTATAAATATATATATATATGTATATATATGAAGTTTGCTTTAAAAATAGGGTCTCTTTTTTTTTTTCAAAGTAATAGTAGGTTATAAAAATGAAAATTAAAGTAGTAATAGAGGACTTAAAATGTTTTAAAAATTAAAAAAAAAAGAATGATAGTAAAAATAGTAAAAATATATCTAGGACTTTCTCTGGTGGTGTTGTGGGCACCGTGGGGTCAGTTCATTTTCGGATAGTTCCTTGGTCCGGCTTATATTTCTCAAGATCTATAGGCCTCTTCCTATGTAGTTGGTACTAACTACAGGGTTTTAATCTATTGCACCTGTCACTTCCAAGACGGTTCCCTCAGTTTTAGTTTCTTCTCTTTACTGGTCTCTTCGGTGTCTGATTTCTGCCCTGACACAAGGGGGCGGTGGTGGACACTTTTTAGGCTCACTTTTTCAGTCACCCTGTGGGGAGGGAGGGACGCTGCAAATAAATAACACTGGCGCGTGCTCGCAGTGTCTCAGCCACACTGGGCCTGCCCCTGCTGACGGCGCGTGTACCCACCCTGCCCACACTGCTCAGTCTCTAGGTTGCTCCACCAGGAACTGTCTGCTGCCTGCCCTGGGCTGCATGCACTTCCCAAGTCTAAGCCGCTCAGGTTCAGGCACTCTGGTAGTCCTCAGAGGCACAGACTCGGTTGGGCCTGTGTTTTGTGCCCTTCCCAGCTCTGAGCAGCTCAGGTGATGAGGTGTTCGGCGAGTGCAGTCGCTGCAACTTATCGCCTCCCCCGTCCTTGCCACTCGGTTTTCAGGGTGTACAACTGGTGCACCTTCTCAGGTGGATGTTGATCGTCCAGAACCCCTAGAAGTCTTAGTAAAGAAACCTGCTTGCAGTTTGGTAGATAATATCTCTCTGGGGCTGCAATTGCCTCCTTTTGGCTCTGGCTGTCTGTCACCAGAGGGGAATTGGCCTTTGTTCTGTGAGCGGGCCTGGCAGTATCTTAGGTTAGGGCTTTTTGCGTGGTAGCTATCCCACAGTCTGATTTGCAAGCCCAAGTTAGTTCCCTCAGATTGCCCTCGGGGCATTCAGGCCCAGTCCTTACTCTAAGCAATGCAGCCAGTGCATCCCTGCCCAGGCCCCACTTGCTAGTGGTGGGTGCAGACATCTGTGCTGCTTCTCCACTGGGGGAATTACCATTGGGCATGTAATCTGTTTGTTTTAATTATTTATTTATTTTTCTTCCCAGTGATGTTGCCCTCTGTTTTTCCAAGGGTCATTACAGACGCGGCAGTGTTTCCTGGTGTTTGGAAACTTCTCTCTTTTTAAGACTCCCTTCCCGGGACAGAGCTCCTTCCCTACCTCTTTTGTCTCTTTTTTTGTCTTATATTTTTTTCCTACCTCCTTTCAAAGACACTGGGCTGCTTTTTCTGGGTGCCTGATGTCCTCTGCCAGCATTCAGAAGTTGTTTTGTGGAATTTACTTAGCGTTCAAATGTTCTTTTGATGAATTTATGGGGGAGAAAGTGGTCTCCCTGTCTATTCCTCCGCCATCTTCAGTGGTTTATTATTAACACTAGTTTCATTGAAGTCAAAATCCATTAATTTTTTTTGTAAAATTGATTGATAATGTATACTTTACTATTCCAAAAAAGAGGTTAAGTTAGCAAAAGGTCAAAATAGGACATCTTATTAATGGGACATCTTGTTATCAAGAGAGTAAATGGAATATCATTATATAGATTTTAGAAAGAAACAAAAGACTTGAAAGAAGTTTGACACTTATAGAGTATGTTTTAGGTCAGGCTCCAAGACCTGTTTACTCCTGTCTGGCATCATTTTAATGATTTTTAGTTTTTTTTGTTTGTATATGTATGTGGGGGTGGGAAGGAAATGTCTGTCAAAATTAAAGTCATGGGAACTGAAAGTATATAATTGAAATGTAATACATGGAGAAATATTTCTTATTAGGTTCAGTTCAGTTCAGTCACTCAGTCATGTTCAACTCTTTGCGACCCCATGAATCGCAGCATGCCAGGTTTCCCTGTCCATCACCATCTCCTAGAGTTCATTCAAACTCAAATCCATCAAGTCAGTGATGCCATCCAGCCATCTCATCCTCTGTCGTCCCCTTCTCCTCCTGCCCCCAATCCCTCCCAGCATCAGGGTCTTTTCCAATGAGTCAGCTCTTTGCATCAAGTGGCCAAAGTACTGGAGTTTCAGCTTTAGCATCATTCTTCCAAAGAACACCCAGGGCTGATCTCCTCTAGAATGGACTGGTTGGATCTCCTTGCAGTCCAAGGGACTCTCAAGAGTCTTCTCCAACACCACAGTTCAAAAGCATCAATTCTTCAGGGCTCAGCCTTCTTCACAGTCCAACTCTCACATCCATACATGACCCCAGGAAAAACCATAGCCTTGACTAGACGAACCTTTGTTGGCAAAGTAATGTCTCTGCTTTTCAATATACTATCTAGGTTGGTCATAACTTTTCTTCCAAGGAGGAAGTGTCTTTTAATTTCATGGCTGCAGTCACCATCTGCAGTGATTTTGGAGCCCCCCAAAATAAAGTCTGACACTGTTTCCACTGGCTCCCCATCTATTTCCCATGAAGTGATGGGACCGGATGCCATGATCTTCGTTTTCTGAATGTTGAGCTTTAAGCCAACTTTTTCACTCTCCACTTTCACTTTCATCAAGAGGCTTTTGAGTTCCTCTTCACTTTCTGCCATAAGGGTGGTGTCATCTGCATATCTGAGGTTATTGATATTTCTCCTGGCAATCTTGATTCCAGCTTGTGCTTCCTCCAGCCCAGTGTTTCTCATGATATACTCTATATATAGATATAGTCAGCAATTAAAACTTATGAATTAATGTTAATTTGATTAACATGTTTTTACTGTTTCATGGAGGGTAGATATAGTCACTAGCTAACAGGATTCTAACACTTAAGAATTATCATGAATAGAGGCTTAACAGAAAATAATATGAATGTTGACCTTCAGTATTTTCTAAATGATTTGTTAATAGCCACATACAGACACTAACGGCTACATACAAAACTGTAGTTTCCACTTGTCCTTTCAATGGTTTTCTTCCAGTGTAGTTTTAAATACTTATCTTCAATCCCTAAAAAAAATCGAAAGGGAAAAATATCACTCTGAATTTACAGTGAAGAACCCGCTTAGTTTGGAACCTCTCATAAATATCAGGCCTTCACAACTTTTGTCCCATAGAACCCAAGGAAACGCCTTTTGTGAAGCTCAACCATGACTTTCCACTTGAGTTTTTGCCATGTTTGGAATATTTTGTTTATGTTTTTCAGCTTGTTATCTGTTAGCATGTACTGTTTCTAAAATCTTAAAAATCATTAATGAGTATTCTTAAGAGAAAAATAAAACATGCTTCTCAAACTGAAATAAGATTGCTATTAAGGGAACCCCACCACCATGGGCCAAGCAGCAGACAAACCTACAGGATAAGCATGTTTTCCTGGAAATCAGTTTAACTTGAGAATCTGGGATAGTAGGTATGTTGGAGTAGCTTAATTTTCACATTAAACAGGCATGAATATTTTGTGTAGCAGAATGTAAGATTCACATATATATTATGAAACATGATTAATAATTAAAGAACTGTCTTGCTTAAAGTCCCTCAGAGCTACATGCCCAGATCTCTGGGGTTTTTTTTGTACACTTCAAGGTAAGAGGAACCCAAGTAAGATGGTAGGTGTTGCAAGAGGGCATCAGAGGGCAAACACACTGAACCATACTCTCAGAAAACTAGTCAATCTAATCACACTAGGACCACAGCCTTGTCTAACTCAATGAAACTAAGCCATGCCCGTGGGGCAACCCAAGACGGGCGGGTCATGGTGGAGAGATTTGACAGAATGTCGTCCACTGGAGAAGGGATGGCAAACCACTTCAGTATTCTTGCCTTGAGAACCCCATGAACAGTATGAAAATGCAAAATGATAGGATACTGAAAGAGAAACTCCCTAGGTCAGTAGGTGCCCAATATGCTACTGGAGATCACTGGAGAAATAACTCCAGAAAGAATGAAGGGATGGAGCCAAAGCAAAAACAATATCCAGCTGTGAACGTGACTGGTGATAGAAGCAAGGTCCAATGCTGTAAAGAGCAATATTACATAGGAACCTGGAATGTCAGGTCCATGAATCAAGGCAAATTGGAAGTGATCAAACAAGAGATGGCAAGAGTGAATGTTGACATTCTAGGAATCAGCGAACTGAAATAGACTGGAATGTGTGAATGTAACTCAGATGACCATTATATCTACTACTGCGGGCAGGAATCCCTCAGAAGAAATGGAGTGGCCATCATGGTCAACAAAAGAGTCCGAAATGCAGTACTTGGACGCAATCTCAAAAACGACAGAATGATCTCCGTTCATTTCCAAGGCAAACCATTCAATATCACAGTAATCCAAGTCTGTGCCCCAACCAGTAACACTGAAGAAGCTGAAGTTGAACGGCTCTATGAAGACCTACAAGATCTTTTAGAACTAACCCAAAAAAGATGTCCTTTTCATTATAGGGAACTGGAATGCAAAAGTAGGAAGTCAAGAAACACCTGGAGTAACAGGCAAATTTGGCCTTGGAATACGGAATGAAGCAGGGCAAAGACTAATAGAGTTCTGCCAAGAAAATGCACTGGTCATAGCAAACACCCTCTTCCAACAACACAAGAGAAGGCTGTATACATGGACATCACCAGATGGTCAACACTGAAATCAGATTGATTTTATTCTTTGCAGCCAAAGATGGAGAAGCTCTATATAGTCAGCAAAAACAAGACCAGGAGCTGACTGTGGCTCAAAGCATGAACTCCTTATTGCCAAATTCAGACTTAAATTGAAGAAAGTAGGGAAAACCACTAGACCATTCAGGTATGACCTAAATCAAATCCCTTATGATTATACAGTGGAAGTGAGAAATAGATTTAAGGGCCTAGATATGATAGATAGAGTGCCTGATGAACTATGGATGGAGGTTCGTGACATTGTACAGGAGACAGGGATCAAGACCACCCCCATGGAAAAGAAATGCAAAAAAGCAAAATGGCTGTCTAGGGAGGCCTTACAAATAGCTGTGAAAAGAAGAGAAGCGAAAAACAAAGGAGAAAAGGAAAGATATAAACATCTGAATGTTCCAAAGAATAGCAAGAAGTGATAAGGAAGCCTTCTTCAGTGATCAATGCAAAGAAATAGAGGGAAACAACAGAATGGGAAAGACTAGGGATCTCTTCAAGAAAATCAGAGATACCAAAGGAACATTTCATGCAAAGATGAGCTCGATAAAGGACAAAAATTGTATGGACCTAACAGAAGCAGAAGATATTAAGAAGAAATGGCAAGAATACACAGAAGAACTCTACAAAAAATATCTTCACGACCCAGATAATCATGATGGTGTGATCACTGACCTAGAGCCAGACATCCTGGAATGTGAAGTCAAGTGGGCCTTAGAAAGCAGCACTACAAACAAAGCTAGTGGAGGTGATGGAATTCCAGTTGAACTACTCCAAATCCTGAAAGATGATGCTGTGAAAGTGCTGCACTCAATATGCCAGCAAATTTGGAAAACTCAGCAGTGGCCACAGGACTGGAAAAGGTCCATTTTCATTCCAATCCCAAAGAAAGGCAATGCCAAAGAATGCTCAAACTACTGCACAATTGCACTCATCTTACACGCTAGTAAGGTAATGCTCAAAATTCTCCAAGCCAGGCTTCAGCAGTATGTGAACCGTGAACTTCCTGATGTTCAAGCTGGTTTTAGAAAAGGCAGAGGAACCAGAGATCAAATTGCCAACATCCGCTGGATCATAGAAAAAGCAAGAGAGTTCCAGAAAAACATCTATTTCTGCTTTATTGACTATGCCAAATCCTTTGACAGTGTGGATCACAATAACTGTGGAAAATTCTGAAAGAGATGGGAATACCAGACCACCTGATCTGCCTCTTGAGAAATTTGTATGCAGGTCAGGAAGCAACAGTTAGAAGTGGACATGGAACAACAGACTGTTTTCAAATAGGAAAAGGAGTTTGTCAAGGCTGTATATTGTCACCCTGTTTATTTAACTTATATGCAGAGTACATCATGAGAAACGCTGGGCTGGAAGAAACACAAACTGGAATCAAGATTGCCGGGAGAAGTATCAATATCCTCAGATATGCAGATAACACCACCCTTATGGCAGAAAGTGAAGAGGAACTCAAAAGCCTCTTGATGAAAGTGAAAGTGGAGAGTGAAAAAGTTGGCTTAAAGCTCAACATTCAGAAAACGAAGATCATGGCATCCGGTCCCACCACTTTATGGGAAATAGATGGGGAAACAGTGTCAGACTTTATTTTTCTGGGCTCCAAAATCACTACAGATGATGACTGCAGCCATGAAATTAAAAGACGCTTACTCCTTGGAAGAAAAGTTATGACCAACCTAGATAGTATATTGAAAAGCAGAGACATTACTTTGCCAACAAAGGTTCGTCTAGTCAAGGCTATGGTTTTTCCTGGGGTCATGTATGGATGTGAGAGTTGGACTGTGAAGAAGGCTGAGCCCTGAAGAATTGATGCTTTTGAACTGTGGTGTTGGAGAAGACTCTTGAGAGTCCCTTGGACTGCAAGGAGATCCAACCAGTCCATTCTGAAGGAGATCAGCCCTGGGATTTCTTTGGAAGGAATGATGCTGAGGCTGAAATTCCAGTACTTTGGCCACCTCATGCGAAGAACTGACTCACTGGAAAAGACCCTGATGCTGGGAGGGATTGGGGGCAGGAGGAGAAGGGGACGACAGAGGATGAGATGGCTGGATGGCATCACTGACTCGATGGATGTGAGTCTGAGTGATCTCCGGGAGTTGGTGATGGACAGGGAGGCCTGTTGTGCTGCAATTCATGGGGTCGCAAAGAGTCGGACACAACTGAGCCACTGATCTGATCTGATCTGATGTTCAGTTTTCTCTCAGATAAGAAGATGTAGGGGGGGAAAAAAGAAGAACTCCATTAACACAAATATGTATAGAACTTAATGATGCCTTAAATGCTAGACTTCTGTGGTGTGTCTCTGGCATTTGGCATGCATTGTGATGTGATACCAACTCCGCCTCCTAGACCTCAGCAAAAGTCCTCTGTCTTGAAAGTCCTTGTGAGCACAGATCAGAGTTGGTGACTAGCTAAAGGGAAAGAAAGATAATAAAAATAATAATAGTTTTAGTAGATCTAAAACTCACTCTACCAACAGAGATAGGCACAAAATATATATTTCTTTACTATCTCTAAATAATTTATACTCCTAGCCTTTATCTCACTGGCTTGATAGGCAGTTTTGATGCAGTCATTCCTGGAGTTCCTCTACCAAGTTCCGTATCCACCCACTAAAACCACTCCTATTCTGTCTTGGTACCTGAATTCTGGTGTTTTAAATAGTGTCAAAGCCTCAAGTTGATGATAGCGTCACCGACTCAGTAGACGTGAGTTTGAGCAAACTCCAGGAGATGGTGAAGGATAGGGGAGCCTGGTGTGCTGCAGTCCATGGATTGCAAAGAGTCAGACACCACTTAGTGACTGAACAACAAGAAGGCCTGGAGGAGGTCCTTCCTTCATAGCTGGGTGTTATCATTGTGTCCACTGCACTAATGTTCAAGATCCTTTCATAGCCTCAGTGCTCCTTTACCTGCCCTGGGCATAGAAAGATCAAGCCCAGCTCCTTGGGGCTTTATTTCATTTCCTTTGAGATTCACAACAGCTTCATGCCTTCAGAAAGCCAGGCAAAGGATTCCACAGACAGTTCCCACTCAACCACTGTACCTCACAACCCCAGCCCAAGCCCATTCTCTAAGAAAAATGCTCATTTAAAATATACTGTATACCAGATATTATATATAAGTGCCTTAGAAGTAGTTAAGTCACAAAAACTCTATGTAGTAGATACCATTATTATCCCATTTCCTGGATTAGAGAGCAAGCCCAGACAGTGGTCAAGTATATAATTATAGATAAAGAAACTTATACTGTTTCATTGAATGGTATCTTGTGAATATTTTTCCTGTTATGTTTGTTAAATACTCCTTATTTGAGAAATGTACATTTTAATTGGTCAAATACTATTTATTTTATAGTTGGTTTAGTTTGTTAATTATCAAAAGAAATAGAAATATGGATTTAGGTTGTAAAAATAGAGGTTGTTCAGTCATACGATGATTTTTTAGCTTATGCATCTTATTTTCCTAATAAGATTGAAGGCTCTTAGGTGATTCTATTTCTTATGCTCTATTTAACTTCTTGAAGTACTTAACATACATGTGTATCCACAACATTCATCTGCCAGAGAAAGTACTTTGTGTTCAGAAAAGGCTTCAGGGAAAAAACAGCTCCTGCTTTTGCAAGAAAGCAAATCCAGCAGCACAAGGGGAAGCCTATAATCATTTCTTCAAATCTTCAAACCTGAAATATAAATCAACATTACATAAATTCTTGATAATTTTTCTAATGTTACTGTGCTCCAGTATTATGGCTCTTTCTTTTATGAAACAGCTGACAAAATTATATAATGAGGTCATTTGTAAGCAATATTTTCATTGCCTTTGCTTTTTTTCAAATGGATATAATGTTAGGTTTAATGCACTGAGAGGATGTCTGCTCATGTACACTTTTTAAACAATTTGCAGTGAGAATGAAATCCTTTTACAGTGTCTTACATAGCATTTGTATGGGTTTTAAAGAGCTATATATACAGAAACCAAAGGATACGGCAAGACCTTGAAATGACAACATTTTGAAAGTTCATTAACAATATCCTTAGAGTACATCATAGCCTTAATATGCACACTTGAGAACTGGCTGGTTTTCAATTTAGTTTAATTTCCTGAAGAGCAATGTACATTTTTCATTTGATGTACTTTGAAAACCAAGAGTATGTTAGCATTGGACTGGAAAGAAAAAAGTCTCTTATCTGCTCTATCAGATTACCATTGTGGCTTGACTTTTCCAGGCAGCAATCCTAAATGTCTTAGTGTTTTACATTTGAATGTACCTTAGCCGCCCACATAGATTAACCTTATACAAAACTGCCCTTTAAAAATCTCTCTTGTGTCCTTGTAGAATTGCTGATTGACCTAGATTACCCTTACCCTGAAAGGTCTCATTCTTCTAAAGAAGCTATGCAGCAGCTGTATTTTTTTCTATTAAATCAAAGGGTCTTCCTGTTTAATCATATGTGTTCCAAAATAGAAGTCCTTGCTTTCAATGGTTGAAATACAAAGGCCTGGTCATGATGTTTACCTAAGTTAATCACTCTTATTTTCCTGTGACTCCTGACTTGTTAGAAACCCCATATTATAAGGGGTGACCAAGACGGCAAAGTAGGAAGACCCCAAACTCACCTCCCAGGGGCATGCTGAAATTACAACTACTTATGAAGCAACTATCTATGAGAATGTCCTGAAACTAGTGGAAAAGATTCTTCTTAAAATTATAGAGAAGGAGCTATGATAAAGCATGTAGGAGGGACAAAGAAGAGGTATAATCAGGAACCATACCCCTGGGTCAGAAACTCATAACCACAGAGATTTTCCCCAAGAACCAAGGGGTCCAAGCCCCACATTGGGCTCCTCAGCCTTGGGGTCCTGCACAGGGAAGATAAAGGCCCCAAAATATTTAGCTTTGACATTCAGAAGAGCCAGAAGGCTATAAGAAACAACAGTAACTTTTCTGATAAAGGTCATTTAAAAGATCTCATATGCTCTAAGTTCTGACACAGAGGCAGCAGTTTGAAAGGAACCTGAGTCAGACCCATTTGCTGATTTTGGAGAGTCTTGGAGAGGGAAGTGGGGCTCCTTCTATGGGTGGAGACACTGATGGCAGCCCTTTGGGAGAGCTCATTTTACCACAGTGACACCGGCTCTGGCAAGTGCCAGTTTGAAATCTTTTTTATAGGCTCTTAGACTAGAGCTTGTCCCACCCACAATTGGGCCTACAGCAGCTGTGTGTCTCCTGGGCCACGTAGCCAGTCTTTTAGGGACACAGCACCATCTATCAGCAGGCCAAACAGCAAACCACATTGGAAGCCTGCCCTGTCCTCTATGAGGCCCACAGCCAGTGCACAAGGTAGGCCTCATAGCTAAGCAGACTGGAGGCCAGTCTCACCGGCCAGTTCTACTGCTGGTGCTGTCAGTCAGCGCACCCTGTCTGTCCCTACCACTCGAGAAGGGTGCACTCATAGAACATTGAGTTCTGGATAAGAAGAGAGTGTGCTGCTGGGCCACATAGGCTGCCTCCTCCATAAGGCCAGTTCTCTAAGATTAGGAAACATGACCAACCAATGTAACACACGAAATAAAGAGAAACAAAGGAATGAGACAGGACCTCAGAAAAAGGACTAAATGAGCTGGAGATAAGCAGTCTACCTGATAATGAGTTCAAGGTAATGATCATAAAGATGCTTACCAAATTCAGAAGAATGAATGAACATGGTGAGGATTTCAACAAAGAGTTAGAAAATATAAAGAAGAACCCAGCAGAGCTGAAACATACAATGATTTTATTTCAAAAAGTTTACTAGAAAGAATCAGCAGATTAGATGATGCAGAGGAATGGATGAATGGTTTGGAATAGTGGAAATCCCCCAAACTGACTAGAAAAAAGAACAAAGAAGTCTAAAAATTAAGGACAATTTAAGAGTCCTCTGGAGCAGCACCAAGAATACTAATATTTGTACTATAGGAGTCTCATAAACAGAAGAAAAGGGAGAGACAGAGAACATATTTGAAGAAATAAAAGCTAAAAGCTTTACTAACCTGAGCAAAGAAACAGACATCTAGGTCCAGGAAACAGTGAGTACCAAACATGAATCCCAAAGATGAACTTACAGAGGTCATCTTTAAGATGACAACAAACTATAACTAAAATGGCAAAAAAAAAAAAAAAAAAAAAGGTGGGGGGTGGTGTAAAGAGAGAATCTTAAAAATAACAAGAGAAAAACAACTAGTTATGTACAAGTGGACCCCAAAAGGCTATCAGCTGATTTTTCAGCAGAAACCCTGAGAGCCAGAAGGGACTGGCATGGTATATTCAAAGTGATAAAAAGAAAAAGAATCTACCGCCAAGAATACTTTACTTGGGAAGTTAGAGTATTCAGGGGTCTCTACCTCCAATACTATACCTTGGAATAAATCTAACCAAGGAGGTAAAAGAATTTTACTTAGAGAAATATATTGATGAAAGAAACTGAAGATGACACAAACAGATGGAAAGGTATACAGTGCTCATGGATTGTAACAGTTAATGTCCTTAAAATGACCATATTATCCAAGGCAATCTACATACTCAGTGCTATCCCTGTCAAGAGCAATGGCATTTTTCAGAGAACTAGGAAAAATAACTCTAAAATATGCAAAGAAACACAAACAATGCCAAATAGCCAAAGAAATCTTGAGAGTTAATAACAAAAATAGAGGTATCACAGTCCCTAATTCCAAATTATTCTAGAAAACTACAGTATTCAAAACAATATGGAACTGGCACAAAAACAGACACATAGATCAATGGGACAGAAAAGAGAGTCCAGAAGCAAACCCACACTTACACGGTTCATTAATCTATTATCAAATAGGCAACAATATACAGTGAAGCAAAGACAGCCTCTTTAATAAATGGTGTTGGGAAACTGAACAGCTGCATACAAAATAAAGAATTTGAACTAATTTTTTTATATCATACGCAAAAAAAAATAGATTAAAGACATAAATACCTGAAACCATAAAACTTCTAGAGAGAAGTATAAGCAGATAAAGTATGATGCTCTTTGACATCAAATTTTTTTTTCCTCTTTCTCCTCAGGCAAGGGAAACAAGAAAAACAAACAAATGGGTACTATATCAAATGAAACCATCAATAAATAAAACATAAAGTCAGCCCACTGAATGGGAAAAGATATATACAAATGATATAACTAATATGACAAAACATCAAAAAAAAAACCCAATTAAAAAATGGACAGAGAATTGGAATATAATTTTTTTTTCCAAAGAAGGCATACAGATGGCCAACAAACACACAAAAAGATGCACAACATCACTAATCATCAGGGAAATGCAAATAAAAACCTTAGTCAGATACCACTTCATATCTATCAGAATGGCTGTCATCAACAAGATAATAGTAAATTCAGCATCACTGTGGAAAACAGTATGAAAGTTCCTCAAAAACTCAAAATAGACCTTCTGTATGAATGGATAAAGAACAAGTGCTATACACAAACACACACACACACACACATGCGCGCGCGCGCACACACACACACACCATGGAATATTACTCAGCCATAAACAGGAATGAAATCTTATAGATGGAGCTAGAGGATATTATGCCAAATGGAATAAGTCAAACAGAGAAAAGAAATGCCATATTAAAAAAAAAAAAAAGAAATGAAAACAGACTCATAGAAAAGAGAACAAGTGGGTGGTTACCAGAGGGAAGGGGGTTGGGTGAAATAAGTGTAGGAGATTAACAGGTAAAAATCTCCAGCTGTAAAATAAATAATCCCCAGGGATATAATATACAGCATAAGAAGATGGTCAATAATATTATAATAAATTTGTATGGGGGCACATGGTTACTAGATTTACTGTGGTAATTTATCTTGTAATGTATAAAAATGACAAATCACTCAGCAGTGCACCTGAAACTAACATAATATTGTATATCAACTCTATTTCAATGATAATAAAAAGAAAGCTCTTATTTAATAATTTCCTATAGACAGGCTTCTACTTCTCACTGGCTGATTTTTTAAGAGACCAGCTGGATTCTAATCAGTAAAACTGCACAAATTAAAGATAAGTATCTCTGTATCATAACATTTTCATTTTCCTGCTAAAAAAGCTAACTTTAAACATCAGGGGTTAGACCATCTACCTGATCCTCATTTCCCCCTTATGATTATACTTGCTCATCAGACCACAGAACTCAGAAACAAAGCAAGAGGTCTGCGAATCAGCCCTTCCTCCAGGCTAATATGTGCTTTCACAGTTCACTTCCTATGGTCTTTCTTGGGCCAGAATTACCCAGGTTTCTCTTAGACATTCATTTAGGGATTTAAATATTCCTTCTGGTGTGATGCACTTCCTTTTGATTAAGCAAGGTTCTTGCTTCAGTCAAAATCCATGCAATTTCTTTTTGTTTTATTCTCTTTGGATGGAAGAAACCAGTGAGATTTTTATAAGAACGTGTCTTGATATTGAGGTTGGCAGTTACCATGCATGTTCCCCATCCCCTTTCCTTGCGGTACTTAATTTTTATCCCATTTTAAGAGTGCCAACTTAGATAATACCATGGTAGGATGGTATGAGAAGTACCCTTTTAAGAGATTTCTACCACTAACAACATAATCTATTTCCGCGTCTGCTGCTGCTAAGTCACTTCAGTCGTGTCAGACTCTGTGCGACCCCATAGATGACAGCCCATGAGGCTCCTCCGTCCCCCGGATTCTCATGTCTAGAGAATCCCAAATGTGAGTCAAGGGAGGTTTGAAGAGGAAGCTCAGTGTAGTGGCTTAAACTAGAAACTATAACCAAAGCCAGTTTGCAGCCTACTGACCATGTAGTAGCAGACAAGTTCTTAAGGTCTAAATTTCTGTTTCCTCAAAACAAAAATGCTCTATGTGATTCATTACTTTTTTAGTGTAATATTTTATGAACATTTCCAAAATGTATTTGTTAGTGCTTTTTAAAGACTTTATTCTTTAGTTTTAGGTTCACAGCAAAACTGAGGTGGGAGGTATGGAGATTTCCTATATGCCCTTTCCTCCACATATACAGGGCTTCCCTGATAGCTCTGCTGGTAAAGAATCCGCCTGCAATGCAGGAGACCTGGGTGTGATCCCTGGGTTGGGAAGAACCCCTAGAGAAGGGAAAGGCTACCCACCCCAATATTCTGGCCTGGAGAAATCTATGAACTATAAAGTCCATGGGGTTGCAAAGAGACGATGCCACATGTACATGGCCTCCCCAGTTATTGGCAGTCTCACCAAGTGTAGGACTTTCGTTACAATTTGTACACCTACACTGACACGTTATCATCACTCCATCATGCATTAGTATAGCATTCACTCTTTGATGTTGTGCCTCTATGACTTTAGAAAAATGTATAATGACGTGTATCTACCATTATAATGTCAAAAACAGTTTCGTTGTCCTAAAAATCCTTTCTGCTTTACCTATTATCTCTTTTTCTCCTTCCCTACCTCTTGGAAATCACTGATCTTTTTACTATCTCCTTATTTTTGCCTTTTTCAGAATGTCATCTAGCCCCCTTCAGATATTTGAGTTCACATTAGACTTTACAAGCTCTGGAAAGGCCTACAATAATAAAATCTACTTAATCTTACTTAATGTAGCAGCTTTCATTTTGTTTCTCAGCATTTTTAACCTTCCCTAAAACTTCAAATACTGACACTGGAAACCTGACCTGAGTTAAAGAAAGAAAATGTAGTATGTCAGACAGTGTGGCTCTGAATCCTACATCATTTCAGTGTCAAGAAAGAACTAGATTATTTAGTCAGTTATATTGTGGAAGACTCATTTTAAAGAGATATTTCATTAGACCTCATGGTTAATTGTGTTGATGCAATTTTAAAAAGCCATCTCATTAGGTGGCTCCTTAAATAGTAAGAAATATTTTTATCACTGGTAAAACCCACATTATTGACATAATCACTAAATGTTCAGATTATTATATACCCTGTGCTCAGCTGTGTCCAACTCTTTTGTGACTCCATGGACTTTAGCCTAACAGACTCCTCTGTCCGTGGGATTCTCTGGGCAAGAATACTGGAGTGGTTGCCATTCCTCCTCCAGGGGATCGTCCCAGAGCCAAGGGGATCTTCTTCTCTTCCGTCTCCTGCATTGGCAGGCAAATTCTTTACTACTAGAGCAACCTGGGAAGCCCATTATATATCCTACCTTCTTCCAAGAAGAGCCTTTCTGAAAAAGAGGGCCATTGTGCTACTCAGATTACATTTTGTAATGATCCAATCAACAATAATTGTATAAGAGTTGCTTACTTTGTTCAAGGCTCTGTGCTTTTCTCATATTCCAGAGCTGAAAGTAAAATGCTACAGTACAGTCATGAACATGTTAACAGGCATTCTTCCAGAACCTTCCAGAAGTAACTGTCTGTAGTGGTCTGTAATGCTTATCATCACTCTTAATCTTGTGTTTGCAAGTCAGTCTTGGTTTGCTGTCTGACAAAGAAGAAGAAACCCTCTAAGCTCTCCCTGGGCCCATGATGCAATGATTTGGGGAGCAGTGGGAAGAAAAGGTGACAGAAGAAAAAAAAAAATACAGTTTAAGTCTTAAGCAGGGGATGCTGAGAGGAGAGAAACCTAAAAGAGGATTGGAGATAAGAACAGGAGTCTACCCGATCTGGATACTCCTTGAAAACTCTGTCTTATTTTTCTGAATGAGGTAGACTTCATTATGAGAGTTCATATCTAAAGCTTACCTAAATTACTTTATACTACCAAATTTGTTCTCAATATTGTAACAATTAGTGAAATTTGAATACTTATTGTCTTTGGTGGTGATGATGGGAGAGGAGCATACTGCAAGGCATGGCATAACAGAGGACCTTAAGTGATGCTTGAAGTCAGGCTCCAGTGTAGATCTGTTTACCCACCACATCCAGGGTGGTGACAGAGGCAAGATAATCAGCAATTCACAACGATAGATCACATTTTGGCTAAGTCGTATGTATCAGAGACATTCATTCTTTTGGTTTTTCATTGTTTTAATAAAAATTGGCACCTACAATGTATCAAGCACAACCATAGGAACTAGATATGGAGATTAAAAAAATTACCATCTGAAACTAACTACTATTAGCTCATCGATGGTAACAAATGTATCATCTAATATATGGTGTTTTAATTAGAAAAACTTGTGGGGGGTTGATGAGAGGGAATTTAGGAAGTCTCTATACTTTCTACTGAATTTTTCTATAAATCTAAAATTTCTCTATCTTAGTCAGCCCTGGTTGCCGTAACAAAATACCATACTAGGTGGTTTAAACAAAAGAAATTTATCTTCCACAGTTCTGGAGGCTGGGAAATCTAAGATCAAGGTGCTAAGTTTCATCCTGAGGTCTCTTCTCTTGGCTTAAAGGTGACATCATCTCAGTGTGTGGTCATATGACCTCGTGTGTGTGTGTGTGTGTGTGTGTGTGTGTGTGTGTGTGTGTGTGGAGAGAGAGGGAGAGGAGGAGAGCAAATTATCTCATGTGTCATCTTAAAAGAGCACTAATCCCATAACAAGAACTTCACTCTCATGGCTTTCAGTTCAGTTCAGTTGCTCAGTCATGTCCAGTTCTTTGCGATCCCATGAACTGCAGCACACCAGGCCTCCCTGTCCATCACCAACTCCCAGGATCCACCCAAACCCATGTCCATTGAGTCAGTGATGCCATCCAACCATCTCATCCTCTGTCGTCCCATTCTCCTCCTGCCCTCAATCTTTTCCAACATCAGGGTCTTTTCCAATGAGTCAGCTCTTTGCATCATGTGGCCAAAGTATTGGAGTTTCAGCTTCAACATCAGTCCTTCCAATGAACATCCAGGACTGATCTCCTTTAGGATGGACTGGTTGGATCTCCTTGCAGTCCAAGGGACTCTCAAGAGTCTTCTCCAACACCACAGTTCAAAAGCATCAATTCTTCAGCACTCAGCTTTCTTAGTCTAACCCTAATTACCTCCCAAAGATCTCATCTCCAAAAGCATTACATGGAAAGTTAAGGATTCAGCATATACATTTGGAGGAGACACAATTCAGTTCATGGAATGCTAAAAGTAAAGTCTATTTAAAAATATATAAAAATTATAAAATATGATTATCTAATGGAAAAGCTAAATATATAAATAGATAATAATAACAGTAGAGATATACATAGGATGTTATAGGATCACAGAGACAGTATATCTAATTTTGGAAAATGCCATGAGTCTATGAAGTCTTGAAGGATAAGCTAGAATTAGCCAAAGGATGTGTGAATGTTAGTGGGGGCAGTAGTGAGGGAGAGGAGAGGAGGGTAGGGAAAGGGGCTATTTCAGAAAGAAAGAATAGCAATAACAATGGTACAGAGGCTTTGTGTGTGTGCTAGCACATCCAGGCTCGAACCCAAGATCTGCCTCAGACATGTCTGTACATATGTATTACGTCAGGGAATGAGGGGTTAGGATTGGAAAAGAGCCAAAATTTAGATGTCAGAAATAATGACTCAGCTGAAGAGATAGAATGGTACTTGTCCCTAACTCAGCCCCACTCCCTCAAGTCTGAGCCCAGTGAAGAGAAAGGGGTTCAGTAAGAAGCAAAAGGGACTGCCTTCAAGAGGGTCTTTATGAGACATAAGGAAGTAAGAAATTGCTTTGGACCATCAGGCAGAATTCTCATAAGAGGAGAAGAGGGCTGTCCTTACTTTTGGGCAGAACCAAAATGACTTTAGCACAAATGAAACCATAAGGAAATCTGGAATTCTTTGGCAAGTGGGGACTTGCTTTTTTGGGAGCCCTTTTTGTAACTTAGCAAGTGCCCAGAGAAAATAAATATAGGAAAATATTCATGGGTATGAGTGAAACACCAAAGGAATATTTGTGGTATGATTTTGTAAGGGTTAAGGCCTAAGAAATAGATGGGAACTAGAGCCTGAGAAGTTTTAGGCAAGACCAGTGTTGTTCATTTGCTAAGTCATTTCTAACTCTTTGCGACCCCATGGACTGCAGCACACCAGGCTTCCCAGTCCCTCACTATCTCTGGAGTTTGCTCAGATTCATGTCCATTGAGTCCATGATGCTATCTAACCATCATCCTCTGCCACTCTCTTCCCCTTTTGCTTTCAATCTTTCCCAGCATCAGTTTCTTTTCCAATGAGATGACCGTTCACATCAGGTGGCCAAAGTATTTCAACTTTAGCTTCAGCCTCAGTCCTTCCAATGAATATTCAGGGTTGATTTCCTTTAGGATTAACTAATTTGATCTCCTTGCAGTCCAGGGGACTCTCAAGAGTCTTCTCCAGCATCACAATTCAAAGACATCAATTCTTCTTAGGCATTCAGCCTTCTTTATGGTCCAGCACTCACATCCATAAATGACTACTGAACCATTAATTTCATTCTATTAGTATTCACTAACTGGTGCGATCAGGCTACCTGGGTCAACAAAGTAAAGGATTTTTATTAGATATTTTGTTTTGTGAAATGGCACCAGTGTTGATCCCAGGGGGACATTGTTCACCATTTTTTTGTAGTCTGACAACAAACCCTGGGCCATGACTTACCTATCACTTAGTAACCTGATCAGTGTGTGATATTAAGATGATATTCTTAGCTTACTAAAAAGTTAATAGAATACTGCAATGTATTTGAGTTCTGAAAGATTACATATGGTGTTTTTTATGTGCAGCACACTACTTCCTTAATGAAGAAAATTAAAGAGATCTGGCATAATATGATTTTCCTAATGTTGTGCTTAGTGAATTAAGGTCTTAATGATTTGTTTTAATGCCATTCCCATGACTGAAATTAAGGTTAGTATTCTAATAACTGCTATCACTATGCCATTTTTTTGTTTTTCTGTTTTTTCATTTCCAAAGATGACTTTGTGTCCTTTTTTAATCTCTGGAAGTGTCTTCTGCCCTCCATCGTTCTCAAAATAATAGCCAGCTCCTTAGTGATAAAAGTCACGTATTTCATGAGAATTCTGAAGGCCTGTGTTTGGTTGTGAAAGTACCTCATCATGTCCTTTGTTATTTATTTAGTGTTGTCCCTGCTTCACAAGGAACTCTTTAGTTATCAGAAAACATTAGACTTGTCCATACTAATTGGCTTACATAGTATCACTGACAGCCTTTTCCTTTCTTGATGCTGTGTTGTTAATATTCTTTCTCTACCTATCAAAAGGCAAATAACTGCTTTTTTTGAACTTTCATTTCATGCTTGCCTGAGAACTATTGTCTTGCTCCTGTTGCTCATCTTATGAACTCTAGAGCCTTTTCGCAGTGATTTCTCCTGGTTCCCCAACATAATTTTCCCCTTTCTTCAAGATCTTCCATTATGATACTTCCTACTTCACATTTTTTATTATTCTCCTGGTAAGAACTTTTTGATGTGCATATGAATAGAATCGGAAAGTGTGAAAGGAATATCTAGGACCCTAGAGAGTGTATGTTGTATATTTATCTAACTCTCTTTACAAGTGATTTTGGCATTGTCATCGTGTTTTAAAAGAACACATTCTGGTACATTTTATCAGATATAATTAAAAGTAACCAATTATTTTATTATAATACAAACCCCATACCTGTCTAATATCAGTGAAGACTTAACCTAAGGATGGCAGAAGCAGGAGTGCTTATTTCTATTTTTGAAAAGCAGACATAAAATTCTGAGAGAAAGTTTGCTAGTTTGACTATAAAAGGAATTATAGCATGTTATTATTAAACTCGAGGGAAAAAAAAATCTTTCAGCCTCAGGACCTCCCTCTGAGTGAGAAGTGGTATTAGACTATGCTAGACAGGAGACAAAAATGAGAGTGACTTTCCATCTTAGCTCACAAAATAAGCTTGGAAAAGCACTTCCTCAGGCCTGAAAGTGAGCTTCCTGGGTGCATCAGTGGTAAAGAATCTGCCTGAAATGCTGAATTTGTTCGCTGGGCTGGAAAGATACTCTGGAAAAGGAAATGACAACCTACTCTAGTACTCTTACCTGGGAAATCCCATGGCCAGTGAGCCTGCAGGGCTACAGTCCATGGGGTCACAAAAGAGTTGGACACGACTTAGCGAGTGAACAACAACAGCAGGCCTGAAACCGCCGCGTTGCACGCAGGTCCTGAGCTTCCTCCTCACTAAGGAGTGTGGAGAGCTAAATGAGGTCCTTCCCTTGGTGCCTTTCTCAGAATTGGCATCTGTGTGCCCAGGGATGAAATATGCAACCATCATGTCAAAATCATCACATATGTTACATATTGTGCCAATATGCTTCTGAATATGATCCTCAAAGGAATGTTAAACCTTCCTAATATTAGTAAATCAAAGAGACTCTAACTTAGGATTAGAAAATATACTCTTGATATGTTTTATTCAGTCATTTTTTTAAAAAATGTCCAGTGTTTGTTTACTTATTTTTTGGTCACACCACACTGCATTGCAGAATCTTAATTCCCTGACCAGGAATCAAACTTGTGCCCCTGCAGTGGAAGCATGGAATCATACCACTGGACTGCTAGGGAAGTCCTCAGTCATTTTTTCAAACACATTTATTGAGTGTGCACTGTGTGTTAGGATGTCATGAGGAAGTTCTGAGGATTAAAAAAAGAAAAATGAACAATTCAAATATGGCTCCTGATCCCATGGAATGTACAGTCTAATGCAAGAACCGGGCAATAAATAGATGAACAACAACAAATAAAGTGTTACTAATTGTAGTCAAAAGCTGTATAAGAAACAAACAAAGTACAGTGATACAGAAGAGTAAATGTTTATAGATAAGAATATCAAAGAAAGTCAGATTTTAATGAACACAGAAGGGAAATGAAGAATTGGGGAGGGCAGAACAGCAAAGCTAAAGAGTCTGAGGAAAGAAAGACATTAGTATGCACTAGAACTAAATGCTTTATCTGCCACATCATACAAATCATTTCTATGTATGTATTAAACATGAATTTGAGCAAACTCAGAAGACAGTGAAGCACAGGGAAGCCTGGTGTGCTGCAGTTCATAGGGTCACAAAGAGTCGGACATGACTTAGCAATTGAACAACAGCAACAGCTGTCAAAGAAAAGTTGCATTGGATGGAGCCAAACCGGCGGGATGATTTATTCCAAACTATTGCAACAGAGGAGAAAGACCGACTCAATTCACTGAAACCAAAAGTGTAGGATTTTGTAAGCCCTAAGGTGAGCTGGTGGAAAAGTACTGGAGGACATGCTGGTGGCTGGTCTGAGTGATCAAGTCATGTGTGTTTGCTCACTGGTGCTTGTTAGGCTTCCACCCTCCCATGTAGACTGGGAGCTAGGGGCACAATTTTCCTTGATGATTACATTTCAAAAGGTAACTTCCAGGTCCTAGAGAAAGACTTCACTGAGTTATAAAACTGACAAGAGGCTGGGAGAAGATTTACATCTCATAGGAGCAGAGAAGGAATTTATAATTTTTCTAAAGTAAATGCTCTAGGAAAAGAGGGGTCAGGAATCTATAGTCAGGAAGTAATTGACTGTATAAAGTTTAGTCAAGCAGAGGGGAAATGTAAAGCTGCCTTGGTAAGTACGAGAGAGATAAAGAGAGGGAAGGGATAGAGTGAGAAGCAAAGACATGGAGAAACAAAGACAGGAGGAATATTGAGAGAGAGAGAACAAAAAAAAAGAAGAGGCAAGAGCTTGAAAAAACTGTGTCAGAGAATTGGAAAAAGAACTAAGAAAGAGAGTGGGAGGGAAAGAGAAAGAAAAATCATTGAGAGAGAGAGAGATTTGAGGGGGACAGGAAATACAGTGTTTAGAGAGAAAATAGAATAGAGAGAAAGATATTGATAAGAAGTGTGAGAGACATATGAAATTCAACTACTCCTTCATACTCATACTGATACTAATAAATATGCCAGATTCTGTCATGATTAGAAACTCAGTACTGAAACCAGAGACAGATTCAGGTTTATGGGGTCTGAAGCTTATAAAATGTGCAGAGGTAGCAGTGTTGGTGCTATTAACAAGAAAATTCATGAAAAATTACTAATGCAAAATTAGGAATTCACGTTGACAGGGCCCCATGCTAGTGAAAGGCTTAGAACCCTAAATTTCCTTAGTTTGATAGTTAATATCCTTTGCTCCTAATTATTTGTCTCCATCTAAAGTTTTGTTTTTAAAGTTTCTGCAGTATATCACACCAGTTCTTTTGATTATGTAAGTGTTCATGGCTTTTTATACAATATACAAAGAAAGGAAAATACTTAAAAATGTATTTGTATCACTCAGCTTTCTGGTTCACTTCATTAACCTATCTGTCTGCTTTCATCACCAGTTAGTATTTTAGTAGTAAACACACATGCACATACACATATGTGTTTTTTTTAATAATGCTGTGCATTATTTCTATCAGTTTCTTTACAAAGTTTGTGTCCAATTATTCCTTCTCATCCTCTTATTCTGATGTATGGTGCTATTACTCTTCTATTTTTTAAAGCAGATAATGATGATTCATTGTGACTGGTTACTGCCCTGCATCTGTCAGCCTAAAAATGCTCTGCCATAGTTCTCTGAAAGCATATTTGCTTTGATGCTGCTCTGGAGTATTTACAGCTTATTTCAAGACCCAAGTTTTGGGTCTTTGAGGCTTGCTTCCTATATATTTTTTGTCAGAGTGAATATAGTTCTATCAAAAGACGTAGAATTTGCTTACAGAGTATGCGACTTACAGATGATGCTGAATACCATTAGGCCCACCCATTTTAAATGATAAATTCTTTTAGGCTGTATCCAGAATTCCACACATTTTTCTTTATATATGTAGCATGTAAAAAGTATCTTTTAGAGGTTATAACAATAGCCCACTCTTAGTACTGTATAGTACTGCTATACATCAAATTTTAATAGATTGGGGCCCAAAAATACATAAGCACGTGTGTACAGGTTAACCTCCTTCAGGGCACAGTTACAGTAAAGTGTTTCCTCTCATGTCACTAACTGATGAATATCCTGAGATTTCAAGGTGGTCAGTTTTTAAAAGTTCACCATTTGCCACTATATATGCATAAACTTGGATTTTTCTCAACATATACAACCAGAATAAGTCTTTAAAATGTGTTTCATAGGACAACATTATGATTTCCACTGGTTGATTTCATAATAAGTAAATATTATATCTTTTAACATAGGAAAGGAGCAAATGATTAAGGTTGTACATATGATTTTATTTAGAGAAGAAAAAAAAAAGATTATGGTGCTAGAGAACTGGGAAATTATTTTTCTGTCCAGTGACTCACCTCAAGTCACACAGCTAATGGTACACAATCAGTATACACCAGCATTTAAGAGCCTGGCTTGGATCTAGATAGATGGATCTGACTTTGAATGATGCTGTACATAAATTTATGGCATGCAAATTTATTATCTTTTGTAAATTTGATTTCCTCTTCTATAGAGTAAAAATAGTAAGGCCTATTGCATATATTTATTGTGAGAACTGTTCATAAAGTAAATATATTCTGAGTACCTACTAGATCTAGAAACTGTCCAGTATGCAAAGAGGTTTCCTATTCTCATGGACTCCTTTGATTTAGTTGGAAACAAACAAAAAATCTATATTTTAAAGCAGTGAATAAAAAGTGTGGTATGATAGAAAGTTACTGATTAATTTTAAGTTGGGTAGTCAGGGAAGACTTCTCTGAGGAGAAGGCATTTGAGCTGAGGTCCAAAACACAAGAAGGATTCACCCATGAAAAGTAAAGCAGGAAAAACATTCCAGGGAAATGGTATAGTTGGTAGGCCCAAGAACAGAATGAGCCTGGTATTTCTAAAGAAGAGGAAAAAGGCCAGTGTTTGTCAAGATTAGTGAGGAAAAAGAGACTCCTACAAGACAAAATGGGAGAGGAGCTTGGTAAACCAATGGAAATAAGTTGGATTAGTCTAAGTAGAATCCACTTCTTCTTAGAATCTAGGAAGAATCTACTTCTTAGATTCTAGGAAGATTCTACTTCTTAGATTCTAAGTTGAATCTACTTCTTCTAAGTAAAAGTGGTCAAACAGATGATGGCAAGAGTCAATGTTGACATTTTAGGAATCACTGAACTAAAATGGGCTGTAAATGGATGGATTTAACTCAGATGACCATCATACCTGCTACTGTTGGCAACAATCCCTTAGAAGAAATGGAGTAGCCGTCATAGTCAACAAAAGAGTCTGAAATGCAGTACTTGGAAGCAATCTCAAAAACGACACAATGATCTCTGTTTGTTTGCAAGGCAAACCATTCAATATCACAGTAACCCAAGTCTATGCCCTGACCAATAATACTGAAGAAGCTGAAGTTGAACAGTTCTATGAAGACCTACAAGACCTTTTAGAACTAACACCCAAAAAAGATGTCCTTTTCATTATAGGGGATTGGAATGCAAAAGTAGGAAGTCAAGAAACACCTGAAGTAACAGGCAAATTTGGCCTTGGAATACAGAATGAAGCAGGGCAAAGACTAGTAGAGTTTTGCCAAGAGAATGCACTAATCATAGCAAACACACTCTTCCAACAACACAAGAGAAGACGCTACACATGGACATCACCAGATGGTCAACACCGAAATCAGATTGATTATATTCTTTGCAGCCAAAGATGGAGAAGCTCTAGACAGTCAGCAAAAACAAGACCAGGAGCTGACTGTGGCTCAGATCATGAACTCCTTATTGCTAAATTCAGACTTACATTAAAGAAAGTAGGGAAAACCATAAGACCATTCAGGTACGACCTAAATCAAATCCTTTACGATTATCCACTGGAAGTGGGAAATAGATTTAAGGGACTAGATCTGATATACAGAGTGCCTAATGAACTATGCATGCAGGTTCATGACATTGTATAGGAAACAGAGATCAAGACCATCCCCAAGAAAAAGAAATGCAAAAACACAAAATGGCTGTCTGACGAGGCCTTACAAATAGCTGTGAAGAGAAGAGAAGCAAAAAACAAAGGAGAAAAGAAAAGATATACCCACCCATTTGAATACAGAGTTCCAGAGAATAGCAGGAGAGATAAGAGAGTGCAAAGTGATCATTGCAAAGAAATAGAGGAAAACAGTAGAATGGAAAAGACTAGAGATCTCTTTAAGAAAATGAGAGATACCAAGGGTACATTTCATGCAAAGATGGACTCAATAAAGGACAGAAATGGTATGGACCTAACAGAAGCAGAAGGTATTAAGAAGAGGTGGCAAGAATACACAGAAGAACTGTACAAAAAAAAAATCTGCAGTACCCAGATGATCATGATGGTGTGATCACTCACCTAGAGCCAGACATCCTGGAATGTGAAGTCAAGTAGGCCTTAGAAAGCATCACTATTAACAAAGCTAGTGGAGGGGATGGAATTCCAGTTGAGCTATTTCAAATCCTAAAAGATGATGCTGTGAAAGTGCTGCATTCAATATGCCAGCAAATTTGGAAAACTCAGCAATGGCCACAGGACTGGAAAAGGTCAGTTTTCATTCCAATCCCTAAGAATGGCAATGCCAAAGAATGCTCAAACTATCACACAATTGCACTCATCTCACATGCTAGTAAAGTAATGCTCAAAATTCTCCAAGCCAGGCTTCAGCAATACATGAACTGTGAACTTCTAGACATTCAAGCTGGTTTTAGAAAAGGCAGAGGAACCAGAGATCAAATTGCCAACATCTACTGGATCATCAAAAAAGCAAGAGAGTTCCAGAAAATTTTCCATTTCTGCTTTATTGACTGGCAAAGCCTTTGACTGTGTGGATCACAATAAACTGTGGAAAATTCTTCAAGAGATGAGAAAACCAGACCATCTGACCTGCCTCTTGAGAAACCTGTATGCAGGTCAAGAAGCAACAGGTAGAACTGGACATGGGACAACAGACTCTGGTTCCAAATAGGAAAAGGAGTACATCAAGGCTATATATTGTCACTGTGATTATTTAACATATACGCAGAGTACATCAAGCACACACTGGAATCAAGATTGCCAGGAGAAATATCAGTAACCTCAGATATGCAGATGATACCACCCTTATGGTACAAAGTGAAGAACTAAAAAGCCTCTTGATGAAAGTGAAAGAGGAGAGTCAAAAAGTTGGCTTAGCATCCGGTCCTATCACTTCATGGCAAATAGATGGAGAAAAAGTGGAAGCAGTGGCAGACTTTTAATTTTTTGGGCTCCGAAATCACTGCAGATGGTGACTGCAGCCATGAAATTTAAAGATGCTTACTTCTTGGAAGGAAAGTTATGACCAACCTAGACAGCATATTAAAAAGCAGAGACATTACTTTGCCAACAAATTTCTGTCTAATCAAGGCTATGGGTTTTCCAGTAGTCATGTATGGATGTGAGAGTTGGACTATAATGAAAGCTGAGCACTGAAGAATTGATGCTTTTGAACTGTGGTGTTGGAGAAGACTCTTGAGAGTCCCTTGGACTGCACGGAGACCCAACCAGTCCATCCTAAAGGAGATCAGTCCTGAGTGTTCATTGGAAGGACTGATGTTGAAGCTGAAACTCCAGTACTTTGGCCACCTGATGCGAAGAACTGACTCATTTGAAAAGACCCTGATGCTGGGAAAGATTGAAGGTAGGAGGAGAAGGGGATGACAGAGGATGAGATGGCTGGATAGTGTCATCGACTCAATGGACATGAGTTTGGGTAAACGCTGGGAGTTGGTGATGGACAGGGAGGCCTGGTGTGCTGTGGTTCATGGGTTCACAAAGAATCAGACATGACTGAGTGACTGAAATGAACTGAAATGAAAAGCCATCAGAGAGATGTTATTTAACTTTATTTACAAAATAAATCTTATAGGTGGATGTGTGAAGGATTTCTCATCCTAATATCAACTGAAATACCTTTGGGAAAATTCTCTCTTCTTTGGTGGATGTGCTTGACTGAGGGTAATCTTCCCTACTTAACTGGTTTGATGTCCTGACAGAAGGTGAGCATATGCATCCAATATGCGGATTGAATATGAAGCAGACCAATAATAGAATTGATGTTTGGTATCTGATCATGTTGAGTAGATACTTGCTATAGTTTCTATTCTGGCTCTACCCATAGTGTTCCTATTTTTGAGATCTGCATCTCCATCATTCTCATTGAGTTTGTCATCTCCTAATATATTTCTAATACATTTTCTTTACCCAACGGACAGTTGACTTTTTGGTTTCTTGCAACCAGAGCCTTATTTAATACAGCACACAAATTTTTTACATATCGTATGGAATATTATGACTGATGGTAGACTAAACTTGAATTCAGGCTTCCTAACTTTTAGTCTCAAAGTTGGACTGTGAAGAAAGCTGAGTGCAGAAGGATTGATGCTTTTGAACTGTGGTGTTGGAGAAGACTCTTGAGAGTCCCTTGGACTGTAGGAGATCCAACCAATCCATTCTGAAAGAGATCAGCCCTGGGATTTCTTTGGAAGGAATGATGCAAAAGCTGAAACTCCAGTACTCTGGTCACCTCATGCAAAGAGTTGACTCATTGGAAAAGACTCTGATGCTGGGAGGGATTGGGGGCAGGAGGAGAAGGGGACAGCAGAGGATGAGATGGCTGGATGGCATGACTGACTCGATGGACGTGAGTTTGACTGAACTCCGGGAGTTGGTGATGGACAGGGAGGCCTGGCATGCTGTGATTCATGGGGTCGCAAAGAGTCAGACACGACTGAGCGACTGAACTGAACTGACTGAACTTTCAGTCTCTATCAAACTAGCTTCTATATGTCTTTTAGGTAGTTTCTTCTTGGCTATCAGCAGTTGGTTTTCTCTACTTAGAACACATTAGGCTTTTGGGTTGTGTGTGCTTAGTTGCTCGGTTGTGTCCGACTCTTTGAGACCCCATGGACTGGCCCACCAGGCTTGTATGTCCATGGCGATTCTCCAGGCAAGAATACTGGAGTAGGTTGCCATGCCCTTCTCCAGGGGATCTTCACAACCCAGGGATTGAACCCAGGTCTCCTGCATTATAAGCAATTTCTTTACCAATGAACCACCAAGGAAGCCTGCTATTGCTTACTGTGACAACATGTTTGCCAAATGTTTCACTTCCCAAGCAAATCTCAGATTTTTTATTCTAAAATTTCAGTAGGCAATTTGCTTGGGTATTTTCTCAGGACAGATATAAACAAACACATGGAATAATTCATGTTCAACTCTTGGTTAAGCATTTCTTTAATCAAAGTGAATGTTTTAGTTTGAGTGGGAGAAGGGTGTGAATGAGTGCAAATGCATGGATTTTTTAAATTATTAAAATTGGCTTTAAAGTAGTAAAAATTAAAGCAACCTAAACTCATTCATCCTAAGAAATGTGATTAAATGAGCTTTTATGCCACAGATTGGCAGCTGCAAGACAAAGTACATCCCATTATTGGTGCTGTCAATCAGATCATACTATAATTCAGTACTGTAAAAATCTGTTTATTACTTGAAGCTAGCCGAAAGTACTCCCTGAGTTTCAATGTCCTGCCATGATGAAACAGGATTTTTAACCACAAGAAACAGAAGGGGAACAGATGTTTGAAGGACTTGGTAGGTAAACAAGCCCTATTCTCAGTCTCGATTGAGAGTCCTCTGTTGAATTGCATCTTTGAGAAGAGGTATTTTGAAGACAACAAACTGCCATTCATGCAATGATCTGGCTCTCCTCATTAAACTATGCAATATAGCACTGTCTCTGCCTTTTCAATTTCTGTGCTCTGTGCCAAAGCTACTGTCCCCAACCTATTCCTATAACACTTTGGTAAAGCCAACACCAAAAGTTTGACCGAGTCCTAAGTCTAACACTAACGTTATTCCTCCAAGGTCCAAGAGCAGTGAAAGTGAAAGTGTTAGCTGCTCAGTCGTGCCCAGCTCTTTGTGATCTCATGGGCTACAGCCCATCAGGCTCCTCTGTCCATGGCATTTTCCAGGCAAAGATACTGGAGTGGTTTGCCATTTCCTTCTCCAAGGGACCTTTCCAACCAAGGGCTCGAACCCAGGTCTCCTGCCCTGCAAGCAGATTCTTTACCAACTGAGCTACCAGGGAAGCCCCAAGAGCAGTACACATATCTTAAAAAGTAAAGGTAACTGCTAAAATTGTTTCCAATTGTGTGTGCTAACTCCAATGCCATTCACAATGTGTTTAATTGCACAGGTATCTCATTAATGCTTAAATATAGGGATTGACAGAAACAATTACAATTTCTCTTAGATCTATCTGTATGCATCCTTTAGTTCACTGAAAGAGTATTAGACTGGAGCTAGGAGACCTGAATTCTACTTCTGGCTCTCAAACTAATGAGATACGTGACCTCAAGCAAATTATTCGATCTCACTGGCTTTTTCTTCTTTAAAAATTATGGGAATAGGCTATGTGACCTTTGAAATTGATGACAGTTATGTATCGAATCCCAGAATGGAACAACTGATAATATGATGGGATTTTTTCCTGGGTATAAGAAATATATTTTGCCTGCTAAAATGTTGACATAATTGAAGTTCCATGGGAACAATGTTTGAAATCAGAAAATATCTAGGAGAATGTTTGAAATCAGGAAAATCTCTGAAAATTAGGGACCTGGTCTCACTATATTAATAAAATTACCCTATAATTCTAAAATTCTAGCATCTCGATATTTAAAATGCCTTGGTGAAGCAATAGTATATTTTTCTTTTCTTAATTTTTTTGAATCATGTTTATTACAGTATGATTTACATACAGTAAAATTTTAGAGTTCAGTTCTGTGAATTTTGACAAATGTGTTTAGTAGTATAACTACCACCACAAGAAAGATCCAAGATGTTTCCATCGCTCCAAAAGTTGCCTCAAGCTGCTTTGTAGTGAATCTTCTCCTCTCATCCTCAGTCCCTGGAAACCACTGATTTGTTTTCTGCATCTATACTTTTGCCTTTTCCACATATCATGTAAATGGAATCATGCGATATGTTGCATTTTCATTTAGGGTAATAATTTGAGATTCATCTGTGTTGTATCAGTATAGGCATATGATAGGCAGAAAAATACACACCCTTCTATGCCCCAGAGATTTCCACACCCTAATCCCTGAAACCCATGAATATTTTTCCTTATATGGCATAGCAATTTTGCTGATATGTTTAAGACAACAAGCCTTGACATGTGATATTATCCTTTTCCCAGCTATAGCAGGGAGATGAGATGCAGGAAGGAGGAGAGATTAGAACCGTAAGATAGACTCAATCCACCATTGCTGGATCTGAGGTCAGAGAAGAAGAGGACCCAAGGAAGGTGGCTGCCATCCCTATTCTTTCAAAATCCATATAGAAGTCACAGTTCACCAGTTATACATCCTATTATGTTAAATTTGAATTCATCTGTGTCTGTTGCTTTAAATGTTTCTTAGTCTCCGTGTCATTGTTGTTGTTTAGTTACTAAGTCATGCCTGACTTATTACTAACTCATATAATGACATGTAGCCCACCAGGCTCCTCTGGCCATGGGATTTCCCAGGCAAGAATACTAGAGTGGGTTGCCATTTCCTTTTCCAGGAGATCTTCCTGACTGAGGGATCAAACTCAGGATCAAACCGAGGGATCTCCTGTTTTGGCAGATGGTTGGTTTCTTTACCACTGAGACACCAGGGAAAACTCCTACACTCTGTCTCTTTGTCAGTTAATACTTTCTAATCAATAGGAGATGGCAAGAGTGAACGTCGACATTCTAGGAATCAGTGAACTAAAATGGACTAGAATGGGTGAATTTAACTCAGATGATCATTGTATCTACTACTGTGGGCAGGAATCCCTTAGGAGAAATGGAGTAGCCATCATGGTCAACAAAAGAGTCCAAAATGCAGTACTTGGATGCAATCCCCAAAACGACAGAATGATCTTTGTTCATTTCCAAGGCAAACCATTCAATATCATGGTAATCCAAGCCTATGCCCCAATCAGTAACACTGAAGAAGCTGAAGTTGAATGGTTCCTTGAAGACCTACAAGACCTTTTAGAACTAACACCCCCAAAAGATGTCCTTTTCATTATAGGGGACTGGAATGCAAAAGTAGGAAGTCAAGAAACACCTGGAGTAACAGGCAAATTTGGCCTTGGAGTACAGAATGAAGCAGGGCAAACACTAGTAGAGTTTTACCAAGAGAATGCACTAATCATAGCAAAACCTTCTTCCAACACAAGAGAAGATTCTACACATGGACATCACCAGATGGTCAACACTGAAATCAGATTGATTATACTCTTTGCAGCCAAAGATGGAGAAGCTCTATACAGTCAGCAAAAACAAGACCAGGAGCTGACTGTGGCTCAGATCATGAGCTCCTTATTGCCAAATTCAGACTTACATTGAAGAAAGTAGGGAAAACCACAAGACCATTCAGGTATGACCTAATCAAATCCCTTATGATTATACAGTGGAAGTGAGAAATAGATTTAAGGGACTAGATCTGATAGAGTGCCTAATGAACTATGGACCAAGGTTCGTGACATTGTATAGGAGACAGGGATCAAGACCATCCCCAAGAAAAAGAAAGGCAAAAAAGCAAAATGGCTGTCTGAGGAAGCCTTACAAATAGCTGTGAAAAGAAGAGAAGTGAAAAGCAAAGGAGAAAAGGAAAGATATAAGCATCTGAATGCAGAGTTCCAAAGAATAGCAAGGAGAGATAAGAAAGCCTTCCTCAGTGATCAACGCAAAGAAATAGCAAAACAACAGAATGGGAAAGACTAGAGATCTCTTCAAGAAAATTAGAGATACCAAGGGAACGTTTCATGCAAAGATGGGCTCGATAAAGGACAGAAATGGTAAGGACCTAACATAAGCAGAAGATATTAAGAAGAGGTGGCAAGAATACACAGAAGAACTGTACAAAAAAGATCTTCATGACCCAGATAATCACGATGGTGTGATTACTCACCTAGAGCCAGACATCCTGGAATGTGAAGTCAAGTGGGCCTTAGAACGCATCACTACAAACAAAACTAGTGGAGGTGATGCTATTTCAAATCCTGAAAGATGATGCTGTGAAAGTGCTGCACTCAATATGCCAACAAATTTGGAAAACTCAGCAGTGGCCACAGGACTGGAAAAGATCAGTTTTCATTCCAAAAACCAAAGAAAGGCAATGCCAAAGAATGCTCAAACTACCGCACAATTGCACTCATCTCACATGCTAGTAAAGTAATGCTCAAAATTCTCCAAGCCAGACTTCAGCAATATGTGAACCGTGAACTTCCTGATGTTCAAGCTGGTTTTAGAAAAGGCAGAGGAACCATGGATCAAATTGTCAACATCCGCTGGATCGTGGAAAAAGCAAGAGAGTTCCAGAAAAACATCTATTTCTGCTTTCTTGACTATGGCAAAGCCTTTGACTGTGTGGATCACAATAAACTGTGGAAATTCTGAAAGAGATGGGAATACCAGACCACCTGACCTTCTCAAGAGGCATCTTGAGAAACCTGTATGCAGGTCAGGAAGCAACAGTTAAAACTGGACATGGAAGAACAGACTGGTTCCAAATAGGAAAGGGAGTACGCCAAGGCCATATATTGTCACCCTTCTTATTTAACTTGTATGCAGAGTACATCATGAGAAATGCTGGGCTGGAAGAAGCAAAACCTGGAATCAAGATTGCCGGGAGAAATATCAATAACTTCAGATATGCAGATGACACCACTCTAATGACAGAAAGTGAAGAGGAACTAAAAAGCCTCTTGTTGAAAGTGAAAGAGGAAAGTGAAAAAGTTGGCTTAAAGCTCAACATTCAGAAAACTAAGATCATGGCATCTGGTCCCATCACTTCATGGCAAATAGATGGGGAAACAGTGGAAACAGTGGCTGACTTTATTTTTTTGGGCTCCAAAATCACTGCAGATGGTGATTGCAGCCATGAAATTAAAAGATGCTTACTCCTTGGTAGGAAAGTTATGACCAACCTAGATAGCATATTAAAAAACAGAGACATTACTTTACTAACAAAGGTCCGTCTAGTCAAAGCTATAGTTTTTCCAGTAGTCATGTATGGATGTGAGAGTTGGACTGTGAAGAAAGCTGAGCACTGAAGAACTGATGATTTTGAACTGTGGTGTTGGAGAAGACTCTTGAGAGTGCCTTGGACTGCAAGGAGATCCAGCCAGTCCATTCTAAAGGAGATCTGTCCTGGGTGTTCATTGGAAGGACTGATGCTAAAGCTGAAACTCCAGTACTTTGGCCACCTCATGTGAAGAGTTGACTCATTGGAAGAGACTCTGATGCTGGGAGGGGTTGGGGGCAGGAGGAGAAGGGGACAACAGAGGATGAGATGGCTGGATTGTATCACCGACTCGATGGACATGAGTTTGAGTAGACTCTGGGAGTTGTTGATGGACAAGGAGGCCTGACGTGCTGCGATGCATGGGTTCACAAAGAGTTGGACATGACTGAGCGACTCAGCAGAACTGAACTGAGTCAATCTTAATAAATACAAAAGGTAAATTGTCACTCAGTGTAAGGAATTTTTCATTATTCACTAAAGGAATGTGCTTCTAAGTTTTTAGTACTAAGGCTGTTTCTGTCATTCACTGGTCATATGAACGTGGCAAGTTGCTCAACTTCTAAGTGTTTAATTTGTAGAAGGTGGAAAATAATAAGGCTTCTTATCAAGGTTTAGTGAAATCATGTATTCTTAAGTGTTTATTTGGAACAGTTCCTGGATTACAAAAAGCATTCAAGAAATGATGGTTTTATTATTATTACAGTTTTTAGTAACATGAACATTTCCAAAGGTAGCATTTTATGACCTCATGTTCTCAAATATTAGGCTCTCTTGTGGGATACACCTACTAATTAAACACCACATCAACAATAATGCCAGACATAGTCTCATCACTAGAACAGTTAAACTTTTGCCCTTTGAAGCATCTAACTAAACAGGTAATTTTGACTATACTTGTAGAGAAGCCTGAGCTTTAGCTCCTGCCAAACAAGTGTCATAATCTGCTGCTGATTGTTGGAAGTCCTATGACTTTGGGCATGTCGTTTTATCTCTTTGAACTTGGTAAAAATAATCTCTGGCTCCCAAAGTTATGGTGAGGCTTCTACCAAGATGACCATGGTACATACTTTGCAAATATTTATTTTCTCCTCCAAATAAGAAATTTTGAGATTTAGACAACAATGTGTTACATGATCATGAATAAGTCAATAGCATAAATAGAAATATGTGTCTGATTTGATGTTCATACTCTGTGCTTAACTATTTTCAAGTGCTAATTTGCATTGCAGAGTTCTGACTCAGTTTATGGTGTCCTGAGTATAGGGATATTAAAGATTTTTTTTTCTTTGCATCTGTTAGGAGTTTTATGAGGGTTGAAGTGCTTTGAGTCTTTGTTGTTCTGATTGTAAATCAAATTAGTCTAGTTGTAGCAGGGTATTAATTCACTGAACCTTGAAAGGACATGGGAATCTTGGGCTGAAGGGCCACATGCCTGTTTCAACTCCTGCTGCTTCTTATATGACTGCAGCATATGTGCATTACTTGCTGATGGGCTTTTAATGTGACTCAGTGCACAGATGTCTGAGAGACTGGCCATTCAAGCTGCCTCTTTATCTCTTCGTGTTTTGATATGCTTAGGCCTACACAGGCTGGAGCTTGATTTGATGGGCTGCATTATTGAGGCTCTGAAAGTTGTCCCACACTCTATGTGGCAGACAAAAATGTGACTTCAATTAGTAGACTGGGAACTTTTGGAAAGTTGCTGCTGCTGCTGCTGCTGCTAAGTCGCTTCAGTTGTGTCCGACTCTGTGCAACCCCATAGACAGTAGCCCATGAGGCTCCCCCGTCCCTGGGATTCTCCAGGCAAGAACACTGGAGTGGGCTGCCATTTCCTTCTCCAGTGCATGAAAGTGAAAAGTGAAAGTAAAGTCACTCAGTCGTGTCCAACTCTTCGCGACCCCATGGACTGCAGCCCACCAGGCTCCTCCACCCATGGGATTTTCCAGGCAACAGTACTGGAGTGGGGTGCCCTCGCCCTCTCCTTTTGGAAAGTTAGTAACTGCTAATACAGCTAGTTGTTCTTGTACTGTGTGTGCATTAAGATAGTATTTCATCGCTACCATCAACCCATTTATATGTGAATAAGGACAGCAGAGAGGGAGAAGGCAAATATTATTAGTGCCTGTTGAAAACATTTCTTTTTCAAAAGTTCTGTTTTTTAGAGTAATGAAACGGCAGTTCAATCCATTGAAATTTCAACCTCACGATATTAAAATTTGAAATTATGTTTCATAGAACTCTCATGGGCTACCTCAACCTTATCTCACCTAGAATAGTCCTACTTTTAACTATTTGACACATTTTACCTTGATGGATCTTTGGCCTTCCCTCATGGCTCAGACAGTAAAGAATCTGCCTGTGTTGCAGGAAACCCAGATTTGATCCCTGAATCGAGAGGATCTCCTGGAGAAGGGAATGGCTAACCATTCCAGTATTCTTGCTTGGAGAATTCCATGGACAAAGGAGCGGAGCCTGGAAGGCTACAGTCCATGGGGTCATAAAGAGTCAGACACAGCTTACCAACTGAACACACAAGCACAATAGTCTGTAAAAATTTTACTTTTTTTGTAAAAGAAAGTTACAAAACAACATGTGTAATCTAAGGTGGAAACATTTTTCAGCCACTTTTAAGTCTTCCTTGGACACTATTGTTGACTTCCGTAAAACCTTAAACCCCTAAAAGACAAAGTTTGTGTCTTACTAATTGTGAATTCCCTCCAGTTCTAACATAGAACTTAATTCAATAGATGTTCAGTTTTAACATAAATACATATTGTCTTACCTGTGTAGGCTTGCAGATTGGTTATTCAGACTGCACTGCAAAGAATCTGCCTGCAATGCAGGAGCCACAGGTTTGATCCCTGAATCGAGATGATCCCCTGGAGAAGGGAATGGCTATCCACTCTAGTATTCTTGCCTGGAGAATTCAATGGACAGAGGAGCCTGGAGGGCTATAGTCCATGGGTTGCAAAGAGTCAGACATGACTGAGCAACTAACACTTTCACTTTCACTTATCTATTTACATCTCTATATATATTGTTTACATTTATAAAAATTTTAAAGTTTTTATACTATTTACAAAGTATGTATGCATAGCAGTTATTGCTCTTGGTAACTAATATTTATCAGATATTTATTACTTGCCAAGTGCTATACTACATAATTCATATGTATTTACTCACTTAAAGTTTATGGTGATCCTATAAAATGAGAAATATTATTATGTACTATCACCAGTATTTTCAGATAAGGAATTTGAGGCAAAGAAAGGTTTATAAATTTAGCCAAGTATCACACAGGCAAGTGGTAAGTGACAGAGCTATTTTAAACTTTAGATTCATCCTGGCCCTGGCAACTTTACACTTAACCCATAAACTACTCTACATTTTTATGACTCATTTACCTTTATTATACCCTATAAAGAGAATTAGGTATTTTGAAGCTAACACATATACATAAAATAGAAATTAGAAAAGGATCAAATTTAAAAATATAAATGAAGTTCTAAAATCTTCTTGCTGATCTCCAGTAAGCATTCTCATACACTCTGGGGAGTGACACAGTCCAGTTTGATAGTATTGATACTGATAAGATGATATAAACCTGTAAACAATCAAACAACACTAGCTAAGTTCTCCTAATGCTGAAATTAAGCATTCTATTTTCTTTTTGTTAAAACCTAGACATTATAAATATATCTTTTCAAGTGATAAAGATAGTTTACACCCTTTCAGGAAAAAAAAAATGAAAACAGCTGGTCAGTCAGGAATTTTTGAGAAATAAAAGAGGCACAGGAAATAAATTTAGAAGGTAAATGTTTGTTCTATGAAAAGTTATACACCAAAACTCTATTATATACATCAGATCAAGAGTGTATCTCTATTGATCTGCCTCAGGTTGTGTTGTCACTGGTTGTTTGAAAATTATTTTAATATCATAAACTATTCTTTTCTTTCCTAACATATTTCTATATTTTAATCTTTGCCGCTGTTTTATATTGAGGTTCATAAATTCTAATTTTTAATGTAACAGAGGATGAGATGATTATATAGTATCACTGACTCAATGGACATAAATTTGAGTCAACTCTAGGAGACGTGGAGGACAGAGGAGCCTGGCATGGTATAGTCCACGGGGTTGCAAAGGGTTGGCCACAACAGCGATTAAACAACAACACGACATATCCAAACAAGAACAGACTGTCAAACTAAATTTTGTGATGGTCATCAAGACATGCCCAGCTCAGACAGATTGCTTTGGGGGAACAATTTTATCTTTTTCAATATCAGTTTCTTTAGCTGTAAAATGAAGTCAATGGCTTGAATATATAACGTACTCAATTACTTCTTAAGAAAGGAACAGGAGAAAGGTGGAAGGGAGGAGTTAAAGTATATAATTAGGGTTCTTAGCTGTTCTAAAATCCAGTGACTCTGATGTCTAAAATTTTGTTTTGAGTTTCAAGTTGGAAGGTTGCAATCAACTTTTTGCTCACTGTAAACCATAGCCCTTGCTGCATTCAAGTGTAAAATTCCCTCCTGGAATGTTATTATAGGATATAAGATTAAAAGTGATTTCTCACTGGTCACACTGTTTAAAGTTCTCATGATACTTAGCATCTAAGTCTCTCTATCCATTTTATAAGGCCCTCTTCAAACAAGACCCATTCACATGCACATACAAAATGCCATCAAGCTGACTGATATTACAGAGAGAACTTTTAGTTAAATATTCATTGGTGCTCCTTACAGTCTCCTAATTCTCAATTTGCATTTGAGAAAATATATATTACTTGACACTGATTTTATTTAAAAGCTTGAATTTGAGAAGCAACTTTCCTCAAAATAGGATTTGAAATAAAAAATGTTTGAAAGTGTTTCCAAGAGTGTGCAGCTTCTGAGCTCAACAGTCTAAGAATGAACTGCCTTAAAGATGATGATAGCAATGATTGGCAGATTTCAGTTTCTTCTAGTCTTTGCATGTGCAACATTAGGAATTTGAATCATCCTTAGGAAAATCAATATTGTCTACTTTTTCCAAAATTTAATAAACTTTTTAGAGTTGAAGCTTAGCAAATGCTTCCTTCACAAAGCATCATACATACTGTCTTTTTTGACTGACTTTATTTTTCCATTGTCAGTGTATAGAAATACAACAGGTTCTGTGTATTAATTTTGTATCTGCAACTTTACTGAATTCATTTATGAGCTCTAGTAGTTTTCTGGTGTCATCTTTAGGATTTTCTATGTATAGTATCACATCATCTGCAAATAGTGACAGTTTTATTTCTTCTTTTCCAATTTGAATTCCTTTTATTTGCTTTTCTTCTCTGATTGCCATGGCTAGCACTTCCAAAACTGTACTGAATAAAAGTGACAAGAGAGGGCATCCTTGTCTTGTTCCTAATCTTAGAGAAAATGCTTTTAGCTTTTCACTGTTGGTATGGTGTTAGCTATCAGTTTGTCATATGTGGCCTTTATTTTGTTGAGCTATGTTTTCTCTATGTCCACTTTCTAGAGAGTTTTATCGTAAATGGATGTTGAATTTTGTCAGAAGACTTTTCTCCATCTGTTGATATGATCATATGGTTTTTATTCTTCATTTTTTGATGTCACACTGATTGATTTGCATATATTGAAAAATCCTTGTATCCCTGGGGTAAATTCAACTTGATCATGGGTTATGACCCTTTTAATGTGTTATTGAGTTTGGTTTGCTAGTATTTTGTTGAGTACTTTTGTGTCTACATTTGTTCTGCTGAAAGATTCATGATCTGCTGAAAGACTTTTATTTTCAAGTTCAGGGGATTCACTAGCAAAATAACTTTACACTTTAGTAAATGAGAAATAAGGAAGTTTATTCTGTTAATAGTAAATTACAGTATGAGGACAAGTAATATAGTAAGTGATATAGCAGAGGAACCAGTTATCAAATTGTGTATATATATATGCAGAAGAACGAGTGATCAAATTGCCAACATCCTTTGAATCATACAAAGAGCAAGAGAACTCCAGGAAAACATCTACTTCTGCTTCATTAACTATGCTAAAGCCTTTGACTGTGTAGATCACAATAAACTGTCGAAAGTCTTATAGAGATGGGAATACCAGACTACCTTACCTGCCTCCTGAGAAATCTGTATGCAGGTCAGGAAGCAACAGTTAGAACTGGACATGGAACAAAAGACTGGTTCCAAATTGGGAAAGGAGTACATCAAAGCTGTATATTGTCACCCTGTTTATTAAACTTATATGCAGAGTACATTATGCGAAATGCCAGGCTGGATGAAGCATGATATGGAATCAAGAATTCTGGGAGAAATATCAGTAACCTAATGTATGCAGATGACACCACCCTTATGGCAGAAAGTGAAGAGGAACTAAAGAGCCTCTTGATGAAGGCGAAAGAGGAGAGTAAAAAAGCTGACTTAAAACTCAACATTCAAAAAACTAAGATCATGGCATCTGGTCACATCACTTCATGGCAAATAGAGGGGGAAACAGTGGAAACAGTGAAAAACTTTATTTTGAGGGGCTTTAAAATCACTGTGGCCAGTGACTACAGCCATGAAATTAAAAGACACTTGCCCCTGGGAAGAAAAGCTATGACAAACAGTGTATGAAAAAACAGAGACATTACACTGCCAACAATGGTCCATATAATCAAACTATGGTTTTTCTAGTAGTCATGTATGGATGTGAGAGTTGGACCATAAAGAAGCCTGAGCACAGAAGAATTGATCTTTTGCACTGTGGTGTTGGAGAAGACTCTTGAGAGTCCCTTGGACTGCAAGGAGATCCAACCAGTCAATACTAAAGGAAATCAGCCCTGAATATTCATTGGAAGACTGATGCTGAAGCTGAAGCTCCAATATTTTAGCCACCTGACATGATGAACTGACTCATTATAAAAGACCCTGATGCTGGGAAAGACTGAAGGCAGGAGGAGAAGGGGATGACAGAGAATGAGATGGTTATATGGCATCACTAACTTAATGGACATCAGTTTGAACAAGCTCTGGGAGATGGTGAAAGACAGGGAAGCCTGGCATGCTTCAGTCCATGGGGTCACAAAGAGTCAGACATGGTTGAGCGACTGTACAACAACAACAAATTTTATATATATATATATATATATGTATATGTGTATATATATACACACACACACATATATAGACACTATAGATATATTTACACACATTGCCAAATTGGAAAAATAGTTCCCAATATGCAACTAGAATATCAAGAAACAGATTTATGTATCACCAAACTGGGGAAACATACAGATTCAAACTTGAGTTTCCAATTAAAAGATACATAAGCAACACACCAAGAAATCAAAGGCACATCACCAAATTGGAGGAACATGTATACCCTGGTTTAAGAAATGCTGGGAGATCCCTCAAATAGCAACATGGAGTTCCCAATTAGAAAATCCTGGACAGTGCTTCCATCCCATGGGTGAGACCCAGAGTGCCATCCAGAGGAATCCTGCTTTTATTGCCAAGCTGCAAGCTGAAAATCATCAGCTTACATGCAAAGATGCAGCTCTGGCTATTATGCTACATGCTTGTATCTCTAGTTCAAGGTCTCAGAGTGTTTGCTAATCTCAGGAACTAGCCAAATTCTCAAGAACCAGAAAGCTCCATGATTTACTCCCTTCCCTGTGACTTACTCCCTTCCTTGTGTGTTGGTTCCCAAGACCTAGTTTTCCCATTTTTGCTGGTCAGCAGCTTAGCATGTAACTCCTTTCAGGGTCTCTGTTCAGTCAAAAGCCCATCGTTGCCTCTGAAGCCTGAACAATACTATTTCTATTAATTTCCTCAACAGTGTTCAACGGTGATATTGGCCTATAATTTATTGTTTTGTTGTATCTGTTAGGTTTTGTTATCAGGGTGATGATGCCTCATAGAATGAGTTTGGGAGTATTCCTTCCTCTGAATTTTTTTGGAATAATTTCAGAAAAATAGGTAGTTTCAGAAGGATAGGAATCCACTCTTTTCTAAATGTATGATAGAATTTTTCTATGAAGCCATGTGCTCCTGGACTTTTGTTTGCTGGGAGTTTTAAAATCATTTTCAACTTTAGTACTCATGGTTGATCTGTTCATATTTTCTCTTTCTTCTTGGTTCATACTTAGGAGATTGTACCTTTCTAAGAATCTGTCAATTTATCCTAGGTTGTTCATTTTATTAGCATATGATTTCTTGTAGTAGTCTCTTATGATCCTTTGTATTTCTGTGGAGCCCATTGTAACTTCTCCTTTTATATTGTTAAGTATATTAATTTGAGCCCTCTCCTCCTTTTTTTTTTGATGATGAATTTCATCAAAATTAATACACAGAAATCTGTTGCATTTCTATACACTAATAACTAAAGATCAGACAGAAAAAAAAATTTTTTAATTCCATTTACCATTGCATCAAAAAGAATAACTGCTTTCCACGTGGCTCAGTGGCAAAAGAATCCACCTGCCAAGGCAGGAGATGCGGGTTTGATCTGTAGGTCAGGAAGATAACACTGGAGAAGGAAATGGCAAACCCCTCCAGTGTTTTGGCTTGGGAAATCCCATGGACAGAGGAGCCTGGTGGGCTAGAGTCCCAGGGTTTGCAAAGATTTAGACAAAACTGAGCATGTATGCACACAATATAAAAAGGATAAAATACTTAGGAATAAACCTACCTATGGAAGCACAGTTCATATCAGTCAGTTCAGTTCAGTCACTCAGTCTTATCTGACTCTTTGCAACCCCATGGACTGCAGCACGCCAGGCTTTCCTGTCCATCACCAACTCCCGGAGCTTGCTCAAACTCATGTCCATAGAGTCAGTGATGCCATCCAACCATCTCATCCTCTGTCATCCCCTTCTCCTCCTGCCTTCAGTCTTTCCCAGAATCAGAATCTTTTCCGGTGAGTCAGTTCTTCGCATCAGGTGGCCAAAGTATTGGAGCTCCAGCTCTAGTAACTGTCCTTCCAATGAATATTAAGGACTGATTTCCTTTAGGATGGACTGGTTTGATCTTCTTGCAGCCCAAGGGACTCTTAAGAGTCTTCTCCAACATCACAGTTCAAAAGCATCAATTCTTCGGTGCTCAGCTTTCTTTATAGTCCAACTCTTGAGATCTATACATGACTACTGGAAAAACCATGAGTTTGAGTAGCTGGACCTTTGTAGGCAAAGTAATGTCTCTCCTTTTTAATAAGCTGTCAAAGTTGGTCATAGCTTTTCTTCCAAGGAGCAAGTGTCTATTAATTTCATGGCTGCAGTCACCACCTGCAGTGATTTTGGAGTCCAAAAAGTGAAGTCTGTCACTGTTTCCTTTTTTTCCCCATCTATTTGCCATGGGACTGGAAGTGATGAGACTGGATGCCATGATCTTCATTTCTTGAATGTTGAGATATGGCTCAGTATAAAAAAAAAATCCAATCAAAAAATGAACAGAAGACCTAAATAGACATTTCTCCAAAACAGACAAACAGATGACCAAGGGACACATGAAAAGATGCTAACATTGCTAATTATCCAAAAACGCAAATCAAAACTACCATGAGATATCACTTCACACCAGTCAGAATGGCCATCATCAAAAAGTCTACAAACAATAAATGTTGGAGAAAGCGTAGAGAAAAAGGATCCCTCCTATGCTGTAGATGGGAATGTAAATTGGTACAGCTACTATGGAGAACAGTATGGAGGTTCCTTATAAAACTAAAAATAGAGCTACCATATGATCCAGCAATCCCAATCCTGGGTATATATCCAGATAAAAAAGTTTGAAAGGATATATGTACCCCAATGTTCATGGCAGTACTGTTTATAATAGGCAAGACATGGGAGCAGAGCAACCTAAATGTCCATCAGCAGACAAATGGATAAAGAAGATGTGATACATATATACACTATAGTGGAATATTACTCTGTCATTAAAAAAGAATGAAATATGCCATTTGTAGCACCATGAATGGACCTGGAGATTATCATAAGTGAAGTAAGTCAGACAAAGATATCATATGTTACCGCTTATGTGTAGACTCTTAAAAAAAAAACATACAAACGATCTTTTATTCACAAAACAGAAACAGACTCTCAGAGAATGAAACTTACAGTTAGCACAGGGGAGTAGGGATGGGACAGATAGATTGGGTGTTTGAGATTGACATATACACATTGCTAATTTTTAAAATAGATAACCAACAAGGATCTACTGAATAGCACAGGGAACTCTGCTCAGTATTCTGCAGTAATCTAAATGGGAAAAGAATTTATATAAGAATAGATACATGTACATGTATAACTGAGTCACTTTGTTATACGCCTGAAACTAACACAACCTTGTTAATCAACTATGTGCGTGCATGCTAAGTCATTAAAGTTGTGTCTGACTCTGTGCGACCCTATGGACTGTAGCCCACCAAGCTCCTCTCTCCATGGGATTCTCCAGGCATGAATACTAGAGTGAGTTGCGGTGCCCTCCTCCAGCAGATCTTCCCAACCCAGGGATCGAACTCCTGTATCTTATGTCTCCTGCATTGGCAGGCAGTTCTTTACGACTAGCACCACCTGGGGAGCCCAAATCAACTACAATCCAGTATAAAATAAATTTTAAAAAATTATTGTTACATAAAGTAAAATAGTTTATTGGGGCTTTTAGGTATTTCTTAAATTGAATCTATGGTATTAAATCTGTAAATAGGAATCCAGAGTCCCCCTTGTTAAATATATCTATTTTGTGTGTGAAAAGTATCCTCTTGAAATGATTGTTTCCTAGTTTAGCAGTTATGCTTCCAGATATAATTATGTATTAGCCAAGGATATGAATTCTCTCACGTGTAATCATGTGGTCTCATTAGGAAACTGGCTGTGCCATAGGAAATCAGTGATTAAACTTCCACTCAGTGTAGTTTCTTCATCAGTCCTCGGGACAGGTGTCAGGATTATTCTCTATTGGTATTTTGCTTGGTACCTGGACTATTAATCTATTTGTATGAAAAGTTTGGATGATATATTGTCTCTGCCTTAAATCCTTTATATTTTGTGAGTTGCTGTGGCATTTAATGTAATGGATAACTCCCTTTGGGTCATTAAAAACAGGAAGGCCAGATTTTCCGTTTTCCTGACACAGCAGAGCTCTGATTAACTGTAAAGGCACAAGGTGATATCTTCCACTTTGAAACTTCCTATGGGATGAGAGTAATTTAAGTGATTATTTCAAGTGGAAACAGCAACAGCAATAAGCCACATGTGAGCTTATTTCACATTAGCATGTTAAGAAAACTATCAACGTTTTCTTGGAACTACAGTAATTGTATTCAGTCTTGTATGAAGGCAGAAATATGTTTTTGGTGGAAAGGAGAGAAGGATTTATAGGAACCTAGTAATTTTAAAAATAACACAAAGTCCCCTAATCAGAATAGGACATTATAACACTACACAGTACCCTATGTATGTTAATAAATTTATTCCTGTAATCCTCTTATGCAGATACTCTTCAAGTTTACCATCAACTTCAAAATCTAATTCATAATCATATGCTTTAATTTCATAGCTGAAAAGTTTCTCCTTCATAGCCCTTCAAATTTCATTGTTTCTACTCATCATTTTCCCATTTTCTTGGACAAGCCTCTCCTCCACTATCCCGTCCACCTCCTTCCCTCCTTATCATTTTTATTTTCATGATTTGAAACTTAAAAATAAAAACAAATTAATCAAATCTGTTAAGGCCCTATATCACAATTTTATTTCAAAATCTGCAAAGGGAAGGGACAAAACTGACCAATTGAAAGAATAGTCATTCTAGGAAAATATACTTTTACAGTAAAATAATTGATTAGGTAATTATCACTATATGGATATAAAGAAAAAGAATATCCAGATAAAGAATATTATACACCTGATTGATAGCCAATGAGCTGGCTACTTAATTTCAAAAGAGGCCTTTTTGTACATAGAAAACCCTAAAGATAGTATCAGAAAATTGTTAGAGCTAATGAGTGAATTTAGCAAAGTTGCAGGATGCAAAATCAATACACAGAAACCATTTGCATTTCTATATACTAACAATGAAAAATCAGAAAGAGAAATTAAGGAATCAGTCCCATTCACCTTTGTAACAAAAAAAATTAAATATCTAGGAATAAACTTACCTAAGGAGACAAAAGAACTGCACACAGAAAATTATAAGACACTAATGAAAGAAACCAAAGACAACATAAACAAATGGAGAGATATTCCATGTTCCTGGGTAGGAAGAATCAATATTGTGAAAATGACTATACTACCAAATGCAATCTACAAATTCAGTGTGATCCCTATCAAATTACCAACATCACAGACATTTTTCACAGAACTAGAACAAAAAAATTTCATAATTCATATGGAAACACAAAAGACCCCTAATAGCCAAAGCAGTCCTGAGAAAGAAGAATGGAGCTGGAGGAATCAACCTTCCTGACTTCAGATTACTACAAAGCTATGGTCATCAAGACAGTATGGTACTGGCACAAAAACAGAAGCATAGACCAGTGGAACAAGATAGAAAACCCAGAAATAAATCCATGCACCTATGGGTACCTTATTTTTTTACAAAGTGAAGCCACTCAGTCATGTCCAACTCTTTGCGACCCCATGGACTGTAGCCTACCAGGCTCCTCCTATGGGATTTTCCAGGCAAGAGTACTGGAATGGGTTGCCATTTCCTTCTCCAGAGGATCTTCCCCACCCAGGGATCAAACCCAGGTCTCATGCATTGTAGGCAGATGCTTTACCATCTGAGCCACCAGGGAAGTCTTTTTTTTTTTTTTTTTTTTACAAAGGAGGCAAAAATATACAATGGGGCAAAGATAGCCTTTTCAATAAGTGGTGCTGGGAAAACTGGACAGCTACATGTAAAAGAATGAAATTAGAACACTTCCTAACACCATACACAAAGATCAACTCAAAATGGATTAAGACCTCCATGTAAACCCAGAAACTGTAAAACTTTAGAGGAAAACTTGGGCAGAACACTTAATGACATAAATCAAAGCAAGATCCTCTATGATCCACCTCCTAGAGTAACGGAAATAAAAACAAAAGTAAACAAGTGGGACTTGATTAAACTTAAAAGCTTTTGCACAGCACAGAAAACTATAAGCAAGGTGAAAAGACAACCCTCAGAATGGAGGAAAATAATAGCAAATGAAACAACTGACAAAGGATTAATTTCCACAATATATAAGCAGCTCATACAACTCAATGCCAGAAAAACAAACAACCCGATCAAAAAGTGGGGAAAAGACCTAGACAGACATTTCTCCAAAGAAGACACACAGATAGCTAACAAACACATGAAAGGATGCTCAACATCACTCATTATTAGAGAAATGCAAATCAAAACTACAAAGAGATATCACCTCACACCATTCAGAATGGCCATCATCAAAAATCTACAAACAATAAATGCTGGAGAGGGTGTGGAGAAAAGGGAACACTCTTGCACTGTTGGTGGGAATTTAAATTGATACAGCCACTATGGAAGACGGTATGGAGATTCCTTAAGAAACTAGGAATATAACCACCATATGACCCAGCAATCCCACTCCTAGGCATATACCCCGAGGAAACCAAAATTGAAAATGACACATGTATCCCATCGTTCATTGCAGCACTATTTACAATAGCTAGAATACGGAAACAACCTATTGTATTTGATGTGATTGTGATTGTTTTCTTTATTTCTTTTCCAGATATTTTCTTGTTAGTGTGTAGAATTGCGGGGATAAACCCAACTTAATATTGATGTCTTACATATATTATATATATATATCAGGCAATCAGTTCAGTTGCTCAGTTGTGTCTGAATCTTTGCTACCCCATGGGCTGCAGCACGCCAGGCTTCCTTGTCTATCACCAACTCCCAAGGCTTATTCAAACTCATGTTCTTCGAGTTGGTGATTCCACCCAACCATCTCTATCACCATCAACAGCCCCCATTATATGGTACATTTGTTACAAATGATGACAGCCATTGACACATCATAATCACCCAAAGTGCATAATTTACATTAGAGTTCACTCTTGATGTTGTACAATCTCTGGGTTTGGACGAATGTATAATGACCTGTACCCACCATTATGTAATCATATAGAGCTGTTTCACTGCCCTGAAAATCAACTGTGCTGCACGTGTTCCTTCCTTCTTTCCTTCCTGGTGACCACTGATCTTCTTACTGCCTCTATAGTTTCACCTTTTCAGAATGTCGTATAGTTGGAATCATATAGTATATAACCTTTTAAAATTGCCCTCTCTCACTTAGAAATACACATTTAAGTTTCTTTCATGTCTCTTTAATGCTTGATAATTTTGGTTTTGTTTTGTAGTGCTGAACCGTAGGACTTCATTTTAGTTCTGATCTTCCATTGAATAGATATGTTGCACTGTATTTATGCATTCACCTAATGAAGAGCCTCTTTGTTGCTTCCATATTTTGGCAAATATGAACCAAGATATGCTATAAATATTCACATACAGGTTTTTGTGTGAATATGTCTTCACTGCATTTGATAAATAACAAAGAAACCAACTGCTAGATCATATGGGAAGACTATGTTCAGTTGGCAAGAACTGCCAAACTACCTTCCAAAGTAACTGTACCATCCAGCATTCCCACCATCAGTTAACAAAGTTCTGTTCTGTCATAGCCTAACCTAACCTAAGCATATGTATTATGTTCTTATATGGTTTTTATTTGATTTGCTAAAATTTTGGATGTGAACTATGCTGTCCCCCAAATTTCTGTCCCAATCAGGTCTGAAACAGATTTTCTTCTGTTTCAAGTTTTATCATATTAAATGTGATAGTTATTTCATATCTTTTTTTTTAATTATGGGAATACCTCTCTCTCAGTCTCATTTTCTCTGTCTTCTCCTCCTCTAATACTTGTAACTATTTATTTCTTCCACACCGCAATTATTGTGTACTTATTACTGGCGATCTCAGTGCTCTTTTTAAAGATGAACATTGCCTAGAATCCTTGATGTTAAGGAGGCCTAGTCTACTGGGGAGAAATGGACATTTTACAAATGATTCAGGTTCAACCTGGTGACTGAGTATGATAGGTTACTACAGGAATCCTTGTGTGTGCATGTATGTGTGTGTGTGTTCTCAGTCACGTCTGACTTTGGGGTTCCTTGGACTGTCACCTACCAGGCTCCTCTGTCCATTGAATTTTCCAGGCAAGAATACGGGAGTGGGGTGCCATTTTACTCCAGAGGATCTTCCCAACCCAGAGATCAAACCTGTGTCTCTTGCATCTCCTGCTCTGACAGGCAAATTCTTTGACACTAGCACTGCCTGGGAAGCCCTGGGAATTCCTTTAGTCAAAGACGTAATGCTGGAGCTAAGGCTAGTTTGCCAGATAAACAAAGCAAGGCAAGTTTTCAAAGAGAAAGTAGCCTATCAAAATCAGGTCAACAAAGGACAGCATGTCGTGTTTTGGAAGTTACCAGGGTATGTTAGATGATGAACGGATTTCATAAAATAAAGGATGGTATGTCATAGTCAAGAAATTTTGATTTTATCATATTGGTGATGACGGTGAGATTTATATTTCAAAGAGCAATTGCTTAGAGAAAGCTGGATTTGGGCTGGAATACCACTTTGGAAGTAGTTTTAGCAGTCTAAAGAGACAAGGGGATGAGTTCAAAGATATTTAAGAGTTACAGCAAACATGACCTATTGCTGACTAGGTATGGGAGTAAGGAAGGAGGAGGAATAAAAGGTAATTTCCATTGTTTCATGTGTTTCTCAATGTTGTTTTTTGTTCTTACCTGTTTTGTTGGTTTCTGCATCTGTGTGGCTAGCAACACCATTCATTGACATGAATGTAAAATATAAAAAAGAAGAGACATCTCATAAAGGGAGTTATTTAGTTTAATTGTGAATCACCTGAAGCCGAGGTGCTTGTCTCATAGCCAGGGAACATGAAGGATAGGTGGGCGGAAGTAAAGGTCTGAAGTCCAAAAGGGATTGGATGTCCAGAGTTACAGATCTGTGAGTTACTAGTGCTGTATCTGAGTTGGGAGAATATTTAAAGTGCATCAGATCCAACCACAAATATCACTGCTTCACACAGCTCTGCAGATCTGAATGTACATTAAAGTAAAGGCCATACCCGAAGCAGAGAAGTGTCCATGTGGATAAGATCAGAAGTGCAGTGATTGATCGCTCCCTGTGAGATAAGCATTAAACATCACTGTACGGCAGCAGTCATCGGCTGTTGGTAATATGTAGGTATAGATCCTTTGTGCAGAATGACAAATGCCAGGAAAACTTGGAACTTCACAGAGAAGATATCTCATTTTGATAATTATATAGAAATCATATTTCTCTTATGTGGGAAAGATATCAAATAGATACAAAAAAAAATTTTTAAGTCAATATAGATTGTTTGTATGAACTCAAATTGTGGAAATTGTGAGTCAAAAGGAAAGAGTAGTTTTTGAAAGAAAGATTTCAAGCAAACATAAAAAAATCTAAATAGTGAAACATAGCCTGTAAATCCACCTCTACCCAGTTTAACAATTTTTGTCATTTTGTCATACTTAGTTCAGTTTTGTTGTTTTCATTTTTGTTGTGTCAGAAGCAGATCTTTATAGATGATGCTGAATCTTCCTTTGCAGTCATTTCTGCTTCCTGCCCTTCGTGTAACCAGTGACCTACATTTGCTGTGTATCTCTTATGTCTATATTTTCACTCTATGTGCTTTGTTGAAATTATTGATGGTATCATTGTGGATGCATTTCTAGATTTTCTATTCTTTTCAGTTGATCCGTTTGTGTATCATTGTATCAGTAACCCGCATCTTAATTACTGTGACTTTATAGGAAGACTTGAAGCCAAATACAGTAAATTACCTAATTTTAATTCTTTTTTATTTATTTTGGCTTTGCCTATATCCTTTATATTTTTGTATAAATTAAAGAATTAGCTTCACAATTTCTATTTTGTTTACAAGCCTGCTGGGATTGTGATTATATTGTATTGACTTTATAAATCAGCTCAAAGGGTCTTAGTGTCTTAAAAACATTGAGTCTTCTAACGCATAGACATAGTGTATCTCTCTGTTTATTTAAATTCTCTTTAATTTTCTTACAATATTTTGTTGTTTTCAGTGTAGAGACATTATAGATTGTATTAGTTTTCTACTGATGCTTTAAAAATCACCACAAATTGAATGGCTTAAAGCAACATCCATTTAATATCTCACAATTTCTATAGGTCTGGAGTCTAGACTTAGTGTAGTTGAGTCCTTTGCCTGAGCTCTCAGAGCTTGGAAATCATGTATCAGACATCTCTGAGATCACTTCTGAAACTCAGGTTTTTGGTTTTTTTCCCCTCAAGCTCAGATGGCTATTGGCAGAATTCATTTCCTTGGACTGTAGAACTCCTGGGTGCTATACCTTCAAGGCCAACTAAAGGCATCTCTCTGAAACTGCACCTTCTTTTAAAGGCTTACCTGACTAGATCATGCCCAACCAGGATGATCTTCCTTTTGCTTAACTCAATGGCAACTGACTAGTAATCTAATCATAAGCAACAACTCATTTTCACAGGTCTCTCCCACATTCAAAGGGAGCGGACTGTATCGACATTTACCCCCAAGAGGCACAAACCATGGAGGCTGGGTTAGAATTCTGCCTGATTATACACATTTTTTGATGAATTTCTTTAAGTACTATATTTTGTGATACAATAATATATTATTTTAAAATTTTATTTTTAATTGGAGGGTAATTAATTTACAATATTGTGATGGTTTCTGCAATATATCAGCATGAATCAGCCATAGGTATACATATCTCCCCTCCTTCTTGAACCTCTTCCCCACCTCCCTCCCATCCCATCCCTCTAGGTTGTCACAGAGCCCCAGACTAGCTATGTACTTTACATATGGTAATGTGTATGTTTCATCCTGACTATCTCAAATAATCCCACCCTTCTCTCTCCCTCACTGAGTCCAAAAGTCTGTTCTCTACGTCTGCATCTCCATTGCTGCCCTCTAGACAGTTTCATCAGTACCATCATTATTTAAATTTCATTTTCCATTTGTTTGTGAAGCAAATCACTTTAAATTTAATGTATCTTTATTGAATAGTTGTGCTAGCTATCTAATTGTATCTGGAAGTCATTCTCAACATTCTCCTTAAAACATTGATTTGAAATTTACCAGACACCATCTTTCTGGCTTTTGTTTTTGTACTTGTTTTTGGTAATTTTTCTAAATACATCATAACTTCAGCCACAGTCTCTCTATTCAGTATTTTTTTCCCCCTGATTTTCTTTCCTCTTTGTTATTCTCTTTGACATGCTTCATATTACTTTGGGTCAGTCTCCTAGCTGAGTCCTAGCAGATTTCTTATCAATTTTAAAAAACAAAATTCTGTGTCAGTCAGGATTTTTGGTTACAAGTATTGGAAAATAATGCTGGCTCTCTTAAACATTAAAATGAACTTAGCCAAAGGAGATTCAGACTTTACAAAATAGGCATGTGGAAAAGAACGTGGAAGGGAAGGTAGGAGCTGAAAAAATAAACATTGTCACATTGCAGGAAAACTTACTCTTTTAGTCACTTTATATATATATATATATATATATATGTATATATGTATATATATGTATGTATGTATGTATGTATATATAAAACACATATGTGTGTACACTTGCTTAGTCATGTCTAACTCTTTGTGACCCCGTGGATTGTAGCCTGCCAGGATCCTCTGTCCATGAGGCTTTCCAGGCAAGAATGCTTGAGTGAGTTGCCATTTCCTCCTCCAGGGGATCTTCCTGACCCAGGGATCCAGCCCTCGTCTCCTGTGTCTCCTGCATTGGCAGGCAGATTGTTTACCATACACACACACACACATATAATATATATGTAGCTATATATATAATATGTGTATATATGTCATATATTTATTTATGTATCATTCCCTTAAGCATCCAAGTTTGTATCACATCTGTGCTCCCCTCATTCCCCGGCAGCAATAGAAAGAAGGCTTCCCCTTCCCTTCAAGATTATCCTTATGTTAATAATGCAGAATACAATAATAATACAGCATTCAAGCTCTGTCCTACTTTCCTAACAAAAATCAGGGACCTAATTGGAAGAGGAATGTGTTGGTTCCTGGACAGCCAAAAACAAACAAACAAACATGGCATTCTCTCTCTCGTATTTTATGTGTATATACCTGATGTTGGGCAAAGTGTTCAGAAAAGGGAAAGTCTAGAAATACAAATAAAAGAGAGAAATGGTCTACCTGGGTTTATTCTTGAAGTGATTATAAAAGCAAATTCATAGGACAATCCATAACATATTCTATTAGAACAAAACATGGCTGATGCCACTAAGAAGTCAGAAGTGTAAATTCTGCTTCTCCCTCTTGGCTTTTTGACCCTAGGCAAGCTGTTTATCCTCAGTGATTCTAGGTTTTCTCGGTCACCAGGCAGGAATAATCACATCTGTCTCCTAGGTTTGCTGTAATGATGAAATGAACACATGAGTAAAGCATCCACCACAACACATTAATTCACAGTGATTACCTGCCAATTATGTGTTCTTTTCCTAACCCTTCTTTCTCAAATGCTCTCTAACTCCTGAAATACCCTACAACCACCACCACCACTCCTCTGAAAGGAGCTGTGGCATCTCAAAAGTGCTAAGTGCATCCCATCAGGAAGTGAATGTGATCCCCTCAGTAATAGCTGTCAGACTCCTGCCGTCTGTGGACTGTTATTGAGGGTGGTCATGTAGAGAGAATAAACTTCTCCTCCATGAAAGGGAAGTTGTCCTGAGATCACTATGCTCCCTTCATTTCTTATTTCCCATTGTAGGTACAGTGCTGCCTTATACCAAAGAGAACTTGATTCCTCCTTCCTTATTATGACTAATCTGTACTATCCACAATGATTCCAGATGCCGATAATGGTTTCTATCCTTAGGAAGTCTTTTTAGTTATCAAAAATTAAAGTTATATTAAATAAGAAGAGTGATGAAGATTGCTCACATATGGAACATTAAAATACATTTTTTTAATATTTGAAGAAAAAGGGTGGATCTTTAAAGGAAATTTCTCAATTTATTCAATTCAAGGAAGAATATTTTTTCCAAAATAGATGTATTTATTTGAAAGTAAAAGAGAAATAGATGTTATAAATTAAAACTTGTGGGACCATATTTAGAAATGCCCAAAACAGGCTTTGTTCTAGAATAGTGATTCTTAAACACTAATAGTGATTCTTAAATCACTAATAGTGATTCTTAAATCACCAATAATGATTCTTAAACACTAATGCACCTTTGTACAATCTAGGGAACTGTCATTTGCAGAATTTCCAATTTCACTCCAAACATGGAGTTTCATTCTGGAGTGGTGCCCAGGAATCTACAGTATGAAATGCAGCTTTTGATGATTTTAACAAGCTAATACAAAGGACTTTTTTCCTCCACTAGAAAGATTTCTTGAGAAATCTTTACCTACCATGGATTTTGCCAATAGGTGGGGAAATGGGACCAACATGTAGACAGCAATGGGCAGTGACTCTTCAATAGTTGTAAAGCAGCATCTTAAACTGGTGACAAGTGACCAAAACCTGTTAACAAGAGTGTTCTCTCTGGAAAAGCAGCGTTTAGTATGTTTATGATGCTCTTAGGCTAAGCTTGCTTTCTTCACTTCACCATTGACTGTCCATTTGGCTTCTGCTTGTAGTCAACCAAGCTGTGTTCATCTTTGAGTCATGTGACTGACCCTGAGACATTTGATTGTAAGGCCTGAGTATTTGTAAGATCCCTTCCTAAGCCACAGAAAGCTCAGTGTGTTAGGTACTCTGTCTTGTCTGACTCTGCGACACCATGAACTATGGCCTGCCAGGTTCCTCTGTCCATGGGATTTTCCAGGCAAGAATACTGGAGTGTGTTGCCATTTCTGTCTCCAGGGGATCTTCCTGACCTATGAATCAAACTCGGATCTCCCACACTACAGGCAGACTCTTTACCATCTGAGCTACCAGGGAAATACAGAAAACTCAGAATGTGAGGTATTTGGGAACTTTCGGGTTCAGTTTTGTTTGTAAGTTCTCACTTGACCAGACCAAGCCACCTAGAGTCAAGATATGCACTGTTTTTCTACTCTAGGCTGACATATTCTGGAAAAGTTAATACAGGCTTGATCCCTGCCCCTCTTCCATAATAAATCAGCTTACTTCTCTGTCCGTCCTAGTAGACTATGGGCAATACCTGGGTAGTACATGAATCTTTTATTTTTTTTATCTTTTATCTTTTTATGCTTTCTTTTTTAAATTTAAATTAATTATTTTATTTAGTTTCCCAATCTTATTTACTTTTAATTGAAGGAAAATTGCTTCACAATATTGTATTGACCTGTGCCATACATCACCGTGAATCAGCCACAGCTATACATGTGTCCCCTCCCTCTTGAACTGAATCTGTACTTGCCTTATCCTCAGAGCCTAGCACACTACTAGAACTTAACAGGTTCTTAAAACTCTGTTGAGCTGAAAAGACAAAGAGGGAGGAAACCAAAGGAAGGATTGAAGGAAGTATGGAAGAAAAAAAGGAAGAGAAGATAGTGAAGGAACAGAAAAGGAGAAGAGGGGAAGGAAGGAATGGAGAAAAGTGAGAACAGGAAAGGAATGAAAAAGAATGGAGACATGTTTCATTTGTGGAGAATTTGTGAGTGTAATAGAATCCCTCTTTTTAAAAAAATCAAGGAAGAATGTGGACATTCTTAACTGGCATTTTCTAGGTCATAATCAATTCAGAATTAGGTGTCTTTGAGCTGACACAAAGAACTGTTTGAGTATCAGGCACTGGTTTCTCAGATGTAGATTGAATTACCCTAGATTTTGTTTTATGTCACTTAAGAGGCTGCCTGCTGGGCTTCTGAAATAAAAACATTAACTGGATATCTTAGAATATTATTTTAAGCATGCAATTACTAATAACAGAGCTAAACATACCAAATGGGCATCAGCAAAACACCACTGTGTTATTTATAGTTCAATCTAATCATACACTTTGTCACAATCCATCAACACACTCTTCTCCTGGTGTCTATATATTTTTTCCATTGGGAAATAAATTGGCTCAAGAGAGAGAGAGAACAATATCATTTGTTGATTTCAGAAACTTAAGCTCCGTTAAAACTGAGTACTCAGAAATCCTGTTATTTTGTTTATTGGCTTTGGCATCTTCTTTCTAAAATAAAACCTACCCCAAACATGGTTCTTTAAACACAACTGAATTGGAGATCTATAATGCTGTTTAGACACCATGTGTAGAAAGCTGGGTAAGAGAGTGGTGTATTAGAAGGACAGGGACATCATGAGTTTGAGTATTCATCCAGACCTGCTATGATCTTATGATCTCTGAGATGTCACTTCATTTCCCAGACACTCAGATTTTCATCAGTAGATTGAGAAAATCTCTCAAATTCAGTTTATAAGAATTTAAAACTGACAGTACCATAGTATCAATTAACTGCACACCCAGCTCTCTTTTTCAGAAGCTCTATGCCCTTGGGCAATCATTTAAAATCTCTGATCTTTATTTTCACCACCGCAAGTTGGACATTATTGTAATACTTACTTCACATGGTTTTTGAGACAATTAAATGAGAAATTATATATAAAGCAGATAGCAGTTAACAGTGATTTTTGTTAATTACCCACCCCTGCCTGCTGGGAAATAATCTATAATGTTTACATTTGACTAAATGAAGAAAAAGAAAAGAAGCTAGAAGCAATGAATCTGTTACTTAAAAAACAGTGGCATCTTTCCTTTTCCAATATCACTGATCAAAGGGTACAGATTTGAAATACATAAGGCCAAAAGCTTCATAACTTTAATCACTGATAACCTACCTATTCCTACATTCTTGATGCTTGTATTCTTGAGGTTTATGCAGGAAAATGAGTGACTTAGATACAAGGCTTGCAAAATGTACCAAACAGTCATTTAACAAATGCACTGAGCTCATAGAATGCTGAGCATTCCTATGGTTTCGTTGGATACCAGAGGGCTTTGCAACGTGTCCATGGTGGTCATGAAGCACATCCCTGAGATAAAGTTTAAAAAGCATCATATCAACAAGTACAAATCAATGTCTTATGAAATATGTGCCTCAGTGCTAGAGGGATCCTGGGGAAAGCTTTCTTCCAAGCAATAAGATAAACTAAAAGGACAGGAGTAGTATGCATAAAGAAAGACAAAGAAGACCAAAATTCAACTACAGAGCACTTAAGGCCAGACCAAGAAACAAGAAAGTAGGGTCTGTGAATGTTGAATTTCTTCTACTTTATAAAAAATTGATTGGAGACTTGTTTTAGATTCAAATACAACAGTATTTTGTCAATAGGTTCTGTATCTCATGCCCCTATCTAGAACCTCCCTGAACATGATAAAAAATGCATTTAAAAGTTGTAAGTCAACATTATTGAGGTATAAATTATATACGATATAATATACTCATTCAAAATTATTTTTAAAGAATACAAATCTCTCAAAAATAAGAATAACATTTATTTTTAAAAGTGTTTTCAAACTAGTTTCAGTATAAGCAGAGATCCAAAAAACAAAAGATGAGAAAATAGAAGAAAATGGAACCATTTGGAAGCCATTGATTTTAGTAAAATGTCTTTATTTTTTTCCTTAACTTCTAAAGAGCATTTTTAGAAGTATAATCTGTGTCTTTTGTTTCCATATTCCTATTCAGTATCATATCTGAAGGGAGGAAAGTGAAAAGTTTTATATTTTTTTCACTCTAAAAATTGGTCTTGAAAATTCAAGTCAATGTTGTGGAATTAGCATTTCTTATGAACATCTCATGAACTTCTCTTTGAGGAAAATACATGCATTTAATGTGATATATCCTCTTTGAGAAAATAATATTACAAACATCATGTGAAGCAATGTGTTGTGTAACAGTACCTGCACCGAAATCTGTTGACTTGTGACACAGGCCACATAAGATTGTACTGCAACGCCTAATACACACATGCGGGAGGCACTGACCCTGTGCTGGATGCCAGAAATGTCAATGTACTGTCAGAACCTAATTGGTTGGATTTTTTGAATCATCGTGACTCACTCAGTTAGTGGGCTTGAGAGTGACACAGAACCATCACATCCCGTACAAACTGTATACAAGTTGACTGGGTAAGTCAGTCGTTTTGTGTTGTAGCCCTTGGTCTATAATGGTTTGCTCACTGGCAAACTTAATAACCCCTTTGTCTGATCATATAGTGGCTGGTATATAAAATAAAACCAATTATTTTAATTTGGTCTAATGTTGCTGCCTTTCTTGGGTACCAGTATATGTCAGCAAATCAGAATAGAATAAATAGTAAATTTTTTATGGGAAGAATAAGTGTGTTTTCATTGTGTATTTGGGTACCTAACCCCTTAGGTGGCACAACTGAAGTGCTCAGTTAAAATCTGTGGAAAGAATAAGTGGGTTAATGAATGAATTAGAGGTCAATGGTCAGTAGAAAATCTTTTCATTACTTAAAACATACACAGAAAACCTATCCATTCAAAGAAGGGATCAATAACATCATTTATGTATGGTGAGATAAAGCCATTTTAGAAAGCAAATAGTTACGCTGATTTACTTAGTTTCACTCTTGTATAGTAAGTGGCAGAACTAAAGTTTTAGGAATCACATTAGGTCACAGGTGGGTCCTTCCAAACCAACTAGCTTTCAAAGATCCCTCACTTCAAAGTCAGTTTGGTAGCTTGAAGATGATGTTTAATTTCCACTTGCCTGACATTTAGCCTACCTGTATATGACTTCTTCTAATACCCTGATTCTCCCCCAAGAGACAGGAAAGGATTACTACTCATGGAAACAGATCTGTTTTATAAAAGACTTGATTTGATAACTCTTATTAGAGTATCCTCTAAGAAGAAAAGTAAAATAATTTAGAGCATTTGTGTCCAGAAGTTAACTAAAATTTTAGCTTCATCAATACCAGAGCTTGGATCAGTAGCTTTGACAATTTCAACTGTTATGTGTATGTATGGGTATTTATGTTTGATATGAATAGCATCAACATAGCACTTGAATTTTGAATTGCACAATGGTCACTTAATGTCCAGGTACACATGTCTTGATTTTTAAGGACTTACTTTGAAGTGTTGCATTTTATTCTGATGTATGCATTTGACTTTAACCCCTTGCTATCTTGGGCTTCCCTGGTGGCTCAGCCGGTAAAGCGTCTGCCCGCAATGCGGGAGACCTGGGTTCGATTCCTGGGTCGGGAAGATCCCCTGGAAAAGGAAATGGCAATCCACTCCAGCACTCTCGCCTGGAAAAATCCCATGGATGGAGGAGCCTGATAGGCTACAGTCCACAGGGTCGCAAAGAATCAGACATGACCATTCTTGCTGAAATGGCACAAATATAGGAGATCTCACTACTGTGTCTTCTAGTGAAGTTTCCACATGGACTTCTGGGAATATTAGTTGTAGTTCTAATTACAAATCCATAAGGATATATAATTCTGTATCTTGTTAAAGCCAGTCTTTGCACCTGTGTTCATTAATCTGCCACACATAACCATTCACATGAGTCCCCTTACCAGCTTAGAACAACCTCCCAACCATTTCTGCTGCACCATTTAGAAAATAAAGTAATAATAAATGTTTTAGTATATGCATAGCTAAATATGGTTGTGGTAGCTAAAAAAATATCTAGTCATTCTTAAAGCCTACCCTGGGAAGACCAATAAAGAAATCTATCCATTTAGAATCCTTCTAAATTTCTATGGAACACAGTTATTTGTGTGCCAGGTATCCACGCAATCGTACAATCATGAGTTGTTGATTATACATGGAGTTTTATCTCCTTAAATGGAAGCTAAGGATGCTTATGAAGATTAAATACCATATTTACTCATATGAGTATAAATAGTTTAAGCATTAAATGTGTGGTAGATTGCCCCAATATTAGTTATCTAATTACTTTCCTGGTTTCTGGTCGTTCCTTTGTGTACATGTTTGTGTTGGTGACTGTCTGGTGTGGTCTATCTTGATTTGGATCATGAAGGCTGCTGAATTTGAAGCCCCTTATATATGTTCATCAGAGGTGTTCCTCATACACTATCATGCAGACATGTTTTAATTTTTATGTTGGGAATATTGAGGTGGAATGTCGGAACTCACAGATGTAAGTGTCCTTGATCTAGGTCATTATGTGGATTTTCTTCTAGCTGTTGATGAGTTTTGTCCTGTTGAACCTCATTACCAGTTACCCTGAGAATATTATGAATAGAGTCAGAAAAATACTTTTGAGTACTCCAAGTGGTCACCTACATGAAGGAGAAGAGGTATGCACTATAAAATGTGTGAGTTTTAGTATCAATAATATTTATTTACACCGACAGCTTAAATAGATCTATAGTAACATGAAGAGGAACATGCACTCTTGCTAAAACACCTTCTGTAGCACATAAATGTTGGTCTATTGGCTTTAATGTTTATCAGCATCTTGAGAGGCATTTATTGCTCCTCATACACTCCTTTATGATTCCCTTATTGATCAAGTAGTGATGCCTCCTGGACCAAGGACATGGTTCCCTATTTTTCAGTTAGATGAAAAAAATGCCTTGTTTGTTGCAGGTTTGTTTCAAGGAGATGACATGTGGGATTCTGAGAGATGCTGCTGCCCATGACGTGTTGGAATTATCATGATCTACTACCCAGTTTGGATTTCATCCAGTGGTCAAGAGCTTTGCATGGTAGACAGCAAGGGTCGGATTTCTAAAAAGAGTAAACCAGGTAAGATTTGAGGGAGTCATCTGATCATTTATCATTTGTTTAGGCATTTCTAAGGGCTTTAGAGTGCTGCCAAGGTGTATTGAATAATGCGTAACTTCTCTGTTTGCTTTCTAAGTCCACTCAACAGGCTGTTGAAGAATGGTGCTCCCTTGAATTCAGGAGAATGGATATAGTAATGATTGAGTTCTTTTTTCTCAAGAGGAGGGGAGGAGTTAAGATAACGTAAAGCAGACACAAGATACTATGGATGATGGTTTAATGCAATAGCCCCAAATTGCAAGCTAAGGCAGTTTCCTCTTTAAGGAACTACTCTGAACTATAATGGAATAAGCAGTTGTACTTTTTGAAGGTTGAGTAGGGAAAGGGTTGCAGTTTACAGCATATGATCTTACATATATGCTTCAAAGTTATTCCAGTTTAGAAGGTATACCATTATTTTGCCTTTTATTTTTTGAAAGTATTTATCATTCTAAATTCTGTTCATCTAAGTATGATTTGATATGGTAACATAATGACCTAGTCCATTGTGGCTTTTGGAATTTAAAATGTAACACATGCTCTTATTCAACTTGTCTCTGGGACTTATGTCTGTTTCATTCTGGAACCTCTTTTCAGCTATCAGATCTGATCTTTCTCTTTAACATTCTTCCTCCTCTATAACATAATTAAAATTTGTTAGTAACAGTTACTTGGGGCAACTACATTATTCCTATCTTCTGATTTTAAGACTATCAGAGCTCTTATATCAAAGTTTTATGAATCCCAAATCAAGATTTCCTTTAAGTTCAATTATCAAAACAGAAAATATATGTAAAATTTAATCATTTAGAAAACTTGAACTCTTTCAGTTGGAGTGTTTGTTTTTTTAAAATACAGCTTTTTTATTTTCTGAAAATAAAGCAAATGGAACTCAGTTAATAAATTATAGGCTAAGATAATTATTTGGATATAAGAATTTTGATAGTGCTTGAAAATAATTGACTTTCTAAAGTTTAATACATATGTCTTCTCAATCTCCTAGTAACTTGTCTATAAGATGATATCCTGAGAGTCTGAAATTCAAATTAGTCATGGCTTTTGAATTTGTTAGAAATAGTATAGATCACCAAACTCATGGCACAAATCCTTATTTGATGAACTGGGTTAGTGGGTAACTATTTGTCCTGTTTTGTGGCATATTGGGTTAGCCATATTTGGAAGAGTTCTGAAAGTCTGTAAATAAAAGAGACATCAACAAGAAGGATGCATTTGTGGGATAAACCTCAACTAGTTTCATGCTTCATTACATTGTTATCTAGCAAAAAATTACAGCAAGAACACTTCATGATAGGCTTCCATATTCTTAAGCTTGTTAGTCCAAAATAAATTTGATCCTAATTATGTTTATTTCAATATTTTCATTAAAACTGGGTTGTATGTTAAAACATCAGACTTAGAAGAAAGACACAAAGGGGAGGGATGCAATTAAATCTATTTTTAAGGCCAATAATCATGTGTTAATGAAATTATTAAAGAAAGAGCTCTTCTCTATTTGTGAGACAAGTGTTTTTATTCTTTAGAATATTTTTTGAAATAAGTCATCAATATATAGAGAGAAGTGTACAGCAATACTTTTGATCTAAGAATCATAAAGAAACATAACTTCTCTTAGAGAGTCCTTTAAAGTGAGTCCTGTTGATTAGGATATACAGATAATAAATTCCACTGTTCTATATAAAAATGAAAACTTTGGAAGGGGCCTCTGGACATAAAAGATTTGGCAGTGAATTCAAATATTTTCTCAGTTAAAGGTTGACTCTTTTATTTATTTTTTTTAAGTTGTTTTTTTTTTAATTTTATTTTATTTTTAAACTTTGCATAATTGTATTAGTTTTGCCAAATATCAAAATGAATCCGCCACACGTATACATGTGTTCCCCATCCTGAACCCTCCTCCCTCCTCCCTCCCCATACCATCCCTCTGACTCGTCCCAGTGCACTAGCCCCAAGCATCCAGTATCATGCATCGAACCTGGACTGGCATCTCGTTTCATACATGATATTTTACATGTTTCAATGCCATTCTCCCAAATCTTCCCACCCTCTCCCTCTCCCACAGAGTCCATAAGACTATTCTATACATCATTGACTCTTTTGCTGTCTCGTACACAGGGTTATTGTTACCATCTTTCTAAATTCCATATATATGCATTAGTATACTGTATTGGTGTTTTTCCTTCTGGCTTACTTCACTCTGTATAATAGGCTCCAGTTTCATCCACCTCATTAGAACTGATTCAAATGTATTCTTTTTAATGGCTGAGTAATACTCCATTGTGTATATGTACCATAGCTTTCTTATCCATTCATGACTCTTTTAAAATGAACAGAAACTGTATACATTATGGATTTATACTTATATTAGTTTGAAATTTGTTTTTGTTCTCTGTTGTAAGAATGGCAGTTGCATTTTTTTTTTTTTTTTATGGTGATGCATGTCACCTTCTCCATAAAGTTAAAAGAATGTCAAGTCATGAATTCTGTTCTTGGAAGTTTGTAAAAAATCATAAAAATTTGCACTGTTCCTTAGCCTAAAAGGAATTTTTCCTTCTTAAAGCATTTTTAAAGTAAAAGTTTATCTAACCTCAATGTTACATTACTGAATGCTTGTACAGAGAAGCAATATTAAGCTATAAAGACAGGCTATAAAAGGTCAGATTTTGCAAAGCACTTCTGATAATAGGATGCCCCCTGTAATGGAATTTGTAGTCTCCAAGGTGGTTCATGGAAAGCATTTAAGTCCTACCTGTGTAGGCAGTGTCTCCTTTACCCTCTGCAGAGAGTGTGGACATTCTCACCTGTGCCACCATTCTTATTCTGAGGTCTTCTGAAAATAAAATTTTAAGAATTCAGGGCGGCCGCTGTTTCCATCATGAAAAGCCTCATATGAATGTTACATATTTTTTGCTACAAGTTTACTTACCCTCCGAGCATGTTTTGAGTGTCAAATGAAAGCATTAGGCACTCAGTCATGTCTGAATCTTTTCAACCCCATTAACTGTAGCCCACCAGGGTCCTCTGTCCATGGAATTCTCCAGGCAAGAATACTAGAGTGGGTAGCCATTCCCTCCTCCAGGGGATCATTCCAGCCCAGGGATTGAACCCAGGTCTCCCTCATTACAGTCTGAGCCACCTGGAAGCCCTTTGAACCTCAATCACACGTAAAACAGTATGAGGCCAGAAACAAATCAGTGATCCTCCCAGCCCTGTCCTCAAATAGTTCACACAGAGTAAAACAGACACTAAATGGCTCACTCCAGGCAAAAGGAACTAAAAAGTTTAATGGTGCATTTCAAGCAAAATTCTCTAGAAACTGAAATGAAGGATTGTTTAAAACTGATAGGAGTATTAAAAGGTCTTCAAGGCTTAAGAGATACTTCAGCTGCACAGTTGAAAAGTGAGGAGAATTTTAATTGATAGGAAATGTGTATGAAGGCATTCTAGGGGCAACTGTGGCAAAGTCACCATGGTGTAAAAATCAATGTTATGCTTGGAGAATGGAAGTTGGATACCGGAGGACAGGGATGAATCAAAACAGAGGTGGGACATACAGTTTGGGGCTGGACTGTAGTGTTTTGAATGCATGGTTATCTTGGATAAAAATATGAAAGTAATGTATAATGCAATCTATAAGAAAAGAATTCTGATAGAGTGTAGGGGAACAAGCAGGGAAAGTATGTGCAGAGAAAAGAGATAAACTGAAACCATTGAGCTCCCTGAGTGCAGAAAGTTGTGGTTTCAAGTCTGCTGTATCACCAGAGCCGTTCCTGCCGTTCATTGATTCTGTTAGTCTCTATTAAATGCTGACTAAATGAACGCCTCTCGCTGATAATCCATAAACCTCTAACTTTGCAATTTTTCCTCCTTTAAAAATGGTATGAGAACTCTTCATAAAAGGATGAAAAGAATTTAACTTACATGGTTTTCATCACATGCAAGAGTACACACACACTCTCTCTCTCTCCACTCCCCGCAATATGCGCTTGAAATTAAACCTCAGATCCTGTTCCTGAAATTTATGCTTCAATTAAAATGGGGGCAGCTGCTTCCCTCTTTTATTTCCCTTTTGAGACTTTTATCTCTCAGGCTTTATCCTTCCCTTCCTCGTTTTATCATCATATCCATCACTGTTTCACTCCTTGGGAACACAGCATGCATGGCAGGCACATTTTTATGGCTAGAAAGCAAACCTAACCTACTTGGCCCAGACTGCTTACTTAAACCTAATTAAGTAATTCTGCTGAAAGTCTCACGTCCTTTCCATCACAGGGCACCTTTGGTCAAAATAATAGGGGACACTTTAAAGCCATGGAAAATAACTGGGGAAGGGAGCCTGAAGAAGACACAAAGTGAGTGAAAATAAGCTGCAGCCCAACAGTCTTTGACACAACCCTTTAATGAGCCTGGGTGCATTAACACCTCTGCTGTAGGAAACCCCTAACTCATAGCATCACTTTCAGGCCAATTATTTTACATAACATTACCGTTGTTATACAGCTCCCCAATCATACACCAAATTCAGTGCATTTTGTATGACTGAATTATCTATCTTTCAAAGAAGTTCTCTTATGGTCTGGGGGAAAAAAACAAGAATGTCTTTCCAAATATGCCTACTTAATGAGGCATATGATTCACTAAGACGTTATATTCTTGTTACTAGGGTCTTTGTCTTTTTTCTATAGGATCTTATTTCCAGAGCCACATACTAATTCAATAAACTTATCTGCTGAGTGAATGACCGAATATCAAAACTTGGACTTCAAATCAAATTCATTACTTCAGTGTCTTTACGAGTTGGAAATCTCTCTCTCTTGTTAGTGGGACCATTGGTATTTGAGGTTTTTGTCCACTGTTACATCAAGGGCATCTTAGTGTTTCATGTTTTTAATACTGCCATTATTTAGTAACAGATCTTTTTCAATCACACAATGACATATAATAGTAACCAAGGTCTAGGGGTTTGGAAGATTTAGTCTGACAGTAAGAAGCAAGAAAAAAAGAGAAAAACATTTACTAAATATCTCATTGCCTTTATAAATGAAGTATGGTTCTCTTTTACAAACTATCACAGACTTTGCATTTTTATTTTTATGGATTTCAAATGGTAGGGAGAAAGAAGTAAGCTCTTTCTGTGCTCTTGGGTGTGGACTTCTCTGGGTAGAAATCACTGAAAAACTGCCATGCTAGCAAGCTACCCTCTTCTACTTTGAGGAGGCAGATTATAGCTAATTGTGTCTGTAAATATTCTATCATATTTATCGGCATTGGCTTTAATTAAGAGCTGGGTTTGAATCTGAACTCTGACACTTAACAGTTATATCATCCTCGACAGGTTATTTGTTATCTCAGAACTTTGATTTCCAATAGGAAGCATAAAGTTATCAGTAGGGGTTCCATGGGCTATCATGAGGATTAAATGAGATCATGCTCTAAGACACTCAGCAGAATATTTGATACATTGTAAATATGCTAATAATGCTATAGCTCTAATTGAGGATACTCCCACATGGCGCTAGTGATAAAGAACCCGCTTGCCAACTCTGGAGATGAAAGAGACAAGGCTTCGATCCCTGGGTTGGGACGATCCCCTCGAGGAGGGCATGGCAACTCACTCCAGTATTCTTGCCTGGAGAATCCCATGGACAGAGGAGCCTGTCGGGCTGTAGTCCATAGGGTTGCACAGAGTTGGACACAACTGAAGTGACTTAGCACATAATGTTCTAATTATTTTATCACTATTGTTCTAATTATTATTATTATTTGCAATCTATATGTGTAGCAGTTCTGTCTAGAAATCCACTTGTTTTCAGCAAAATGTCAGAATATTTTACCCACTCTTCCCAGAAGTAAATGAGATGTAAAGGTACTTAGCAGAATACCTGATACCTATAAGCACTCAGTACGTATCGTGGTGGTGGTGGTCATTATTATTTATTTATATATGCATTTCTCTTCCTTAGGCTTTTTGAAGAGATCTAGGTCTAATTATAGTAACAAGGTCCTTCTTAGAAGGTCTATGAGTATCGTTCGTGTTTGAGATAAAATCCTGTTTATCACTCTGTTATTGGTCATTTTGTAATCATGTTGCTGATATTGAAGTAAATATCATTTTCTTTTTAACCAAAGATCACCAAAGTGATTTTCCATACCAAATTATAGTCTTTACAATTTAAAAAAAAAAAGCACATTGAAAATGAGGACACTGTCTACTCCCAACGGATAAAAACATCCACAGATGCTAAATGTCCTTTGGGCTTCCCTGGTGACTCAGACGGTAAAGAATCTGCCTGCAATTCAGAAGACCTGGGTTCCATCCCTGGATCAGGAAGATACTGTGGAGAAAGAAATGGAAACCCACTCCAGTATTCTTGCCTGGAGAATTCCATGGACAGAGGAGCCTGATGGGCTACAGTCCATGGGGTTACAAAGAGTCAAACATGACTGATAAACTAACACACACAAAGTCCTTTGTATAAAGTGGTGTAGTACAGTGAAATGTCACCCACTACTGATTGGATCCATATCCAGTGGAATATGGATCCAATTGGAAGTAGTGGAAGGCCTATTGTATCCTACAATAGCAAACTGATCATCCTTATCTGTTGACATGATTCTCTATTTGGGAATACTTCTTTAATACACACTCATAGAGACTGTCTTTAGAGGACCCTGCCATTAACCAAGTGGTATATGTAATTATGCCTTTAACCTCTACTTTATTACATGAGTTTTATAAGAGAGACAGCCATGAATTTTGAAATGAAAATTTAGAATTAAAACTACATTTTATACAGTACAATAATACTTCAAAGCTTAATTATCAAGATTACAACCAGACTAGGTGATTAGTGGGGATAAATGCTAGGCAATTTCATGAATTTCTGGTCAGTGCTTTGTAGGCCGTTGGTTTTGAGTGGCCCTGGCCATGTCAGTAAAAGGCAGAATCCAGATCATCAGCTGAGGCATGAAGGAAGACAGTGTAGATGAGAAAGCAGCAGTGGGATGTGGAAAAGGAATCAACCAAGGGCAAATAAAACCAGGCTTTGGCAGAAGGGCCTTTTAAGATTGGATGGTGGGTGTCGGCAGCAAGCCAGGACTGGAGGGCAGCTCATTTTCCATCAGCAGCTCTCTGTTGCCCTCAGAGAGGCACAGAGGAAGTCCATGGTGGAAAGAGAAGGAATTTAGGGAGGCACTGTGGTGACGGAAGTAGCAATGAAGTGATGGACTGCGGAGTTAACTGGCAGGTTGAGGGGAGTCCTGCCAGGAGTTAACAGCTTGACAAAATGACAAGGGTTTGGACTGAGTGGTAGGAAATCCCTGAGTGTTGGGGGGGGGGATCATTTCATTAGAAAGGATTTATTCATCCTGAGTATAAGATTTAGCATGAAATTAAGATGCTGCTGGAGACAATCTTTACAAAGTCCCTTCTGCAGAAGTGGGAACGGAAGGATAACCAAGACTCAGATATATCATGTCTCATCCTGTTGAATCTGGCAGTGACAATGGCTATGAAATAATGACAACCACCCTAAGTTGAATGTTTAGATCAATACAGGTAATTCATATCAGTAACCCTGCAGTGTAGACAAAATTACATGTATATTCAAGACAAAAAAACTGAGACTTAGGAAGGTTAGTAATTTACCCAAGCTCACACAGCTAATGTGTGTCAGGGTGAGTTTTTCTTCCAAGATCTCCTCTTTATAAACATGAGTGAGTTTTCCATTATATTATTATCCTAATTTTCAATTCTTTAACACTCCAATCCCTGTGCCTTTATACATAGGTGCGAATTTGCTCTAGTGTATAAGAAATTTTTATAACATTGTCTAATTTCCTTCTTGTTACATGTGTGTGTATTTTGCTTGTCCATGAATTTGAAAGTGATCTGAGAGGTAGAACCCATAGTGTTTCATTTTACAGAGGGCCTGTTACTACTGGTGCTATGACAGGCCCTGATTCTGAACGAATATTTGCTGATGATAATGTCAATAACAAACTGCCCCTTTTCAACAAAGGTGAATATACGTACACACTTCATATATATTTCTTGGCATAGATGTTGTATATATAAAGCCGTATACCTATAACTTATTGAATGACTAGATTAAAATCATTTGAATAATATTCGTTTCATCTATATAAGATTTTCTTTCCCATAACAGAGCATTTACATGGATTGATTTAAATGGATTGTTTTCTAACATGTATTCTATGGAAAACTGGCCTGGAGGTGTGTGTTCCTTGTGTGAAGAGTTTTGTAGCCAAAGGCATTTGCAGGCGTCTTATTTGTGATAAGACCTGGCTCGAAGAGAAAGAGTTTAGGTTTGCCTACCACGTGGGCCACATTTTTCCTTGAATGCAGGATTATTGATACGCAGAGGAAAGTGAATGGTTTTGAGCCACCTTTCCCCCAGATGCCATTTCTGGCGTTAGGAACACAGACCTTGGACAGATGAATGCTCATTCTCCATCTTTTTCTCTTCCTCTTTTTTCTCTTCTTTTCCTCTTCCTTTTTTCCCCTTTCCTCTCTCCTTCCACTTTCTCTTTCTTTTCCTTTCTCCTCTTCTCCTCCTCCACTCCTCACATTCTCATATTCACTTCTCTCCTCTCTATCCCCCTTGCCTAAAGAACATGCTAACATTTCTTTCTTTGGGTTTCTTCACATTTCAATTAAAGCAGATCATTATGTCCAGTAGCATCCCTTCTCTAGATATGTTGTGTGTGCGTGGGTGTTAGTCACTCAGTCGTGTCTGACTCTATGTGACCTCCTGGACTATATAGCCCACCAGACTTCTCTGACCTTGGGATTCTCCAGGCAAGAATACTGGAGTGGTGTGCCATGCCGTCCTTCAGGATATCTTCCCAACCCGGGGATCGAACCTGGGTCTCCTGCATTGCAGGTGGACTCTACCATCTGAGCCCAAGGGAAGCCTAGATATGTTACTCCCATCATTGAAGTTATCATTTTTTTTCATCTGTTCAAGCAAAACCTGGACATGTTCTCCCTCTCCTTGCTAATGATAAGAGAGACATTATAATTTTAAGGCAACTCCTATAGACAGAGTGCTTTTTACCGGGAAATTACTTTTTCTAGGGTAACCTCACTTTCACACTCTTGGTAGTAGATAGAATTCCAGGCACAGGCTATATTTTACACATTCAAAATGCAGCCTAATTATGAAGCCAAAGGCAATTATTGTCATACTCCATTATTAGCACCATCAGTAGGAGATTTTTGCTAGTCTTTTCTGCAGGGGCACTAGGCCTGGTGAAGCAGTCTCAATTTCAGTCGCTTTCCTTTCCACATATGTTACAGACTGTCTCTACCCAATTTCTTTAAATGTCATGGCTTAATGGCTTACAGCCTCAACTTCCGTTAGTATCTTGTAATACTCTATAATGGAGAATAATCTGAAAACTTATATATATATACCATATATATGGGCTTCCCTGGTAGCTCAGATGGTAAAGAATCTGCCTGCAATGCAGGAGACCCAGGTTTGATCCCTGGGTCAGGAAGATCCCCTGGAGAAAGAAATGGCAACCCACTCCCGCATTCTTGCCTGGAGAATCCCATAAACAGAGGAGCCTGGCAGGCTAAAGTCCATGGGGTTGCAAAGAGTCAGACTTGACTGAACGACTGAAAAACAATAACATATAAGTTTTTAGATTATTTTCCATTATAGGTTATACAGATATATATAACTGAATCACTTTGCTATACATCTGAAACTAAATGCAGTGTTGTAAATCTCAACTCTTAAATGTTAGCTTTGTCTTCAAGGAGTTTATGATGCCAGTGACAAGCAGAGCAGATATGCAGTATTATCAGGAAAGGAAAAAAGCCAGTGCTCTTAAGTGTCAGGCAAGAACTTGGGTGGATGAGAAGAACTGCAGAGATTCAGAGGAAGAAAGTCATGGTGGACCTGAAACCTCGGGGAAGTTTCATGAAGGAGATGAACCAGAGCTGAGCCTCAGAGAAAGAGTAGGAATTCTCTTACTAAAAGCAAAGCTGAAGCTGAAGTTCCAGTACTTTGGAAGACCCTGATGCTGGGAAAGATTGAGGGCAAGATGAAAAGGGGGTGACAGAAAATGAGATGATTGGATGACATCACGGACTCAATGGACATGAGTTTGAGCAAACTCAGGGAGATAGTGAAGGTCAGAGAAACCTAGTGTGCTGTAGTTCGTGGAGTCTGAACAGAAACAACAGCAAAAGCAGGGACTTCCCTGGCAGCCCAGTGGTTAAGGCTCTGTGCTTCTAATGCAAGGGGTGTGGGTTCAATCTCTGGCCAAGAAACTAAGATCCCACATGTGGTGAGGTCAAAAATAGATAAATAAATAAAGATGCACATGATTTGTGTTGGCCAGATGAGAAGGGGGCATCTAAGCAATAAAGTGTAGGTAGTTCACCAACTAAAAATCTCTCTGGTATTTGGCCTCCTTAAAAAAAAAAAAAGCAAAAGCAAGCATCAACGTGTTTTTCCCATACCCTTTATCATATACTGGGAAGTTCTCTGTGATCAGACTTCTTATCTTGCAAGATTCACACTTTGTATGCATCACACTTCCTTCCTTATTTGACCTCACAGCTGAGCACACTATTTTTCATCCCCTATTGTGTATAACTCCTAAAACATACTTCTATGACACCTGTTTCTCTCACTAGAATGTAAGTTCTGTAAGGCAGAGACCAGGTCTTATTCATCATCTTTGTTTTCTCAGAATGTCTTTATCTCACAGAGGTGACATGTAGGCATGAACATATGCCTTTTCTTATCAGTTATGTCAGGACTTACTCACTTAATGCTTTGTCAGTTTTGAAGACTGGAAATCACATTCCAGACTCCCCTTTGCTTTTATTTTGTTGAAATGCCATCATGGCATGGTCAAAAAGAACAGCGAGTTCTAGAATATCTAGTAAAAATGATGGGGGCTGACAAATATTATGTAAATTATTGGGATTGAAAACAAAAATCCTACCTCCAGCACTGGAAATATTACAGATGGTATTGAAATGTGACTCGAAAATGTGATTTCATAAGAGTGATGGTATTTACATGAACAATTCAAAGGAGATGGAAAACTAATTTTGATAGAAAAGTTTTAAGAGTTTAAATGGTTTTTATGATTCTACTTTATTGGAATTCACCTAGGCTCTAAAGCTCAGTAACCTTCCCTCTGTCTATCGTACACCCTTCACAATGTTAGATATACCTATGAACACTTTTGTTTTCATTTCATGCCTTAAGTAAAGTGTACCTGAAATCTTGGATTTCAACTTTTTTTTCCCAATTACATAATTTACCTACTATTGCAACGCAAGTAAGAAACTATAATAAATGGAATCACAAGAAGAACAAAAACAATCTGTACGCAATAACTGAGGTACAAATGAGTACATATATTCTTTGAGTTCCTAAGAGTTAGATTTTAAAAACTGAAAATGATACACGTTGCTCAGATCAGATCAGATCAGTCGCTCAGTCATGTCCGACTCTTTGCGACCCAATGAATTGCAGCACACCAGGCCTCCCTGTCCATCACCAACTCCCGGAGTTCACTCAGACTCACGTCCATCGAGTCAGTGATGCCATCCAGCCATCTCATCCTCTGTCGTCCCCTTCTCCTCCTGCCCCCAATCCCTCCCAGCATCAGGGTCTTTTCCAATGAGTCAACTCTTCTCATGAGGTGGCCAAAGTACTGGAGTTTCAGCTTCAGCATCATTCCTTCCAAAGAAATCCCAGGGCTGATCTCCTTCAGAATGGACTGGTTGGATCTCCTTGCAGTCCAAGGGACTCTAAAGAGTCTTCTCCAACACCACATTTCAAAAGCATCAATTCTTTGGCGCTCAGCCTTCTTCACAGTCCAACTCTCACATCCATACATGACCACAGGAAAAACCATAGCCTTGACTAGATGAACCTTTGTTGGCAAACTGATGTCTCTGCTTTTGAATATGCTATCTAAGTCGGTCATAACTTTCCTTCCAAGGAGTACACGTCTTTTAATTTCATGGCTGCAGTCACCATCTGCAGTGATTTTGGAGCCCAGAAAAATAAAGTCTGACACTGTTTCCACTGTTTCCCCATCTATTTCCCATGAAGTGGTGGGACCGGATGCCATGATCTTGGTTTTCTGAATGTTGAGCTTTAAGCCAACTTTTTCACTCTCCACTTTCACTTTCATCAAGAGGCTTTTTAGTTCCTCTTCACTTTCTGCCATAAGGGTGGTGTCATCTGCATATCTGAGGTTATTGATATTTCTCCCGGCAATCTTGATTCCAGTTTGTGTTTCTTCCAGTCCAACGTTTCTCATAATGTACTCTGCATAGAAGTTAAATAAACAGGGTGACAATATACAGCCTTGACAAACTCCTTTTCCTATTTGGAACCAGTCTTTTGTTCCATGTCCAGTTCTAACTGTTGCTTCCTGACATGCATACAAATTTCTCAAGAGGCAGATCAGGTGGTCTGATATTCCCATCTCTTTCAGAATTTTCCACAGTTTATTGTGATCCACACAGTCAAAGGCTTTGGCATAGTCAATAAAGCAGAAATAGATGTTCTTCTGGAACTCTCTTGCTTTTTCGATGATCCAGCGGATGTTGGCAATTTGATCTCTGGTTCCTCTGCCTTTTCTAAAACCAGCTTGAACATCTGGAAGTTTACAGTTCACATATTGCTGAAGCCTGGCTTGGAGAATTTTGAGCATTACTTTACTAGTGTGTAAGATGAGTGCAATTGTGTGGTAGTTTGAGCATTCTTTGGCATTGCCTTTCTTTGGGATTAGAATGAAAACTGACCTTTTCCGGTCCTGTGGCCACTGCTGAGTTTTCCAAATTTGCTGGCATATTGAGTGCAGCACTTTCACAGCATCATCTTTCAGGATTTGGAGTAGTTCAACTGGAATTCCATCACCTCCACTAGCTTTGTTCATAGTGATGCTTTCTAAGGCCCACTTGACTTCACATTCCAGGATGTCTGGCTCTAGGTCAGTGATCACACCATCGTGATTATCTGGGTCGTGAAGATCTTTTTTGTACAGTTCTTCTGTGTATTCTTGCCATTTCTTCTTAATATCTTCTGCTTCTGTTAGGTCCATACCATTTCTGTCCTTTATCGAGCTCATCTTTGCATGAAATGTTCCTTTGGTATCTCTGATTTTCTTGAAGAGATCCCTAGTCTTTCCCATTCTGTTGTGTTCCTCTATTTCTTTGCATTGATTGCTGAAGAAGGCTTTCTCATCTCTTTTTGCTATTCTTTGGAACTCTGCATTTGATGTTTATATCTTTCCTTTTCTCCTTTGCTTTTCACTTCTCTTCTTTTCACAGCTATTTGTAAGGCCTCCCCAGACAGCCATTTTGCTTTTTTTGCATTTCTTTTCTATGGGAATGGTCTTGATCCCTGTCTCCTGTACAATGTCACGAACCTCATTCCATAGTTCATCAGTCACTCTATCTATTAGATCTAGGCCCTTGAATCTATTTCTCACTTCCACTGTATAATCATAAGGGATTTGATTTAGGTCATACCTGCATGGTCTAGTGGTTTTCCCTACTTTCTTCAATTTCAGTCTGAATTTGGCAATAAGGAGCTCATGATCTGAGCCACAGTCAGCTCCTGGTCTTGTTTTTGCTGACTGTATAGAGCTTCTCCATCTTTGGCTGCAAAGAATATAATCAATCTGATTTCGGTGTTGACCATCTGGTGATGTCCATGTATAGAGTCTTCTCTTGTGTTGTTGGAAGAGGGTGTTTGTTATGACCAGTGCATTTTCTTGGCAAAACTCTATTAGTCTTCATTCCATATTCCAAGGCCAAACTTGCCTGTTACTCCAGGTGTTTCTTGACTTCATACTTTGCATTCCAGTCCCCTATAATGAAAAGGACATCTTTTTTGGGTGTTAGTTCTAAAAGGTCTTGTAGGTCTTCATAGAACTGTTCAACTTTAGCTTCTTCAGCGTTACTGGTTGGGGCATAGACTTGGATTACTGTGATATTGAATGGTTTGCCTTGGAAATGAACAGAGATCATTCTGTTGTTTTTGAGATTGCATCCAAGTACTGCATTTCGGACTCTTCTGTTGACCATGATGGCCACTCCATTTCTTCTGAGGGATTCCTGCCTGCAATAGTAGATATAATGGTCATCTGAGTTACATTCACCCATTCCAGTCCATTTCAGTTCGCTGATTCCTAGAATGTCGACATTCACTCTTGCCATCTCTTGTTTGACCACTTCCAATTTGCCTTGATTCATGGACCTGACATTCCAGGTTCCTATGCAATATTGCTCTTTACAGCATCAGACCTTGCTTGTATCACCAGTCACATCCACAGCTGGGTATTGTTTTTGCTTTGGCTCCATCCCTTCATTCTTTCTGGAGTTATTTCTCCACTGATCTCCAGTAGCATATTGGGTACCTACTGACCTGGGGAGTTTCTCTTTCAGTATCCTATCATTTTGCCTTTTCATACTGTTCATGAGGTTCTCAAGGCAAGAATACTGAAGTGGTTTGCCATTCCCTTCTCCAGTGGATGACATTCTGTCAAATCTCTCCACCATGACCCGCCCGTCTTGGGTTGCCCCACGGGCATGGCTTAGTTTCATTGAGTTAGACAAGGCTGTGGTCCTAGTGTGATTAGATTGACTAGTCGCTATGGGTATGCAAAAGTGAATGTATTGCACATAGGTTTTATAGCTGGTGGCTGGCAAATGAGAAACACTTTAAGAGGCATCAGAGAATTTCCTAGCCCCAAATCCTAAAATTCTCAAATCTAATAGAAAGTCTCCTATTCTATTCCCAAGCATCTCCTGGACATAGCTAAGGCAAATCTGATTATCAAATCAGATCCGATATAAGCCAAACAAGTACAGTTATTATAGTACAGTATCTTAGCTAACATAATAATTTTTATTTGAAAAATAACATTTGTTTCCTAGCATGAGTTTGTAGTAGAATGAAAACACGCTTCACCAGCAGAAAGGGTAGTGTTTTCTCCATCTGATCTTTTATCAAATAGAATTCTTAATCAAGCTGGAACCTTCTGAAGTACATGATTTGGAGACTTTCCAAAAAAACCTGTCATGAGAGGATGATAAATTACAGTTTGATCTCATTTGTCCTAAATTCTGTACATCATTCACCTATGAGTTATATTTCTCTCACCCTGGTGAGATGTGTCCCATAACTCATTCTCATCAATATGATATATTTACTACTAAAAGATTCATATCTTAGAAATAGTTTGACTGTTTCAAACTATGGTCTCTAATTAATCAGAAGGTAATTGCAGTAAGTACCATTCTAGTTGCCAAGTCTAATCATATTCCACCCAGGTGAGTCTTTGACTGGCCTCTGGATCTGACATGCTTTCTGAAATTTAATCAGGGTCATGCTTTAAATGGAACTCTGTGACTAGACATTGATGTTTTCCCAAATGCTTGGATTTTAAAGATCAAGAGGAAATTCAGCTTGCCTTTTCCACAAGGAATTTGTTTCCTGTTTAGAAACAGTTATAGGTTCAAATGTACATTTTTTTTTTTTTTTTACCTGCAGAAATCCAGTAACTGTGGTTTGAATAGACCAGGAAGGCACTTGCAATTTAAGTCTAGAAACAAGTGTGTCACAAATCAAAATCAAGTCATGTAGATCTGGCTTAGCATGGTGTGATTCACTTAGCAACAGAGCATCTTTTTGATATTACTTTCTTGGTATTAAAGGCTGTCCACATCTTTTTTCCCATCTTCACCAGACTATATGCGTCCTAGGTTGGGCACTGGTCTTTTACTGTAGTAAATTCACTCATGAAAACAAAAACAAAACAATCTAGTATCTAATAGTCCCTTAATGTGTATAGTGTATTTATAAATGAATGAATTGATGAACTGAGAAAATAACATGCATATGGCATTTTACTACACTGAAAATGTTTAGTGGTCAATATAGGCTTTCAATGGTTAAAACAAAAAAAATATGCAGTCTCTTATTTACTTTGTTGTGGTGGTTCAGTCACTAAGTCCTGTCCAACTCTTTGTGACCCCATGGACTGCAGCATGCCAGGCTTCTCTTTGCTACACTATATCCCAGATTTTGCTCAGATTTGGGTACATGGAGTCAGTGATTGATGCTATATAACCATATCATCCTCTGCCACCTCCTTCTCCTTTTGCCTTCAATCTTTCTCTGCATCAGGGTCTTTTCCAGTGAGTCAGCTCTCCACATAACGTGGCCAAGGAATTGAATCTTCAGCCTCAGCATCAATCCTTGCAATGAATATTCAGCATTGATTTCCTTTAGGGTTTACTGGTTTGATCTCCTTGCAATCCAAGGACTCTCAAGAGTCTTCTCCAACACCACAGTTCAAAAGCATCAGTTCTTTGGCACTCAGCCTTCTTTATGATCCAACTCTCACATCCGTACATGACTCCTGGAAAAACCATAGGTTTGACTATACAGACCTTTGTTGGCAAAATAAAGTCTCTTCTTTTTAATATGCTGTCTAGGTTTGTCATACTTTTCCTTCCAAGGAGCAAGCGTCTTTTAATTTCATGGCTGCAGTCATGGTTTGCAGTGATTCTGGAGCCCAAGAAAAGAAAATGTCATAGCTTCCACTTTTTCCCCTTCTATTTGCCATGAAGTGAGGGGACCAGATGCCGTGAACTTAGTTTTTTGAATATTGAGTTTCAAGCTAGCATTTTTACTCTCCTCTTTCACCCTCATGAAGAGACTCTTTAGTTCCTCTTCACTTTCTGCCATTATAGTGGTATCATACGCGTATCTAAGGTTGTTGATATTTCTCCCTGCATCTTGATTCCAGCTTGTGATTCACCCAGCCTGGCATTTCACATAATGTACTCTGCTTAGAAGGTAAGTAAGCAAGGTGACAATATACAGCCTTGACATACTCATTTCCCGGTTTTGAACCAGTCAGCTGTTCCACGTCCAGTCCTAGCTGTTGTTTCTTCACCAGCATATAGGCTTCTCGGCAGACAAGCAAGGTGGTCTAGCACCCCCATCTCTTTAAAATGGGAATGCCATCTCTTATTTATTGTAGAAATCAAGCTGAAAATTCAAATTTGAAATTGCATTTCAAACATTAGGGTAAAATTCCTATATTTTTCAATTAAATACTCTATTATTTTAAAAATAATATTATCTTCTTACAGGTAAGAAGTGACTTTTGTAGTGTCCTTTAGTTGTTTGTACGAATCACCCAGTTGCACCCTTGTGTCTACACTAACTTTATGTTCTTTTTCTAGTAAGGCTCCCCATGTCTGATAATAACTTTAGGCAGCTACTCCTCAGAGGTGGCAGGTCAAATTAGATGCTTTTGTATTGGAATGAAATTCTTAAAAAGGACTACTGCAGATATTTATCCCTTCCCTTTGCCCTCATGCTTAATCATGTCCGACTCTTTGGGATCCCATGGACTGTAGCCCACCAGGCTCCTCTGTCCATGAGATTTTCCAGACAATAATACTGGAGTGGGTTGCCATTTCCTTCTCCAGAGGATCTTCCTGACCCAGGGATTGAATCTGCGTCCCTCACATCTCCTGCCTTGGCAGGATTTTTTACCACTGCACCACTTGGGAAACCCACAGACAATTATAATAAACCTCATATTATGTCTGTTACTGTCATTAATGAAAATAAGGAAATAAGTATTAGGGTTATTGCACATAAAGTAATCACTGGGTTTTAATATTCTAATCTGAGTCAACTCAGGTTCTGTCCTGAGAAGAATCAGTGGCTTTTAGAGAAACATATGTCATGGTTGTTTGATAGAAGAGTCACTTTGTAAAACTGGGCACTGACCTGGAGCATTGCATCTAACTACTCACCACTGCTTGTCTTGTGCAGGGAGAATGACCCAGTTCTTTCATTCTCTGTGATGTGGGTGAGATTGCCATGCATAGTTACTGCTGGGTACATAAGGACTTGCCCCCAGAGCATTACCAACCCCTGAGTTCATCCTGCTATTTAAATAGCTTCCTGTTGTTTTATTTCCACTCTGAACCCTCTGCCTGGAAGAAGAGAAAAGGAAATTTGTCTTTATTGGAACTAAACTTGAAAGAGAAGTCACACATAAGTGATCATACATCAGGTGATCTGAGTTAATCAGTAGTTCCCAGTGTTTATTTGTAAGAATCAAATTTCACTAACTTCTAACATTCTTGGGCTTCTTTGCATGTTTGTATTCTCATATTACCCTAAATTTGTACCTGTTGTGAATCAAGATTGCTGGAAGAAATATCAATAACCTCAGATATGCAGATGACACCACCCTATGGCAGAGAGTGAAGAGGAACTAAAAAGCCTCTTGATGAAAGTGAAAGAGGAGAGGGAAAAAGTTGGCTTAAAGCTCAATATTCAGAAAACGGAGATAACGGCATCTGGTCCCATCACTTCATGGCAAATAGATGGGGAAACAGTGGAAACAGTATCAGACTTTACTTTTTTGGGCTCCAAAATCACTGCAGATGGTGATTGCAGCCAGGAAACTAAAAGACACTTACTCCTTGGAAGGAAAGTTATGACCAACCTAGATAGCATATTGAAAAGCAGAGACATTACCTTGCCAACAATGGTCTGTCTAGTCAAGGCTATGGTTTTTCCAGTAGTCATGTATGGATGTGAGAGTTGGACTGTGAAGAAAGCTGAGCGCCAAAGAATTGATGCTTTTGAACTGTGGTGTTTGAGAAGACTCTTTAGAGTCCCTTGGACTGCAAGGAGATCCAACCAGTCCATTCTGAAGGAGATCAGTCCTGGGATTTCTTTGGAAGGAATGATGCTAAAGCTGAAACTCCAGTACTTTGGCCACCTAATGCGAAGAGTTGACTCATTGGAAAAGACTCTGATGCTGGGAGGGATTGGGGGCAGGAGGAGAAGGGGACGACAGAGGATGAGATGGCTGGATGGCATCACTGACTCGATGGACATGAATTTGGGTGAACTCTGGGAGTTGGTGATGGACAGGGAAGCCTGGCGTGCTGCAATTCATGGGGTCGCAAAGAGTCAGACACGACTGAGTGACTGAACTGAACTGATATATGTTGACAGAGTGATTTTTCAAATAAATCTCATATTTATATTAATAACTTTACTTCAAAATAGCTAGGGAACTCTTGAAGAGAGCTGAACTTAACTGAACTGATGATCACTAAAGCAGTGTTATACTTTGGAACATATTTAACTCCTTCATTGGAGAAGGAAATGGCAACTGACTCCAGTATTCTTGCCTGGGAAATCCCATAGACAGAGGAGTCTGGTGGGCTGCAGTCCATGGGGTCACAAAAGAGTTGGACACGACTTAGTGATTAAACAGCAACAACTCCTTTTTTAGACTGAGGGCTCCTTATAGTGCTGGTGTATCTCTTGTCCATTGCAGTCCAGTGCCTGCTGAAGTGTTGAATATTTAGTAGCTCCTCAATAAATGCTGAATTAAGTAATGAGAGTTTTCTGCATCATCTTCAAATATTTTTTCTTTGACTTTCATCTACATCTTGAAATAACTGTGAGATTCTATTAAACATTTCTTCAAAATTCACAAAGCCATGTATTAATATCTACGATGTCATGACATAGTACTTTGCTTCTAAGGGCTTTTCATACTCCCTTCACTGCCCTGAAAGGACTTATGGTCTAGATGCAGAGAGGAGATAAAAGCCACACACAAAGGTTAAATTACAAAATGAAGGAGTAAATTATTAATTTCATAAATGATATGAATGTAGTGTGTTTTAAGATCATGCCTAATTTAGAGCCATTCAGCAGATTCTTACCTGAAAATATGAGATTCTTTAGGGGCAGCAGCCATAGTTGGTGGTTTTGAAGGATTGAGGGGCCTCCTGGAAGGATACAATTTAAACAAAGAGAATCAGTAGAGAAATCTGACCCAGTAAGTAAGTCTTAGTCATCAGAGGTGAGGCATGATGTGATGAGTGACTTGAATGAGTCCCTAACATAGCATTTCCTTTCACCACTGACTCATATGAGAATTTTGTTTCAAGGAGAAACAAAGAACAGTGACATAGAACTGAAATTACTGTGTAAGATATTACTATTCATGAGATGTCAATCCTGTAAGTTATTGGGCAAAAGCTTTCATCCTTTAATGTGTGTGGTAAGTTGCTTCAGTCATATCTGAGTCTTTGTGACCCTGTGGACATTAACCCATGAGGCTCCTCTGTCCATGGGATTCTCCAGGCAAGAATACTGGAGTGGGTTGCTGTGCCCTCCTCCAGGGGATCTTCCCAACCCAGGGATGGAACCCGTGTCCCTTACATCTACCTGCATTGGCAGGTTCTTTACCTCTAGTGCCACCAGAGAAGCCCTTTATCCTTTAATAGAAGATAAGAAAAAGGATGGAAGCCTTATCTTTGACTCTGCCTTGGGAATATTGTCCAGTGTGGGAACTGAAGGGTGCAGTTAACCACTGGATAATATAATAGCCAGATGCTTGCATAACCACTGGATAATATGATACCTAGATGCTTATCTGGAAGCATCACAGGTGTCTTACAGAGGCATCAGTAACCAGTGGAGGTGGGCATTGCTAATTGAACTCTCAGTGTTATTAACAAAGAGGAAGGAGGGACAGAAGATGATAGTAGTGACTAGACATATCTTTGAATCCATGTTGATTCCCTTTGGTGATACTCAAAATACTCAATGCATGAGTATTGCATTGAGTGTCTGACTCTCTGCAACCCCATGGACTATATAGCCCACCAGGCTCCTCTTTCCATGGAATTCTCCAGGCAGGAATACTGGCGTGGGCTGCTATTTCTTTCCCCACAAAATACCTGAAGAAAGACTCAACATAGGGTAAAGCAAGTGATAGGTTTGTTGTTGTTTAGTCTCTATGTCTAACTCTTTTTGGCCCTGTGGACTGTAACCTTCCAGGTTCTTATGTCCATGGGATTTCCCAGGCAAGAACACTGGAGTGAGTTGCCATTTCCTTCTCCCGGGTATCTTTCTGACAGGTTACATGTTTAACAGATATTTACAGGAAGGTGAGTTAACTGAACTGCAGTACAATCTGGGAATTCTTCATAAAGCAGGAAGCACTAGATCTAGACATAGAAGGAGGGAAGGTAGTGGGGAGTGGCAGGATCGAAAGATGAAGATGAGCAAAGTCAAAGAAGAAATATCTCTGGTTTGTGGTTCTTGGGAGACCATGAACATAGCACTGTAACTGACTATAGCTCTGTTTACATTAGGGGATAGTGAGTAGAGGCGCTATAAATGGATACTGGGGTCAAAATTTAAGACACCTGTATCTCCATCATCTCAAAAATCTAAAAATAGTAGGCTCCTGATATGAAGATTTCAGAATTTTTCAGATAGTAATAACCCCATGACCCATAGCCACGCTATAAGCACTTTGGATATTTTATTTTTAATTTCAAAAAGCTTTGTGAGGAAGTGTTATTATGGTTGTTTTCCTTAAATCAAGATTGAGACTCGGAGTTTAAGTAACTTGCCCAACATGACTCAGTAACAGTTGAGCCAGGATTTGAGACTAGATGTGTGTGGTTCACAAACTACTCCAACACTTCACCTTTCCTAATTTTGTTTTAGTCAGTGACCTGATCACATTGGGGTCAGGTTCCCATGGTATTTTCCCCTCTCTTGTTTATTTCCTTGGATAAAATAATGTTGGTTTCGTATTAAAGATAGAACATTAATAGTGATCTTTCACTTCTCAAAATTAGTTCTTTTAATGATATTCAATTTACCTTTATATTTTTGAAGACCGTGGCCTGGAATTTTCTATTTTTTTTTGTCTTATTTTGTTAGTTTTTGATGAATCTGCCAATATCATATATACTTGCATGGCTCACCTTTTTGTGTTAATGCTATGGGAGATGATGGGCATTGTACTTTAACAATGACACATCCTTGTGCCTTCTGTGACCTAGGAGTTTAAGTGTTAAGGAGATAAGAAGGGAGAAAGGAAATAGGTTTTATAAAGGAGGATGAGGCTGGCAAAGGAAGTTCTGATGGCAGATGAGACTGGGGTGATTAGGCTTGACTTGGTTTACTTACAAAATGGACTTCAGAGTAGACAAGACCAGCCTCCTGGACTGGGAATCAACATGACTTGGGGCTTAGAGGTAAAGGTATCCCCCTGACAGGAAATCAATAAAGGTTTTCTCTACTACTGAAAGAGGAGGAATCTTCTTTCTAGTCTAAATACTTGTAAGCACCTAACTTAATTAGTTTCAGAGAGTCTGTTAAAATTTCCATGAAGGCAGTGGAGAAGTGCCAAGGGCATAAGCTACTGTTGTAATGACCCAAACAGAGAAAGGATCACAGTAGTGATGGGGAAAGCCTTATTCCTGAGGTTAGTTGGAAGACAGAAGCACCTGTCTGTGTTGGGAGTTGTTAAAGGGGGGCACTTATGAAGAAGCAAACTTGTGGCTACCCCTTCTCACTGCTTCATGTAAAACATAAATTTAACTTCACTTCATCTTCCTGAGTCAGTTTGACTTAGCAAGAATAGCCCCCAAAGAAATCACATTCTAATAAAAATATGTATGAATTTGTTTGGGGGAGTTGAAATAATTGGTATATAAATACAATTTTAAGAGGTAAATGAAAGAAAATCTTCAAGTTGTACAGTTCAGATAGCAAATTAAACATGATGGGGTCTTCTCCTAATAGAAACTGGGGGAAATTTTCCAAGTTATTTATGGAATCAGTGAAAAAAATTAGACTGTGCTATCACATATACTTTGATGTCAGTTTTAACCCAAATATTAGTCATGCATTTTCAGATCTCCAGAAGAAAAAAAAATCCTCATAAATGCGACATTAGTCCTTCTTTTAAATGTCCTTTCAGAAATGGGCTTTGGAATAACACAATAGAGATTTGATAAGGTACAGTGGTAGAACAGAGGAATGATTGAAAATAAACGAGTCTCCCAGAAATAATATTTTATATTTACAATTGGAACTATTTTTTTATACTTAGGTCACTGAAGTTATATTGTAACATGAATTCTATAGGTATGTTCAGGTATTCCATCATTTGCAGTAAGTATTAACTGTAACTCCATTATAGCTCTCAAATTTATCCAATTCTCCCCATCTTTTCTGTCCCTGATTTGATGTCATGGATTCTTTTTTTTTTTTTTAAACTTTACATAATTGTATTAGTTTTGCCAAATATCAAAATGAATCCACCACAAGATGTCATGGATTCTTAACTGTTCTCTGAAGCTCAGGTCTGGGCCCTGCTCAGTCTGCTTGCCATCAGGTGGGGTTTAGGATCTGAAGGAAAGTGGACTTCACCTTTTGTTCATTGCTCTCTACGTGGGGGGTTAATAGCTATGCCTGGTACATTTGCTAAGGAAATTAGTTCTAACCCTGGTGTCTAGGTTTATTAGTCTAAATATTAGCATCTTAGAAGAGCATGGCTTTCTGTCAGGCTTACTCCGTTAATAGGGATGCCAGGAACTACTCCCTGAGGCGCAGCTGCTGCCAAGGGATTAAGACCTAGTGTTGGCATTTGTATTTCCTCCCTTCCCTGGATCTAGGTTACCCAAAGTCATAACAACTCCAACCTCTTCTTGTAGAGAAATAATTAATTAGATGAAATAGTAGAGAGCAAAGCAAAATAGACACAATATGGCAGAATTCAGGCTGAGGTGCTCTGATGGGTAGCTTAGAAACTTTTGTGTTGGGGTTCTCTGAATTCCCTGCATTCTGGTGTATTTGGGGGCTTGTGAAATAGTGCTTACTGTTAGGAGCTTAGTTTCCAATACACAAAGCAATCTTTTTCTTCTTGAATGAAAGACTCCAGAGAATTTGTGGCTTCCCTTTTTCAGGTGTGGTCAATTTTAGCCCAGTTTCATTTGTCTATACAAAAACACCACTCTGCTTTTTCCACTGACAGTATTAGGTGATAACTAAGACAGTTAAACCAGTGCAAATAGTATCATGAAGAGCGTCACTTACTAGAGCTGCATTCAAGAGCAAGATAACTAGCGGGTATGAAATAAATCATCTTTTCCAAGGAAGGAGGTCAAAGAGGAAGAGGACATGTGGTCAGCTCACATGACAGACAAAAACCAGTGATACTGAGAGTCCAGGATGGGTTGGTGTCCCTTCTGAAATAAAAGTCATCCCACAAATATGGATTGAGCCACTACCATGTGAGAGGCATTATCCTAAGTTCTGATGATGGTGGAGAACTGGAAAGATCAAGAGTAATGAAAAGGGCCATAATTCTAATAGGAGAAGGCATCTAACAAAACTTCAAAAGAAGCTAACTTAAGCAACTCAAAGAGACGTCAAAGGCTTTATTCAAGTGATGTGCTCAGGTAGCACCTGAAGACCAGGTGACTCTCCCAGTTGAAGCAGGGTTGGGGTTCTACAGGATGAGAAAAGGAGAGGGTACCAATCCTAATGGTCTGACTCAAGTACACTTCCCATCTTCAGTTGCCGTAACTCTTGTTGGAATAACAGGAGGGTTTTTTGGTCCTTGGGTCACTTACTCAGTGTCATTGTTGTAATATCATCCAAAAAATGGCCAGAACATTTCTTCTGAAACCAGTTTTTATAAACTTTGTGATTTGTTGTTAGTCAAGGTTCGGAGGCGGGGGCCATAAGAATACAAAGGAGAAAGAATAAAAACTGAGAGAGGCGATTGTCAAAGGCTGTCCTCATTCTTTTTACATAAAGTATTTGTTCTTCAAGTCATTAAGTTATGTCTGACCCTTTGTGACCCCATGGATTGTAGCATGCCAGTCTTCCCTGTCCTTCACTATCTTTCAGAGTTTACTCAAACTCATGTCCACTGAGTGATGTCTCTGTTGTCCCTTTCTCCTCCTGCCTTCAACCTTTCCCAGCATCAGGGTCTTTTCCAATGAGTCATTTCTTCACATCAGGTGGCCTAAGTATTGGAGCTTCAGCTTCAGCATCAGTCCTTCCAATGGCAGTAAGTCTACCAATAAATAAAGTGTCTTCAGTGTTTGTAAGTTGAATCAAGAAAGTAAATTCAGAAAAGTGTGGTTGTTAGGAAGACATCTCTTAGAAGAAGACATTCAAGTTGAAACTTGACCTGTGAGAAAGAGAAACCCATGAAAGATTCGAGAGGTTTGGCAGCTACAGAGGCTGGAAAGTAGGAGTGAGCTGAGCATGTTCGCAGAGAAGAAAGCAGAGAGCTACGGGAGACAAGGTCCAGCTAGAGGGTTTGTAGGGCAGGCTTTGGTATTTGATGACATGGTGGGTGGGGAGGAGAAGTAGGGTCGCAGGGACGTTCATACCTGATTGCAGTTGTTTTGAGCTGGCACCAGCCCTCGCTTCCTCTCGCAGGTGCTGAGAGTAGATTCTGTTGGCGTGTTTGGAGTGGTGGTTCTCAAACATCACTGTGCTTAGAAATCATTTGGGTGCTCATTTGTGTCTGACTCTTTGTGACCCATGGACTGTAGCCCATCAGACTGCTCTGTCCGTGGGATTCTCCAGGCAAGAATACTAGAGGAGGTTGCCATTTCCTTCTCCAGGAGATCTTCCCAACCCAGGGGTTAAACCTGCATCTCTTGTGTCTCCTGTGTTTGCAGGTGGATTCTTTACCACTGAATCACCAGGGAAGCACCCATTAGGTTAAAATGCAGATTCTAGTTCAAAAGCCCTGAAATAGGGCCTGTGATTCTCTTGTCTAATGAACTGGGTCGTGCTGATGATGCTTGAGCACCCAGAGCAGAAACGTTTCAGGGGCTTCTTGGAGACCCTCTCTCCTCTCCAACTCCCTCCAGTACTTAAAGCATCAGAATGAGTGCATCCTTATTTGAGTTTCTTTCTTTTCTGCCATTCACAGTACCAAGGGAAGCCTTTTCCTCGGTCTGTTAGCCCACTTGCCACTCTTGCTGTCTCCTTAGAGAGCTGGTTCTTGTTAGATTTCCAATTCAAATAGAAAAAAGTGGTAAACGCTAGTTAAATCACCTTCCCTTCAGGTATGTTAATTTTTTGAAGTTATTCTATCATACCCTACTTACACATTCTATGTTGTCTCTGAAGAACAGTAATAATTGTTAAATGAAAAATACCTGATTTCTTATTTACTTATAGAGCTGTGTTTTTCTTCACTTGGGAGCCCGTTAGACTGCAGACTACAGACATTGAGAGTATTTGTCCCCCATTAGGCATGGGGAATTCTAAATTTTGCTAAATAATTTAAAACTGATTTGTTAGTGGGAAAAAAGGGTATTTGCAAGTGCATCTATGTAAAGGTGGTAATTTGACTAAAACACTGCCTAAGCAAACTGGCAGGAACTGGGAAAATGTTATTCCTCTGTGCTTAATTATCTTAGAAGTCCTAAGTACTTTTTGTTCTCTCCTGAAAATACAAAGTAAGGGGGAATGACTCCAGGTCAAGAGCATTATGCTGTTGAATTGCAAAAACATCACACAGATTTATAGGTTGCTTAGTACTTCATGATAGGGAATAATATCTATGCTTCTGACAATCCTACCTTAATATTTTCCTTAATTTTAAGGAAAGCATATTGTTTAAGGGCTTCCCTGTGAATCTAGTGGTAAAGAACCCACCTGCCAATGCAGGAGACATAAGAGATACAGGTTTGATCCCTGGGTCAGGAAGATCCCTGGAAGAGGGCATGGCAACCCACTCCAGTATTCTTGCCTGGAGAATCCCCATAGACAGAGGACCCTGACAGGCTACAGTCCATAAGGTTGTAAAGAGTCAGACATGACTGAAGCGACTTAGCACACACTCACATATTGTTTAAGAGCAACAGATTTAAGATATTAATGGTCACAGGGTCTGCTCAGCTAGTTACGGCACCTGTGAAATTTGGCAAATTGGTTTGACCCTTCCGAGCCCCAGACTCCCTAGATGAAAGTCTAGATTATCATAGTACTTTCTCTTTGTGTCATTAAATAGGCATGCATGTAAATTGTAAGCCTAGTGTCTGGTACGCAGTAAGTTTTCAATAGACATTAGGCATCAATATTAGTAATATGATCACTAATTATTATCTTCCCCACCAGAACAAACCCAATTCAGGAAGGAATGGTTGGCAGAGCCTTCAAAACATGTTCGTGATCTGACGCTCACGTACCAGCCTCTAATTTGCTTGTTTATTTCACTTGGTTTTCCTGAGCTGCACAGAAGGGAGGTGGGTGGCAGAAGCTTAATTTATTTGTTCCTTTTTTTTTTTTCCTGAAAATGTGGGTTTTGGCTCTCACTCTATTTTGAGGCATGGCCTTCCCATGGCATTGTGGAGAGGCACGCTTGAGAGAGGTAGGAGGATTCTGTAGCTCTTCTGGTGGTAATAGCATCTTTCTTTCCCCAAGTGATCAGCATAGGTGCTAGATTGCCAGTGCTGCCAGCCAAAGGCCTCTCCTCCCACAGACCTGGAAGCACATGAAAAGAGCCATGACTCACGGGCTACAACTTTTTCAGCTGCTTGATAGGAGCACTCATAGGCTCAGCTCCCATGTTGCCATCACCCTGCAGGCTGGCTGAAGGGGAAAGGCCTCTCAGGTTTTCAAATAAAGTGCTCCCCAGCGATCACTGAGAACAACTGAGAGAGACAGTGCAAAGGTTAGGATGCGGTTCGTGGTCCTTGGCTGAAATCAGTGGAAAGGATGACTTGGCATGACACCAGGGTTTCTTCAGACCCTGAGAGGTATGGCTTATGAAATAGTCTCAAATTTCTCTTTAAAAACTCTCCCAGTCTCTGCTTTTCCTGCACTTCCCTCCTTGTACCCGGCACACTTCTCCAGTAGCACTTACCTCATTGTGAAGTCTGTGGTGCTTTTTATGCGCCTGTCTCTCTTCTGCCTGCTGTGTGCTGTGTAAAGACAGGTCCTCTGCCTTTTTAATCGTTGGATCTCCAGTCCTGAGTGCAGTGCCTGGTAGGCTGTGTTTACATAGCAATTGTTGGCTACATGGGTAGATGGATTGGTGAATGGGTTCATGAAAGGACGAATGGGAGAAGAAAAAAAATACTCCAGTACCATAGATGGCGGTGCATATGGGAACACACTTTGGCTATCAGCTATTTGGCGGGAGGAATTGTTGACTAGAGACGGTTCTCAAGTTCTGAAAACCTGCTTTGCTATCAAACTTCAGGTCATAATATTAAGTTTGAGAGCTGTTACTTTGTCCCTAAAACCCCCAAGTAATTTTGTGGAGAATTTAGAATGAAAAAAAGAAAGCATCCTCAGAAGTATATATGAACATTTGTGACTTTCTAAATGGACATAAGACAGATCTGGTTTATGTAAAGGTAAGATAGTTTGAATATGTAGGGGATTTACATACACACGGAACTTAAAATTCCACTGAGAAAAAGTGATAGGAGTTTATCTATGAATTCACTGAAACAGTATTTAGTAAAGACATACTTTGTCCTGTACACAAGGGATTAAGGGATGAATTGGTCCATGACTCAGTCTTCTGGGGCTTCATAGTTACATCAAGAAAAGAACATGTAAATTAGTAATTATAGTAGGAGGAAAACAGTGGTATGATCGTGGCACTGTCAAGAGATGAACATGGTCAACTTTGCTCCAAAAAATCTAGAGGGAGAAAACATTATACCTGAATTGAAATTTGAAGGATGTGTGAGAGTTGACTATGGCAGGAGGGAAAAAGAGGTTTTATCTGTGTGGAGATAGAAGGGCCAGAAAGAGCAGGTAGGTTCTGAAGAGTGCAGGTCTTCTGTATGACCACTACATTGCCCTGTGGGTGAGGGAAGTGAGTAGTTGAGATCAGAAAGACAAGTGAGAAAACCCAAAGGACTTGTACACCAACTCTGGATTCAGAATTTATTATTCCATGGAGATTATGCGTAACTGAAGAATATAGTAATCAGTGCTACTTTTCCAAATAGTGAGGTAGAATGCCCAAAGAGTCCTTTGTCATTCTATTTTGACAGCTGGGAAAAATGTGTGTTGTATGTTTATGTAGTCCTGACCTCATGTATTTTCATTCTTTTGGTAAAGGCAATTGATGAAAAACATAATGTAATTTAACTTTATATCCTTGTGTCAATTTGATATGTATTTTTTACAAACTGTAAAAAAGCATCCTGGAAAGATATATCACCATGTTTTATTTTAGGCAACAAAGGAAATCTCTTTATACTCAAAATGGATTCATTGATAAGATCAGAGATAAAATATAGGACCCCTGGTTTCTTGCACACTGGCTTTCATATGAGACCACCCAGCTTAATAAATGCAATAGGCTTCTAAGCTGGAAGGTGATGGTTTATCTTCTTTGCTATGTCATGCAAACTCTTTTTGAGGGTTGTATGTCATCAACTTCTCCTACATGACTTTGAATATCTTACAAATAGGAGATTTTGCATTCCTTAACTCAGCTTCACAGATTGATCTTTTTGCAGTTTAAACTTTTATTTATCTTTGAAAGTGAAAGTGAAAGTGAAAATGAAGTCGCTCAGTCATATCCAACTCTTTGCGACCCCATGGACTGTAGCCTACTAGGCTTCTCTGTCCATGGGATTATCCAGGCAAGAGTACTGAAGTGGGTTGCCATTTCCTTCTCCAGGGGATCTTCTCGACCCAGGGATTGAACCCAGGTCCCCTGCATTGTAGGCAGATGCTTTACCCTCTGAGCAACCTACCCCCGAAAACCATTAACTGGAAATCATCCACTAAAAATCAGTTCACCTCAATCTGTCACTTCTTTAGAAGAATTTCTGTATAAAGTCAAGAACACATCTTCAAAATCTACCTTGATTCATTTTATATTATTTTGACCCATATTTTTAGAGTACCAATATTCAAAACACTATGTATCTGCTCATGTGGAGGAGTATATGCCAGTAATACTCATATTGGCAGATACTCACATGACAGATACTGTGCCGCAAAGCATGAGTCCAGGTGCTTTTTATAATATCAACACATTTAGTTTTTGTCTATACAAGGTGGGTACCTTTTTAAATACCTGTTTTATAGATGAGAAAGCTGAGGCTCCCAGAGATTAATAAGTACTTTGCTCAGATCATGAGCCAGGAAATGGAGGAGTCAAGAATTGGACTTGTATTGTCTGGCTGTAGACTCCAGGTCCTGGAAGGAAACTAGGATCCCCTTGCCTATGATGGGAAGAAAGGGCAGGTAGTCATGTGAAAACTACTCAGAGATACAGAAGAGGGGAAAATTGTATGCCTGGGGTAACCGTGACGTGTTCATAAAAGGAAAGACATTGAAACTGAGCCTAAGGATTAGTGGGCTTTTCTCAGGTGGATGTTTAAATGACACTGCAGACGTGTGATTGCCATCAACAAAGACAGCAAGATGGAAGAGTACATGGTGTGTTTGGAAGAGAACATGTGAGGCAGTGTGTCAGGAGTGGAGTGGAGAGTCATGGAAAAGGACAGGAAGAAAGTTATTAGAAGGAAAGTTATAGCAGTTTCTAGAGAAGTTTAAAGCCCAGATAAAAGTTTGAAATGTCTTCTGTATGTGAAGGTCTGTGTTTTTATTATTATTTAGTTATTTTTTATTTTTATTTATTTTTTTAATTTTATTTTTAAACTTTACAATATTGTATTAGTTTTGCCAAATATCGAAATGAATCCACCACAGATATACATGTGTTCCCCATCCTGAACCCTCCTCCCTCCTCCGTCCCCATACCATCCCTCTGGGTCGTCCCAGTGCACCAGCCCCAAGCATCCAGTATCGTGCATCGAACCTGGACTGGCAACTCGTTTCATACATTATATTATACATGTTTCAATGCCATTCTCCCAAATCTTCCCACACTCTCCCTCTCCAACACTGCACTGTTTATAATAGCCAGGACATGGAAGCAACCTAGATGTCCATCAGCAGATGAATGGATAAGAAAGCTATGGTACATATTTAGTTATTTTTTAAAGCAAAGGAGTAAAATGAAGGAAGATAAATTAAGCAGGTTTGTGTAAAATTGATTAGACAGAGAATGCATGCATGAGTGCTCAGTCATGTCCAATTCTTTGCAAGCCCATGGACTGTAACCTACCAGGCTTCTCTGTGCCTATGATCCTCCAGGCAAGAATACTAGAGGGGGTTGCCATGCCCTCCTCCAGGGGATCTTCCTGGCCCAGGGATTGACCATATCTCTTGCATCTCCTGAATTGGCAGGCAGATTTTTTTTTTTTTTTTAACCACTGAGCCACCTGGGAAGCGCCAGACAGGGAATGAGAAAGATTTAAATGGAGAAATGGTTAGTATTCTAATGGATAAACCCTTTTGCAAGAACAGAAAAAACAAAATTAAACAAAAACTGAGACTTGTGAAGCATCTTAACTCTGAAGTTGAAACTGAGACAGGCAGGACCTTTGCTATGCTACAGCAGAAAAGGTATGGTTATGAAGTCATCTGGACTCCTCTACACAAACAGGACTTTTTCCACCATCTGGAGCTCTGGAAGAAGAATTCATTCTTTAGTTCCTCCTTGTACTCTGAAGTTAAAGACTGTTAACTTTTAACTTTTCCTCTGTACTTTGGTGAAAGGTTTGCCCAATATAGATGTACAGGAAGTACAGCACATTCAGATGTCCGTGGCTGTCTTGGGGTGTGGAACAATGATGTGTGTGCTACTCTGAGATGGGCATTAAGAATGGCCATGGCTTACTCAGGGCACAGGAACCAGGAATGACTAAGCAGGGAAAGGTTTTCAGCCAGTTATAGACATACTTACCCAAGTTCCTATAGTTCCTGAAGAAGCATAATAAAGCAAGGTTCTGAACCTGATTTGGGTTTTATCTTTCCATTTGAGCTACCTGTGCCTCATGAGGACACAGCCCTCAGATATCAAGAAAAAGAGAAGTAAGAACCCGTGAGATGGATGGACATCCAGACAGAATTCTGAAGTAAACAAGAGACAAGGCAAATCCCTGTTAGTTTTGTTAACTTGACTTGAAATCGTAGGGTGTGTAATCAAATGCATGTTATCTAGGAAGCTGAGTTTTGAAAGATCTTGGAGATTCCAGGTTAGCTCTGAAAACAGCAGGGTCTGCGTAGCATTGCCTTTCCATTGTTGTTCAGTCGCTAAGTCATGTCCTACTCTTTTGCGACCATATGGACTGCACCCCGTCAGGCCCCTCTGTCCTCCACTGTCTCTTGGAGTTTGCTCAAATTCGTGTCCATTGAGTCTTTCCACTAGGTGGGTGCCTATTAGTTGCTTCAGAGAAAACAACAGGACAGCTTGTCTGGAAGTTGTAAAGCTTCTTGTAGTAGTCCTCTGAGTAATGTTCATTCTTCACGAGACACGTTACAGTTGAAGCAATGTACTGCATTTATGACCACCTCCTTACAGTGCCCCAAAGTAAATGGTCCCAGGGGGTGATTCCATCAAACGGGTCCTTTTGGGTAATCTTGGTGCCTCATTTCACTCAAGACAAAGTTTTAACGAGCTAGAACTTAAGAAGCATCTTGAAATGATACATAAATGGCAAGTATGTTAAAGAAAAGACATTTTTTATAATAAACTACATCCAGTCTTAAACCTAATATTAAATCATTTCACATATGAGAACATAAGCTAGTGATGGAAGAATGACCACGTGTTTCTTCATCTTCAACCTCCATTATGGTCATCCCGTATGCTCCCCCGCTCTTTCCACTTGGAATGTAACACTGTCTCAGCCAGTGTTGGAGGAACAGGATTGTTGGTGAGCCGGACAGACTCAAGCCTTTAAACTTAGCCAAAGGGTATTGTCAACTGGGGATTCCCGAGTGGCGCTAGTGGTAAAGAACCTGCCTGCCAATGCAGAAGTAACAGACATGGGTTCAATTCCTGCATCAGGAAGATCCTCTGGAGAAGGGCATGGCAACCCACTCCAGTGTTCTTATCTGGAGAATCCCATGGACAGAGGAAGCTTGTGGGCTGCAGTCTGTGGGGTCACAAAGAGTCATACACGACTGACCACACACAAACATGTTGTCAGCTACCAATTAGTTCAGGTGCCCTGAAAGGGGTGCTAATCACTCCACAGTTTTGGTTTGGGTCCCTCTATGAAAATTCTGAAAGAGATGAGAATACCAGACCACCTGACCTCTTGAGAAACCTATGTGCAGGTCAGGAAGCAACAGTTAGAACTGGACATGGAACAACAGACTGATTCCAAATAGGAAAAGGAGTACGTCAAGACTGTATATTGTCACCCTGCTTATTTAACTTCTATGCAGAGTACATCATGAGAAACGCTGGGCTGGAAGAAGCACAGGCTGGAATCAAGATTGCAGGGAGAAATACCAATAACTTCAGATATGCAGATAACACCACCCTTATGGCAGAAAGTGAAGAGGAACTAAAAAGCCTCTTGATGAAAGTGAAAGAGGAGAGTGAAAAAGTTGGCTTACAGCTCAACATTCAGAAAACGAAGATCATGGCATCCGGTCCCATCACTTCATGGGAAATAGATGGGGAAACAGTGGAAACAGTGGCTGACTTTATTTTTCTGGGCTCCAAAATCACTGCAGATGGTGACTGCAGCCATGAAATTAAAAGACACTTACTCCTTGGAAGGAAAGTTATAACCAACCTAGATAGCATATTGAAAAGCAGAGACATTACTTTGCCAACAAAGGTCCATCTAGTTGAGGCTATGGTTTATCCAGTCATGTATGGATGTGAGAGTTGGACTGTGAAGAAAGCTGAGTGCCAAAGAATTGGCTCTCAACTGATGCTAAAGCTGAAACTCCAATACTTTGGCCACCTCATGCGAACAGTTTACACATTGGAAAAGACTATGATGCTGGGAGGAATTGGGGGCAGGAGGAGAAGGGGATGACAGAGGATGAGATGGCTGGATGACATCACCAACTCGATGGACGTGAGTCTGAGTGAACTCCGGGAGTTGGTGATGGACAGGGAGGCCTGGCGTGCTGCGATTCATGGGTCACAAAGAGTCGGACACGACTGAGCGACTGAACTGAGCTGAACTGATGCCATTTTCCTCTTTTTTTTTTTGCATTTTCAAAGTTTTTGTTTTAACATTATCTTAAACATACAGAAAAATTATAAGAATAAAACAAAGAGTTTCTCTGTCCTCTTTACCCAGAATCAGCAGCAATCATTAACATTTTCGGTACTTGCTTTATGATTATGTTTTTTTTTTACAAGTTTTCTGGACCCATTTGAGAGTAGGTTTCTTATGTCATACCCCATTTCCCTTTATGTACTTTAGTGTGTATTTCCTAAAAATTAGAATATTCTCTTATGTAAATGCAGTGCATTTATGAAGTGTGATACTTTTATCTACTTTTACCTAATCTACATTCCATATCAAATTTGTCAGTTGACTTAATCATACTATTTACAGAACCAGATCCAAGCTAGGATCAGATGTTCTTTTTATTGTATTAGAACTTTGACTAGAAGGGAGGCTCCAGGGAGATACTTTTCAGATAATGTTTGGGAAGGGGACATTGAGGAGTCAGATGTATAGAGTACCTTTGTATCCTTAGAAGAGCTATTCCTGTGAGACAGTCTATCAATCACAGTTCTCCAGGAAGACAACACCAATATATCATCCCTTAGAAGAGAGAGAGAACAATAACAATTCAAATATTATTATAAACAATGAAAACCACATGAGCTTTCATAGAAACTTATGAGGCCACTGTTCCCAATGGCATTTAAGCACAATTGACAAGAAAATGATATAATTTATTGTTGCCCACATTTTTTAATCCCTTTATATAAATGTATATAGTCGCTCAGTGGTGTCTAACTCTCTGTGACCCCATGGACTGTAAGCCTGCCAGGATCCTCTGTCCTTGGAATTCTCTAGTCTAGAATACTGGGGTGGGTTGCCATTCCCTTCTCAGGGGACTTCCCAATGAGGGGTCAACTTGGGTCTCCTGCATTGAAGATGGATTCTTTATCATCTGAGCCCACCAGGGAAGCCCCATATATATGTGTATGTAAGTATATATTTGTGTGTATATATATTATACATATATACATATACAAATAATTATATGGATGGGGACAGAAAGAGAGACAGTGAATGAGTTAGTGGCAGGCAAGTTAAAAACCAGGAGGGCAGGCCAGCAGACTGGAAACTTTGCTGGGACTTTATTGTAGTCTTGAGTCTGTCTGAAATCTGTAGAATACACCTGTAGGCTTGCCCCTCAGCAGGAGCTGATGCTGTGTTCTTGAACATCAACACACATTTTTAAGGTAATCTACTTAAAGCCAACTGACTACAGATGCTAGCCACATCTGTGAAATATCTTCATATCAACATCTGGATTAGTGTTTAATCGAATATCTGGCTTAACTGTGTTAACACAGAGAACTATCAGAGGTGGAGATCACCACTCATGTTTTACATGGGGGAATCTAAGGCTTCAGATCAGATCAGATCAGATCAGTCGCTCAGTCGTGTCCGACTCTTTGCAACCCCATGAATCACAGCACGCCAGGCCTCCCTGTCCATCACCAACTCCCGGAGTTCACTGACTCACGTCCATTGAGTCAGTGATGCCATCCAGCCATTTCATCCTCTATCGTCCCCTTCTCCTCCTGCCCCCAATACCTCCCAGCATCAGAGTCTTTTCCAATGAGTCAAGTCTTCACATGAGGTGGCCAAAGTACTGGAGTTGCTTAGCACCACTGTTTGTATGGAGGACACTCAATGTGTATGACTGAGCCAGAATATGAACCCAGGGTGCCCTACACCCCAAACCTGTGCTACTTCCACCGCATTCCTCGTGCCTAAATTTAGCCTGAGGTGATTTGGGAAATGGTAAATTTCCAGTACTTCCCCAGTGGTCCAGTGGTTAAGAATCTGTGTTGAGTTGTGGGAGATGCAATTTTGATCCCTGGGTCAGGAAGATCTCCTGGAGGAGGGCATGGCAACCCACTTCAGTATTTTTACCTGGGGAATCCCATGGATAGAGGAGCCTGGCGGGCTACAGTCCATAGGGTCGCAAAAAGTTGGACATGACTGAAGCGACTTGGCACGCATGCAAATTTCCAGTTTCGTATGATGGTATGAAAATATAATCTGAATGGCTTGCTAGCGAGAATGTTCAGAAATGACTCAAACCTTAAGTAAAAGCCTCTACTAGATGGTTTTTAAAATTTTGTTGGCCGTTATGAATCCATATCAAGTTTTTTAAAATGTATTTTAGGGTTTTTCCCTTCTTATTGGAGCATAGCATTTTTATGCACATATACCTTCACATCCAATTAGTAGCTCTAATCAGAACAGACAGGTAAATTGTACCCCTCTTTTTTCCCCCTGGAGCCTACATTATTTCTAGTTTTCAAAACATCATTTCAAACTAGTTCTACTATTTGGCAGATCTGTTAAGAGGTCCCTGAGAAAAATATGAGACTTCAGAGAAAAGCCGTACAGTTGGAAAGCAATTGCAAAGGACTTTTATGTAAATATAACTTTTTAAAAAATGTAACTCTATGTATTTCAATAAGCCATTTGTTTCCTTATACTCTTATTCCAAGGATGACTTCATGGCTCATTTTTTCTTTCTCTTTTTTACCTTACAGTAAAATTGGAATCAAATCCCATGGTTTTTCTTGACAATTATCCTCAACATTAGAAAAAAACTTCATCCTTTGTAGGGCATTATAAGTAGTAAATGATAATCATATAAGTAATTGCTAAGCATCATTAGGTATAAGATACTTTTCTAAGTGATTTATAAACATATCAAGTTATTCCTCTTAACAACTCAAAGTACATATTATAATTGTATCCATTTTAAGAAAATGGAGCAAGCACAGGAAGATGAAATAGTCCTAAAAGTAAGATCCTGCACAGATGATGTATAGCTGGATATTTTGTTTTCTGATTTTTGCTTAGTATCTTCACATAAATGGATTTGTTTTATATATAATTCATACTGCCCTTTAAAAATCTGAGTATATATATTTCAACATATGAAGGAGCAAAGTAATTAAATGTCTTGCCCTTGATCACTAGCAAAATGGTTGCCAAATTAGAAAATTAATTTATACCTTTTAGGGGCCAAAGTTTGTCCATTAAACTACGTCTTCTCACAATAAAACCCACTGTTAATGACAGCTTAACATATCAAATATTCTACTTTTTAATAAGTACTAATTTTCTATATTGCAGTCTATAATCACCATCACTGGGCAGTGGCCTGGTCCTTTGCTTCAGTAACATGGTGTCATTCAATTTTGAGGCAGGTTATTTTTTCTCTAGGCATGTTTTTCACTTGGTAAGAAATGAATGTCAATTCCTTAGTCTGAAAAAACTGAAATCTAAAGAAATCCTCTGGGGAACATGGAAAGGACCGTCCAGATTTTTTTTTTTTTTCCAGAGTTAGCTATCAGTGAGATTTTGTGGATATAAATCTTCTACACAGTGGAGGCAAGTCCTATTGTATTCAAATCCAAAGATAGATGTGATGACTCAAATATAATTGTAAATATGATAGAAATCCTGTGAGCTTTCTTATTGACTTGTGATGTCACTGTTCTTGGTAGGATTTAAGCATGGCTGGAAAGAGTGAAATTGAATTTATCTTTGCTTAGAAGACTTTAAAAATCTCTCCCAATTTAGATAATTTTAAATGCCAATTTTCATTTTTAAGCAATATACACTCCCTTATTGCATTTACCATTGTGAACAAGTATAACTTGCATTTCCTAAATTACTTGCATTTCCTAAATTAACATGAGGATAAAATTGTATGAAATTCTTACTGTTGCCATAGAAGAATCTAGTCTCAGAGTTGTCAAGTTATACATAATGGAGTGTTAAATACAGTGCCACTGATAAAGCAGGCTGTTGTAGGGCATCATGTTGCATATTTACATGTGATACTCAGATGGGTGCATTAAATCCTTAAACAAACAGACCTAGGATTTCCGATGGTGACATAGGATTTTTGATGGTGCCACAAGAGTATTACTAAATTCTGTTCAGACAGCATTCAATGTGGAATTTCTTTTTGAACGTTGAACTCCCAGTTGCTTTATGAAACCCCAGACATCAGCAACATTCCAGAGAAAACAGAACATAAGACTAAGAGAGAAGCTGCCCTGAGATAAGGCATCAGTTGCTTTCAGAGAATTCATTAGAGGAGAGAAACTCAAGAAATAAATCCACCTATGCCACAGCTTGTGGGTAGACAGGCAGCGAGAGAGAAGACTCTGTGGTCCAGACCTGTTGGATGGGTATTACTACCACCAGGATGTAAACCTGCGTACTTCTCTCAGGTCTGCATCCTGGCGTGAGGACATGGAAGTCCTGATGATTTGCAAAACACTGTGAGTTCAAAGAGTCAGTCTCACAAGACTGTGATAAGACTCTGCTCTTAAAGTGGATCAGAATGTCTTCAGTTCAGTTGCTCAGTTATGTCCAACCCTTTGCAACCCCATGGACTGCAGCACGCCAGGCCTTCCTATCCATCACCAACTCCTAGAGTTTACTGAAACTCATGTCCATTGAGTCGGTGATGCCCTCCAACCATCTCATCCTCTGTTGTCCCCTTCTTTTCCCTCCTTCAATCTTTCCCAGCTTCGGGGTCTTTTCAAATGTAACCAGGGTCTTTTCAGCTCTTCACATCAGGTGACCAAAGTATTGGAGTTTCATCTTCAACATCACTCCTTCCAATGAACACCCAGGACTGATCTGCTTTAGGATAGACTGGTTGGATTTCCTTGCAGTCCAAAGGACTCTCAAGAGTCTTCTCCAAACCACAGTTCAAGGGCATCAATTCTTTGGTGCTCAGCTTTCTTTACAGTCCAACCATCACATCCATACATGACTGCTGGAAAAACCATAGCATTGATTAGATGGACCTTTGTTGGCAAAATACTATCTCTGCTTTTTAATATGCTATCTAGGTTGGTCATAACTTTCCTTCCAAGGAGTAAGCATCTTTTAATTTCATGGCTGCAATCACCATCTGCAGTGATTTTGGAGCCCCCCCAAAAATAAAATCTGCCACTGTTTCCACTGTTTCTCCATCTATTTGCCATGAGGTGATGGGACTGGATGCCATGATCTTAGTTTTCTGAATGTTGAGCTTTAAGCCAACTTTTTCACTTTCCTCAAGAGGCTCTTTAGTTCTTCTTCACTTTCTGCCATAAGGGTGATGTCATCTGCATATCTGAGGTTATTGATATTTCTCCTGGCGATCTTGATTCCAGCATGTGCTTCATCCAGTCCAGCATTTCTCATGGTGTACTCTGCATATGTTAAATAAGCAGGGTGACAATATAGAGCCTTGATGTACCCCTTTCCCAATTTGTAACCAGTCTGTTTTTCCATGTCCACTTCTAACTGTTGGTTCTTGACCTACATACAGATTTCTCAAAAGGCAGGTCAGGTGGTCTGGTATTCCTATCTCTTGAAGATTTTCCACAGTTTGTTGTGATCCATGAAGTCAAAGGCTTTGGCATAGTCAATAAAGCAGAAATAGATGTTTTTCTAGAACTCTCTTGCTTTTTCCAGCAAATGTTGGCAATTTGATCTCTGGTTCCTCTGCCTTTTCTAAAATGAACTTGAACATCCGGAAGTTCACAGTTCACGTATTGCTGAAGCCTGGCTTGGAGAATTTTGAGCATTACTTTATTAGCATGTGAGATAAGTGCAATTGTGTGATAGTTTGAGCATTCTTTGGCATTGCCATTCTTAGGGATTGGAATGAAAACTGACCTTGTCCAGTCCTGTGGCCACTGCTGAGTTTTCCAAATTTGCTGGCATATCAAATGCGGCACTTTCACAGCATCATCTTTCAGGATTTGAAATAGCTCAACTGGAATTCCATCCCCTTCACTAGCTTTGTTCATAGCGATGCTTCCTCAGGCCCGCTTGACTTCACATTCCAGGATGTCTGGCTCTAGGTCAGTGATCACACCATTGTGATTATCTGGATTGGGAAGATCTTTTTTGTACATTTCTTCTGTGTATTCTTGCCACCCCTTCTTAATATCTTCTGCTTCTGTTAGGTCCATACCATTTCTGTCCTTTATTGAGCCCATCTTTGCATGAAATGTTCCCTTGTTATCTCTAATTTTCTTGAAGAGATCTCTAGTCCTTCCCAGTCTGTTGTTTTCCTCTATTTCTTTGCACTGATTACTAAGGTAGGCTTTCTTATCTCTCCTTGCTGTTCTTTAGAACTCTGCATTCAAATGGGTATATCTTTCCTTTTCTCCTTTGCTTTACGCTTCTCTTCTTTCACAGCTATTTGTAAGGCCTCCTCAGATGGCCATTTTGCTTTTTTGCGTATCTGTTTCTTGGGGATGGTCTTGATCCCTGTCTCATGTGCAATGTCATGACCCTCCATCCATAGTTCATCAGGCACTCTGTCTATCAGATCTAGTCCCTGAACTCTATTTCATACTTCCACTGTATAATCACAATGGATTTGATTTAGGTCATACCTGAATGGTCTAGTGGTTTTCCCTACTTTCTTCAATTTAAGTATGAATTTGACGATAAGGAGGTCATGATTTTTAGCCACAGTCAGCTCCCGGTCTTGTTTTGCTGACAGTGTTGAGCTTCTCCATCTTTGGCTGCAAAGAGTATAATCAATCTGATTTTGGTATTGACCATCTGGTCATGCCCATGTGTACAGTCTTCTCTTATCTTGTTGGAAGAGGGTGTTTGTTATGACCAGTGTGTTCTCTTGGCAAAACTCTGTTAGCCTTTGTCCTGCTTCATTCTATATTCCAAGGACAAATTTGCCTGTTACTCCAGGTGTTTCTTGACTTCCTACTTTTGCATTCCAGTCCCCTATAATGAAAAGGACATCTTTTTTGGGTGTTAATTCTAAAAGGTCTTATAGGTCTTCCTAGAACCATTCAACTTCAGCTTCTTCAGCATTACTGGTTGCGGCATAGACTTGGATTACTGTGATATTGAGTGGTTTGCCTTGGAAACGAACAGAGATCATTCTGTTATTTTTGAGATCCCATCCAAGTACTCCATTTCGGACTCTTTTGTTAACCATGATGGCTACTCCATTTCTTCTAAGGGATTCTTGCCTGCAGTAGTAGATATAATGGTCATCTGAGTTAAATTCACCCATTCCACCCCTTTTAGTTCACTGATTCCTAAAACGTCAACTTTTAGTCTTGCCATCTCTGGTGAGACCACTTCCAATTTGCCTTTATTAATGAACCTAACATCCCAGGTTCTTTTTGCAATATTGTTCTTTGCAACATCGGACCTTGCTTCCATCACCAGTCATATCCACTACTGTGTGTTGTTTTTGCTTTGGCTTCATCTCTTCACTCTTTCTGGAGTTATTTCTCCACTGATCTCCAGTAGCATATTGGGCACCTGCCGACCTGGGGAGTTCATCTTTCAGTGTCCTATCTTTTTGCCTTTTCTTACTGTACATGGGGTTCTCAAGGCTAGAATACTGAAGTGGTTTGCCATTCCCTTCTCCAGTGGATCACATTTTGTCAGAACTCTCCACCATGACCCGTCCATCTTGGGTGTCCCTATACAGCATGGCTCATAGCTTCATTGAGTGTCTTAGAGGCTAAGAAATCTCTGAAGTTAGTGTGAAAAGATATAATTCAGTCACCATTCTGACACAGAGCAGGATAGGGTTTGAAACATGGAAGAGAGGAAAGATTTAGCTGATGATACAAAGAAGTTTCAAGAACAAAAGTAGTTCTCACAGGCAGTTCAGCCTGTTTTACCAGTTGCCAAGTGTGAATAATTTATTTTTAAGTTGCCATCTGACCCACTCTGAATAGTGTATGTCATCTTTATGTGTGTGATCATACATACATTCACTCTTTAGGACAGTTAACATATCATTATCCGTTGAGATTATCATCATCTTCTCTGAGTTTATGGAGCCTGGAATTTTTTCAAATCTGGTCCATCTCACATTTAGTATCGGTGGGTGTGAGGGGCCCCTGCTCAATCTTGCTCTTACAAGTGTCTGAGGTGTCTTAAAAATATGATGCCCACATCAGATGATATTGCTGATATGCTGCTAAACTCTGTAGCAAAAACAACCATCATTTTTGCTGGATAGTCAGGTTGTGAGATGTTAGTTCCAGATGCAGATGGGAGGGTTAACTGTCCAAGGCTTTGGGGTCAGGAAAGGGAGAGTCTAGCTGTAATCAGGGTTGGACGTGGATGCATACTGGCCGAGCTACTGTGCGGTTTCTAGACCTTCAGATAATGTCTCTTTCAATGTTCTTTTTTGAACTTCACTCACCAGCCTTCCTTTTTTCTTTCATAAACAATTCCTCTGGGATCTTTGGGGCCAATTTATATCCTTTCCTACCCATCTACCTCAAATGGTTTCCTTTTAATCTGAGAAAAAAAGCCTTTTTTTTTTTTTCTTTCAATGAGTCTGTCTCTCTTTTCCCTCTCCCCATTCCTTCTCTCTCATCTTCTTCTTTTCTCTCTCTCCTCCCTTTTTTCTTCTCCTTCTCTCTCTTTCCCTCTATCTCTTCCTTCTCTCACAAACCTGTTTTCTTATAGACCTTATATGACCTCTAAACCCAGATTCCAAAATATTAGCAAGCAAAATTATCATTCCTTCTGATAGAGGGCTGGGAGAAATTCATCCCCAAACCTTTCCAGGATGTGAAGAAAAATACTTCTTCCAGTACCTTCCTTCCTATATGACATAGAAAAAGAAGAAAAAGAAAATTGAATTAAGACTCTGAATGTATTTGTATATCCTACCACAATCATGTATTTTGGGTAAAATTAATCTCAGCAAGGTCTCATTTTATTCTGATTGTCACACATTTGTCTTTTTTCTTCAAATTTTAAACTTTTTATTTTGTATTGGGGTATATAGTTCAGTTGGTAAAGAATCTGCCTACAATCCAGGAGACCCCGGTTCCATTCCTGGGTCAGGAAGATCTGCTGGAGAAGGAATAGGCTACCTACTCCAGTATTCTTGGACTTCCCTTGTGGCCCAGCTGGTAAAGAATCTGCTTGCAATGCAGGAGACCTGGGTTCGATTCCTGGGTCAGGAAGATCTGATGGAGAAGGAATAGGCTACCCATTCCAGAATTCTTGGACTTCCCTTGTGGCCCAGCTGGTAAAGAATCTGCCTGCAATGTGGGAGACCTGGGTTCAATCCCTGGGTTGGGAAGATCCCCTAGACAAGAGAAAGGCTACCTACTCCAGTATTCTAGCCTGGAGAATTCCATGGGCTGTATAGTCTATGGGTTCCCAAAGAGTCGGACATGACTGAGCAACTTTCAGTTTTGCTTTCATAGCCAATTAACAATGTTGTGGTAATTTCGCATGAACAATGAAGGAATTCAACCATACATATACATGAATCCATTCTCCCCCAAACCCCACTTCCATCCAGGCTGCCACATTACATTGAGTAGAGTTCCATGTGCTATACAACAAGTCCTTGTTGGTTTTACATTTTGAAGATAGCAGTGTGTACATGGATTGTCACATAATTATAATGCCCATTGGTGGGCATTATAAAGGAGAAATTATGTGTATTCTCAATGGCAGAGTCTATTAAATATCAGAATCCTGGTACCAAGACTAGGGGGACCAGGAAACAACACTCACAGGCTAGTACTTGGACAAAGCTTTTTCTCACCAGGACATGCTGTGCTTTGCACATGTGTAGAGACAAATTCTAAAAAAGCACAAGCATTTTAAATAATAAAATGAAAACAAAACCCATTCATATATACCCAAAAGACAAATAAAGGTGATCCAGGACCAATCCTCCTGCGATTTTCTTTAAATTTCTTATCTTATGAAATATTCACTGCCTTGTTTGAAAAGTTAAAGCCATGCATGCCTAAACTTCCAGGCTTCAGAAGAAAAAAGTAATTCCTCTTGGATATGACTTCTACACATGGTAAAAGCTTTGGTATGGTTGGCAAGTCAGTGAACATACAGATGAGAGGAGGAAAAATAAATACCCCAATGGCTGTGAAAGATGTTCTGTGGTATAGTTCACAGCTTCCATCGTGCTATGGAATTCAGATTTATTTCTAAACCTCTCTGGGAGAGTTCTCTGGTGGGATAGTTGTTAGTCTCAAAAGACTGGGAAGAAATTCCTAGAAGATATTTTTAATGAAGCATGCATAAGAAGCCCAAGTTGAACAGAATATTAAAAAAAAAAAGAGTCTTGGGGTGTGTGTGTGTTTGTTTTCAATGATTTTTAGGTTGACACAGTTTTCTGTAATGGTCTTTTAATATGTTTATATGAAAATAAGTTGTCTAATTTGTCTTCAGATGTATTTATCCTAGTACCTGTACATGTCTTGCTCAGTTCTCACCCTTGGCAAAAAACAGGGGCAGAGTGACAGAGGTAGTTCTCTCTAAGGATGGAAGTGAGATATTTTTCTCTTACAACCCTTAGTTAGAAATATATTTTTCAGGAACATTTTTATTCCAGTCAGCATAGCAGCCTTACTCAGTATTTTTATAGCCTTTGTATTTGTGAAGTGCTTTAAAATGAGCTTGATTAGACACATACTTCATCATCTAAGGAAAAAATCAATACAAGGCATCATTCCCACTTGACAGAGAACATAGATGCATCACCATAAGAGTATATTTCTTAGGAAGGAGGTTAAGTTGCCTATTCAAGTTGGTCTTCCAAATCAATGGAAGACAAGTGGATCAAATCTGGTGTTCTTTAACTTCTAGAGTACTGCCTTGGTTGCTTAGCTATGTGTCTGTTTCCATGCATTAATCAATAACACCATAATTATCAGGAATGACAATTGCACATCAATGATTCATCCTCCACTGTAAGTACAAAAAAGGATTAATATTACATTGGCTCTAGAATATAGAGAAGGAAAGGTCACTAAATGACGTATTAGAACCACCATGATAGCAGACCAACAAATTAAACCCAACAGGAAAAATCAACATTTGTTGGCTAAACCTAATAAAATCTTGCAGTTTATTGATGTTGTTCCTCCAGTGGGCAGAAATAGCTCTAGGATAAGTTAGAAAGACAATAAATAAGCATGTGGATCAGAAAGAGTCGGTAAAACACATGTGGAGATCAAGGTAGCTCAAAATAAATCTGTAAGTACAAATTTCAATAGATCCATCATTGCTAAAATGTTATCTTACCTTTAGAATTATTTTCTGTTACTGAACTGTAAAGAAACTAAGATTTTTTTCTAAATCCTGAGTCAAAGACTTCTGGTAGCCATAATTTTAGTGAGTCTCTGGGAGGTCATTTCACTAGTGATCTCTTGTAAATCACAGAATCCTTTCTTCTTTAAAGACCACTCTCCTGCAGATTAGAATGGTCTTGCGTGTTGATGAATTCTTTAAAAGACCAGTGGGCATACAAATGTATATACATGACAGATAGACAAAATAATACATTTAAAAAAGTCTCTTTAAAAGATTTTGTTTTATATTAAATGTGTATTGAGTCTAATGAGACTAAGACAGGCTCTTTAGTATTTTAATGTTAAAGATCAAAATGAATCTTACTTCCAACTTCCAAGAAACTATATAAAATTGTGACAAAGATATTTTCATAAAAATACTGATTACAGAATTTCTTATGGAGCAAATAAATAAATAGAAAAATAAAATAAAAACAACCTAAAGATCCAACATGGATGGTTGATTACATAAAAGACACTGCTTTTGTATGAGGGAATAACATGCAGCCCCTATAAACTATGTCTATGAATTACTTTAATGACTGAATAGATTAGGTCCTCCTAATCCATTAAGTTTTGAAAAATGGTAGAATAAAAATTATACACAGTAGGGTATTTTATGCTTTTCCCTTTTCTATGTATCTAAAAATTCTTGAAAGATATATACCCAAATACGAAAACTTTTTAAATAGTTTATGTAAAATGTTTATTTTTATACTTTGCTGTATGTTCCAAATTTTCTACAATAAAAATTTCATATTGCCTTAATTAACCTAAAAGAATTAAGATTTTTACTCTATTAGTTTCATTTTAATGAATTGTTTTAGTTTCTCAAGTGTATCATGTTCTTTGATGCTTGTTCTTCCTTCTGTCTGGAATGTTCTTTTCCTATCCTTGTGGCTGGCTGCTTTATATCATTTTATGTTTATGCTCAAACATCATTTCCTCAGTGAAACTTTCCAAAAGTACCCCATTAAATGTACAGCCCCCTCCCCCATATTTCATCATTCTTATCCCATTATTGTTGCTTCCTTTTCTTCATGATACTACCTGAAATTACATTATTAACCTATTATTTCATCTATTTATTTGTTAATTTCAGCCTATTACATTACTAAAGAAATCTGCATGAGAAAACTTGCCTACTTTAAGTTCCCACGTCCTAGAACTCTACCTTGCATTAAGGAGGCAACAGATTCCTGTCTGTAACACCTGTACAGATGCCACTTTAAATCTAGAAATAGCTAAGTAATCTCGAGTGCCTCTAAAACAAGACCAAAAAATTTCATTAGTTTCCTTGGGCTGTATATAAACCTATTTTCACAACTATTTTGACATAAAATTGAGAGGAAGAAGTATCATTGTCCAGGACAAATAATGGAGTGTAGTCGGTGGCAAACTGTAGAAGTTAGGTTCTACATGAACGTATGTATTAGACTTGGTGTTCCTATTGGTTGTTTGTAAAGTTGTTGTTTGAGTGGCAGCCTTCAGGGAACGTTATCTTCTAGCCAAAAGTAAAATTGTCCTTCAGTAAAAGGGCAGATTTCCTGGAACCTTTATAGATAAGTTACAAGGTGGGTATGTTGGAAGTGAGCCCTCTCATGGGATTTAAAGTGTTGCTGAAAGTCATCAATTGCTACAAACTCTATGATTTTTCTTCATTGAGTGTCATGATGATATATTCTTTGTACTAGATGTGAAATAAATACATGTGTCTGCCGGGGTCCAGCCCCGGCTGATCCAGGGTATTCGAAGGAGAGACGGCATAGGCGACCTATTTATTTAAATATTTATCAAAGATATAAAGAGCAATAGAATGAGGATAGCTCAGTGAGGAAATTCAGTGGAGAAAAGAGGCTGAGTAGCTTGGTTTACGCGGGAGACCAATAAAACTTCAAGACAAGAAGTTTGCACCACTTACGTAGGCCGCAGGCGTCCTTCCGTTCTCCCGAAGGAGAGGAGACACTGAGGCCTCCCTGGTCAGATCTTAGAAGCTCAGGCATAATTAGTAAGCATGGTGGGTTCCGTGCTCCAGATGGAGACTCAGCCAGAGTGAGAGAGAGAGCGACATGGGGAGACCAAGTTTCAGTGAACAAGGCCCGCACTTTATTTTCCAAAGTAGTTTTTATACCTTAAGTTGTGCATAGAGGATAATGGGAGAAGGGGTAGAGTCATGCAGTAAGCCAGGCTTTCTTCCTGCAAACTTTTCATATGCAAAAGTTTAGGTGATTTGCATCATCTTCTGGCCCGGAGGCCTGTTAACATTTTAAGAAACTTATTTTTCTCTAAAGGTGATTATTCTAAAGTCAGGCGCCAGCCTCCAAAAAGCATTGGACAAAGCTGTATTCTTATAGGGCAAAGGTGAGGTGGGCTCAATCAAGAAAAGAATTAACTCAAGGGTCCAAGATTACAAACATTGAGGCTACTACTTACATTTCTATACACCCATTATATCAATCAATACACTGCCAAGGACACAGTAGGTAAGGGGTATGGAGACTTAGCAGCAAACATTGGCCCAATAAGTGAAAAACCCTTCACCAATACAATTTCTAATCAATCTTTTAACTACTCAAAAGAATCTGTGTTTAGACAGTTTAGAACATCTCCTGCCTCTCACAGTTGGGAGGCTCTGAACAATCACATGTGGCCGGAAAAACCTATTCAGGCAGGCTAGAGGATTTCCAAAGGAGTTTGTAGGTTGAAACACTGTCACACCCAGGAATTATTAACTGGAGTTGTAAGCTAACTCTTTTTTCAGAGAGAGGTAGTGGGGGACAGCCCCCCGTAAAGTCAGAGGTGTAGGTGAAAGCACAAAGCAGAAAGTAGGCAGACTCTGGTTTTGGGGGTAGATGCTCGAGAATTTCCAGGGGGACTCCTGAGGCTCAATCCCGCCTTTGTGTATGCCGAGCCTCCTTCCTCATGACCTTTGCCACGGGCGGAGTGCCTCACACTGGCTCCCGGCAGTGATAGAATTCTAGTTGAGCTATTCCAGATCCTGAAAGATGATGCTGTGGAAAGTGCTGCACTCAATATGCAATATGCACTCAATATGCAGTATGCCAGCTCCCGGCATGTGTCTATATTTTATCTAGGCAGATAAAACAAGGGACCTGAAAGTAGTCTCTTTATTCTGAAAAACTGGATATAGTGTATTAAGAAGGTGTTGAGAAAATAGGGAAACATTTCTGCATATTTTAGGGTTTTTTAATCCCATTTTATTGTCATATTCCAATAGTACAGTGGAAACCATACCTAAATATAAATGTTCCTTATTATAGTCTGCCAAATTTTATAAATAACAGTCGTATTGTTATTATTAATTTTAATGATGCCTAAAATTTACTAAGCAACTATTATGTACTAGGTAGTATACTAAACACTTTAATATGTAATTATGTATAATTCACTTTTTACAATAATGCTCTTAGGTTGGCCTTTTATGAGCCTGGTTTAAGAAATGAGGAAAATGAGATCTGAGATCAGAGGGGATGTTAGGTTCCCCAGGCTACATGGTGAAAATGGTGAAAATGCCATTCGGCCCCAAGTTGGACTGCTTCCAAACCCTGGGATTTTTAATTCCTACCATCTTAATTGATTCTGTTGTTTGAATTTGAGAAGAGACTTTCTTCATTTAACATTTATTTAATTTCCAGGAGGAACTACTAAAAACATGGATACAAGAATATAATGCAAGTAAGAGGAATCGTTTAACTTACTGCTGAGAATAGCTAGGAATATATTTACCTCTTGACTGAGTGAAGGAAATAATAATGTTCCTTTGCTCACCTACTACAACAGATTATCTTAAATTCTAAAGTATGCACGAGTCTTTGTTTTTAATTTCCATAAACCCAAGGGCCATGCCTTGCATATGCACAAGTCTTTGTTTTTAATTTCCATAAACCCAAGGGCCATGCCTTGCATTTCTTTTGTGACGTCTCATTGTGTTTAGTATAGTGCCCTGCAGAGTTAAGTGGTCAAAAAACGCTTGTTGACAGAATTTCTCATTGGGCATTTGTCAATATCCTACAGTGTACTTTTAAGATTTAATGAAACTGTACTCTCAAAGAAAGAAATGTGCATCTGTTCTAATGCCCCATGAAAATCAATATATGTACTATAATGACTTGAAACATCCATTTATTTTTTTCTGCTTTATTTTTTCCACCTATTTATAGAGGAAAATAATAACTATGTATTCTTTTTTTTTTTTAGCAAGTTGAAACATGAGGAAGTTAGGTTTGATAGTTGTTCTGAAAATACTTACTTGTTACTTACTTTTCATGCTAACACATAGCTTATAGAACTTTTATTTTTAAATGCCAGCTTCTTTTGTTTAATTATTTTGAATACAGGGAACGTGGCACCATTTATTTAAGTTACTCTAAATTAACACCCAATACACATCTTGAAATTAAAAGACGCTTACTCCTTGGAAGGAAAGTTTTGACCAACCTAGATAGCATATTGAAAAGCAGAGACATTACTTTGGCAACAAGGTCCGTCTAGTCAAGGCTATGGTTTTTCCTGTGGTCATGTATGGATGTGAGAGTTGGACTGTGAAGAAGGCTGAACGCCAAAGAATTGATGCTTTTGAACTGTGGTGTTGGAGAAGACTCTTGAGAGTCCCTTGGACTTCAAGGAGATCCAACCAGTCCATTCTGAAGGAGATCCACCCTGGGATTTCTTTGGAAGGAATGATGCTGAAGCTGAAACTCCAGTACTTTGACCACCTCATGCGAAGAGTTGACTCATTGGAAAAGACTCTGATGCTGGGAGGGATTGGGGGGAGGAGGAGAAGGGGACGACAGAGGATGAGATGGCTGGATGGCATCACTGACTTGATGGACGTGAGTTTGGGTGAACTCCGGGAATTGGTGATGGACAGGGCGGCCTGGCATGCTGCGATTCATGGGGTCGCAAACAGTCGGACACGACTGAGTGACTGAACTGATACATCTTGAGGGCTTCTCCGATGGCTCAGTGGTAAAGACCTGCCTGCAGTGCAGGAGAACCAGGAGGCGCAGGTTCAGTCCCTGAGTTGGGAAGATTCCCTGGAGGAGGAAATGGCAATCCATTCCAGTATTCTTGCCTGGACAATCCCATGAACAGAGGGGCCTAATGGGCTACAATCCATATAGTCACAAAGAGTCAGAAATGACTGACCACAGCATAGCAGCAGCTACATCTTGACTTGACCATATTCCTGACAGACTCTTGATGAAAGTGAAAGAGGATAGTGAACAAATTGGCTTAAAAGTCAACATTCAGGAAACTAAGATCATGGCATCTGGTCCCATCACTTCATGGCAAATAGGGAAACAATAGAAACAGTGACAGACTTTATTTTGGGGGGCTCCAAAATCACTGCAGATGATGACTGCAGCCATGAAATTAAAAGACGCTTGCTCCTTGGAATAAAAGTTATGACCCACCTAGACAGCATATTCAAAAGCAGAGACATTACTTTGCCAACAAAGGTCTACCTAGTAAAAGTCATGGTTGTTCCAGTAGTTGTATATGGATGAGAGAGTTGGACTATAAAGAAAGCTGAGCACCGAAGTATTGATGCTTTTGAACTGTTACTTTGGCGGAGACTCTTGAGAGTCCCCAGACTGCAAAGAGATCCAACCAGTCCATCCTAAAGGAAATCAGTCCTGAATGTTCATTGGAAGGACTGATGTGGAAGCTGAAACTCCAATACTTTGGCTACCTGATGCAAAGAACTGACTCATTTGAAAAGACCCTGTTGCTGGGAAAGATTGAAGGTGAAAGGAGAAGGGGACGACAGAGGATGAGATGGTTGGATGGCATCACCGACTCAGTGGGCATGAGTTTGAGTAAACTCCAGGAGTTGATGATGGACAGGGAGGCCTGGCGTCTGCAGTCCATGGGGTTGCAAAGAGTCAGACACGACTGGGTGACTGAACTGATATGGATGTAATGAAATACCAGGATCCCCCTCATTTTGTATATTGCTCACTTAAATGCTGTTATTAATCTCCTCACTGGTTTAAAGTAGGTGTTGAAGGAAATTATTTATAAAATTTTTAAAGTATTTTGGCCCATTTATTCATTTAACTTTTTGGCCGTGGGGCATGTGGAATCTTATTTCCCAACCAGGGATTGAACTTGTTCCTCCTGCAGCAGAAGCACTAAGTCTTAACCACTGGACCAGCAGGGAAGTTCCTCTAAGGTTTTTAATAGAGTAGCATTTTCTGATACTATTATATTGCATAATATGTATCTACTATGATATATATATTATGGCATAATATACATCTGTGAGTACGTACATACTATATATAATGCTATATGTAGTAAAATAGAACATGTATTTTCACTGATTGCTCTAATTTGACTGGATTTTTCTTGAAATATAACTCATGATTCAAGGTCAGAATAATGTTGGCTTAGAATGGAAGTACAATCTGCTGATTTCTCTCAACCATAGTTCCCATTTTAAAAATAATTTACTATTCATATGTGAATTTTGGCATTATGCTCAGGGTGTTCTTTAGTATATGCTAAGGCCATTTCAAAAGTGGTATGCTATTTTCAGAGTAAGATATTTACAATGTGGTTTGTTTCAAAACTTGTTGACTATGATTTCTTAACTTCCATTCCATCTATATTATTATCTCTGTATAAACCATTTCCAAAATTCTAAGAATGTAAAAAAAAACTACTTTAAAAACTCTCATTATAAGTATTTGTGCTTGTTCTCAAAATTATCCATTTCCAGAACACACAAAATTACATGATCTCAGAGAGATCTAAAATTTTAGACTGGAAAGAAACTTGTGAGTCATCTATGTAACTGTAGATTTTACAAAAAATGCAGAAACTGAGGTTCAGAAAGATAAGCGAATTGTCCAAGCTCATTTATCACATAGCTATTTAGTGATAGAACTTACATATGAATCAAGATCTCCTCTTGCTTTAACATTCCATCCTCTCTTCCACTCTTTTTTCTGGTCTATTATTTCTTCAATGAGATCAACTTCAGATATACAATCTTACCCATAATCTCTGTGCTTTTCTGCAGTTCTGTTATTTGTTATAGGGCTTCTCAGGTGGCTCAGTGGTAAAGAATCAGCCTGCCAATGCAGGAGACACAGGAGATTCATGTTCAGTCCCTGGGTTGGGAGGATCCCCTGGGGAAGGGAATGACAACCCACTCCAGTATCCTTGCCTGAAAAATGCCATGGACAAAGGATCCTGGTGGGCTACAGTCCATAGGGTTGCAAAAAGTCAGACACGACTGAGCATGCACGCATAGGTAGGCACTTTTCAGATTGCTACACCTTCTTGAAGAACTGACCCTTTTATCATTATATATCCCTCTCTGTCTCTGATTTATTTTTAAATTTTGAGATTTATTTTCCCTGTTATTAATATATATTAGTGTGCTGTTATATTACTTTATTTTATAGATAATACATTAACTTATTTATTGTAGGGGAGGAAAATTTTCCTCTACCCTTCTAGGTTCTTTTGGTTGGTCTGTTAGTTAAATTGACCTAAGAGTAACGAAAAGAAAAAATGATGTATGTACAGGAAATCCACAGAGACAATGAGAGGTTCCCTAACAGGCAAGCAGTTGAGGCTCATATGCCATTCTGAGCTAAGGAAAAAGGGGTGGGAGTGTGTAGTTTCAAGAGAAAGGAAGACAATTCACAAAAAGATGGAAAGAGCAAATATTTGGTAAACAAATGCTCACCTTGCCATTCAGAGACAGTAGACACAGAGAGGACTTTGAACAAATAGGCCCTGCTGGCTTCCCCCTAGCTTACCACACCTGGCCCATGTTTTTTTTAATCTCTTGTGATAGTTTTCTCCCTGTACCAGGTCATCTATCTAAATTATTTTAGCCAGTTAAGGCGAAGGTGAAAAACAAAACAAAACACCTTTTTCCTGAGTCTTTGTCAATGTCAACTTTGTCAGTCTTTGTCAACTTCAGGTCAGTGTAATTCGTATGCAAAAGGGACACTCGGGAGGAGGATTGCTCTGAGCCCCTTCAACATCAGGATGTTAGCAGAATCATTTTTACTCTTAGTAAAATATAATCAATAATAAAATATTCTGCCAACCCAGAAAAAATTCTCCCCAAAGAGAGACGAGACAACAGTTTTGTCACTGAATAATTGAAACCAGACTGTGATGCGTATCACAGGCAATCTTCTGAGACTGCAAAAACAGAAAGAAATCTCAGCCTTTTGTATAACCAGGAGATACAATCCATAGCCTGCATGTTTTCAGGATAAATGATAACCAGTTCTCACATAAGAGGACTTAATATCTGTCACACAGAGTTCATCCTACATCGGCCTGATAACTAGGGTGACAATCTGTGTTTCCTAAGTGCCTTTATCCAAATGAGAATTAAACTTCTCATATCTATAGGACAGGAGGTAGCTTTGCACCATCCTGAGAAATTCAGGCTTCTGTCCTTCTATGGAAATTGGGGATAGAGATGTTATCTTCTTTGATGATTTAGTTTCAAAGAGAGGGCAGCCAGGTCCTTGTGAAAAAAAGTTCCTAGGTTCTTCAACACTGGCAAGAGGCTTATTTAGCTTTCAAAAAGATGTACATATTGCTCAAAGGGGCAGGAAAAGAATCACAAATAAAAGTTTTCTAAAGCAAATTCTCTAAGCAAGGGGAGGGGAATGGAAATGTCTCCCTTTTTGCGCCAGGCAAAATTGTTTTTTTTTTTTTTTTAATCTGTGTTTACCCTTAGAGAAAGGGAGAAGGCACCTTATTACTTCTACGTGGAGGTGACCTCTAGGCATATATTCACTGGGTAGGGAGGTTCCTCCCCTGTAGATGGAGATGGGCATTCCTGTTCCCCACTTGTTCTCCACTGACACCACGGTAGGCATGGCTTCGCCACCACTGGTTAATGGTAGATGTCCTGACTCTCCCCAGTCCTCCTCTGACAACCCCTCAAAGGGGAGAAGCACCTCATTACTTCCCAGTGTGGGTGGAAGAACCAGCTCCTCACAGGGTCTCTACTGGCCTCTCCTTACTGACTGATAGAGATGGGGTCAGCTCCCTGTCTGACTCCTCTCTGGGGAGGGTGTTGGCTTTGTTATAGTCCCTCTGGGCTAGCCGCCTGGCCTCCCCATTCAGCCCTTGCTGGCACGAGTACAGGTGGGGCCAGAGGTTTTTCCGTAGTCTTTGCCTGGAGCAGAACCATTATTTTCTTCAAATTTCCTGTCTTGCTCAGCTGCTCCTTGCCTGGCCCTTTCACTGGAGGGCAGACTTTTAAAAAGGAAATATTTAATTTATTTGCCTGGATTGGGTCCTAGTTGTGGCAGGCGGGATCTTTCACTACAGCACACAGCCTCTCTAGTTGTGGCTCACTGGCTTAGTTTCTCCTTGACATATGGAATCTTAGTTCCCTGGCCAGGGATCAAACCTGTGTCCCCTGCATCCCTGAGGGGAGGCTTCTGTTGGCACTATTTTGGTCTGTACCTGTTGTTGGTGTTTCCATGCTACTGGGTTCTTCAGCTCCAAATGTGCATATATTAGGGAAAAGAAAACCCATCTTGCCCTTCAAAATTTTGTGTTCACTTTGTGTATACGCTATGGGATTTTAGTTGCACTTAGTGAGAGAAACAGGAGAAAGTACGTCCATTCCATCTTCCCAGAAACCAACGTCTCTCTGCATATTTTGAAAATAATAGCATGGAAGTCACTGTGTCATGAGAACTCAAAAAGATGTTACCAACATGCCAAACCCTTTACTTTCCTAACCACAAGTTTGTAAGGTCCATGAGGACAGGGGCTTCAAGTAGTACTCACTTTTAGTCAACTTCCATTTCTTCCCACAGTGAGAAAACAGAACATTTTTTTTCCCCCTTGTCTTTATAGTCAGATTTTTTCATGTCTGAAAGTGAATGTTAAATTGAAGCATAATAGTCAGGGCACCCAAACACTGCCCTTCCCATCAGGATAATTTGTAGCACTTTTGTCAAAAACTTAAGATAATTGTTAGATCAAAGAAAAAGTGCCCCCTTTTGTTTGATTCAAATTGCCTATTCCTTCTTTTACTTCAAGAAAGAATTTTAAAGGATTTCTTCTCTAAATTATAAAACAAGTCAAGTTAATGGTAATGATAGGGAAAGAATTTTTATTTCTGACTAAAAGAATGATAACTCATTTTTTTTCTTTAATGAGAACAGTAAGTAAAAGTAATTATTCTTGCATGCTTGCTATCTCATTTAGCATTGATACAAAATTCTCTCCAATAAACTCAAGTGGGTTTTTTTTTTTTTTTGCAAAGTTGGGCTTTAGCAGGATTATTATTTCCATTAGGCTGTGGAATTTGATTATTCAATCAACCTACTTCAATCTAGAAAAATCTCTTATGGCCCATTATTTTAAGGAACCTTCTTTTGTAAAGCACATGATTGTGAAAAAAAAGAAGAAAAAAAGAAAGACTATCCTCTTACTTTCCTTCTTCTTTTATTTTTAGTTTTAAATAATTCTTGTTGCAGTTCATGTGTAGTAAGCCTATTAAACACATTTATAGCCACAGTTATTCTAAGAAACTTGAAAAATAAAGATTAATATCTGATCCAAACTCAATCACTGGTCTGAGTATATCAAATACATTAAACTTCCTTTTCAGCATAGGAAAATATACTTTCACCAGAAGAAGTATACATCTTCAGGTCAAATTACTCTAGAGGGTTTTGGGTAAAACTTCAAAGATTTTTCCTATGAATAAATAGCCACATGAATCAAATTGAGTTTAGGAAGATAGATAGGTAGATAGGTACAATGTTGCAAAGGTATTTTCTAAAGTAAAATGTACTCTGCACCTTATTTTTCCTGAAATATATCTTCCCACAAATCATATTATATATGTATAATATATGTAATATGTTATATGTTGATATATGTTAATATATGTTAACATGTATATGTTAATATATGTAATTGTGCACATTTGTATGTGTACATGTTGAAGCAACAGTTAGAACCAGACATGGAACAATGAACTAGTTCCAAATTGGGAAAGCAGTATGTCAAGGCTGTATATTGTCACCCTGCTTATTTAACTTATATTCAGAGTACATCATGCAAAATGCCAGGCTGAATGAAGCACAAGCAGGAATCAAGATTGCTGGGAGAAATATCAATAACCTCAGATATGCACATGATACCACCCTTATGGCAGAAAAGGAAGAACTAAAGAGCCTCTTGATGAAGGCAAAAGAGGAGAGTGAAAAAGCTGGCTTAAAACTCAACATTCAAAAAACTAAGATCATAGCATCTGGTCCCCTAACTTCATGACAAAAGGGAAAAAGTGGAAGCTGTGACAGATTTTCTTTTCTTGGGCTCTGGTCCCATCACTTCATGGCATATAGATGGGAAACAATGACAGACTTTATTTTCTTGGGCTCCAAAATCACAGCAGATGGTGACTGCAGCCACGAAATTAAAAGATGCTTGTTCCTTGGAAGAAAAGCTATGACCAACCTAGACAGCATATTAAAAAGCAGAGACATTACTTTACCAACAAAGGTCCATCTAGTCAAAGCTATGGTTTTTCCAATAGTCATTTATGGATGTGAGAGTTGGACCATGAAGAAGACTGAGTACTAAAGAATTGATATTTTTGGAATGTGGTGTTGGAGAAGACCCTTGAGAGTCCCATGGACTGCAAGGCGATCAAACCAGTCAATCATAAAGGAAATCAGTCCATAATATTCATTGAAAGGAATGATGCTGGAGATGAACCTCCAGTATTTTGGTCACCTATTACAAAGGACTGACTCATTAGAAAAGACCCTGATGCTGGGAAAGATTGAAGGCAGGATAAGAAGGGGACAATAGAGGACGAGATGGTTGGATGGCATCACCAACTCAGTGGGCATGAGTTTGAGTAAACTCCAGGAGTTGATGATGGACAGGGAGGCCTGGCGTGCTGCAGTCCATGGGGTTGCAAAGAGTCAGGCACAACTGAATTACTGAACAACAAATATTTTGGGTGAGGGGAGGAGGTGTTCTAAGTAACACCATGGTCTAGAGTAGCTCTAGAAAGCTTATTATTTGGTTTTTTCTTTTCGATGATTAATAACTATCTCCCAGCTTGGTATTCCAAAGCTGATTGTGGCCTGATCTCTAATTCTAGTTTGTTTATAAAAATTGCTATTTCTCAACACTAGCATTGTTAAATAAGAAACCTACCTTCACTGACTGAATCAGCACAGGAACTTTTAATATGCATTAAATGGAAGTAACCCTGCAGGTCAAACTTATACTCACCCGACTATTCTATAGTGATACCTATCATTTTGGTTTTCCTTTTTAATCAAGTCAGGCTTTTATATATGTGTTGATTACATGATTTCCCACAGGACTGTTTTTTAAAGAGTTGAAAATTTTATTTTCACATTTCACAATACAAATGAAAATTACTTTTTTTTTGGGGGGGGGGTCGCATTACTTCCCTCCAAAACTACTCTCATTTTGATAGGAAGGGGGAACACGTTTTCCTTGTTATTCTCTTAGGAAACACCCCAAGTCACAGCACCATGATCTTCTGATGAAGATCATGCTTTACATAAAGCAAGTAATGTAAAATTGATATGAAGAGGCTCTCCAATCTCTTTATCTTTCTGGTCAGGTCTTTCCTCGCCAGGTGGGCACCATCATGAGACAGGCAGAAGGTCTCATCACTGGGGGCCCAGGCATCATGGGTATGTGGCTTCCCATAGGCAGCCTCATTCTAGGAGCAGGTCCCACTGGCATGATCCCAGGAGGAGAAGGGCTCATCATTGGCATCATGGGAGGGCCCCCCATGTGGGGTGCTAGCTTCATCCCTGGGCAGGAGGTCCTGGGAGACTGGGGGGAGGTGGGATCATTGCCCCTGCAGGAGGAGGAGCAGAGAATGGAATAGAAGGTATCTTTCCTTGTTGAAATAGCTGTTGTTTTATCAGCCAGGCCCTGAGCCTGCCCTTCTATGCATTTCTGATAGTAGTCCTTCACATTCTCTTCGTGCTTCCTACCACTGCAGTGTGTCTTTCTCACGGAGGCAGAATCGTGGGTGAGGAATGGATCACAGTAGTCACAATAAAACAGGCATGTTGCTCCGCAGGCCGTTGGCAGCTCTGTTCCCCATAGGATTGTATGTTGGGTGTTTTAGGGAGTGCCTTTCCTCTGCCCCAGATATACTTAAACTTCTGATAATGTAACTTAAGACTCTAATGGCCTCTGTAGTATAAAAATTCTGTGAATAGGAAGTAGAATATGTTTAGCTGCCCAAACTCACTGTAGCTCAAGTTTGTTCAGTTAGGTTGTCTATCATTTTTTTCTTAACAAGGGATGAAGTAGAGGACAAAGATATATATGTTGTTTAGAGTATACATGTCGTTTATATTAATGGAGATATGAAACATACATACTTAAGCTGTCACAGTATCTGTCTTAAGAGCAGTATGCTGCTGCTTAGTCACTCAGTCATCTCCAACTCTTTGCAACCCCATGGACTGTAGCCCCCCAGGCTCCTCTGCCCGTGGGGATTCTCCAGGCAGGAATACTGGAGTGGGTTGCCATGCCTTCCTCCAGGGAATCTTCCCAACCCAGGGATTGAACCCAGGTTTCCTGCATTGCAGTCAATTCTTTACCATCTGAGCCACCAGGGAAGCCCCAGCCCTTAATTTGTTCTAAAAGACTAAAGAGATCATTCCAGATTTGGATGACCCTAAGATATTTTCCATTGAAATGGGAGGCTTGTTATTAATATTCACAGCAATGCAATTGGCATGACCTTCTTTCCAAATAATGCAATTTTTCAGCTTTTTTCCATGCCGAGTTCCATGAAAAAGATGTCATATATAAGAGATAGTTATATAGACATTATTAGCATGGGGTTTGAATTTGACAGTATAAGGATGGTTTTGTACTAAATTTTTTTCATGAAATATAAACCTTAAATACTAACACTGAAAATATTAGAGAACATTTTAGTATAAAGGATAGTGCTAGACATATAACTAAAGCAAGAGAAGCATCCTCTTGATAAGATGCCTAGAATTCAGAATGTGCCTTTTCATCATAATCATGCTAAGGGTCATTGGAATTGAGTGTCTTGATGGTATCATCTGTAAAATGGAGTTAATGGCCCCTTTTCCTTACTTATCTCACAGAATATGGTGAAAGATAATAGAACTTTGCAAGTAGCCTTACAAAATCATTACACAAATAGAAAGTTTTACTATACCTATGTGGGAATATGTCCTTTGAAACACATTAAGGAAGAGAGTACCATATCTTAGAACTGAGGATACCATTTTATGCAGGTTTCCAAATGTATGACATGGCTGAAAATATTAATCTTATTTGTTATTTAATTTTGTAAGTGAGAATAATTTCTCACTTCTTTCTCATGAAAATATCTAAAATCCCTTTAACATTTCAGAAAATTTAAGTATTTATAATTTTTAATTTCAATAGAAACATTAATTTTCCCACATCGTTCCTCTAAAAGTTCAGTTTTACTTGGAAATGGTTTATCAGTGAATGACTTCTATACAGGGAAAATTTCTCTCCTACACATACTACTTTTAAGCACATTTTCTGAAGTCCATCAACTTGCAGGCCCCCTTCACCCTCTAATTCGATGATATCCTGGCAGACCTTTACCATTTTTCTCTGATCATAGAGAGAGCATTTTTCTCTCCAAGGCTAATCTCTTGATCTTGTTACTCTTTATCCTCAAGCTTTCCACTGTTCAATCCTGATCAAAGCTTTTCCAATGGTATATTGAGATCTCCGTGTTATGTGTTTTCATTATCTTCTATGATAGGAATTTAAGAAATGTGATGAGTAAATAATGGCCAAACTTGAAATTCTGATACTTGTCAAAAATATATATATATGATTTGTTTCACTAGTAAAGTTGCTTTATTATCTTTTTGATTTGTTAGTCTAACCCTACATACCATTAAAAATAAGCAAGAAATTGTGATGGGACAAATTTTGATGTCAAAATGTGTAACGCATACTTAAGGGTTAACTGTAGTAAGAAATATGTGAATGTTATAGGGAAAGAACAAAGCATTTTCGTTAAATGTACAAGAAGGTGGAAATAAACTGGGACTCAAATTCATTTCCTGTGTGGAAAGATGAACTTTACAAATGTAAATTATTTTATATATTTATTGTACAGTTAAAATCTCAATAAATATTGAGGTTTTCAATAATTTAAAATTAAAATTTACTAAAAATAAAAGCTGGATGGTCATATTCAATGTATTTTAAGTTGTTAAGGTGGGGATTTACCCTGCTGTTTGGTCGCTAAGTCATGTCTGACCCTTTTGTGACCCTGTAGTCTATAGCCCACCAGGCTCTTCTGTCCATTGGATTTCTCTGGCTAGAGTAATGGAGTGGGTTGCCGTTTCCTTCTCCAAGGGATCTTCTGGACCCAGGGATCAAACCCATGTCTCCTGCATTGGCAGGCAGCTTCTTTACTACTGAGCCATCAGGGAAGCCCAGGGATTTACCCTATCAAATATCAAATAACATTATAAAGCCACTGTAATTGAAATATGAGATATTAGGTTATAAAAGACATTAGACCTCAGAAATAGAACTAATAATTTCATATTTGACAGAGATGAGATCTATTCCCTTTTCCTTTCTAATGTTAGAAACCTATCTACACTTTTAATTTTTGAGTAGCTTCCCTCGTGGAGATTACCCGTTTTATTTTTATGTTTTTGAAGAGTCAATTTTTAATTAATTTATGAATTCAACCTTTTTCACATTTAAATTGATTTCTGTGTATGTATAAATATAAATAATTTTTCATCTTCTTTCATTGAATCTGTTGAATAAATTGTTTGCAAATTCTCTAATATAAAGTTTAGTTTCCTTTATTCCTTTTATTATATTGTCTGTTAAAAAGCTTTTAAAGGTATAAATGTGAAATTGAGAGTATATTTGGTTAATATCTCATGTTTTTCTAAGAGATATTTTAATTGTTTTCACTTCTAATACAACCTGCAGTTGCAATTGTAGTTTTGATTTTCGCTTTAAACCTAAGAGAATTGAGAAGTAATTTTTGTCCGTTGTTGGAATTTTTGTTATTTTTCTTTGATTGCCTTTTTTTGATCATTTGTCTGTACAAGATGTTCTTTTATGGAAGTCAATTAAATTATAATTATTTCTGTTATCAGTTTTTATTAATGAACTATGAAAACATGAAAAGAGATGAATTATCTATTAGGGTGGTATGTGGTTCAATATTTACTTTATTAATCTTGTTTAAATTCCTATAACTTAATTTTTGATTTTTATTTTTACTTTATTAAAAAACTGAGAAAGAATGTGTTGAGTTTTCCTACTAATGATGTATTTCTGTTTGATCATCATTGTATTTTTCAGTTTCGTTGTGTACACTTTGATGTTAAGTTATTCAGTTCCCAAGTTCTGTGACTGTGTTACTGGATATTTTATGTTTACTAAGATACACTTTTTTTGTGTGTGTTCACAACATGTCTGATTTTCTGTCTAAAATTAGTACTCTCGTTCCTGGAATTTTTGTTCTTCTTTGTTACTCTAATATTTGTTTCTACTTTTATTTTAAGTGATTTTCTTGTAAACCATATATATTAGAATTTTATTTTTCCTTGTAAAGTTATCAGAGACTTTTTACTGGAAATGTACCATGTATTTATTGCTATAACCCAAGATTATTTGCTTTATTTTCAACATTTTGGGAAATATGTGTACACCGTTTGAACTTTGTCACTTTTTTAAAATCACCTCTTTAATGAAATAAGAACAAAATTATATGTTTTAACTTTCTCCATAGTTAGGAGGAGAAATTTTGCCTACTTTTATTTTCCCTATTCTTTTCTTTTTAAATATGTGTATATAGAACTCTAAAATATTTTAAAATCATATTCTATTCTAAATCTTATTCTAGTTTAAGAATAATTTTTCACACTTTCAATGCTGTCGACACATCTTCAGCTATTTTTTTAGATTTAACTTTATAACTAAGCAATTTTGATATTTATCATAAGTTTGCGACCTAGCTCCCCACTCTTGAAACTTAAATAGCAAGCTACTTAAACATAGATGCAGATAGTATTTTAAAGAATGACACATAGATTTAATATTTTCTGAACTTTGACTTTTTCATAGAAACAATAATGGCCTAGGTATAAAATTTTAAATCCTAACGTTTTCCCCTGAGGAATAAGAAATATTTAAACCAAAAGAAGGACTATATGTGTGGAGTGAAGTCATGATATTGTTCTGTGCTAAAGGGATCAGAGTGAGTCCGTGTAATTCCACAGGGCAAAACCAAGATCAAAGGTAGAAGCTATATAGAAAGTTGGATGAATAAAAAAGTTGATCTCTTTAACACAGAGAGTGTTTTAAAGATAGAGGCAGAGCTGCCTTACAAAATCATAAAATGTAGTACAAGTTTTCTTCCAGTGACTTTGTGCCTCCTTCGTAAGATATTGTGCAGAGGGAATTTATACTAGATTGTTTTAAGAGTAGGGAACTTTCCCTTAGGTAGGTACCTGACTCAAAACTAGAGGATCCATCTCTTACTAAGGCTGGTACATTGTTTAGTGAATTGTAAATAGATGGAACCATTAAGATGAGACTTTACATAAACTGTGCTTTTATTTATTTTTGAGAAAAAAAATAAAGCCTTGTTTACGTTGGTTAATTAATTAATAGCCTGTTGCCATCATAGTGTCTCATGCTTTTGCTGCATGACGGATGGTGGAGCGGGCGTGGCTTGGGGAGGCGTGGCTTGCATTTCAGCCATTCAGTAGACGTGGCTCCTTTGCAGCTGTCTTTCTGTAGCCCTCCTTTGAATACCAGTCAGATGTACATATACACAATGGAGTGCTACTCAGCCATTAAAAAGAATACATTTGAATCAGTTCTAATGAGGTGGATGAAACTGGAGCCTATTATACAGAGTGAAGTAAGCCAGAAGGAAAAACACCAATACAGTATACTAACGCATATATATGGAATTTAGAAAGATGGTAACAATAACCCTGTGTACGAGACAGCAAAAGAGACACTGATGTATAGAACAGTCTTATGGACTCTGTGGGAGAGGGAGAGGGTGGGAAGATTTGGGAGAATGGCATTGAAACATGTAAAATATCATGTATGAAACGAGATGCCAGTCCAGGTTCGATGCACGATACTGGATGCTTGGGGCTAGTGCACTGGGACGACCCAGAGGGATGGTATGGGGAGGGAGGAGGGAGGAGGGTTCAGGATGGGGAGCACATGTATACCTGTGGCAGATTCATTTTGATATTTGGCAAAACTAATACAATTATGTAAAGCTTAAAAATAAAATAAAATTTAAATTTAAAAAACAAAAACAAACAAACAAAAAAAACTAAGCATCCATACTGCTCACACTGAAATCCGCGAAAGGATTGTAACCAGAGCAAAAGCCCTCTAGCGGAAGATCTGTTTGTAACTCGATTACATAGTATGTGACTATTAACTAGAGGGATTCTAAATAGTTCTTTTAGGAACCTTTTAATGTTTTTTTTTTAAATTGCTGAGTTCCAAATAATACTTGGTGGGTAGTCTAAATATTTAATGTTAACATAACAAAAAAGAACACCGCTTTTATTGTTAAACAACACATACCAACTACATAGAAGGGAACAACAGAACAACTATATCTGAATTTCCGTTTTAGAAAACTATCACTAAATGTGTAAACGTGCCATTCTCACTTAACTTATAGCTGAACCAGATAACGTGAAAGAACTTAGAGGAAAACAGCAAAGAAAAGCTGAACTTCTGTTTTATCCTTTACGTGGGCTCCTATTCTATGCACAGCAGGGTGATCATAGTTCATGGTATTAATAAAGCAGGACCAAAAGCTTACTAGGGTTTAAATATAGCCTGTGACCTCAGGGAATTTCTGGATTTTAGTTCTTGTTCTGCCAGCTCCTGTTAGATCTTTGTCAATTACCAGAGCTTCAAATTCCTTATCTGAAATTGGAAGGGCTATTGCATGTAATAATAATACCCATTGCTATATTGAGTACTTGCTATGTGCCACACGTTGTGCTAAGCACTTTATATGTATTATTTCATTTAATCTTCACAACAACCCATATGTTAGAGATGTGACCCAACTGATTCTACCATTAGAATGTTGGTCTGCCGGACAGCAAATCTATATACCTGAAAACAATATAAATCTTAAAAACCAAATCTAGGTCTAAAATTTTATGAGAAATTGGCCTTGGACTAACTAATGTCAATTACACATTGAATTCTCTGTTTCTGATGAAAACCACCAATGAGTTAATTAACCATACTGTTCCTGGGTCATTTGATTTAATTCTGGTCCTTAGGTTTAGTCTCCTCCATCATTCCTCTTTCTGTGGCTGCCTGTTTTGCTTTCTCTTATTAAGAAATTTTCATTTTCACTGCATTTAAACTGTCAGTATTATCCTTTATCTGGTGTTATGTTTAGCAAGTTAAACTATCCTCATAATTTTATCAAATTTCTAGAAAAGTCCTGTTGGTATTTGATCTGCATTGCATTTTAACATACACTGTAGTTTGAAGAAATTTGACATCTATAGCTATTCTTTAAATATTCAGTCTCATTGCACAGGAGTGCAATATATCCCTGTAATTATGTTGTTTTTTAAAGTAGTTCCCAATAATATTTGATATCCTTCAGTATATGTTTCAGTTCAGTTCAGTTGCTCAGTCATGTCCGACTCTGCAACCCCATGAACTGTAGCACCCTAGGCCTCCCTGTCCATCACCAACTCCTGGAGTCCACCCAAACCCATGTCCATTGAGTCGGTGATGCCATCCAACCATCTCATCCTGCATCATCCCCTTCTCCTCAGGCCCTCAATCTTTCCAAGCATCAGGGTCTTTTCAAATGAGTCAGCTCTTCGCATCAGGTGGCCAAAGTATTGGGGTTTCAGCTTCAACATCAGTCCTTCCAACCAACACCCAGGACTGATCTCCTTTAGGATGGACTGCTTGGATCTCCTTGCAGTCCAAGGGACTCTCAAGAGTCTTCTCCAACACCACAGTTCAAAAGCGTCTAACATATTCCTTCTTAATTTGTAGGTATCTTCTTTTTCTTTGCTACTTTCTTTCTCATTTATTGGCCCTTCTCTTTTCTTGATCTTCTCCCTATCCCATCAAAAGTAGATGTTAAAACACTTTTATCTTATAAAACCCTAGGTATAGGATTTCCTGTACCCTAATTGTGCTGTCTCATCTATCCCAATGATTGCAACTACCACCTGTACATAGATGACTTCCACATTTATATGTTAATCCAATCTATGTCTATAATTCCTTGTACTCTTCTCTACCAGGTACCATTAGCAATCCCAAACTCAAAATATCCAGAACCAAACTCATTATCTTATTTCTGAGGATAAATTCATACATTTGAATTCCATATTTTGCTTAATAGTATTACAATATGTATCCAAATTCAGAGTATTAGAGCCAGCTTCTTTCTCTCTTTTTCTATATACAATCTGCAGCCAGGTCTTTATGCTTTAAGTTCTGTGAAGTTTCCAGCATCCATCCCCTTTTCTCCACTGTCATAACCACTGTCAGAGTTCATGCTCTCCTGAAATCTTGTCTGGATTATTGCTTTGATCTTTAAACCTTTCTTTTTGTTTCCATCTTCTTTCCTGCCATCCCATCTAGCCTGATAACCATCCTGTTCTTCTTTCTATTGCACAGCATCATTTCAGTCTGTCCTGTAGTCAGGATGCTACAATAGTCCACAGTAGCTCCTTGCCTAACTCAGTACAAGTTCCTCAAATTAGAAGTTAAGACCCTTTTACTCCAGTTTCTTTGCATTCTTCCTTTCAGGTGATTCTAGTCTTCAAGCCATCACACTATCCTGCAACTGAACTGTTCACTTCTTTAGAAATACCTGATAATTTTATTCATCTATCCAAATTGGTCATACTGCAGCTGTTCCCCTGAATACCTCCTTGGTCACCTCTACCTAGTGAAGCCTATCTACTTTAAAAGTATATGATATCTCCCTCACCTCATACCTTAATTTTGGTAACGTCATGGTATAAAGGAATATTATGCTGTTTATGTACATGACTTTTCTTCATTTCTAGATTTTTCAGCTCTTTAACTGCAGGGATTGATCTTACTCATCTTTCATTCTACTCAGTCTTTTGTGCACATATAGAGTTCTCTAAATATTTATTAAAACAAATTATCAGTTCAGTGAGTTCAGTCGCTCAGTCATGTCCAACTGCAACCCCATGAACGGCAGCACGCTAGGCCAAACTATCCATCACCAACTCCCGGAGTCCATCCAAACCCATGTCCATTAAGTCAGTGCTGCCATCCAACCATCTGATCCCCTGTTATCCCCTTCTCCTCCTGCCCTCAATCTTTCCCAGCATCAGGGTGTTTTCCAATGAGTCAGCTCTTCACATCAGGTTGCCAAAGTACTGGAGTTTCAGCTTCAACATCAGTCCTTCCAGTGAACACTCAGGACTGATCTCCTTTAGGATAGATTGGTTGGATCTCCTTGCAGTCCAAGGGACTCTCAAGAGTCTTCTCCAACATCACAGTTCAAAAGCATCAGTTCTTCAGCGCTCAGCTTTCTTTATAGTCCAACTCTCACATCCATACATGACCACTGGAAAAACCATAGCCTTGACTAGACAGACCTTTGTTGATAAAATAATGTCTCTGCTTTTCAATGCTGTCTAGATTGGTCATAACTTTCCTTCCAAGGAGTAAGCGTCTTTAATTTCATGGCTGCAGTCACCATCTACAGTAATTTTGGAACCCAGAAAAATAAAGTCAGCCACTGTTTCTGCTGTATCTTCATGTATTTGTCATGAGGTGATGGGTTCCGGATGCCATGATCTTAGTTTTCTGAATGTTGAGCTTTAAGCCAACTTTTTCACTCTCCTCTTTCACTTTCATCAAGAGGCTTTTTAGTTCCTCTTCACTTTTCTGCCATAAGGGTGGTGTCATCTGCATATCTGAGGTTATTGATATTTCTCCCGGCAATCTTGATTCCAGCTTGTGTTTCTTCCAGTCCAGCGTTTCTCCTGACGTACACTGCATATACGTTAAATAAGCAGGGTGACAATATACAGCCTTGACATACTCCTTTTCTTATTTGGAACCAGTCTTTTGTTCCATGTCCAGTTCTAACTGTTGCTTCCTGACCTGCATACAGGTTTCTCAAGAGGCAGGTCAGGTGGTCTGGTATTCCCATCTCTTTCAGAATTTTCCAGTTTATTGTGATCCACACAAAGGCTTTGGCATAGTCAATAAAGCAGAAATAGATGTTTTTCTGGAACTCTCTTGCTTTTTCAATGATCCAGCGGATGTTGGCAATTTGATCTCTGGTTCCTCTGCCTTTTCTAAATCCAACTTGAACATCTGGAAGTTCATGGTTCACGTATTGCTGAAGCCTGGCTTGAAGAATTTTGAGCATTACTTTACTAGCATGTGAGATGAGTGCAATTGTGGGGTAGTTTGAGCATTCTTTGGCATTGCCTTTCTTTGGGATTGGAATGAAAACTGACCTTTTCCAGTCCTGTGGCCACTGCTGAGCTTTCCAAATTTGCTGGCATATTGAGTGCAGCACTTTCACAGCATCATCTTTCAGGATTTGAAATAGCTCAACTGAAATTCTATCACCTCCACTAGCTTTGTTCGTAGTGATGCTTTCTAAGACCCACTTGACTTCACGTTTGAGGATGTCTGGCTCTAGGTGAGTGATCACACCATCATGATTATCTGGGTCGTGAAGATCTTTTTTGTACAGTTCTTCTGTGTATTCTTGCCACCTCTTCTTAATATCTTCTGCTTCTATTAGGTCCCTACCATTTCTATCCTTTACTGAGCCCATCTTTGCATGAAATGTTCCCTTGGTATCTCTAATTTTCTTGAAGAGATCTCTAATCTTTCCTGTTCTATTATTTTCCTCTATTTCTTTGCATTGATCACTGAGGAGCTGAGAAAGGCTTTTTTATCTCTCCTTGCTATTCTTTGGAACTCTGCATTCAGATGCTTATATCTTTCCTTTTCTCCTTTGCTCTTCTCTTCTCTTCTTTCACAGCTATTTGTAAGGCCTCCTCAAACAAATTAAATGGACCCCAATTATAGGAATTGCTGGTTCAGACAAAGAAACAAACACCTAATTTTAATTAGATTCAGAAGGTGCCTTGGTTAAAATAAAACCTGAGGTATGCTGATTTCTTCATTTTGTCCTTACTTGACTCAAATTTTAATTTTAAGGTGAGCAGCTGAGAACCTCTGATTGCAAAATCCTGCATGTCAATGGGTTTTTCATTGTTAAAATGAGTTATTTGCTAGAAATGCCTCATTGCACCTAGGTATTTGATTCAAAGGCTGTGATTTATGACTTAGACTGGAATTTTATAGGAACAATGTCATATTACACCTGAAAATGTCATTTATTTTCATGCTGTATTTAAATTACACTTATACCAAGTTACAGCAATATTTAAAAAGTAATATTCAGTGCTTCCTTACATTTACCACGTTTTTTAATCAGAGTAGAACTGGGTTCAAAGTTACTGAATGGGGAAACAATTCTGCCACAAAAATGTAACTGTTGAATAATTAATCAAAGAAGAAATGTGTTCAGGCATATGGTTTTGTCTTTCTTTGTTGTGAGAATTTCATTTTTATTTTTGAAATGAATATATTCATGCCCCTGGATTTTCCCTTTTGAAGTGGGATTCATAGCATATCTCAAAACTAAACCCATAGTACATTTTACAGAAGGTAATATAGATACAATTTTCTGATGAATGTGAAGTGTATTTTTCCAAAATGTATTTAAACTAGAATATTTGGAAGTGGGTATGCTTTAGTGTATTCTGGAGGAAATAAGCAATCACTTAAAATAGTGGATAACTGGGTATAGTAGTGAGTGTAAAATAAAGTTGAGATAATCAAAGTGCTTCCTGACTCTATAAGAATGATCAGGGATTAATTTTCAGCATTTATTCTTTTTTTTTATGTTGTGAGACAAAGCATTGAATATGTTAGTTTCACCCTTTGTCCAGAAATAGCTGTAGTTCACATTGCCTGCATTTTTTAATTCAGATCAATAAGTGGGAATTTTAATATCCCCCTTTATTACTAGTAATTTTTTAAATTCCCTGAGTATTTCTCACTTGACTGCAAACCACAAAATAATATGCTTTCTTCATAGATTGTGTCTCTGATCCCCACATTTCTACCCACTCCCAGGCAGAGATGACGGAAGCAACTTAGCAGGCACGCACACCAATTAGGAGAAACAAATGTGTCATAATGCATAATTTTTGTTTGTTTCTGGGAGGTCTTTTTCCTTTGAAGTGGCAGCATACTTGTTTGTCTTATTTGTTTTGCAATAGAGGTATAGATTTAGCGAGGAAGCAGTGGCATTCACCTCTATTTTCCTGGAGATCAGTTGTAGGTGTTTATGAGGTATGTGATGGTGATTTTATGGGTCAGAAATCTAGGATTTAGATACCTTATAGACAGGAGCAATCTAACCAACCCATGTAGGAACTGAACTTATAACCAACAAAACAAACGGGTGAACAAGCAATAAAAAGATCAAGTTGGTTTGAAAAGTAAAAGCTTCAACTCTTTTTAGGTCATGTTCAGAGCTTCTAGTCAAAACCATTTCTAAACACAACTCCAAATAAGTCTAGTGTTTTTAAAATATTCATAGTAGTATTTTATTCACTAATTTGTACCTATCGGGATGAGTACGTGCTTTGTATTACTGATGCCAAGAGTGCCTTGTCCCGGAGAATTTCATTTTGTATGATAGAAGACAAATGAACAGCAAAATGATTTTATATGGTTTACTATTCTGAAAAGCAGTGTTACATTTTTTTAAAAGTATTCCATAGCTAAATAAGTCTGGAAAACATTGTGTTAACATTCAGTCAGGCTTTTTTATTTTTTCTTCTTCCTTACAAAAGTACTTAGATTTCAACATTTTAATCTTTTTTTTTAACATCTTCATTTTATTTATTTTTGTAATTTTTTTTTTAACTTATCTGCCTGTTGAGTCTTAGTTGTGGCACATGGAATCCAGTTCTCTCACCAGGAATGGAGCTTGTGCCCCTACATTGGGAGCACTGAGTCTTAACCACCCATCTGCCAGGAAGTCCCTAATATTTTAATCTGCATTGTGAATCTATTAGAGGAAAATATGGTGTGTGGCCTTTCATAATCTAATTAGTCTATGAAAACTTTGTACACAGTACGTATCAGCTCCATTTGTTCTATAGAACACAGTTTGAGACGGATTATCTATAATATGCATGTGTGTGTGAGTTGCTTAGCCATGTCCGACTGTTTGCAACCCCATAGACTGTAGCCCACCAGGCTCCTCTGTCCTCCACTATCTCCCAAATTCATGTCCATTGAGTTAGTGATGCTGTCTAACCATCTCATCTTGTACCAACCCCTTCACCTTTTGCCTTCGATCTTTCCCAGGATCAAGGTCTTTTCCAGTGAGTCAGTTCTTCATATCAGGGGGCCAAAGTATTGGAGCTTCAGCTTCAGCATCAGTCTTTCCAGTGAATATTCAGGGTTGATTTCCTTTAGAATTGACTGGTTTGATCTCCTTGCAGTCCAAGAGACTCTCAAGAGTATTCTCCAACACCACAGTTCAAAAGCATCAATTCTTTAGTGCTCAACCTTCTTTACTGTCCAACTCTCATACTCATACATGACTACTGGAAAAACCACAGCTTTGACTAGATGGGCCTTTGTCGGCAAAGTGATGTCTCTGCTTTTTAATATGCTGTCTAGGTTTTTGTCATAGCTTTCTTTCCCAGGAGCAAGCATCTTTTAATTTCATGGCTGCAATCACTCTCCACAGTGATTCTGGAGCCCAAGGAAATAACTCTGTCACTGCTTCCACTTTTTCCCCTTCTACTTGCCATAAAGTGATGGGACCAGATGTCATGATCTTAGTTTTTTAAGTGTCAAATTTTAAGCTAGCTTTCTCACCCTCCGCTTTTATCCCTGTCAAGAGGCTCCTTAGCTCCTCTTCACTTTCTGCCATTAGAGTGGTATTATCTGTATATCTGAGGTTGATATTTCTCCCATGAATCAGACTCTTGAGAGTCCCTTGGACTGCAAGGAGATCCAACCAGTCCATCCTAATGGAAATCAGTCCTGAATATTCATTGGAAGGACTGATGCTGAAGCTGAAACTCCAATACTTTGGCCACCTAATTAGAAGAACTGACTCATTGAAAAGACCCTGATGCTGGGAAAGATTGAAGGCAGGAGGAGAAAGGGATGACAGAGGATAAGATGGTTAGATGGCATCACCAACTCGATGGACATGAGTTTGAGCAAGCTCCAGGAGTCGGTGATGGACAGGGAAGCCTGGCATGCTATAGTCCATGGGGTTGCGAAGAGTTGGACACGACTGAGTGACTGAACTGAACTGAACTGAACCTTGATTCAAGCTTGTGCTTCATAAAGCCCAGCATTTCTCATGATATGCTCTGCATAGAAGTTAAATCAGCAGGGTGACAATACACAGCATTGTTGTACTCCTTTCCCAGTTTTGAACCAGTCCCTTGTTCCATGTCCAGTTCTAAGTGTTGCTTCTTGACCCACATACAGTTTCTCAGGATACAGGTAAGATGGTCTGGTATGATCATCTCTTTAAGACTATAAAAAGTATAAACACAAAATTCATAAGAAAAGCCACATATCTAGGCTATGTTTCATGATAGCTTTTTGAAGCATGTTAAACTTATTTGCCAAAACAGAACCATAATATAATCTTGAGAAAGGTCTATGTGACACGTTTCCTGTAGGAAAATTTTAATTTAAGGAATATGTTTTCACATTGCCTCCAACAAGAAAAATAAATATATTGACAATTTGACAGTGATAATATGAAATTTTACTTGGTACTATTTTTCCTATTATGAGACCTTAAAAAAAGAAACTCTAAAATAAGGAATAAGGCAAGCCTATTTATCATTTTGAAATATAAAGGAGTATAACCTGAGCCCCAAGTTAAACATCCATTCTTTATGTAGGCTGAAGAAAGAGGAAGTGTGAGGAAAACAGCTAGTGGTTCTGAGTATTAAGCTTCTTGAAGGCACAGATTATTTATTTTCTACTTCCCTTCTATATGCCCAGGGCCTACGAAGGTACCTGGTGCATATAAAGTCATCCAAAATATTACTTTTCTACTTCAGTGGAATTTCAAGAATTGTCCTGGGGTACTTAATAAGATGGGGCCACTGACTTGCCAGTAGCCCTTGGGTCAGGTCATCTTAACTCTGCAAAAGCCAATCCATTGTAGATGCCACCAGGAGACCTGAGTGTCTGCCTGCTTGACTCCAATGGCATTCAGAGAGGTAAATGATTAGAACTCTGGTAAATGGTCACCAGTGAAGAAAAGTTTCAGGTTGTCCAAGCCAATGTGCAAAGTGTAGTCAAAGGATATTTGAAATAAGTAACAATCAGAAGTAGAAACCTGATCCTGTATCTGTAATGATAAATGATCTACCTGTGAAGTGATGGAGGCTCAAGGCAGACTTCAGCCTGCAAAAGGGAAAGAGAGGACATTAATCTATCAGGATCTTATAGTCCTCACCCAAGGTCCTGGAGAAGGTAGAGTTGTGGCCAAAGGTATCAGGGTATGAAATGATAGTAGAAAACTAGAGGACATTCTTATTTATCTCTGTTCTTCATGGCGGTGTATGTGCAACTCAGTTCAGAACAGCCTTGGTTTTGATGACCTTGGGAGAGCAGATTTTCCAGCTGGGAAGCTGATTGGCCCCTATTGTCAGATTGGGTTCCAGGAAGATTCAGTCTGCATTATAAGTGCATACCTAATCAGCTTTAGTACTTCAGTTTTCTTTGAGTCAGCCTGGTCCACTATTATAATGGAAAAAACTGAAAATTCCAGATTAAATTATTAACTTTGCATAGGGTTAGATATCATATTGGAGAAGGCAGTGGCACCCCACTCCAGTACTCTTGCCTGGAAAATCCCATGGACGGAGGAGCCTGGAAGGCTGCAGTCCATGGGGTCGCGAACAGTCAGACATGAATGAGTGACTTCACTTTCACTTTCCTGCATTGGAGAAGGAAATGGCAACCCACTCCAGTGTTCTTGCCCGGAGAATCCCAGGGACAGGGGAGCCTGGTGGACTGCCATCTATGGGGTCGCACAGAGTCGGACACGACTGAAGCGACTTAGCAACAGCAATAATAGATATCATATATCAGAACCAGAGCCCAGACTCTAGTCTTCAGATATAGATATACATACTTGTAACTCTGCCTTCACCTTTGTCCCTTTCCACATTAGCTCTTATGTATAGTCTCTATTTTAGACTGCTTTAAGAATAGATCTCCTTCCTCTTTTTCCACACCATTTCATTAGGATATGTAGTTTACTCATCACCTCAGTCTCATAATAAATAGATAATTATCTTATTTTTTTCACATGTGTACCTTATACAAAAAGTAACAAAAAGACCAGCACAAAATAAGATAACCCATCTTTCAGTGGTCACATATTCTTTTTTTCCTTGTTAATCTCACACATTGAAAAGAAGTTCCTGTTTCACATACTCATGTATTTTTCTTGGTATCTGAGAGCTGAAATATTAGAAGGCGGTCTTTTGGTCCAAGATCCATTATTATCACCAAATATATTTTAGGATTCAAAATGTGAAGGCTCTTTTGGACATCAGGGCAATAAAGGAGATTATAAAATGTAGTTTGAGAAAATAAGGACACTAAAAGAAGGAAAATATCTCAAGAAAAACTGTTCCCAGGACTTTGTTTTAAAACACTGATTTTCCTATGGTGGTGTTTGCTCATATAGAGGAAAAATGCGAAAAGTATTCTGTGCAGAAGTATATGAACCAAACTGTTACATTGGGAAAATGTGCATAAACATTTTCACCTTTCATTTGCCATTTTCTTTTTAAATCTCAAATTTTCTTTTAAAAATTTTTAATAGTATACCCGAGTATTACTCCAGATAGACATAGGAACTATTTCACTTAGTGTTAGCTTAGTGTTATCAATTTTACTGGGATTTCCTATTTCAGAAGTTTACCCAAAATAAGGTGTTGTGGTTTTAAAAATAATTGTATAAAAACAATACATCACTCAATTCATTTATATTATGTACTATATATAGTAGATATGTATTATATGTACTATATATGTATATTATGATCAATTTAAGGACATCAGCACCAATGATTCATGTAACTGTATTAATATCTATTTATTTGGCCCTTCTCATTAATCAAGCCAGGGATCAAACCTGGGTCTCCTGCGTTGTAGACAGATTCTTTAGCATCTGAGCCACTAGGGAAGCCCAGAACAATCATATTGTATTTTTAATACCATTCTCTGTTTATAAAATGCAAAAAAAAATCATATGAATTCTTCCAAATATCTTTTTCTCTTTTGTATTTTGGAAAATTTCTCATTTTTTGATCCACCTGTTCAGAATGAATGATGTGTTATTTTAAAGGTGGCAAACTATGAAATACAGCAACTTTCATAATGATCATAAATAAGCCATTTGAGTTCTAAAAATATTGCTGCCAGTGGAATACTTTATTGGGGTTTAATTTTAAAATCCCCATAGAAAATATGCTGTATTCCATAAAAACTAAAAAAATGAATGTTTAAATATATATGCAGGTAATTTTTTTCTTTTAATTTTGCATTCTGAACCCACATAGCTATCCTAGCTCTTCAATTTCTGTTCAGGAGAAGTTCATCTGTAGGAGTGTTTATGTTGTCAACGCAGCAATCATATTGAAGAAAGACATTTTACAATGCAATCACCTTTGCAATTGCCATTTCTGCAGTGATGGCTATCTAAGCGAATTATGTCACAGTCTTTTTTTCTTCCCTTTCTTCATTTAACTACTTGATAGCACTTTTCTACTAAACCCCTCCTTCTAGAATAATTGAAATAATATGCCAAGAACATTAGAAATCCCCACAAAAATTCCAAATTTTATTTTTAAAGGTCTGAAATGTCATCCTAATAGAAAATGTCATCTGCAGAATCCTGAATTAGAGAAGCCATCCATGGGTTGTGGACTATGGGGCCACATTTATTTATTTTGACTGTTATGGATATAATAAATCATTCTAAAATAATGTTGACATTTGTGCATTCTGCTAACATGGCAGTTTAACAGCCTGCTCCATATACTGCTGCTTGAGTTAAGGATTTGCTATCACATTTTCCAGCTTAGTTCTCCCAATCTTAACACAGCAGACAGTGGTAATGTCAACTGCAGAAGTGCCAAGAGAGAAAAAGATGGATAATGTATTCATATTTATGGGCGATTTTAAACTTCATGCCATTGAGCACATTTCTCTGAATGGCTCTTCTAGCTCACAGCTTTTGCTTCTTTTCTCTGTCTTTGGGCTACATGAAGGCTTTTTTCGCTTTAGGTATGGCTTTCACTTTGATTTAATCCTGCTCTCTCTGCCCACCAACAGGAACACAGAATGCATTAGCAAGAAAGATATCATAATTGAAATCAATACCATGACTTTGAAGAGTGTTTCCATGATGAGTTCTGGTCCTGTGTATTTTATATGCTGCCATAACCATGTTGATGTAATGGATTAGACATTTCCATCAATTCAGTCCATACCACCCCCTCCCCTCCACACACACAGACACACTAGCACAATGCTTAGAAACATTTCTTTTAGACTGAATTTATTGTTCAGCTCTTGGACTGCCAGTTGTTTGATTAGACTGAACCATTCAATACATAAAAAGAAGAGATGTACTTGTTCTTCAGGTCAAAAATGTGATTCAAGCACCACGGTGAACACTTTGTCTGCCTTCACTATAAAAGTACTAATTCAGATGTGCAAATGAGCATATATTTCCATTTCTGATTGCTATTTGCATGACATTTCCCCCCTTGACTTCTAATCATTGTTGACTCCTGAAACCTTCTTGGCCGTACTTGACTGCCCATATTTTCCTCCACTAATTCATTAGGTGAGCTTTTTCTAGCACTTTGCCATTCTACCATGTGCCGATCACTCAAACACAAACTTTGAAATTTTGCAGGTGTGGAATGAATTGGGGTGATGACCTCTGTGTGTCTTGTTTTCCTGTAGAAAACATGTGTATGAAATTCTAAAGAAGGACCTTAATACTGAATACCAAAGCCAGACAACCCACCTCTGAAATTGTCTTCTGTGAGTTTTTCTAGTAACATCCTGGCCTTGGTAGTGGAGAAGCAGCCATAGTAGCCACACTTAGGATGTCCTAACTTTCTTACAAACAACCATGATAAGAATTTGGCATTTCCTGCAGAAGAAAGAGAATTTTTGCTTAGAAAATTCTCCATAAAAAGTACAGTAGTGATGCATACCAGATCCCTCTGGTGCTCACATTTTTTTTTTTTTTTAAATTTTCTGTGCTGGGTCTTCTTTTTGTGACCTTTGATTGTCCATGACTTCCTTGAATACCTGCAAAACTTCAACAATTGTCAGATGTCATAAGAGTAGATTTCTAGACAAAGGGAATGTCATAAGCCATTAGCATTTTTTAATCCATTGATTTTATGCATGTGAATATAAAGGAAACCTTAATCAAGATGAGTTTATTTGCTACTATGGATACCAATGAGCTTCCCAAGTGACGCTAATGGTAGAGAACCCACCTGCGAATACAGGAGATGTAAGAAGACATAGATTCAATCCCTGGGTCGGGCAGATCCCCTGGAGGAGGGCATGGCAACCCACTCTAGTATTCTTGCCTGAAGAAACCCATGGACACAGAAGCCTGGCACACTACAGTCCATATGATTACAAAGAGTGGAACACAAGTCAAGTGACTTAGCACACACACATGCAAGGATACCAACATATTTTTCTTAAACTTCTATCTTTAGCTCTTGCTTTCTCTAAATTAACATTTGTATTCTGTCTAATATCTCAAAGTTCTGTTGAAATTAGGAAAAATATTTATTTTTTTCTTTTTGTTCATTTTGCTTTTCTGAATATAAATGTCAAGCATAATCTTTCAATCTCTCACAAGCACATTTTAAGTGTATACCTATAACAAATCGTAAAATGCTGTCCTTTTTTTTTTCAGTCTTTATGACGTTTTAATTTTAAAGATGAAATTTATTTCAAAAGTTCTTATATAAACCAATCATGAATAAACTTTTATAATGAACTTCTCAAATCTTTTTACTATCTACCTTTCTGGCTCAGCTGGTAAAGAATACGCCTGCAATGTGGGAGACCTGGATTCGATCCCTGGGTTGGGATGATCCCCTGGAGAAGGGAAAGGCTCCCTACTCCAGTATTTCTGGCCTGGAGAATTCCATGGGACTGTATAGTCCATGGGGTCACAAAGAGTCAGACATGACTGAGTGACTTTGACTTTCTTCTTGGGATAGCTTTGTTATAATACTATTACATTTCCTTTTTTATTCAAATGAACTGTTTTCAAGATTAATGATTATTAGCAAATCTTGATGCAAGATAAACACGATACTATAAAATTACCATTTCCTATCAACTATCTAAAGTAAAAAAGTATTTGGTACTGAGTGTTCTTATGTTCAAATTCTAAAAGTAATTTTTAGTCCCAAGGGAACTTGGTACTCCAAGACTTAAAAAAAAAATTTTAATGATATTTACATAATATATATATTTTTAATCACTAAGTTCCTCCTCATCACTGAAGTATGTGCTTTTCTTTATCCTTGGGCGTCTTGAATCATCTGATGTTGAAGGACCTCCTGAACTGGGTTTCCATTTTTTTTGTTCTTCTTCAATTTTGGCTTGCTGGAAAGCTATGGCCTGACTGAGGCTGTCAAGAGCAGGATCTTCCCCTTCATCTTCACTTTCTTCTACTTCTTCAATTTCTTCTTCTGGCTCAGGAATTTTCTTTTTTTTCTTTTTCTCTTTCTTCTTTGGAGGTTCTCGTTCTCCAAGCATATTTTTAGGGCAGGCATAACTTAAGTGTGCACTTTCCCCCATTCATAACACTTAGATTTATCAAAGTAGTTTCGTCTTCGGATGAACTCAGCTGCTCTTCCATTGTCAATAGCAATGCTTGCTTTTATCACTCTACCAAATAACTGTTTGTTGTTTATTGCCCGGGTACAGTTTTGTGCAGAGTCTTTATCCAAAAATAAAATAAATGCAACCCCTTTACTCCTTCTGGTATCTTTATCTTTCATTATAGTAACCTTTACAACTTTGCCATACTTGGAAAATATCCGATATAAGTCATTGTTGGTCAGGGAAAAGGGCAGATTGGATACATACACTGTGCTTTTACTTGGGGCCAATCCACCACTCATTTCTTCAAGTGGGGTGGGCCCGGGGGGAGGGCCAGAAGAGCGCGAGCCCTCAGCTCACTTGGGGCTCAACCCCCAGCGTTCGTCGCTCCTTGCAGCTGGCATCACGGGTCCCGGGAGGGGTCAGGCGCAGGAGACGAGAACTGTCGTTTTTTTTTAAGTATAGGCATTAAAGGTTGAATCAGGAAATGTTGCATATTTAGAATGTTTTTGATAATCACAAAATGCAAGCTAGAGGATATCTATTTTTTCCATTAAGGTTTCCCTGGTGGCTCAAGGGTAAAGAATCTGCCTGCCAATCCGGGAGATGTGGGTTCAATCTCTGGGTTGGGAAGATCTCCTAGAGAAGGAAATGGCAACCAACTCCAGTATTCTTGCCTGATAAATGTCATGGGCAGAGGAACCTGGTAGGCTACAGTCCATGAGGGTTGCAAAAGGATTGGACATGACTTAGCGACTAAACAACAATAACGTAATGGGGATATTGTTTCCACACACTCACCCTGCAGTGTTGATGGTAGGATTATTTAAAAGCCATTGTCGAGAGGTAAATGATTCCAGTACTACACAGATAATAAATGCATGCATGCAATGCTTAAAATAAATGAACAACTCTAGAAGATACTTAATATAAGTGGTTCCTAGGAGAAGGCAATGGCACCCCACTCCAGTACTCTTGCCTGGACAATCCTATGGACTGAGGAGCCTGGTGGGCTGCAGTCCATGGGGTCGCACAGAGTCGGACACGACTGAAGCGACTTAGCAGCAGCAGCAGCAGAGATGTTAATTTTTACTAAGTAATTGAAAAGTGGGTGTTTCTAAACTGAGGTAATAATTTTACTTTTATTGACAAACAGAAACAAGAGGAAGTTTGTGTTTGTTACACAAATAGCCTCTGCTGCCTTTAAACAGAAAAAACCCAAACTACAGCAACAACAAGTAGAACCCAGGAACAAACAATGTATGTGTTTCTTAATAAGTCACTTTTCTGTCACTAGCTGCTATATAAATTCTCAGGAAACCAGGCAGAATAAAGGTATGCTGATTCATTTCATTTTTTTGTGCTTATCTGTTTATTTTCCTGAAGTTGTTTGATCACTCTGGCTTTTCATTTTCCATATCTTTATGGCTGTATGGACTATTTCTGAAGATTGGCTCAATATATCAGAACACCATCTCTCCTGCCTTGTTAAGTTTCCTCCAGAAAAACAGTTCTTAAATAGCTTCCCTTCCCCCTTTATTGAAGCTTATCCAACAATTGAACTCTCTAGGAACTTTGAAAAAATGAAGCTGATTAAATGTTTCTGCAGTTTCACAGGCCTGTCTGTATCTTGGAATGTTCAAGATGAGAATCTGTTGACATGGATAACTAATAACATATAAGTGTATCTTCTGTGCTTTGCTTAAACATGTTGTTGCACAGGCAAAGCTTTTCATGCAGCATCAGATTCAGTTTAACCATGAAGGAAAATATTGCAGAATGAATGTTCAATGTCTGTATTTTGTTTGCACAGCCATGAGTCTACAGATATGTATGTGTATATGTTAGGATGTGACACAAGAGTTTTCTAGTTAAGTGTCTTCTGTGATTTGTGAATAGACAAACTCTTTAATAAACAAATTTGTTCATATTCCCATTGAAATTCATTTAGTTCAATGCTGCCCAATAGACCTTTCTGCAGTGATGAAATTATTCTGTATTTGTACTGTTCATTGCAGTAGCCACTAGCTCCATGTGGCTTGTGCACGTGGCTTGTGACTAGTGTGACTGAAGATCTGTATTTTTAAATTTTATTTTATTGAGTTAAATTTAAATAGCCACTTATAAAGGTAGCTGTTGCTTTGGACAACTCAGAGCTAGTTGATATATGAATTCAACTTGACATGATTAAATCATTATTTTGTTCAGAGTGTACATGTAGTCAAGTACCTTCAGCACCTCAGAGCTAAAAGAGGATACACGACTTCTCCCCTAAATCCAGTTCATGAACACATTGTGTATGAACAGAATGAAGCTAGTTATATTAATAAAGGGAACGTACAGGAGACCATACCAGAGAGTAGTTCAGGGTATGCACCTTAGAGTATGACAGACTTGAGTTCAAATCCTGTCTCTGACCTGCACTTGCCCTATTATCTTAGAGAAGACATTTAAAGGTCTCTGAGCTTCCATTTTCTAAGTTATAATTGGAGCTAATAATAATGAAATCAAGTCTATACAAAACTTAACACTCAACACAGAGAAGTGACGATGGTAAAGGTGATCCTGTTCATGATAGTGTCCCCTTCATACATTCAGACTTATTTAATCCCATTACTTCTATTCAAATACGTCTACATTTCTCAGATGAGACAACTAAAACTCAAAGTCACTATATTCAAAATCACTTAACTAATCCAAAATTTAAATTATAAGTCTAATTCTAAAGACCTCATTCTACTACTTACTTCTTTTTAGTTCAGTTCAGTCACTCAGTCGTGTCTGACTTTTTGCAACCCCACAGACTGCAGCACGCCGGGCCTCCTTGTCTATCACCAACTCCCGGAGCTTGCTCAACCTCATGTCCATCGAGTCAATGATGCCATCCAAACATCTCATCCTTTGTCGTCCCCTTTTTCTCCTGCCTTCCAGCTTTCCCACCATCAGGGTCTTTTCCAATGAGTCGGTTTTTCGCATCAGGTGGCCAAAGTATTGGAGTTTCAGCTTTAGTAACAGTCCTTGCAATGAATATTCAGGACTGGTTTCCTTTAGGATTGATTAGTTTGATCTCCTTGCAGTCCAAGGGACTCTCAAGAGTCTTCTCCAATATCAACAGTTCAAAATCATCAATTCTTCAGCACTCAGCTTTCTTTATAGTCCAACTCTCACATCCGTACACAACTACTGAAAAAACCATAGCTTTGACTAGATGGACCTTTGTGGGCAAAGTAATGTCTCTGCTTTTTTATATACTATCTAGGTCTTTCATAGCTTTTCTTCCAAGGAACAAGCATCTTTTCCAATTAGACCTTCCTGCCAAAAGTCTAAACTTTTATTCTTAACTACAGGTTTGTCACCCTGAAGGTGATCTAAGTCACATTTAGGGATGAGAATACTAAGTAGGTTGTTGACCTCAGCCTTTAAAATAGGATTACCAAGGAAGCAAAAAAGGAAGAAAAGACTAAAGCAAACAACAAAGAAATATGGGGGAGTAACTCTCTCTGAATCTATATTTGAAGAATATACATTTCCTACCTTCTGAAAGAAGGTGAATGGCAGAGAGAAAAAAGAGAATATAAGTCACACAAATATGAATGACTTGTCCTTAGGGTTCAAGCCCTACCTGGCTCTACTTACCTATTTCAAACAATAAATGCAACAAAAGTTTCATAAAATATGGGTTCCCACCTTTCAAAAAGCATAACTCTAACTGATGTGTTCATTACCATCATTTTATCAGGCTAGACTAATCAAATTAACAACTTTTTCTTTGCTGGAGTAGGGATAGGGAGACAAAAGCCTGACTGCAAAAGAGACCAACAGTTCCCTTTTCCTATGTTTAAGTATGGCAGAAAGACTTTGAAAGCACACCTTCAAAATTATTCTACTACCTGAGTGGTAGACCCTTTGATAGATGCTCCCTAGAGGTGAAGGAGATTTGTGTTATGACTCAATGCCAGGAAATACAACTGCCTTCAAACTAAAAAAAAGAAAAAAACAGAGATGGAATTGACATTTTCCTGGTAAATCCAAATAATCTAGGTCATGATTCCTAACTGGTGAGTAACTGACTCCTGCTGGGATATAGTAATTAATTGCAAGAACCCATTGATTAATAATATATTTGTAGAGACTTGATTGGTAGACAGAATAAATAAATATTATATAAGCTGCATATACATGTTGCAAGGTTTAAAAATACACATATGTGGTTTAATTGCAAAGATGGATTGATTTTAAACAGGAAATTCAGAGTGCTTGTGAAATTATGCATTTTCTCAACCACCATCAGAGAAATACAAGCAGTGGCGTCTTGGGAGAATCTATATTATTCAAAGTCTGTCATGAAAATAATACCATACTGAAGCTCAGTTCCTGGCTCCATATGGCCTTCCCAAGACCTTCTGGGAATGATGCTTCTTTCTTGGTTATGTGATATTTACTCTTGCATTTAAACTCTCTAACTGGATAGAAGCCTCATAAAGAAATGAATTTTTTTTTTAAATTTTTGTTCTAATACCAAAAAATAGTCACAGAAACAGTATCTAGAACACAGAGATGAGTTCATAAAACCCTGCCAATTCTAGAGCTACTGATTCATTTGTCTACTCAAATTTTATAGAAGTGTGGAAGCTTGAATTCAATTTTATTAAGGACATACATACAGTCCTTCCACTTAAAGTACTATGGGTCTTTATTTTTTTCTTTAGAAGAGTTTTATAAAACTTGCTGTTGATTATAGTATCACAAAACATTTATTGTATCTCTCAGCTTATTAGCTCATATGGATAACACCTATTATAAAGAAAACCAATTTTTAAAATTCTTTCAACTAATTTCCATGAATTAACAATATCCCATTAAACTGATAGAATTCAAGGATAGAAAATAACACAATTCCCAATTACTCTATTAAGTTCTACTTTAGAAATCTGTGGTCCAGTGACTACTAAAGTGTAGGGAAATTGTTCAAATTGTTGTCTTCAGCTTTTTTTGTTTATTTATAATCTACTGATTCAATGCCTAAAGTCACTGAGAAACACAGCTGGAGATGTAGCCACCACCAAGAACCCAAAGCCATTAGAACTTGAAAAAACATTGAAATAATTGGGCCTTGAGTTTAGTACAAACAAGTTAATGTGATCTCATGCCATACAGAACATGGATTGTTTCTGACTTTATAGAAGGAACAAAATTCATTCAGGATTTCTTTTTGTTTGATTAAAATAGCTTTAGAGTAAGCTCACTGGAAGTTCTTTTGAATTATTTATGCTTATAGCCCTAAAGCTAAGTAGATAAGTTGTTGGAATTTTTTTTTTTTTAATGTGAATAGCTTTATAGCTTGTCTTCCCATGATTATAAACCTGAGAGGATGAATCTGTTTTCTTATCAGTTGAAGTAAAATATAAAATACACCAAGGTGTTCATTTACTAAAATATTTCCATTACTTATTAATCAAGCCACACCATTATTTCACCATACTCCTGAAATGTTCTAGAATTGTTCTGATTGTCTATAAATGTACTCTTTCTGAACAGTAAATTTATTAACTATGAACTTATACCTTAAGTTTCTCCAAGACAAAGATATCTTTATTTTTTCATTTTAGCTTAATGTTGGCCTATAACTCAAAAGTTTTATTAAACTGAACTATTACTAACAGTGATTTGATTTTTATACTTTAAAATAAATCCACAAGTCAGGACACAAAAATTCTTTGTAAGACCATCAGGCAATACATCCTGACTTTTAGTTCAGAAAATATGAGCACTATAACCAGGAAGTACCAACAATGTCATGAGACCAATTGCAGTATGAACAGAAATTCCCAAAGGAAGCTGAAGCTAAGAGCTACTAGAAAGAGTTCTTTAGATTTATAAGCTCCAGACAGATGACACCAACAGAGTGAGACAGAAAGAATAAGATATACAGTGAGTATAACAGAATGTTTCCAGCACCAAACCATGTATCACATATATCAGGTATTCAATGTATGTTTGATATATGAAAATCTCTAATGTATTAAAACTAAAATCAACATCATCAGGAAATGTTTAGAAGGTGGATATATAAGATCTATGAGAGAAAGCTTTAAAAAATGTCAGTATAGTGTGTGGAAATTGGCAGCACAATTTCATAACTGCTTTCAAGCTTACATAAGCTTATTAAGAGTTTTGCACTCTGTGATAAATGGATTAAGAAGAAAGTTGGCATATGGAACACATCCATTTATCTTTCCTCCCTCTTAAAACTTCATTAATTTAGCTATACAGGAACAAACCCAGAAAGGACAAAGAAAAGGAAAGAGGCTATAACAGCAGAAAAGTGATAATCAATAAAATGGTAGGAAATGGAAAGTAGATGACCAAGTGCTAAAGACTTAGTAGAACAGACTATGGACTAAGGACTAAGGATTCGCTCAGTTGTGTCTGACTGTTTGTGACCCTGTGGACTGTAGCCCAGCAGGCTCCTCCATCCATGGGATTCTAGGAACAGCCTAAATACCTGCAGGAGGCAGAAGGTGATAGCCATGTGAAGTGAGCTGACTCAAGTCTACACAAATGCTCAGGAATTATAGACATCATGTACCTCTGAACACTTGGGTGAGTGAGTATAAAAACTGCCATATCATTTGAAAACCTGTACAAAAAGCATCCAGAAGCCCCCATCTCTTCACTCAACTGTAGTAGATAGGAGCCTTATACTCTGTAGAAATTAAATTAGGAAAGTTCTCCAAGAAACCAGATAAAATAAATGGGAAAAAAATAGGTACAATTTTGTACACAGGAAATGAGAATTAGCTATGAATCTCCCCAACTTTACACATGAGTCTACCCCCTGGCTACCCGCACCAGAACTTTGCAATAGAAGGCTCATAATTCCAGGTTCCTCTTACCTCCTTTCTATGGAGAAATGGGCACATTGGATAAAGAAGATTCACCACAAGATATATCATCATAAAATACTTTATACAGGCTTAACAGAGTGTTGTCTGTATCAAAATGTGAAGAAAATGTGAAGAGTTGCATATGAGCTCCCCCTTCCCCCCAGGAGCTGTAGTAGCAGAGGTCTGTTGTTTTTGGCTCTAAGGCTTGTGGGGATTTTTAAACTCAAACTTAAAATTCTAAACATAAAAGTCTCTTTTAATTGCATTAGGATATAAATGGGCAATTATGTATTTATAAACACTAAACATTTTAGAAACAACTGTAAGAATTCTTATATTAGTTTTAATAAAAAGTAAGCTAGGGCCAAAATAATAGCTCAGTAATGTCCGACTCTTTGCGACCCCATGGAGTGTAGCCCACTTAAGCTCCTCTGCCCATGGGATTCTCCAGGCAACAATACTGGAGTGGGTAGCCATTCCTTTCTCCAGGGGATTTTCCTGACCCAGGAATTGAACCCAGGTCTCCTGCACTGCAGGCAGATTCTTTACTGTCTGAGCCACCAGGGAAGCCCAAAATAATGAACACAAGTCCAATATTTGGTATAAAAGGAACTGTATTTTGAGATGGGCTTGGAAACCAAAACCAATTGATAACATTCACTTAAGCCAAAAGGCAGATCTTAAATTTCCAACCTACTTACTTGGGCTCCATGTGAACAGAAGGAACAGCCAGATCAGATGAGATCAGTTGCTCAGTCGTGTCCGACTCTTTGTGACCCCATGAATCGCAGCACACCAGGCCTCCCTGTCCATCACCAACTCCTGGAGTTCACTGAGACTCACGTTCATCGAGTCAGTGATGCCATCCAGCCATCTCATCCTCTGTCGTCCCCGTCTCCTCTTGCCCCCAATCCCTCCCAGCATCAGAGTCTTTTCCAATGAGTCAACTCTTCACATGAGGTGGCCAAAATATTGGAGTTTCAGCTTTAGCATCAGTCCTTCCAAAGAACACCCAGGACTGATCTCCTTTAGAATGGACTGGTTGGATCTCCTTGCAGTCCAAGGGACTCTCAAGAGTCTTCTCCAACATCACAGTTCAAAAGCATCAATTCTTCGGCGCTCAGCTTTCTTCACAGTCCAACTCTCACATCCATACATGACCACAGGAAAAACCATAGCCTTGACTAGACGAAACTTTGTTGGCAAAGTAATGTCTCTGCTTTTGAATATGCTATCTAGGTTGGTCATAACTTTCCTTCCAAGGAGTAAAGCGCATTTTAATTTCATGGCTGCAGTCACCATCTGTAGTGATTTTGGAGCCCAGAAAAATAAAGTCTGACACTGTTTCCACTGTTTCCCCATCTATTTCCCATGAAGTGGTGGGACCGGATGCCATGATCTTGGTTTTCTGAATGTTGAGCTTTAAGCCAACTTTTTCACTCTCCACTTTCACTTTCATCAAGAGGCTTTTTAGTTCCTCTTCACTTTTCTGCCATAAGGGTGGTATCATCTGCATATCTGAGGTGATTGATATTTCTCCCGGCAATCTTGATTCCAGCTTGTGTTTCTTCCAGTCCAGAGTTTCTCATGATGTACTCTGCATAGAAGTTAAATAAACAGGGTGACAATATACAGCCTTGACAAACTCCTTTTCCTATTTGGAACCAGTCTGTTGTTCCATGTCCAGTTCTAACTGTTGCTTCCTGACCTGCATACAAATTTCTCAAGAGGCAGATCAGGTGGTCTGGTATTCCCATCTTTCAGAATTTTCCACAGTTTATTGTGATCCACACGGTCAAAGGCTTTGGCATAGTCAATAAAGCAGAAATAGATGCTTTTCTGGAACTCTCTTGCTTTTTCGATGATCCAGCGGATGTTGGCAATTTGATCTCTGGTTCCTCTGCCTTTTCTAAAACCAGCTTGAACATCTGGAAGTTCACGGTTCACATATTGCTGAAGCCTGGCTTGGAGAATTTTGAGCATTACTTTACGAGCGTGTGAGATGAGTGCAATTGTGGGGTAGTTTGAGCATTCTTTGGCATTGCCTTTCTTTGGGATTGGAATGAAAACTGACCTTTTCCAGTCCTGTGGCCACTGCTGAGTTTTCCAAATTTGCTGGCATATTGAGTGCAGCACTTTCACAGCATCATCTTTCAGGATTTGGAATATCTCCACTGGAATTCCATCACCTCCACTAGCTTTGTTCATAGTGATGCTTTCTAAGCCCCACTTGACTTCACATTCCAGGATGTCTGGCTCTAGGTGAGTGATCACACCATCGTGATTATCTGGGTCGTGAAGATGTTTTTTGTACAGTTCTTCTGTGTATTCTTGCCATCTCTTCTTAATATCTTCTGCTTCTGTTAGATCCACACCATTTCTGTCCTTTATCGAGCCAAGTTTCATTTAAAAAACAAAAAAGTCAAGTTTCTCCTTCAGGTCTCACAATGTTGGCAGACAGTGGAATTCTATTTTTGGAATTAAACATAGCTAATTATTTTTAGGCATGGCACCAAAAGCTTATGTCTTCAGATTCAGCAGTTCCCAAAATTTCTTTCTGGACTTTTCTCTTGGGTCCCTATAATTCATATTCCAAAGTTGAGATAACATATATAAACTACAAATATGAGAACATCCTTTACTCTTAATGAATCAGGTTGAGGATTGAGAAAAAGAAATATCGTATAGAATGTAGGAGATCTTTTGTGTTTTTAGATATTGGAGGTGAGAGGAGAGGGTTTATTCTCCTAATGAGGAATTTATTAGCCAGATATATTTTATTTTCATGACAAATGCCTCCTCATCACAAGAAATCAAACAGATTCTTAAGAAAGGAATAGAATTTGAAGAAAGATTTTTTTAAACGCATGAGTCAACTTATCTGAAATCCTTTTATAAATTTATAAAAGGATTTATAAATCCTTTACAATTTATGTAAAGTAACTAAAAATTATGAAATTGTTTTTTAAGAATCCTAAATGATATTAAATGGTCTTTAATCCTATTTAACAGGATTTGATTCCTCCAATTGACATATTTACAGTGGAAAATTGGTAAATATACTGCATTTGACATGAAATTCAGTGCTAACCTGAAAGGACCTTTATGAATAATGTTTGTTTACAGGTGATCATATTTAAAAGAATTGCATTTAAGCAGAGTGAAAAATAAGTCATCAGTAACTGTAAATATGTAAGGCAGAGGACTTAAATCAGACCCTGTGGTTAAACATTAAATATATTAATTTTCCTGAGAGCAATTTCATTTTAAGTAATTCAATTAGCCTAAATAATATTTGACGAAGAAAATGTCAATCCAGATTTTGGCGCTTAGGGATGGTCATTTAGTGTTACTCTCGTATACTGGCCACGTGTAGTATGGCAGTTGTGACACAAGCTTTTGTAAGAAAAAGTTTAGTAACAATTAACTTCAGAGCATGATGTGAATAAGAAATCATAGAGCTATAATGGAAAAGATGATACAAAAACAAAGGAAAGTATATTTGCTAATAATACAAATGGAGAAGGAGCATTACTATTTCACAATTTGTCTGAATGGGTCCTTTAGTTAGAACACTAATAAGCATTATTTATTTAGATAACTAATAATAAATTCTTTCCACAGAGAATTCCGCGGAAGATTCATAATGTCTTACAGGAAATGAATACAATAAAATGTGTATGTGTTTTGTGACACATATATGTATGTACACATATACCAAAAAAAGTTTATATAGAGAGATATACATATGTATGCCCCAAAGATATAAATACAGATACATAGAGAGATGTGAATGAAGTCGAAAAATACAACTGAGTAAAAATAGTTGCTACAGTGACATTGTAACCTGGCTTTGACTATCCTGGAAGCCAAGATTAAAAGGTGTTCCATGGGACACTAGTCCCTCATGACATTCAGTGAATAAACATGTTTGGTATCAAGTAAGTTTGAAAAGGTTATATACTGTATACATTCCGTGACCCTTTTTGGAGACTTGGAGTACAAGTCTCGGAGTACAAGAGACCAAAATAGTACAGGCTCTGATGAACCACAGAAAAACCAAATTGTGGAGTTTTGTAGCCCATTATTTCCCAAATGTTTTGGTCACATAATCCCTTTTCCTATGTTTGCTTCATTTTACACCCATTATATCCCCATGAAATAGCATTCCACTGAATGCTCTGGAATTCAGTCTTTGTGCTGTTTGCTTTCAGGAAGCTTATAACAAGTGTTCTAACTATAATATTTTGTGATGCAGGTGTTATCTATTTTATTTATTCCATTGATGCTAATACTTTGTATGACATGGCATTTTTTCCTGATTCTATTTATTGTTTTATTATTGTCTTATTTTTCAGTATATATTCCCTGTGAGTCCATTCATTCATTATAGAAACTTTAATAAGGTTTCCAATTATCACAATTCAGCCCTTGATTTTTTTTTTTTTCAGAAGTCTTCCATGTATCATTCTGTTTCCTCACTCTTTACATGACTCACCACCTTCCCCTCTTCAGAGCCTAAGCCAGAGGGATACCTCTTCTTGTAACAGCCCACAAGACGGGGCACTGCTAGGACTGTCACACTTGGAATCCATCTATATGCTATCCAAACCAACTCCAAGGGGTTTATCGCAAGAAAATAATGCTTACCAACAATACCAAAGCATTGCTCAAAAGAGTGAATATTACAGAAAAACCAAAATCCTCCCCCCTCCAAAAAAAAAAGATTAAATTATGGTACCTAAACACACTGAAATACTATGCTGTCATTTAAAATTATCTTTTATGAAAATACTTAATGTCATGTAATTTTTTTCACTCTGTATTATTTTATAAAATATAGCCTTAATCATTATACATGGGAGGTTATACTTTTTTTGTAATTTGAAGAATGGAATTATGTCTGGCTTTTTGTTTCACTAATTACCTAAATGTATTCGATTATTTACTGAGCCCCCACTAAATAATGCTACAGTATGTGCTAAGGTGACAGCAATGGCCAAAACCAAGCCCCCAGTTTACAGAGTTTATGTTCTAGTACACCAAGCATGCACGGTTTTGTGCAATAAAATCAACTAAGAATTTTTTTTTTTAATTTATTTTTATTTGTTTATTTGGCTGCCCCAGGTCTTAGTTGCAGCATTCTGGATCTTCAATATTCATTGCAGCACATGGATTCTTTTCGTTCCAGTGTGCAAACTCTTAGTTGTGGCATGTAGGATCTAGTTCCCTGACCAGGGATTGAACCCAGGCCCCCTGCTTTGTCAGTATAGAGTCTTAGACACTGGCCCTTCAGGAAAGTCCCCAAAGTAAGAGTCATTTTGGATGACTTTTCTCATCTTCTGTTAACGAAATGTTTAGATGGAGAATATTTATCTGAGAAGTGTCTATTCCTATAGGTACTCCAAGAATATTATTTTGTGCCATGCCATGACCCAAGCTTAGGGTGAAAAGTGCTAGCTACCATTTATTGAGAATTTATTTTGTGCCAGACACAAAGTTAGAAATTTTACTATATTTCTCCCAACTCAGATTATCCCTATGATGCATTTGTGAAAATAGAGTCTCACAAAAATTAGGTTACTTGCCCAAGATAATACACTAATGAATGAGGAAGTCATAGGAACAGCACTTGAGTCAGGATTTTCTGCACTGAAAGTCCGTCTTTTGTTTTGCTTCTAAGCAGTATATATGACTCTAAAGGAAATGTTAGTGCAAAGCTTTTCAAGTGGGAAAAGTCAGAAGAAACATTGCTACCACCTCCAGGAGAGAATCACTACCCTAAAAATGAATAAGTCAACTTTTGCTTCTGAGTCTTTTCAGTGGTTTTCAAAAAATAATTAGCTATTACCTCTTGCATCCAAATTTCCAGATATATTTGTTGAAGATATAGTCTGCTGGTTGTCACCTCAGACTTACTGAATCAAGCTTTCAAAAGGGGAGTTATGGATAGAAGTGTGTCCCCCTGCCCCAAATTCATGTTTTGAAGTTCTAGTCCTCTGTATCTCCGGATGTGATCCATCTCAGAAATGGGATCATTGCAGATGTGATTAGTCAAGCTAAGATGAAGTCATTGTAATAGAGTGTATGAACGGTGTCCTTATAAAAAGGAGAATTTTAACACTCACACACGGAAATAATGCCTTGTGAAAATGAAGGCAGTTATCCACAATGCAAGGAACATGCAAAGCAGCAGAAGCTATTAGGGAAATGGGGAACAGATCTTCTCTGTGAGGATCCTCTCTCAAAGACTTCAGAAGGAACCAACCCTGTGAACAACTTGATTTTGTACATTCAGCCTCCAAACTTGTAAGACAATAAATATCTGGGTTTTAAACCATCCACTCCAAGGTTCTTTGCTACAATGACCCTAGAAAACTGAACTGTAGGGGCACCTGCATTTAAAGGGAGTATCCCAGATGATTCTGATGAACTCTCAAGTCTGAGAACTGAAGAATTAGTACCAACCCATGAGATAGACAGGAGGACCATCGGAGTAGCAGTCATTGCCAGGGCTTGTGCTATGGCTTTTTCTAAGGTAACGGGAGAATCTTGAAAGGGGAAAGATGAGGAGTAGGAGGAGACTAGGGGTGAGGAAAGAAAAAAAGAGGGTTGTGGGGTGGGGAGGAGCACACCATCAGAGGGCGACTTGGCTCTTGTGGCACAATTTCCTCCTTAGGAAAGAAAAAATGACAACAGAGACTTCAGAATCTCAATGATAGTAGTATGATTTGGAATTCAGGAAGTAATAGGGGGGAAAAAAAACCCTCAAAACATGAATCTTCCAGCCCAATAATTAAAGCTGGTAACCAGGTCAGGGTTTTCTCACAGTGACTTATTTATTTTATATATATATATAAAATAAATATATTTTATTTTATTATATATTATATTATATATATATATCTGGAGAATATATATATCTGATATCTGGAGAATCACCTTAATATTTAAATACATCAAAATCAATCCATTGTTTTTAACCAAAGTCACTTTGAATAACTTTCATGTTATTTTTTGATATTTTACCATGGGAATTTTTAAATGCTGATATTATTCAGCATACAGAAATTTGTAGTACAAAATAGATACTTGGAGAATATTTGCTTATGTATCATTTCTATCCTTTCTATATTAAATAGATCTATTGCAATTAAATTTGACTTCACAAAACAACTAAAGTTACATGCTGACTTTTTATCAAGAACATCTTTCACAATGTGAATCATATCTTTGTTGACAGTGTATTCTGACTAAATCCTGAATTTTTAGAAGCGATTGTATTTTTGAAGCTATATGTAAATGTTTGATTTTTCCCTAAGAAAACTGTCTCTACTTTGGTAAAATTATTGCTCTAATCTCCATGACCTAGTTCTCTTTTATTCAATGAAGAATAAAGTCGGTGTGTTTCCTCTCAAAAACATAGAGAAATTTCTTCTAGATTTGGAGGTCTTTTTTTCTCTTTCATGAAGCACTAAAATCATGAAACTGAAAGGAAGTTTGAGAAGTGGTGGTGTTCACTCACTCAGTCGTGTCCAACTCTACAACCCCGAGGACTGCAGCACGCCAGGCCTCCCTATCCTTCACCATCTACCAGAGCCTTCTCAAACCCATGTCCATTGAGTTGGTGATGTATTCCAACAATCTCATCCTCTATCATCCCCTTCTCCTCTTGCCTTCAATCTTTCCCAGAATCAGGGCCTTTTCTAATGAGTCAGCTATTCGCATCAGGTGGCCAGTGTTGGAGCTTCAGCTTCAGCATCAGCCCTTCCAATGAATATTCAGGATTGATTTCCTTCAGGATTGACTGGTTTGATCTACTTGCAGTCCAAGGGACTCTCAGGAGTCTTCTCCAACACCACAGTTCAAAAACATCAATTCTGTGGTGCTCAGCCTTCTTTATGGTACAACTTTCACATCCACACAATCACACATAGCTTTGACTATATGGATCTTTGTTGGCAAAGAAATGTCTCTGCTTTTTAATACACTGGTTAGGTTTGTCATAGCTTTTCTTCCAAGGAGCAAGCATATTTTAATTTCATGGCTGCAGTCACCATCTGCATTGATTTTGGAGCCCAAGAAAATAAAGTCTGTCACTGTTTCCATTGTTTCCACGTCTATTTGCCATGAAGTGATGGGACCAGATGCCATGAAACTGAAAGGTGGAGAAGTCGTTTGAGTCCAACTCAAACCTAGACACGAGCACTATTGTTTTGCTTAAGATAACTCTAGAGGAAAAGTTATCTTAGTCACTGTTTTGCAGTTTAAAACCCTTATTGGCAGGAACTACAATAGCTTAGACATTTATTGCATCATATATCCCATAATAGCTATGTGTTACTTGTGAAAGAATATTTTTTCTTTTGGAAAGAGTGTTTTGTTGTGATTGTTGTTTGCTTATTTTATACTTAAATTTCATTTTACATAGGAAGTCTTTTTCCCTAACTTCCATTCACCTGATACTTAAAACTGAATTTCAACTCACACAAAATAACCATGAAGGTCTTTGCTTGGTTATCTTTTTGTCTGTACATCTGGAAGTCATAACTATGTAATTGTTACTGTCATTATTATCATTGGTGTAATGTCAGTTTGAGAATAGGAAATTTACTAGATATCGGTTAATTCAGATTAGCAGAGACAGATATTGACAGGAAGAGAGACATTCTTTTGAATTGTAAGAATCAAACTGAATTACCTCAAAAAGAACAAAGATAGCCCATCACCTTCCAAAGTACTGAACATATTGAAAAAAATAACCTTTAGATTTATTGACTAACATACCTTCATCGCAAAGTATTCATTAGCCACCTATTATGTTCTAGGCAATGTACTAAGTAGGCATGGGAATAAATATATGTAACAGTCTTGGAGGGATGTTGGATAAATCAGTAGGAGTTTGCAGTGCTATGTAATTTGAGATATGGTATGTGTATACACAGGGGTAGTGTTCTAACAAAATTGAGCTTCCCAGAGAGGCAAGATTGTATATGGTGACTATTTTTTTTCCAACTGTACATGGAAAAGAAATTATCTAGTATATCTTCATAATATTCTGAGGAAATATTTTAATAAAATTTATAAATATGACAAAGAAAATTTCAAAACTTTCATATTTTTTGACCGAAGCTGAGCCACTTGTCAGGAAATCATTAAAGAGACAGCATTAGACATGACATTTAAGGTCCATTTTGATCTGAGATCCTATGAAATGATGAGATTATATCTGACATAATGACAAACTGGCCCTAAATTTACTAAGCTGGGATTTGGAAATGCAGCAAACAGTAGGGTCATTATGTTTGTTAGCTCCTATCTTCCAAGAGTATAAAATGTCTCATTGACAGTTTTTATCAGTAAAAAAAAAAATATAATGAAAAAAAATGATTATTTTTATTGGTGATTAAGACCTCTTAGCAGCTAGAAGTTTCTCAAGACATTTTCAGTTTAAAAAGACAATTGACATATTAAAAAAAAAAAAAAAGGACAAAATGGCAAAATGAGTTGAAAAATAGGAATATTTTCTCCATTTTTACATGGGTATTCATTTACATAGTAAAAATTTTGAAAAGCACAAATATATGGCTAGTGAAGAGTAAATTCACTTTTGTCTCCTTTGCTACTCTTACACAGAAAGCGACTTCTGTTACCAACTTCTTGTATATCATCCAAAGATAGTTTATGCATATCCAAGCATGTGGTGTAAGGATATACATGCACATTTATATCTAATAAAAGTGGTAAAATACTGTATACATCTTTCTGTAACATGTATTCAAAAATCTTTTTACATTTTGTATATATAGGATTCACTTTTTTTTTTTAATTTGAAGTATGGTTGATTAACAATATTGTGTTAGTTTCAGTTGTACAAAATTGATTCTGTTATACATATACATGAATCTATTCTTTTTCAAAATTTTTCCCCAGCTAGGTTGTTGCATAATATTGAGCAGACCTCCCCTGTGCTATGCAATAGGTCTTCGTTGTTTATCTATTTTAAATGTTATCGCTGTGTGCATGTCAATCTCAAACTCCCTACCTGTCCCTCAGCCCCACCTTCCCCCTTGGTAGCCATCAGCACCTTCTCAAAGTCTGTGAATCTGTTTCTGTTTTGTAAGTAAGTGCATTTGTGTCATTTTTTAGGCATCGCATATATGCAGTTGTTGTTTAGTCGCTAAGTGACGTCCGACTCTTTCTGATCCCATGGACTGTAGCCCGCCAGGCTCTTCTGACCATGGGATTTCCCAGGCCAAAATACTGAAGTGGGTTGCCATTTCCTTCTCCAGGGATCTTCCCAACCAAGGGATCGAACCCACGTCTCCTGCTTAGCAAGAGTATTCTTTACCACTGAGCCACTTGGGAAGCCCCAGTTTTACGACATAAGCAACATCATATGATATTTCTCTTTCTCTGACTTAGTTCACTCAGTATAACAATCTCTAGGTCCATCCATGTAGAACTCACACTTTATTTTAAACAAAACATACTAATTTACTTTGAGATACCACTATTGATGGATAGTTAGATTCTTCCCATTATTTCTCTGTGTTATTCCTCGAATATAAATCTGTGGGATAAACTCGTAAGAAGTAAAATGCTTGTGTGAAAGTCTGTCTACATCTAATTTTGATAGGCATGCCAAATTGCCATCCCAAAATTTTAATCAAATTCCCTTCCCATTTACACATCTACCAACACTTTTATCATGATAGTATATTGTTAAACTTTTCTCATTTTTCCCCAGTATATTAAGCAAAAACATTGTGTCTCACTGTAGATTAACTTTTCATTTCTCTTGTAATGAACGAGGATGATCAATAACCTACTGTGCTTTCTTTTATGACAATTATCTGTTTCTAGAAAATTTGAAAGAGGTCTTTAAGGTAATTAGTCCTTTGTGGACTGAATTCCAAATACAGTAAGTCCCCTCCATACTAAGTTCCATTCCAATAGTGTGTTTGTAAGTCCAACAAAGTTAGCCTAGGCACCCAACTCACACAATTGGCTATATAGTACTGTACTGTACTATACTGTAATTGGTTTATAATACTTTTCACACAAATAATACATACATAAAAACCACAAAAAATAAAACGTATAATCTTACAGTACAGTACCTTGAAAAGCACAGTAGTACAGGGCAGCAGCCCCAACATATAGGGGCTGGCATGCATATTCACATCTTTGACAGTTTGCAGCTTGAAGGTTCATATGTAGAAGACCCACTGTATGTTTTTTCTGGCTTGTCATTTATTTTTTGACAATTTTTATGCCATGCAAATTCCCTTGAATATTTATACATTGAATTTATACATTTTTTTCCTTTTAATAGTTTCAGTATTGAATAATATTTAGAAAAACCTTCACAACTCTAAACTAATTATTTATAAAAAAAATCATGTATTCATTTATTTTTGGAGAGGGGAGATATTAGTGCAAGTTTTTGAGATCAGTTCTGTCTGAAAAAAAGTGAAGTTGCTCAGTCGTGTCTGACTCTTTGTGACCCTATGGACTGTAGCCCACCAGGCTCCTCCTCTGTCCATGGGATTTTCCAGGCAAGCGTACTGAAGTGGATTGCCATTTTCTTCTCCAGGGGATCTTCTCAACCCAGGGGTCAAACTCAGGTCTCCCATATTTCAGGCAGACTCTTTACCCTCTGAGCCACCATCGCAGTAAACTAGTTCTGTTTACTACAATAATTCATATATTCTGGTAAGATTATTTTGCTAGAGAATTATCTATTTCACCCAAACTCTCAGATTTGTCTAGAGTTGATAAAAGTAGTATTTTCAGAGGCTTTCAACATTGTGTTTCTTTTGCTATTTTTCTACTATCATTTCTTATATTTCTCATATAATTATACTTATTATCTATTTTTCTAGAATTAGATTATAATGGTCTACCTATTTTGTCGCTAATAATATTGTTATCCAAAGATATATTTCTCAATTTTTTTTTTACTACTTTCATAATATATTAAGATGGGAAAAATAAACAGGGATAGAGATGACCTAATCATCAAGATTATTTAAGTTACATCCAACCGATAGCTATCAAATGTCATACATTTTTTTGGAATCTTTGCGTTAACTGGTACCCATACATTTGATCTGTAGTGTGTTCAGAACTATTTTCTAAATATTCTGTCATTCATTTACATTTTGCCTCAAAAGTTATCTAAGACAGTATGTTTTTTCTCTTTATTTCCTGAAAGCAAATATTTGTGTTTTTGTTTACTTTTCCCTGGTATTCATGATCTCTACTTTTTTTATTTCAGTCCATTTTCTCTGTCAAGGATGAAAAGAGGAATAAATAGTATTTTAAGGATGAAGAGTAACTCTGCTATATATGTGTTTCAGTTGATTACTTCATATACATCTATAGTTTGCTTTATGAACATAAATGTTATATTGTTGGGTGCATAGACGTGAGCAATTTTTAGATCTCTGAGGATTCTACCCTCATTATGGTTTCGCTTTTGTTTGAGTTTTTGCTTTGAATTAAACGTAGTTAAAGGTTCATTGTAGCTGTTTGTATCAGCAGGTATGTTTTCCCCTTTCTTTTCATTCCTTAATTTCGGTTTCACTTTGTTTTACATATATTTTTCAGGTACATTTAATTGAAGTTTACCTTTTTAAGAATCTGGGAGATTTTCCTCCTAACTAGTGAATTTAGCTACTTTTATTACATTACTCTTAATTCTGTTCTTAAGAGACAATTATGATTAACACATTGAGAGAATACACTCCGGAGAGGGACTCCTGTCTTCAGATCCCAGTTCAACAATCAATTAGCTGTAGAGACATTGACAATTCATTTTCTCTGTCTTGCCTCAATTCTTTCATCTATAAAATGGTGATATTACTATCATCTTTCTTAGGATTTTGTGAGAATTAATTAGGTTAATATTTGTAAGGAATTTAGATACCTACTTGGCACGTAGTGTTGGCTACTATTCATTTCAGTCAGTTCAGTCGCTCAGTCGTGTCCGACTCTTTGCGACCCCATGAATCACAGCACTCCAGGCCTCCCTGTCCATCACCAACTCCTGGAGTTCACTCAAACTCACATCCATCGAGTCGGTGATGCAATCCAGCCATCTCATCCTCTGTCGTCCCCTTCTCCTCCTGCCCCCAATCCCTCCCACCATCAGAGTCTTTTCCAATGAGTCAACTCCTCACATGAGGTGGCCAAAGTATTGGAGTTTCAGCTTTAGCATAAGTCTTTCCAATAAACACCCAGGACTGATCTCCTTTAGAATGGACTGATTGGATCTCCTTGCAGTCCAAGGGACTCTCAAGAGTCTTCTCCAACACCACAGTTCCAAAGCATCAATTCTTTGATGCTCAGCTTTCTTCACAGTCCAACTCTGACATCCATACATGACCACAGGAAAAACCATAGCCTTAACTAGACGGACCTTTGTTGGCAAAGTAATGTCTCTGCTTTTGAATACGCTGTCTAGGTTGGTCATAACTTTCCTTCCAAGGAATAAGCATCTTTTAATTTCGTGGCTTCAGTCACCATCTACAATGATTATGGAGCCCAAAAAAATAAAGTCTGACACTGTTTCCACTGTTTCCCCATCTATTTCCCATGAAGTGATGGGACCAGATGCCATGATCTTTGTTTTCTGAATGTTGAGCTTTAAGCCAACTTTTTCACTCTCCTCTTTCACTTCCATCAAGAGGCTTTTTAGTTCCTCTTCACTTTTCTGCCATAAGAGTGGTGTCATCTGCATATCTGAGGTTATTGGTATTTCTCCTGGCATTCTTGATTCCAGTTTGTGCTTTTTACAGCTCAGTGTTTCTCATGATGTACTCTGCATAGAAGTTAAATAAGCAGGGTGACAATATACAGCCTTGACATACTCCTTTTCCTATTTGGAACCAGTCTGTTGTTCCATGTCCAGTTCTAACTGTTGCTTCCTGACCTGTATATAGGTTTCTCAAGAGGCAGGTCAGGTGGTCTGGTATTCCCATCTCTTTCAGAATTTTCCACGGTTGATTGTGATCCACACAGTCAAAGGCTTTGGCATAGTCAATAAGCAGAAATAGATGTTTTCCTGGAACTCTCTTGCTTTTTCGATGATCCAGTGGATGTTGGCAATTTGATCTCTGGTTCCTCTGCCTTTTCTAAAACCAGCTTGAACATCTGGAAGTTCACGATTCACATATTGCTGAAGCCTGGCTTGGAGAATTTTGAGCATTGCTTTACTAGCGTGTGAGATGAGTGCAATTGTGGGGTAGTTTGAGCATTCTTTGGCATTGCCTTTCTTTGGGATTGAAATGAAAACTGACCTTTTCCAGTCCTGTGACCACTGCTGAGTTTCCCAAATTTGCTGGCATATCAAGTGCAGCACTTTCACAGCCTCATCTTTCAGGATTTGGAATAGCTCCACTGGAATTCCATCACCTCCACTAGCTTTGTTCGTAGTGATGCTTTCTAAGGCCCACTTGACTTCACATTCCAGGATGTCTGGCTCTAGGTCAGTGATCACACCATCATGATTATCTGGGTGAAGATCTTTTTTGTACAGTTCTTCTGTTTATTCTTGCCCCCTCTTCTTAAAATCTGCTGCTTCTGTTAGGTCTATACCATTTCTGTCCTTTATCAAGCCCATCTTTGCATGAAAAGTTCCCTTGGTATCTCTAATTTTCTTGAAGAGATCTCTAGTCTTTCCCATTCTGTTGTTTTCCTCTATTTCTTTGCACTGATCGCTGAGGAAGGCTTTCTTATCTCTCCTTGCTATTCTTTGGAACTCTGCATTCAGATGCTTATATCTTTCCTTTTCTCCTTTGCTTTATGCTTCTCTTCTTTTCACAGCTATTTGTAAGCTGCTATTACTATATTTTAACTCAAATTTGATAGTCTGTATTCCATTTCCTTTGTTATTATGTCTTCTGATAGAATAGAAAGTGTGAAAGATCATCTTCTCTATCAATGGCCACAACAATATCTTTCATTCCATATGGTCTTCTTACTACTGGATTTTGACAATCCCATTTTGGGAAAATGGAGTACCTACATGTCTACTTCCTTTAAGTCCGGAGTGGGCTTTGTTTACCTTGATCAATAAATTAATGTACAAAAAGATGCTATATGATTTCCAAAGCAAATTCATAAAAATTCCACACACTTCCACTCTACTCTCTTGGGCTGTTCACTCTGGAAAAAGGCAGCTGCCATGTAAAATTCTGGGTGCACTGAGACCACCCTGATGTAAGGAGACCAACTAACTTACAGAAAGCATGCAGAGAGCTGGACACCTGAACAATCCCTACTCACTCTAGCCCTTCATTCTTCAAACTCCAGCTTCCATATGATAGGAATCACATAAGGGACTTTGAACAGAACTGCTGGCAAGTCATTTCCAAATATCCCACCCACAGAACAGAAATGGTAAAATGATTGTTACTGTTGTAAGCCAATGAATTTCAAAATGATTTGTTATACAGCAATAACTTACCAGAACAAATGGTTTGTATTTTAGTTCTAGTGGTTAATTTAGAACAATAATTTTATATAATACTTTTAATTTTATATTTCTTGAAACAGTATCTATTGGCCCTTTATGAATCTTGATGTAATTAATGTATTTCCACTTTCTCCCTTCCCTCATTGTCCAGTTATAGAATATATGTTTACTTAGTGCTTACTTTATAAAGTTCAAACTCTTTACATTTTTCTCTTTTGATATTTCCTTAAATATGTCTTAACCTTATTATTGGAGAAGACAATGGCACCCCACTCCAGTACTCTTGCCTGGAAAATCCCATGGACGGAGGAGCCTGCTGGGCTGCAGTCCATGGGGTCACTAAGAGTCAGACATGACTTCCCTTTCACTTTTCACTTTCATGCATTGGAGAAGGAAATGGCACCCCACTCCAGTGTTCTTGCCTGGAGAATCCCAGGGACGGGGGCGCCTGGTGGGCTGCCGTCTATGGGGTCGCACAGAGTCGGACACGACTGAAGCGACTTAGCAGCAACCCTATTATACCACAAAGTGTGGCACCACTTTGTGAGGTGTGCTGGTAAGGTATTAAGCTGCAGTTACCTGCTAAATCATGGTTCTTTAACAACCTGCTCATTATATATATGTATGTCTCAGTAATAAATTCCTTCATTGCTGAAAAGCTGAAAAGTAGAGATCATGTAAGTAAAACGTTTTTTTTTTTAATTTTTCTATCGATAGCAGTGAACATTAAAGACAGCATTGTCTACTTAAAATACATTTTGAGTGTCTAATCATTCAAGTAAATATATCTTTTGTCTCTATATATTTTTAATATTTAAAAAATCTTAGGAGACATTAAGTCATTTTTCATACATTTCAAGTAACTTAGCTAAGAAAATTGAATAGTGACACGGTGAGTTTGAACTAGAAATTTCTAATTAATCATATTTTCCATTAAAATAGCATGGTAAATGGAAGATACCCTTTATATCTGTAAATCTATCTGTTACATTAAAAATGAATGGGACTATTCTGAGAAAAAGCAATGGGGTAGAAACCATATTTATAATAATATTGTTAGTCATAGCATAAAAAGTTTCACAAACCATTTGAACTTCCAGCATAAATTTTTGAGAGTGTCAGGGTAATCTATCTTTGCATCTTGACTCCTCTAGGAATAAATTAAATTTCTACTAAGTCAGTAATCATCAAATATGAGCAATTCAGCAGCATATATTATGACAACTAGTTAGATTCTTTTCTGTCTCCTAATTATCTCTTGCCCTTAATGTATTTAGTATGTGGCTCAATGGGTACAGTTGAAATTGTTAATTTTTTTTTTTAATACCACATGGCAAGGAAGCAACAGCTTCAAAGACAAAACTGTATAATAGAAAAGCACATTTTCAAAATGATACAACCAAAAGCATATATAAAATATTGTTCTATATGCATTGTGTCAAAAGAGAACCCAGTTTGGCCACTCTTATAAAATGATTAATCAGAAATAAAACCAGTAATATGCATAAACATTTAGTGTTTTAAACTTTTTTGACCCACAGATTCTTGCAATAGTAACATTTATTTATGTAGAAACAAACTGACTTTAGGTTCTCATCTATATGTAGAAGATACAGGTCACTGTAAGCCAGTTCAAGAATTATGGCATACCATACCAGAGACAAAAAAATGGAGCGTGGGCAGGAGGCTCCAAGGAAACAGGCAGGAACCATGACCACTGATAAGCAGGGAGTCATGTAGGTGAATATCTACAAAGGAAAGGTCCCAGTGATTTGGAATTTATTCTGAAGGTTGTTTATGTTCAAGACTTATAAGTAATTATTTCAATGTACATTTGCTGAGTCCCTATTTGATATACTTGGGGAATATGAAAAAAATACTAAAATATTAGCTCTATTTATATATATATATATGTGTGTGTGTGTGTGTATTGTGTATATACATGTAATATACACATCTGTGTAGCATATTTATATATATATGAATATGTGCATTCAGTCACTCCAGTGGTGTCTGACTCTTTGTGACACTATGGACTGTAGCCCACCAGGCTTCTCTGCCCATGGGATTCTCCAGGCAAGAATATTGAAGTGGGTTGCAATGCCGTCCTCCAGAGGATCTTCCTGATCCAGGGATTAAACCTGCATCTCTTGCATTGGCAGGCAGATCCTTTACCCACTGAGCCACCTGGGAAGCCCCATACATGAATATACATATAAACATATGTGGGGCTTCCCAAGTGGCATTAGTAGTAAAGAACCCACCTGCCAATGAAGGAGATGTAAGAGACACTGGTTCGATCCCTGGGTTGGGAAGATGCCCCGGAGGAGAACATGGCAACCCAACTCCAGTATTCTTGCCTGGAGAATCCCATGAACAGAGGAGCCTGGAAGGCTACAATGGGGTTGCACAGAGTCAGACACGACTGAAGTGACTTAGTAAGCACACATACACATATACACAAATACACATCCATTTGAGAGGTAACTTCTACATTCCAAACTTGAACAATTGGAAAATGGTGGTGCTGTTTATTATGATTAGGAAGAATGAGGAAGAGGCAATAGGAGTTTAGGTTTGATCATATGAAAACTGAGATTCCTTTTAGATATATTCAGATATCAAGTAGGCAGTCAGATATACAAATCTACTACTCAGTGGAGAGTCCAAGAATACATATGAAAATTTGAGAGTCATCAGATGGTATATAAAGCCCAAGGAGTAGAGGAGATAGCTGGATAGAAAACAGAAGGTGCCCTAGGACATGCACTTGAACAATATTTAGTGGTCAGGTAAGGGATGAAGACCCAGAAAATTAGTTTTAAAGTAGCTAGTGAATTAGAGGAAAATCAGGTCATTGTAATTTTATGAAAGTCAGAAGACAATGCTGTTTCACAAAAGAGGTAGTAGTTATATTAAATCTTTCAATGCTGCTGAGAGGTCAAGAAAGATGAAGATATAGATGTTACCGTTAGCTTCATCATATGGGTTATTAGTGATATTTATGCATTCCACATTGTTTTCCTAAGCTCATATCATGTTTCTGGTATTGAGCATGTATATAATAAATGCTCATTAAATATTTGTAGAGGGGAAGGAAAGAAAAAGAAAGACATGGAGAGAGGCAGAGAAAGAAGGAGGAAAGAGAGAAAAATAAGGAAGGAATGGCTAGATAAATAAACTGAAAATGATAAATTATATTTGTGTGGCCTAGGCAAAAATTGATACTTGATTTTGTGAGATGTTGGTTGGGGCATGAAATCATAGGTAGCAGGCATGAGGTGAGGTCACGTAGCAGCATGTGTAAAGAATCCTAGTTTAGCAACAGATCTGTACTTTTGCTTTATGAACTATATTATAAGTGTAAGTTTATATAGCTTTTCAATAAATAGTCAGACATTTTGAAAAAAGTGGAAGTCTGCACACTTGATTTTAGAACACCTCCTTCCTTTACCACAATGCTCAGGAGTTATTTCATTCATTTATCTATTTTTACACAGAGATGTCTCCTTGGCAGACAGCCCAGCCTTGCATGGCTACAGCAAGTAAGCCATGGACCTTTCTCATGTGTTCTCTTAACCTTTGTTCAGGGGGCTGTGATTGGAGACTGGCCAATCATTTTAAAGAAATTAAGAAAGAAATAAAGATTGAACAGCTGCTTTGATGCTTAAGACGGGCTGCCTTCAGATGCTAGTTGGCATCTGGCTGGCAAAGAGCAAGATAATTCAGTCCATCTGCTTATGCAACTGCAGATTATTTGGTCAATGCAGAGCTAAACAGCAAGAGCAGATATCTGTTTGGTACTTTAGTTATTAAATTCTCATGGTTTTTAGTATCATTCTATAACTATTTGGATACTTCTTTAGCACAAGTGTGTGTTATCAGTTAAGTTGTCCTTATTTGGTTTCAGTTCAGTACAGTTCAGTCGCTCAGTCGTGTCCGACTCTTTGTAACCCATGAATTGCAGCACGCCAGGCCTCCCTGCCTATCACTAACTCCCAGAGTTCACTCAAACTCACGTCCATCGAGTCAGTGATGCCATCCAGCCATCTCATCCTCTGTCATCCACTTCTCCTCCTGCCCCCAATCTCTCCCAGCATCAGAGTCTTTTGCAATGAGTCAACTCTTCGCATGAGGTGGCCAAAGTACTGGAGTTTCAGCTTTACCATCATTCCTTCCAAAGAACACCCAGGACTGATCTTCTTTAGAATGGACTGGTTGGATCTCCTTGCAGTCCAAGGGACTGGCAAGAGTCTTCTCCAACACCACAGTTCAAAAGCATCAATTCTTCGGCTCTCAGCTTTCTTCACAGTCCAACTCTCACATCCATACGTGACCTACTGAAAAAACCATAGCCTTGACTAGACGGACTTTTGTTGGCAAAGTAATGTCTCTGCTTTTGAATACGCTGTCTAGGTTGGTCATAACTTTCCTTCCAAGGAGTAAGCGTCTTTTAATTTCATGGCTGCAGACACCATCTGCAGTGATTTTGGAGCCCCAAAAAATAAAGTCTGACACTGTTTCCCCATCTATTTCCCATGAAGTGATGGGACCGGATGCCATGATCTTCGTTTTCTGAATGTTGAGCTTTAAGCCAACTTTTTCACTCTACTCTTTCACTTTCATCAAGAGGCCTTTTAGTTCCTGTTCACTTTCTGCCATAAGGGTGGTGTCATCTGCATATCTGAGGTTATTGATATTTCTCCTGGCAATCTTGATTCCAGCCTGTGCTTCTTCCAGCCCAGCGTTTCTCATGATGTACTCTGCATAGAAATTAAATAAGCAGGGTGACAATATACAGCCTTGACGTACTCCTTTTCCTATTTGGAACCAGTCTGTTGTTCCATGTCCAGTTCTAACTGTTGCTTCCTGACCTGCATACAGGTTTCTCAAGAGGCAGGTCAGGTGGTCTGGGATTCCCGTCTCTTTCAGAATTTTCCACAGTTTATTTGGTTTGCCCTTCCCCAACTCCTTGTGATGAATGGCTTCCCTTCACCTGCAGATTGAATTAATAGAAAAACTGCAAATACCAGCAGCTTTGATTTCCTTCACTCAGTTATTTTTTTGTGGTGGTTTCTGTTTTTAGCATATTAGGGAGGTTGTGGAACCCCATGAGATGCTGCATAAGCTATGGATCTCCTCCTAAGGAAAAGGCATATACATCCCAAATTTTACAGTCTGGGGTGTTTATTAACACTAATTATAGACAGATCAGCTCAGAAATTCTGACGGTATAGGCAAGATGTAATGTGGCATCATATTCATTGTGGACTTGGAGAGACGATTATGATATCTTTGCTCATACTGAATCAGAATTTCTAAGTTTGTTAAAGATGTGGAAAATTTGTAATGCTACAGTCTGAGACACTGCTTAAGGGGTCCACGGACAGTAGGCTAAGAGAGCTTTGGTTCACAGCACCCTCTCTAAGCAGGCTTTTCTTAATAATAGAGAATACTGTTTCACTTATTTTCTTTTCCTCAACTCTTCACTCTGTTTTTCCCCATGACCACCCACCACTCTTTTTACGCACACCATGTGAGAGTTCATACACACCACACAACAGGAGTGGCTGACTTGATCACAACACCTTTTAAGCTTTCTGTTATCCATGGAATGTTAGGCACTTTTTGAGGCTTTAAAATTTAATCACCTTTTAACTTTTGCTTCTTTCACTCCTAATTAACATTAGAAAAATGACTGGTGCTCTGGTTATCTTTCACTCTGTGTGGCTTGGGAAGATACTTAAGAGTAATCTCAGGAAATTTGTTCTGAACCTGCAGGACAGCCTACAGCTAATGCAAAAATTGGCCTCAGAATGTGAACTTTCTAGGACAAAGCCTCTAAACTTTGCCATGATTCTCTGTTTAACTGATACAAACCTTCAGACCCATTTTTTAAAATCTTTTCCTATTCCCCTTTCCCAATCTTAAACAATTTCTTAAGACATATTCTTTTTTTTCCTTATAAGAAACTAAGGGTGGATCGCGTTCCAAAAATCAGTTTGAAAGTCCTTTGTTCTAAGTTTGGCACGAATTTTGCCATGGTAAGCATACCTAAATGAGAGTGGCACCTTTCCAGCCTAGAAAATCCCTTTGACATTATTTCTGAATTCTAGGAATAGAGAATCATATGCTATTGATATGGTGACTGTTGCTGCATTTTCCTTGGCTTCTCCCCTTTTCCAAACATTATTCTTAGAAACCATCAGGAATGTCTAGGAAATTCCTGTTATCTTAACAGTGGTAGAAAAAAAAAAAAAAATCACTCCTCTCAAGTTTTGGTTACAGAGAAAAAGACAATAGTAAATTTTGCTTTCCTGGAGCAGAGTTTTTCCCAGGCAAATTTATAGGAAACATGGGAGCCTCGAATCTCTTGCCTCTGGCCTAGTCGCACCTCACACTACAGCGCTTCTCCTCTAGGAGCCGGTGGTGAGAGAGTGTAGCCACTAACAAAAAGGGGCTGTTTATAAATGTGATGTTGACAAATCAGGAGATGATGCCCCTGAGAGAAGGAAACAATTTCTCTTTTAAAAGACATGCCATATGTCATTTGTTATTAGAAGGAATTATCTGAACAATGAAACAAACGGTTATTCAGATGTTCACTCACACACAAAGAGAAACTCTGAGTGACCAAGTGAAAATCAGCAATGACTTCAGCCTAGCTCATTAGAAAACCCTTCAGCCATTCATTTCCACTCAAAAATTTCAAGCTTTCAGCAGTAGAAGAAACCATTTGACCTGACATTGGGCCAAGTAGAAACATTTAAAGTCAATAGCAAATAGCAGAGAAAAATTTAAAAGGATTAATGAACCCATTTTAAAGAGCAACTAATTACAAGCTTGGCTAGCTGAGACTGGAAGCTATGAAAGTGTCTTAGGTGACTAGTACAAGGGAAAAGATAAGGAAGCAACTCACAGTTTAGAATTATAAGACAATTACTGAATACTTTGGAGAAGGAAATGGCAACCCGTTCCAGTATTCTTGCCTGGAGAATTCCATGCACAGAGGAGCCTGGTGGGCTACAGTCCATGGGATCGCAAAGAGTCAGACACAACTGAGCGACTAACACACACACACACACACACACACTGAATACTTATAGGTCTTGAGGCCTTACTATATTTTTTACTAGTTTTAGCATAAAATTAAATCAGAATTTTATACTATGGAAAAGCCTTGGAGATAGGGCTGTCACATGTGCTAAGGAGTAATCAGTTATGCACCATTGTGTAAATTAGCAAGTATGCATGCATTTGTGGAACACAAAAAATAAATAACTCCTTTTCTCTCTCTTTAATTTTAAAACAGTTACACCCACCTCAGATCTTTACCATGAACTCTAGGATAAAGTAAGCATCACAGACCTAAAATGTCAGAAACTGATCTCCTGATCTTCACCGAGAACTCCCCTTTAATTTATTCTTCCTCCACTCTTTCCCTTCTTGGTTAATGACAGTCCTCCCCATATAACAGTACAAGCCCAAAACTTTGGAGTCCTCCCTGAATTCTGTTTATCTTCTCTCTTTATGCATCAGGAGTTCCTGATAGAAGATAAATAGATACTAGAACAGTAGCTCTATTTGTAGTATCTTGTTATAGGCTTCGCAGGCAGCACAGTGGTAAAGAATCCAGATTCCTCACCAGTCCTTAGAATAACTGATCCAGAGCAATGTCAACAAAACTGTTTTGTAAAAGTCTCCCAGGTAATTCAGAATTGCCATGGACAGAGGAGCCTGGGGGGCTATAGTTCAAAGGGTCTCAGAGAGTCAGACATGACTGAATGAGTAAGCATGCACACACAGGGAATTCTAATGGGCCATAAAGTCATAGGCATGCATGTAGCCATCAAAGCTTCAGATTAAGAAGAAAAATCTGTAAATGGAAAGAAGAGCTAGGGATTATATTATGATAGTCCAACTTCCAGGACTGTATACCAGTTTTCTAATGCATGCCAATAGTGGGGAGTAGGAGTAAAGACTCTTGGACATATACATTTGGGCAAAAAGTAGTTAAATCCCATTACTGTAGGGCTTCACAGAGCCATCTATGGCTTGTTACTGATTGCCATATATTTATGAAGGGAATAAAATAGGTAACATTTTCTACACTTACTTATTTTTTTTTTTTTACCATTCTACCTGTTAATCAAAGAAAATTATGCGGAATGAGTATTCCGGGAAACACATCTGATTAACACTGGCATAGTGTTATGGTCTCTATAAGACAGAATTTGGTGCAACTGTAAAGGAAGTAAGGACGGTTCAGGTGTTTTGCATTGTGTATAATTCTGAAAAAATCAAAATTTATGTGGCAAGACATTTGTCATTCAATCACTGGTGATTTTTTTTTTAATTATTTACATTAAAAAAGCAGTCTAGAAGCGGGCAATGCTTAGATCAAAGGAATAATTTTCAAAAGATGCTGTTTTAGGAAAACTGGCCCCTATGATGAGTGCTGTTCAGAGTAGCTGGGCCTTCCTGACAGTTCTCACCTCTCCATAAAATCTACCTCTGATCCTGTCTCTCCAGAGTTTGGGGAGAGTTTATTTTTTAACTCTTCCTGTCTATCATCAGCCACCACACTGTTAGTATGCTCTCCAGAGAATGAAGGATTTGTACGTGAATATTTGTCTTATCTCCTGGGTACGACGAGGCAGCAGCTGTTTTCTCGTGCTGTGTATAAGAGGCTACGTTTATTTTGGGGCTTTTCCATCTTGCTTACTTAGTGAAAGGTTGATGTTAAAGGTCTTTGTCGTTGTTTACTTTCTCATTTTAGAGGAAATATGCACATACTTTCTGAACTGTGTTCCCAGCCAGTCTCTCTCTACCTTTCTCTGTCTCTGTCAGTCTGCTCTTATCATCTAACTATCTGCCTCTGTCACTCTGAGTCCTTAATTCAGATATACCATACCGTCAAGTTCATTTTCAGATGTGAGATTTAAGAATAGTGCAGCCTTAGGCAAACCAGTATAGTGGTAGAAGCCGTAGCAGAAAACAATGGGCTTTAGTGTCAGATTGGATGTGCTCCATTGTATTACTGACTGGCTGTGTTACCTCCCTCCAGCAAGTTACTCAAGAGCTATGGGTAGCCTGAAAGAGGGTGGTATCTAAGTCGTGGGAGCAGAGAGAGGATTATGGAAACAGTGTATATGAAAGTGCCTGGAATTTGCTTTCCCTTCTATCTCCTCTTTCCTTATTAACAGTCTTCATAGGTGATCTCTCCTCCCTGAGAACCCTCCTGGGTTACCCCAAATTTCCCCACATGAGGTCTAGAGAGCACTTCATGGCAGCCCTTACCAATTTTATCCTTTAATCCAAGAATCCAGGAATCCAGGAATAAGTTCCTCTAAAGCACCAGCTCCAGAAATCCATAGTGGCTGTCTAGAGACTGTATAGAAAACAGTCATAAAGTCCAGTTAGGGCTCTGAGAATAGGAGCATTAAGATTGGTTGGTTATGTCTGTCTTTTGCATGAGAAGTTAAGTTGCAACATATGTATTTGCCAGTCCTATTCCAAACCTCTTTCCTCTCTTTTCTTTCCCAACCAGTTTTTACCAAGCTAGACTCATCTTCGTGGGTTTTTGCTATAGCCTTCTGAAATAGCCCAATTTTTATATATTCATTCCCAAAAAGACAACAGTTTTGGCTGATGGTACTCTATAATCATTGTAGGGACACTTAACATATTTATAGACTAGGTATAAATCTAATAGTGGAATTTCATGCAGTGTTCTTGCAACTTTTCTCATCACATTATGCAACTCTCCTCACCTGTTACAAGGTCTCTGCAACAGCTTCTCATCTCTGCCCTTGCTCTGTGATATGGTGAACTCAATATCACCCATGAGTCATGGTTGCTAAGCCCTGTGTAAAGGCTACATTTCTGTGTACACTACTCACCAATGATTCTAGACACTGAGACACAAGAATTGGCCCTGCTGTTGGCACTCAATAAATCTGAACAGACCTTATGTGGGACTTGGCCCTGGATATTAGTTTCAAAATTTTCACTGAACTTCATAAAACTGCCTATGCTGATGATTCCCAAACTAGAATGTACATCAGAATCATCTAGAGAGCCAGACCATAAATTGCTGGGTCTGCCATTAGCATTTCTGTAATAGTCCACTAGGTCTGGAGTATGGCCTGATAATTTACATTTCTAAAAATTTACATTTCTAATATCCATGTGGATGCAAATGGCTTGGAGAATCATACTTTGAGAATGAATGGCCTAAGCGATCCCGTTTGCCTAGAAAATCTAAGGTGCTCGATGAGATAACATTACTCAAGCAGCAGTGGATTTGGTTGGTCCTCCAATTCCTGATCATAGAAAACTTATCGCACAACATCTCTACTTGATTAACTAATATATGCCTCCTGTTGGCAAGTTACCTGCCTATTGCAGGCAGCCCAGAAAATATAACCTGAGGTCCATGGATGTGCTGGTTGGTGGTAAGAACTGTAGCTCAGAGGAGCCCCAGACCAGCAGGCTCCCTTCCTGTGCCTGTTGCCTTCCTGCAGGCCCATCTCTGCTGGCCATTGGTGACAATTTACCTTAGCCTCTAGAGCAGAGGTTTAGGCAAGTGAGTCTCTCCCTGAATCTGATAAAAATCAAACAATAGATCTCCTCGCCTATTAAGATGATCTTAATTTCCTGTGTGATTTTGTTTCCATGAAAGTACATAGGAGACTGCATCAGCATATACCCTCCAATATGACCACATTAGCTAGACTAGTGAACAATCAATTGCTTATCCATTTCCTATGCAAATAGTGCACACCCTGTTTGTGTGTGTGTCCGTATGTGTGTGTTTAATATATGGGATACTCCTAGGGTTCTCTTTCTTGGGAGAGGAAAGAATGAAAGTGATATTTATCAAATAAGTGGAATTGGTAGCCATCCTTGTTTCCTCCAAAAAAGCTTTTGCTCACCAGCTATTGCCTGAATCTTGTCTTTGGTGCCATGTTTTTTGTCTGAAAAAGCAGACTTTTAAGCTGTTAGCAATCATTTATACCTGGGGCTTCCCTAGTGGTTCAGATGGTAAAGAATCCACCTACAATGAGTGTTCAATCCCTGGGTTGGGAAGATCCCCTGGAGAAGGGAATAGAAACCCACTCCAGTATTCTTGCCTGGGAAATCCCATAGACAGAGGAACATGGCTATGGTACATGGGGTCGCAAAAGAGTCGGACATGACTTAGTGACTAAACAGTAACAACAACTCCAACCATATAATAGATACTTGGAAATTTAAAATCCACAAAATAGGTTCACACCAGTGTACAGGACAGATGCTCCAGCAAAGTGCTGCAGAGTTCACTGGGGATCTTCCTTATCTCTGAAGATATACCTGGACACAAAGCCGCTGAAATAAAGTTCCCCAGAGGGAGTCAGGACATGGGATGGAGGCGGCCCAGTGGCCACTGATAAAACAGACTCTTCCCTGCTATCCCAGTGCTTTTCCTCCTTTGAAGTGCTGTCTGTGGTTATACAAAAATTATCTGCTTTCAGTTCCCTAAACCACACTGAAGCACCAAAAGAATGCTCTTTGCCCAAGGTCACATAGTGAGTGGCAGATCAATGACATGGACAGAAAATAGAGATATGAGGGCTAATGTTGTTATGGACTTTGGATGCCACAAGTATCTTAGTTGTACCTAGAAGAAGAAGAAAATAGTTGATTCACTTCAAAGGTTTATTTTAGGAGTTATTTGATTTTTTTTTTTTTTTCAAATTCAATGTACCAAAGAGTCCTAGCTGTGAATGCCTGTCAGATAATTACTCTTAGTAAGGAGTTTTTCTAGTAAGGAGAAAAGTAAGAAAGAGAAAACAGAATGATTAAGACATTGTAAGCTTAGGATTCTGTGTGTTTCTGTAGTGAGTATTTAAGGGAAAATACCATGCATTTGTTATATGATATAAAAGGAAATGAGTTCAAACCAAATACTTCCCCAAACACAGTAGTCTAGCTCTAATATTCTATCGGCAATGCTATAAATCCTTTCAAGTATCAGTTTCTGATAAAATATGGAAGACCTTTAAATAAGTGGCTCTAACAGACACCAATTCCATGTATTAAAAAAAAAAAAATTAACACTGCTCCAAGCTGCTATTCAATTCATTTCAGTGGGCTTTATTATATCCTCAAAAACTATATTATCCTTTGAATCTCAATTTATCTCCTTTCAAATCTATTTGGCTGATGTTAAAGGTGAAAACTGATATGGCCCAATGGAGCATGGATTCAGAAAAACTGAAAATGGAGTATGTACCATTTCCAACTTAAAAAGAAGCTAATAGAAGTTATTTTGCTGTTCTATTCACTTGACTCCTCTTTCCCATTGGAAAGTTTCTTGGACTGAACACCCTCCAGCTATCAATGATAATGTCTATGATATGCATTTGACTAGAGTCAATTATATTGTAATAGCTAAAATAAAAACACAAGAATCAAGCTATGAAAAAAGCACTTTTATAGAAGAAAATTCAGTCTAAAGGGAACATAACTTTTAGTGTCAACTCTGACTTGTGAAAATGAAGAGCAAAATGTTCCCTGAACACTGAGAAGATAATTTCCTCTTATCGCCAAAGCTTTGTTCCTGTTCCTTCTCTGGTTATCAAATCATATTTCCATAATGAATATTAATGCTTATAGCACTTTAAAACCCAAACACCTGTGGTATCTAAATTAACTGAGATCCTTTATCCATATTTAATATTTTGCAAGTTTTTGCAGAAGAATCTATTGCCATTTTGTTATATATTTTGAATGCATATTTTATTCATGTGAAGTGGTTTGCCTTGCAAGTTCAGTGAGACTGTAAGTTGTGGTTTCAAGTTTCCTCTCACTGTATGTAAGAGCCCAGGCATTTCATACAGTGTCTTCTCTGAATTGTAATTTAAGTTTTATCACAACCCTGCGGGAGCCACTAGTATCTGCAGCTTGATTTCACCCCATGGTTTAATACCCTGAAGTGTCAGGCTGATAGCCAATGCTGTGCCAATCAGTTTCCACCCAGTAAAGCTCAGAGAGTAAGGCAGAGATAAAGTGATGGAAGGCTGATAGTTGATGATGATTTACAAGTGGGCTTCATAGCTCTTAGGACTTCAGGATCCCTCCAGAGGGCATTAAAAGGAAAAAAACATCTCCATTTGCATAGTTTTTTGCATGACTTCAAAATAACAGGTGGAGAGTGGGAAGTCTAAAACAGATGCCCCGTGTAAAGAAGACTAAAAAGGCAAAGAGTAAGCAGTTGACTGTACAATAGTGAATTACTGGCAGTGTCACCTATGAGAGATAATAGTGCCTGAGTAAGACTCCAAATTGGGGCTTCCCAGTTGGCTCAGTGGTAAAGAACCCACCTGCCAATGCAGGAGATGCAGGAGATGTGGATTCAATCCCTGGGAAGGAATCCCTGGAAATGGCAACTCACTCCAGTATTCTTGCCTGGGAAACCCCCATAAACAGAGAAGTCTGCAGATATAATCCATAGGGTCACAAAGAGTCAGACATAACTTAGAGACTAAACGATAGGAAAGACCTCCAAATCACCCACTGTTTAGACTGGAGTTTCCTTGTCTATAAAGTGGAGATGCTATAGAAACTGACTTCAGAGTTTTTGTAAAAAAGAAATGATATGTCAAGCAGGGTGCCTGGTTCCTTGGCATTATGAACCCATTCCCTTTATGTTGCTCTCTTTATGTTATTTTATTCCCACTATAGGGTATCATAACAGTATTAATTGGACATTGAATATGTTTCAGGCACTGTGCTAAGCTTTACCTTCTCCATCATATGGCATTCATGAAAGAACCCTAGGAGAAGAGTACTTCTTTTATTTCCGCTTTACGGAGGAAGATGCCAGTGCTCAGAGAGGTGCATAAAGATCAATACTGGACTGGAGATTTGAACATGTGTCCATTAATCTAGAAGGACTTCCTTGGTGGCTTAGCAGTAAAGAATCTGCCTGCAGTGCAGGAGTGGCAGGAGACCTGGATTCAATTCCTGGGTCGGGAAGATTTCCCAGGAAGAGGGCATGGCAATCCACTCCAGTATTCTTGCCTGGAGAATCCCATGGACAGAGAAGCCTGGTGAGCTACAATCCATAAGGTTGAAAAGAGTTGGACACAACTGAAGTGCATTAACATGCAGAGCACATGCCATTGATCAAGAAGTTCCTGACGCAACTGACTTGGGAAACTAGAAGGCATAAATACTAATTCCTCTAGGAATATTCAACGTGTCTGGGCTGCAGAGTGACAGTCTTTTAGAACTCAGGCCAGTTTTTATTCACAACCTTTTTGTATGCCACATTTCAGCAAAATAGTCATACTCAAGGTTTTCTGGCCTGTCTCTATTCATATGTATACTCAAATATTCCATCCTTTACCAAAATTATAGGCAACCAAAGTTGCCTATAATTTTATCTAAATAAACAGCAAAGTAGGAAAATCTTATCAGATGACAACAGAGGGAATCTTTCATGTTGAAATAAGAAGCACATTCTGTAGCTGCATCCCCATCTTTTTACAATGGCATTTGCATTTATACAGCCCCTAAATTTTAAGGGATGCCTAAAACTTGGTAAATGCTATTTCAATCTTATCAGGATTCAGGAGACTTGACAAGTGCATCAGTGTTATGATACTAACTTTACAGGAAAGGTAACCAAGATGAGGTCAAAAGCGTAGATTAAGTCATATTTGTGTAGGAAGTTGTAATAAAAGATTGAAAATATGAGTCTTGGGTTTTGAATGATTGAACCACATATAGAAAGTACAGGCTGCTGACACCAAGTTCAGCAATGAAGACTGTGAGTTTTTGTTTTCTGTAAAAGCACAGGGAACTGTGAGCAATTGTCTGCATTGAGCCATCCATCAAAGAGTATTGATGGTGAGTGTTTGGTGTGCTGAGCAGATTCTAAATAACCTGCTGCTTTAATTTCCTCATCTAGAATATAGAAATAATAAAGATATCTGCCTCATTGGGTTGTTATAAGAATTAAGTGAAATAATGCATGTGGAAGTATTTTGTAAACTGAAGTATTACATGTGTCAGACTTTTATTCATTTCAGGCAATTAAAACTTTATTGAGCGTAATCCACTTGGTGATAAAAATCTAAAGACTAAATTGTAGGTTATTTTACTCTCAAGGATATAACTACCTAACAGGATATGTATCTTATCTACACAATTAAAATTCAGTGTGAAAACTGCTACTAAAATGTACAGACAATGCACACGGGTGTTGTAGAAATAAGGATCACAATTAATTCAGGGCAAAGAGACCATATTTTAGAGACTTTTCAGGCTAGAGTGATATATTGTGCTTTCTCTGAAAGTTGTGAGGGGAGTGTTTGGGTTTTTTTGAAATGGAAAAAATGGATATTTTTGTTTGTTTGTTTTTAAATTTTTGTAATGTGTTTATTTCTGCCACACAACAACGCAAATCAGCCATAATTATACATACATCCCTTCTCACCTAAATCTCCCTCCGTTCCCCCCACTCCATCCCTCCAAGTCATCACAGAGGGCCAGACTGGGCTCTGTGAAGGGAATTTTTAAGGATAAAAGTATTCTAGATAAGAACATCCCAGGTAGAAGGGACTGTGTGAGCATCAGCACAAAAGCATAACGAAGTAGTCTTGGTCAAAAACATGTGAGAAGATGAATTCAAAAGATAGGTTGGAAGGATGTGGGTAAAGACTTTTGAATGCAGTGCTTAAGAGTTGGAGTTTTATCTTGAATAACATGAGTTGCCGTGGGTGGAACTATTTTCAGGAGGAATGTAACATATATCATGTTTGTTTGTTTTTGGAAGAGAGGTAAGAGTGGAAGTGATGTCATCCCTGCCCTTAAGATGTTTCTTTTGGACTAAAGAGGTCATATCAGTGTATACACAGGCATGTCAGTTCCTTAACCTTCACCATTAGGAGCAGAACCTAGGCTGGGACCAGAATAAGCGCGTGATCCAGTATAGCCTAGAATTGCTGGAGCTAATACAGGTCATCTCTATGTGTGTTAGTCACTAAGTCGTGTCCGACTCTTTGCAACCCCATGGACTGTAGCCCACCAGGCTCCTCTGTCCATGGGATTCTCCAAGCAACAATACTGGAGTGGGTTGCCATTCCCTTCTCCAGGGGATCTTCCTGACCCAGGAATTGAACCTGGGTCTCCTGAATTACAGGCATGTTCTTTACTGTCTGAGCCACCAGGGAAGCTCACAGGTCAGCTACAAACCAAAAATCTCATGGTGTTTGGGAGGTTTGAGCACAAACATCTTAATAAGCGTGAACTAGACCTGGATGCTCTGTTATCTTACGGACCAGGTATAACTGAGTTTGGCCCTAATGACTTGCCACATGTGGTCCAGAAGTGCACTCCCGGGTGGGCGGGGGCACTGAGTCTGTTTCAGGACAAGAATTATATGTCATAGTCACACCATTCTAGAACAGAGTTCCAAATATTTTGTATGGGCTTTCCACGTAGTGCTTAGTGGTAAAGAACCCACCTGCCAATGCAGGAGACATAAATAAGAGACATGGGTTTGATCCCTGGGTCAGGAAGATCCCCTGGAGGAGGGCTTACTAAACCACTCCAGTATTCTTGCCTGGAGAATCTCATAGACAGAGGAGCCTGGCAGGCTGTAGTCGTTGGGGTCGCACAGAGTTGGACACAACTGAAACAGCTTACTTGCATGTGTGCATATTTGATATATCACTATATTATGTGAATAAGAACAAAATTCTTCTAACAATGAGACATCACTCATTAGGTTACCAGTGGTACACTGAAGATGATGTGTTTAATTGTCTGACTCACAGAGAGGTTAAAACTACAATTCCGAGAACTTCCCTCTCCCATGGTTCCATGTCAGTGTCTGAAAATGAGGGGAATTTATGAGCTTTAAGAAGGAAGAAGAGAAAATGTGGGGGTAGCCTTCTCTGGAGTTGTGGTTAGTCCCCTGAGCAGGTGTAGAGTTGGAAGTGGCTTCCAGATGTATCTTGAAGATCGTCTGCGTGAGGCTGCAGACTGAGATGGTTGCTGGGTGCCTCCAGAAGTTCTTGGGGTGACCCACTGAGAACCATGGGCTTTGTTGCTGCAAGCTGAAATTCTGGGTGAAGGTTGTCCTCAACTTTGCTTTCCTGGTAATGCCAGTGATTATGGAAGCCAGCCTCCCTCCCTTTCCCTGTGTTAAAACCTTTTATGTATGGAATACATAAAGTAGACTGCATTTTTCTCAGTCAACACTGACTGATTCAGATGTGGTCATATACAATACTTACCTGGTAGAAAACAACCTGCCAGTATATATATATATGAAAGATATGTGTCTATTTACATGGTACATTTAAGAAATGGCAATATTGGTCATACATATTAGAAACCATTTTAAAAATTCACTAAAATCTCATGCTGAGTCACTTTGGTCATGTCTGACTCTTTGCGACCCTATGGACTGTAGCCCTCCAGGCTCCTCTGTCCATGGCAAGAATACTGGAGTGGGTTGCCGTTTGCTTTTCCAGGGGATCTTCCTGGCCTAGAGATCAAACCTGTGTCTCTTGTGTCTCCTGTATTGGCAGGCTGATTCTTTACCACTAGAGCCAACTGGGAAGCCCTATATGTGTGTGTATGTGTTTGTATATATATATATATATATATATATATATATATATATATATATATATATATATGTATTTATACATGCTCTGACCAAGAAATCCAGCTTCTAACAATTTATCCCAATGATATAACGAAAAAAGTATGCAAAGTTATTTGCCACACATTAATAAATACTCTCTTTTCGTTCAGTGTTGTGCCAGCCTCTTGGGACAAAGATGAATAAGACTCGCTTTCTGTCTTCATATCTCAAACTCAGTCAGATGTAACTCACTGCTCTTCAAGGCTAATCAGCCATACCCACCACTATCAAACCTCAGGTACCCTTAGGCAGTCTTAGACCTCATTCTTCCTCAATCCTCACTCTCTGCCCAGGTTTAGTTAGTTCTTTTATTGTCCTCATGTCTTCATCTCTGCTCCCATATCCTTCCTTACCCTGTTCCATCTTCCTGTTATTTCATGTTGGCCCCTTACGTACTCTGAGGTATATATATATAACAAAATCAGTTTATGCCTCAAGAGATCCACGAACATCAGTTTATTACTATTAACTAAATTCTAGCCTGCTTTCCACTAGTTTTTTCATTAATACCCTTTTTCTGTTCCAAGATCAAATCCAGAATTATGATTTTGTCTTTATGGTTTGAAAATAAAACTGCAAGTATACATCAGTTCGGGTAGTTCAGTTCACTCTCAGTCATATCCGAATCTTTGTGACCCCATGGACTGCAGCATGCCAGGCCTCCCTGTCCATCACCAACTCCTGGAGTTTACTCAAACTCATGTCCATTGATTGGTGATCCCGTCCAACCATCTCATCCTCTGTCTATCCCCTTCCTTACTGCCCTCAATCTTTCCCAGCATCAGGATCTTTTCCAGTGAGTCAGTTCTTCCATCAGGTGGACAAAGTATTGAAGTTTCAGGTTCAGCATCAGTCCTTCCAATGAGTATTCAGGACCGATTTCCTTTAGATGGACTGGTTGGATTTCCTTGCTGTCCAAGGAACTCTCAAGAGTCTTCTCCAACACAACAGTTCAAAAACATCAATTCTTTGGTGCTCAGCTTTCTTTATAGTCCACTCTCATGTCAATACATGACCACTGGAAAAACCATAGCCTTGACTAGACGGACCTTTGTTGGCAAAGTAATGTCTCTGCTTTTTAACACACTGTCTAGGTTGGTCATAACTTTTCTTCCAAGGAGCAAGCGTCTTTTAATTTCATGGCTGCAGTCACCATCTGCAGTGATTTTGGAGCCCCAAAACATAAAATCTGCTAGTTTCCACTGTTCCTCCATCTATTTCCCATGAAGTGATGGGACCAGACGCCTGATCTTTGTTTTCTGAATACTGAGCTTTAAGCAAACTTCTTCACTCTCCTCTTTCACTTTCATCAAGAGGCTCTTTAGTTATTCACTTTCTGCCATAAGGGTGGTGTCATCTGAGGTTATTGATATTTCTCCTGGCAATCTTGATTCCAGCTTGTGCGTCTTCCAGCCCAGCGTTTCTCATGATGTACTCTGTATATAAGTTAAATAAGCAGAGTGACAATATACAGCCTTGACGTACTCCTTTTCCCCAGCAATCTTAATTCCAGCTTGTGTTGTATCCAGCCCAGCATTTCTCATGATGTACTCTGCATATAAGTTAAATAAGCAGGGTGACAATATACAGTCTTGATGTACTCCTTTTCCTATTTGGAACCAGTCTGTTGTTCCATGTCCAGTTCTAACTGTTGCTTCTTGACCTGCATACAGGTTTCTCAAGAGGCAGGTCAGGTGGTCTGGTATTCCTATCTCTCTCAGAATTTTCCACAGTTCATTGTGATCCACACAGTCAAACACTTTGGCATAGTCAATAAAGCAGAAATAGATGTTTTTCTGGAACTCTCTTGCTTTTTCCATGATCCAGGGGATGTTGGCAATTTGATCTCTGGTTCCTCTGCCTTTGCTAAAACCAGCTTGAACATCTGCAAGTTCACAGTTCACATATTGTTAAAGCCTAGCTTGGAGAACTTTAAGCATTACTTTACTAGCGTGTAAGATGAGTGCAATTGTGTGGTAGTTTGAGCATTCTTTGGCATTCTCCATCATAGGGTAGACTGAAAACAACAGTCACAGAAAACTAACCAATCTGATCACATGGACCACAGCCTTGTCTAACTCAATGAAACTATGAGCCATGCCATGTAAGGCCACCCAAGATGGACGGGTCATGATGGAGAGTTCTGACAAAACATGGTCCACTGGAGAAGGGAATGGCAAACCACCTCAGTGTTCTTACCTTGAGAACCCCATGAACAGTATGAAAAGGCACAAAGATAGGACACTGAAAGATGAACTTGCAGGTTGGTAGGTGCCCAATATGCTACTGGAGATCAGTGGAGAATTAACTCCAGAAAGAATGAAGTGTACATCAGATCATCTTAATGACCACATTATAACAAAGTCTCAGTGCTTGATTTTGATGACCATGTTTGAATTTACAATAATGCCAAATAGTACTAATTTTATTGTCCTGACTAATGAGTAAAGGACAGAAAGTTACTGAATAGGAAAATGAAGCACCATCACTGAGTAAATGTCAAATGATATCACTGCCTCCGCAGCAACTGTACAGAAATTTAAAGAGAAAAGCACAAAATTTATTCCTTTATTTATTGTACAAGTTTTTATCAAACACTTACCTTGTGTAGGCATCTTACATTGGGGACAGAGTGATTAACAAAATAGACAAAGAGTCTCTCTCTCTCCCCTCCCATCCTCCTTCCCTCTTTCCCTTCCCCTCCCCACACTCTCAGTGTCTCTTTTTCCCCCTGAGTTTACATTACATAAGACGTAAGAGTACATGCACATCAAATATGGAAGAATCTTCCCTAGGCATGACTTTCATGTTCTAGGTACAAATGGTAGTTGTGCTTTCAAAAAAGCAACATCATTCATTATACTTATTTGTTAATTCTAATTTTTCAGTCTTATTTGCATTTAATTTTTAAATTTACTTTTCTTTTTGTGGCATAAGGACTTCAAACATTAAAAATTAACACTCTGAGTAAGTAATGGTATAAATTGATAGAATTTAGACTGCATAATATTTTTTCCTTAAAAAATTCTGAATTTGGAAAATATTGTGTAATGCATCATATATATCCCTCACGTGGCATAATTAATAATTCAGCATATTCTGTCCTCAATAAAACCTTTTAGATTTCTAACAATAACGGGAAATGTAGGACAATTTATATATTTCTATTTGGCTTTCCATTTCAGAAGCTACTGTTTGGAGGGCTTCTCATTTGTTTAGCTGTTAATATAGAAGTTTGAATGACAAGACAGAAGGTTGCACTGTCAGAATTCCCAGCTGAAAACACAGATGGGCAGACCATTATAGACATTACTTTCATGAACTCACCCTAGGTCTTTCTAGGTCTTGCTGTCTATTTTGCAGGCCCAGGAATCTGATTCGTAAGTGTATAGAAAGTAGGGGTGAAGTGTGTCTGCTTTCTCTCTCTCTCTCTCTCTGCCTCTCCTGGGACAGTTGCTCATTGTAACACCCCATACGAGATTTATATTCAGAAGTTTGCTTTGGGGCACCTGGGAAACAGATCCAAAAGAGGTGTTTTTTTTTGTTGTTTTTTTTTTTTTGTTTTTACACAATTGAAATATCTAGTAACATCAGGCTTGGGTAGCCTGACACACTCATTTCAGTAATGAGCATGCATCTTCTGTCAGACCAGCAGAACTGGAGCCTTGGTAAGGGTGCTTCTTCTAAAAGCAGTTGCAAGGTCACTACTACCCTTTGTCTCTATGACAATCAGCTTTCTATCATTGACCAACATACCCTTGACTGATTGGCACATGGTGTCATTAAACACGTTCATCAGTTCAATAAACTCCATTATAGACTACAAGTCATTCTTTGCAAGCTCTTTCACTGAAGCATTAATTTCATTAAACATTTATTGAATACCTTTCATGGAGCAGCAACTGAATTTAGGAGTATAACAGATATTGTTCCCACTCTCGCAGAGTTTATCATCTATCAGGAGATACAAAAAAGTGTTCAGATGACCGCCACAAGCATGATGTGTGTTGTAACGGGAGTAGAGGAAGCAATGATAGAAGCTAGGAGAAGCACATGATGGACTTGAGTCCGTGCCATCTCCCTATATTAGGTTATGTCTAAATGCGTTGGAGAAGGCAATGGCAACCCACTCCAGTGTTCTTGCCTGGAGAATCCCAGGGACGGGGGAGCCCGGTGGGCTGCCGTCTATGGGGTCGCACAGAGTCGGACACGACTGAAGCGATTTAGCAGCAGCAGCAGCAAACTGAAATATGAAAGTTGAGCAATGACTAGTTGGAAGAAGTGCATATGTTTATGTAGAGTGTGTGTGTGAGAGAGACAGAGAAAGCAAGAGAGGTTTTCAGGTGAAAAATGAAACAGCGTGAACAAGTATCATGAGAAAGTGGGTATTTTATAAACTGAAAGTGAGTATTTTCACATAGCACTGTTCTGACCCATGATATGTTGATATCATGGTTTCCATCTCCATCTTCAAGAGGGAAATGTTTCTTTTATTGCACATTTACAATTAATGCAAGGAACGAGGTTTTATAATTCTGATGGGGATCTCATTTTAGAAATGTCATGGATCACACCAAGCAGCTGTCACCCTCACTAAGCCAAATTCTCTACTGAGCAAGCAGTCTTTAGAATAGCTTGATAGAAATATGGCTTGTGCAGTTTTTTCATTGTTCTGTTCCCCTGCAAAAAGTCAGCCTTGGTAAGCCCTTTCTTAATGCATCCACAGTGATACCTCAGCAGGTATTTATTTTATTATCTTCTAAGTGAAAAGATCTCAACTTTGTATAGTATGCAGGTGTGCATGCTAAGTCCCTTTAGTCATGTCTGATTCTTTGAGACCCCATAGACTGTAGCCCACCAGGCTACTCTGTCCATGGAATTTCCAGGCAAAAATACTGGAGTGGGTAGTCATTCCTTTCTCCATTTATATAGTATAGATTTCTTCAATTTGAATATCATTTCCTTAGCTATGTAGACTATAAAGAATAAAATTCAGTCAAATTTACTTCAATAAAAAGCATTTTAAAAATAAAGAATACTTTTGTATCAATTAAAAAAAAGTTAACAGAATTAAGCAGAGTTGGCAGTATCCAGCCACTTTCAATACCATGTTCATATTTTAGCCATTGAAAAAGTAGGTGGATGAGGAAGTCAATGTTTTCTGACTTTAAATGAATAATTTATATCCTCCATTATACAAAAATTTACCCAGTGGCTAAACAAGATAAAATGTATCCAGGACAGTATATATCAGACTCTAGGGTGATGGGGGCTAAATAAGGGCTTCCCAGGTATCTCAGTGGTAAAGAATCTGCCTGCCAATGCAAGAGATACTGGAGACACAGGCTCGATCCCCGGGTCCGGAAGATCCCCTGGAGAAGAAAATGGCAACCCACTCCTGTATTATTGCTGGGAAATACCCATGGACAGAGGATCCTGTCCATGGGGTTGCAAAGAGTTGAGCACAACTGAGCAACTAAGTATAGCACACAGGCTAAATAAATCGATGAAAAATATTTCTTCATTTGTTATACATTCAGTAAAACTGAAACATTCTGATAGTCATTCTGTGATTAAAGGGACTACGTGGCAGAACACTTACATTGTATGGCATTTCTAGAGCTGAACTGAAACTTCATGGTTTCTCTATGAGAGCATATTCACCAAAAGTTGAAGTGGATGATGGCCATATCCCCAGTAGGACAGCCTCTTCCTTGGAAATGCACCTTCTGTTTATCTGGTGGTAGATGAATCGCTTCTCTTATAGTCCTCCACTTTTCCATGTGTAACTCAGAAGGTTGGTTCTTTTCCTGTAAGCCTCAATGAAGAATTTCTTCCTCAATTATTTTTCTCCTGTTATATCTCACTTTTCAATATGCTACTCCCCTAGAATTCAGCTGTCTGCCTCACAGTATCAAGTCCTGCTGCAGAAGAGAGCAAATGGCAGATATAAATGCATTTTAAGGAGAGTGATCTGCCAGGTCTTTTTGAAACTGAAGGTGCAGGATGTGGGGAAAATGAAGCAGGGATTTAGGCAGAGTATTATTAGATACTTAATTGTTGTTTTCCACTTCTAATTCACTGATAAGCTCCAGTAATCCTAAAGCATCTCATTTTTTATAGAAAAAGAAAGAAGACACTTGAAATCTTAAGTTGTCTTTAAAACTATAATCAAAGAGAGTATTCTGAAGAGGAAACTGCCTCTGTTGAATTGGGGTGTTCAGACTGCACAATTTTAAAACAGTTGAGCACCCAGGAGCTGAATGAAACAGCCAAAGGGAATAGTTTCAATAAGTTCATAATTATATGTGCTGGATTCCAGGGGAGATCAGCCTGAGTGCTGGAGGGTTAAGACTTGTGCATGCATATAAGTAATAGCCCATAGGCAAAAGGTAATATTTCAATCTGTATTCTTTTCCTTGGCATTCATTTGTAGAAGGCAAAAAGTGCAAGATTTCTGTCAATAGCCTCCTCCCCCCACCCCACCCCCCCGAAAAAAAAAGAAACAAACTAGGGAAAAGAGCTTTGGGATTCTTTTTTAAGGATATCCTGCTGAAAGGCAATGAATGGAAGCCAGACCGTAAGTCTCAGCCCTGAGAACTCTTAACAGTGCTGCTTCCATTCTCCTTTGAGTTTTCCCTTCAAAGCTCCTTTTCCATATAAGTCTTCATAAGAGTTTGATTATGGATTTACTATTCAAGGATGACTATGTTTTAATCACAAAATATCTAACATGTAAGTGAAGATTCAGTTCAGTTCTGTTCAGTCCCTCAGTCGTGTCCGACTCTTTGTGACCCCATGAATCGCAGCACGCCAGGCCTCCCTGTCCATCACCAACTCCTGGAGTTTACCCAAACTCATGTCCATCGAATCAGTGATGCCATCCAGCCACCTCTGTCGTCCCCTTCTCCTCCTGCCCCCAATCCCTCCCAGCATCAGAGTCTCTTCCAATGAGTCAACTCTTCGCATGAGGTAGCCAAAGTATTGGAGTTTCAGCTTCAGCATCAGTCCTTCCAACGAACACCCTGGATGGATCTCCTTTAGGATGGACTGGTTGGATCTCCTTGCAGTCCAAGGGACTCTCAAGAGTCTTCTCCAACACCACAGTTCAAAAGCATCAATTCTTCGGTGTCAGGTTTCTTCACAGTCCAACTCTCACATCCATACATGACCACTGGAAAAACCATAGCCTTGACTAGACCCATGTTGAAATGTGCACAGTGAAGATGATGCTTCCACTTTGTAGGGTTCTTATACAGACCCAGTGAGATAATGCATGGAAAGTGCTAGTATAGTGCTGGTGAATCCTCTGTTGCACTAGCTATAGCAGCAGCTGCCACTGCAGTGCTAGGAAATGATGCTTTTATTATATTTCAGCCATGAGGGCTTCCCAGGATCCAGAGGTCCATTTCTTCAGTCACAGTACAATGTTGTATTTGGGAGGGGAAATAATGACAACAAATTATTGAGCAAAGAAAACCCCAATACATATTTGGATGGCATGCAAATCCTACTGTCCTGGATTTGGGGATTTCTGTCCATACCCCAAGAGACTTTACCTTTTCAGTTTTTTGGGGAGCCACTCACCCTCTGTGATGCCTGCATTAACTGCTGTCCACAATGTGATGGGGTTTTAGCACTGGTAAAAGTCCTTTCAGGTACAACATCCACCCTGCTCAAGCATGGCAGTAATTCAAACTAGTCTAGTTGCAAGAAACCGGAGTTTTAAGGCTAGATTTTGTAAGAGGTTGTTAACAAAAGACATCCTAAAATTCTGTTTCCCTCTACGAGTTTGTTCATTCTCCTGCCTGCAGACTGAGATTTTTTGTTTCCTTGTCATGTCTACCCCTAACCCGTCTCTCCAGTTGCAGGTTGCACTTGATTTGATTCACTGTGAAGACTGTGGCCCTGTTTCTGTAAAAAGTTTTAATGTCTGGCCCGGTGGCTTACCCTAGTGTCTTAATAAGAAACAACTTGATTGACTTGGCTTAGATTGACTGCCCACCCTCTACTCTATAAGCCGCTGTGGAATGGAGGTCATAGTGCCTGTAGTTATCTTTGGGCAGAACAGTGGCCTCCCAAGGAAGATCCCCTGGAGAAGGGAATGGCTACCCACTCTAGCATTCTCGCCTGGAGAACTCCATGGACAGAGGAGCCTGGTGGGTTACAGTCCATGGGATCACAAAGAATCAGACTTGAATGAATGACTGACACAAGGAATTCCATTTCATAATCCCCAGAATCTTTGAATATGTTACCTTAACCAGCATAATGGACTTTACAGATGCCATTGAAGCAAAGATCTTAAAATATAAAGATTACCCTGGATTATCCAGGTCAATATACTCACAAGAGCACTTAGAAAAGAGGGAGGGAAGAGAATCGGAATCAGAGATGGAGATGCGATGAGGTAAACATTTTGGAGTGATGTGGAGCTGTAAACCAATGAAGGCAGGAAGTCTCTTGGGGCCAGAAAATCAAGGAAATGGATTCTCCCCTAAAGCCTCCAGAAGAAATGCAGCCCTGAGACCCATTTTAGACTTTCGATCTCCAGAACTGTAAGAGAATAAACCTGTGTTGTTCTATGACACTAAATGTGCTGTAATTTGTTAGAGTAACAATAGAAAACTAACACATGACCTCTTTGGAAGCAGGGGCAGCTGCTAAAGGAAAACTCACCTTCTCTCTGATTCCCAGACCTCAGAGAACTCAAAAGTAGCTTCTCAAAGTTTAGGGACTGCTTGCCTTAACATTTTCAAGCTTTTTTCTACCTCTGAGTTCTAACCTAAACACTAGTTCCTGTTATGAGTCAGTAGAAGCTGTCTTTATTTCCTGAAGGTAATAATAATAACTACTTCATGGGAATTTTGGTGAGTACTAATTTAGATAATTTATGTGGATAAAGTTGCTTATAGCAATATTGGGCACAAAGTAAATGCCTATTATTATGAACCCTACTAATAAGATATGAAACCTTGATGGTTGTCATTGACACAAATAACTAGATTGAATGAAGTTGAAAGGCCCTTTACTTATTGCCCAATCTTCATGGCTCAAATATTTTCCTATTTCTTTAGGCTTTATAACAGCAGGATAGGATTATTATCTCCAATTTATAGGTGAGAAAACTGGGTCTCAGAGAATGTAAATAACTTGCCCTAAAGTGGGAGTGTCATAGCTAGAATTCAAATATAGGTCATTTGGCTTGAACAGGAAGCCTCTTTCTAGGTCATTGTGCAGACTCTTAGTGCAACAAACCAAAGACACTGGGCTCCAAAGCACTGCCCCCATTTCTAATGTGTGAAATAGAAGGTGGTAATGGGTATGAAAAGCTTGGCAACATTTTAACATGAAAGCACTGGATGTGTGAACACTGTCAAAGTTTCAACAAGCATGCTTATTTCTGTAGACTGAATTGATCCCTCTAAAATTCATAAGTTGAAACTCTAGTCCCCAGAATGACTATATTTAGGGATCAGGCCTGTGGGGCTATAATAAAGATTAAATTAAGTCATAAAAGTGGAACCTGGTAGGCTACAGTCCATGGAATTGCAAAAGAGTTGGACATAACTGAGCCAAAATGATAGGGTGGATCCCTAACCCAGTAGGGTTCGTGCCCTTATTAAAAAAAAAAAAAGAAAGAAAGAAACAGAAGAAACACCAAAGTTCTCTATCTCTCCACCATATGAGGACATGGTGAAGAAGCAACTGGCTTCAAGCTAGGAAGAAAATCCTTATCAGAAAGCAAATCAGCCAACACCTTGATCTTGGACCAACCAGCCTTCAGAACTATGCACAAATATATTTCTGTAATTTAAGACCCCCAGTCTACGGTACTTTTGTTATGGCAGAGAAGTCTAAGACAAATATACAGAAGTGGCATCCCTCTCTTCCTCTTGGTACTGTTATTCTGGTTTTTTTTTTTTTTTACAACTCCAGATGTTTCAGGATCTGTTCCTATACATATGAAACACTGTTCTTCACTTCCTGTCTAACCTACATGCATTCATTTTGCTGACATTTTGGAGAGTAGAACCTGTGTTGTGTGATAGAGATGAAAAATCAGGAAGGACAGACCCTAATTTTATGGTGGAGCTTCCAACATAAAAAATGTATGACATGGCGTGTGTCAATGTATATGCACATGCCTATGTATATGTATGCATGCAGCGTGCATGTGTGTGAGATGTATATTAAGACATGAAGAGAAGAAAGAGAAAAAGATAACGAAAGTAGCAGAATTAGAACTATAGATTGAATCGAATACAAGTCTGTATTTCAGTCCTAATGAAAAACACCATGCTTTGGGTGAAGTCAAGGGAAAAATAAGAATTGTCTTCAGAGAAGACAGTAAGAAGAAAGGTCCTTAAAGATGTCTTCTGTCTTTCTGGACTTTTTTTTTTTTTTCTTAGACTAACACCTGATATCTTAGCTGGTCCTGATGGTGGATACAACAGATCTGGGGTTCCTCCCTGATTTTATCCTTGAAGTCCCATACATAGACAGTGATCTTTTGAGGAGCACTGTCGATTTGTAGGTACTTAAAGACAAACAGATAGAAAGGTTCAGCTATGAAATTTTTCCAGGAGTTAATTTTAACTTTGCAAACAACATATTTGACCACTGAAGGGCAGGGAAGGATTCTTTGTTCCTTCTTTCCTGAACTACAGATTCTTGCTCTGTCCTAGGGAAGGCCATGCACTGATTGTCAAACCTCCCAAACCTGTCTGCTTCTTTCCATCCTTAATGCCACTCTGTAGGTTTAATCTAGCATCATCTAATGCTAAAAGATAACTGATACTAATATCCACATTCCTATCATTGTCTCCAACGCCACACATGTGATCTTGTGATTCCCTGTGTAAAACCGTTTAGTGATTTTCCCTTGCCCTTTGCATCACATCCAGTGTCTTCAGAGATCATCAAAGACCCCGTACGCTTCAGCTACCCATACGCTTCAGCTATAGTAGTACTGTTAGTCACTCAGTCCTTTCCAACTCTTTGTGATCCACGGTCCATGGAATTCTCCAGGCAAGAACACCGGAGTGGATTGTCTTTCCCTTCTCCAGGGGATTTTCCTGACCCAGGGATCAACAGGGTCTCCTGCATTGCAGGTGGGTTTTTTTTCTGTCAGAGCTACAGGGAAGCCCCCTTTGAGCTTCAGCTATACTAAGGTATTTACCATTCCCAGCAGGCGGCAAGCTCTTTCTTATCATCCATTATTTTGTACACACCATTCTCTCTACCTAAAAAGGATTTCTCCCTTTTCTTTGACTGGATAACCCTATATTCAAGCTTTCATGTAGATATCAACCATTAAGGAAAGAATCACCTGGGCTGCTTTTTCATCCATAGGACGCCAATTTGAGTAATGTCTGCTTCAGTCATAATGGAGTGAGCTAGGACAAGACTTATTCTCTCACCATAATCAAATAGAAAAATGGACAAATATATAAAATAACTGTTTTCAGAAATTAGACAACATCAGAGAAAGACTGTGCTCCTTACAAAGGAGAAACAAGCGAGATGAGTCCTGTGATGACCCAGGATTTATGGGGATCTTTGCAGATCACAGTGCAGAACAGACCATTCCCAGCAGACCATGAGGGCCTTAAGGTCTTAAAACGTTGAGTAGATGTGGATCAGAGGTTGAGGGAGCTAAGGTTTCTGAAACTTATAACATGAAGAACTGGAGAAGAAGGAGCCATATTAAGGAAAGCTCTAAGAATTTGCATATCATTTCCTTGAACCTCTTCCTGAGTGATAAACTATGTACACACAGGTTGAGATTCCACAGGCTAGAGAAAAGCCAACTAGGAAGCTTTATTACAGACAGGTCTCATATTCACAGAGAATTGAGAGAAGTTTGAGTTCTGGATGGATGGAGATGTGAGTCCTCACTGATTGTTCATGGCATTTAGCAGACCCCAAGCTTCCTTGGTGGCACAGATGGTAAAGAATCTGCCTGCAGTGTGGGAGACCCAGGTTCGATCCCTGGGTAGAGAAGATCCTCTGGAGCAGGACATGGCAACCCACTCCAGTACTCTTGCCTGGAGAGAGGAGCCTGGCGGGCTACAGTCCATAGGGTCACAAAGATTCGTACATGACTGAGTGGCTAACACTTTAACAAACGAGTCACACCTGAGTAGGTAATTCAACTAGCATGAATAATATGATTAGGAGAAGTAGTGGCTGATCTTAATTTAGACAGGAGTTGCTAGACTCACAGGCCTGTTTTCTCCCTCCAAGATACAAGGACAAGATACCAGAAATTTTTTTTTTTGGGGGGGGGAATAAATATACATATATATATACACATATAATTGATAACACCATGGATTAGAGAAAGCCCCATTACATATTTGTCCAGCGTCAAATTTTACAGTCCTGGAAGGTAACACTTCTTCCATTTTCTAAAGTTTTAAAAAATATTCTACATTTAATTTGTATTCTTCTTTTCCTGCCCCCTACATCATCTCTATAAATTACAATTTTAATTCTTCCTTTACTGTCTGTCCTTAATGCCATCAAGTCTTCTTGAGCATCCTTCTGCTGCTGCTGCTGCTGCTAAGTCACTTCAGTCATGTCCAACTCTGTGAGACCCCATAGACGGCAGCCCATCAGGCTCCACAGTCCCTGGGATTCTCCAGGCAAGAACACTGGAGCGGGTTGCCATTTCCTTCTCCAATGCATGAAAGTGAAAAGTGAAAGTGAAGTCGCTCAGTCCTGTCCGACTCTTAGGGACCCCATGGACTGCAGCCCACCAGGCTCCTCCGTCCACGGGATTTTCCAGGCAAGAGTACTGGAGTGGGGTGTCATTGCCTTTTCTGGAGCATCCTTCTAATACCAAACAAAAAGAGATCATTCCTTCTTTGAACCTTTTTATTTGCTTGTTCCGTGGCTTCCAAACCTTCATGAGTGCAAATGAGAGTCTTTTAGTATCATGAGGTACACCGTAAGCCTATTGCTTAATCACTGTGAAATCGTTACTGCACCAAGCACAGGTGAACCGCATCTCATTTAACCTTGACAACAAACACATGGGATAGGAGCTCTTAACTCCCCTCAGCCCTTTCTCTACTGAGGAAGTTGAGGCTTAGAGCGCTGGTAAGTAGCAAAACCAGGAGTTGAACACGAGCAGCTTGGCTCCAGAAAACAAGTTCTTCAGCTCCACCGCAGAGAAACTGTAAGTCTTTTGTCTATTTTTCTTTGATTAGAAGCTCCTTGTAGACGAACTGTGTCTTTTTTGTCTTCATATTTAATAGTATGTTGTCGGTAGTTGGTTACTGGAAGATATTTGTTGAGTGAATAAATGCATGCATGGAAATTTTAAATATCTTTTGAGAGATGATAATGTTGCAATCCATAGGAGGTATAAGTTATGCCTGCAGGGTAGGGGGTGTATTATTGATGTCTCTGGTGCTTTTGTGTTTTGTAAATATCAGCTTTGTGACATTGTTTTTGATTTTTTAAAGATTATCTATTTTCTGTGCTAAGATTTTGAAACAAAATATACTCTTTTGATACATGAAATAGATTATTTTCAAAGCTGGTAAATTTAGTGATCAATATTCTAATCATTGAACATGAAACTGTTTTATAGAGTAAGATTTGGTAAATTGAGCAAGAGGAAAATAAAGTCATTGAAAAGAAACCTCCCTCACCTACTTTAGAGGGAAAAAAAACAGCTCAGGAGGAATGAGGGATAAAAGGAAGACAATTACAGGCGCAACCACAAGTTTAATAGGCTCAAAGGTTTTTCTTTTTCAGATTTCATTTTCTCGTATTTATTTTTCCTTATTTTAAAGCTGAAAATAAATGGGGAATGGCATGGTAATAATGAACTTGAAATTGTGAGTTATTTTCGGCTAAACTGCTATATAACTTGAACAGAGAAAACTAGGCATCTTTAGTGTAAAAACCTCCGAGTGAGTAGTGGAAGGAAAGCGATAAATTATCCTGTATCCTTTTTCTACCTCACCTCCCTCCATAGTTAGACTTCAGACTTCTGGTCCTGAATCTCCCCAGTGTGTCCGAGGGTCTGTGCAATGAAGTGCAGCAAAGTAACACAATTTAGTGTACCATTAACAAAAGTTTAACATGAAAAGGACCAATAAAACACTATTGATCCACTGCTAGTTTGAACAAATGATGTACAATGAACCATAAAAACTCTTGTTCTTCAGAGACCTTGTTAATTTTGTGATTCTGCTCTTGTCCTTATTTTAGAAGTCTGAGTTTGCATTTAAAGTGTCTTTGTAAAAACTAGAAACACAGTTAAAAATTAAGAGGCCTGTACGTGTAGTTTTCACATTTTAGAGATTCACGGGGAAAAGGGGCCCAACCTGAAAGTTGCCCAGAGATGAGTCTGTTGTTTCACTGCATCAAAGAGCCGTGGTGACTGGAGGCAAAGCTTGCCCAAGGGCTGGGTGGGAGTCATAGTTAAGTTGAAAAGTAAAAACTGTAAGGAAGGAGAAATGTTCAGCAATAATTCAGTGTGATGAATGGGAGCTTCTATCAGTATGCCAGACAGGAGACAAGGAGCAGAGGAAACAGGAGATAGGAACTTTCCAGGAAAGTGCACAAGAATTGAAGGAGTAGATCAAAACTTCCGGCTAAAACTCATATCAAGAGCTTACCCTGATGAAGTACTGCTAGTCACGTGTATGGGAGTGGACCAGCCATCTCAAAGGCATAAACTAGTACCAATATTTTGCATACATTGCTTCCTCTAATGGCTTTTTGGATCTCCTAATATCCGAGATAGCCTTTGCTTCTATTGTACTCTTCAAGACCTTTGTCTTTAACGTTCCAATGTTATTCACCTTTTACCATAGAAGGGTGCTAGGAACAGATAACTTGTCTCCAAATCTTAGCTTCAGTGCTTTTTTAGCCATGTATCTATGAACAAATTATTTAATTTCTCTATGCTTCTCTATTTTCTCATTTCTAAAATGGAGTTCATAAATGTTTCCAGACTTCATAACATTTTAAGAATATTTAATAAGTGGAAAATTCTTAGAAAAGTTAACACTAGAAATTATATTTTATTAATATATTCATTATCATCTTATATGTCTACAGTAGTGTCTACAATAGTGCCTGACACACTTTCCATGATCTGTGAATATCTGGTGAATTAGTGAATGAAAGATCATGAATCCTAAATTTGTAACGTACCTGCAGAGGTCAAAATGGTCACCTCCAGTTGGGATAAAAGTGAACAATATAGATAGACACCACCCTATCTTTTTTTAAAAATTAAGTGTTAACTCCAATCTATGATAGGGCTGGTGGAATATTTTTTACTGCATTTACTCAAAGGATAATCTCTAACATTTAAAGAAAGTGTTTTTCCTGATTTTGACATGTTTGACTTTAGATAAAAGAATAGGAAGAATCATTTCCTGAACCAGTATGTGCTGACCTACTTACTTGCACCTTGATTAGTGTCATAAGCAGGGCCAAAAGACCTCTTAATTTATGACTGCCGTGGAAAAATATACCGTTAAGCATTAATAGAGTTTGAATGAAGTCCAGTGAATTTTAAGTAGGCAAGCTGGAGCCTGGTGAGGCAGAAAACTGTGCTTGTAGGTATGTGGTGTGTGTGATGGCGATCAGTGAAGTGGGCAGATTCCACAGTCCACCAAGAAGGAAGAGGAACTTGGCATCATGATCTTAATGTTGTTGGTAGATCTTTGAACATGTATTATTCTTTTATTTATTTTTGTCTTTGCTTAAGAACAAGTAAGAAAGTTACTGAAAGACACAGCATATAGTACCATGACACATTACTCTTAGGCCTTCTGATTCAATTTTTCCATATCTTTCCATCTGAATTCATGTTATTGTGTGTGCATTTTGGAATCCCTTTATGAAGTTTCAAACCACTGGATTATTTCAAATATTGTTACAGTGTATTAAAAGACAGGGAGACTTAGCATTTGTATCACATTGATTTTAGATTACCATGCAGTACCTACAAGAGGTCCCTTCTCTTAGCATGGACCCAGTAGCTCCTATTCAGCCTCCCTTACCTTGGTTCCCTCTTACTCAAGCCCACTTAACTCCACATTCTGTTGATGCCTCCTTTTAAATGTCTCTCAGATCAAGATGTAGCCAACCCTCTTGTCTGGCATATTTATAATAGACTAATAAAGTGGTTGTTCTGCCTCTGGTTTCTTGCTCCTTTGACTGATCTTTCACACTCCTTCAAGAAGTTATTTACTAAAACACAGATGAGAATGTAACTTTCTCCAGCTTTAAATTTTCTAACTTATTCCTGTTGCCAAAGGAATAAAATCTAAACGCCTCAACCTGTTTACTCAGAGTCTCTCTCAGCTCTTGGTTTCCCATGAGCAACGCCCCCCCCCCGTTCTCATTCTCATTCTCACTCTCACCCGTGTTTACCAGTGCACTCCCCCATATCCCCATGAGAGTGTTCACTATGCTCTAATGCATTATGGTTGTGCTAACATGAATGAACAATCATATCAAAATTAAGACTCCTGTAAGTGATTGCCTCTACTGCTGTATACTGGGATCCGAGAACCCCATCAAGACTGCCACTGCTGAGTCTTGTCCAGAACAGAGTAGTTCACAAGAAGATAAAATAATGCAGAAAAACATGCAGAGTGCATTCCTAAAACACAAATTTTAACCTGCAGTAAATACATTACATATTTTTCAGTAGTGTCATAGAATTGCTCTTTGGTCTCGTTAGCATTTCTTTCTTGAGTGGGGAAAGGCTTACAACTTTGTGGAAGCAGTGTTTTTCTCAGAAGCCTTCCATATTACACTGTATTTCTGCCTCGTTAGCTTCGGGTGGTTGGCCTAGTATGTATCTCACCTAAGCCAGGTGAGTCAGTCTTTTCTTATGATTTTTCAACTGTGCTGGTATATGAAATACATCCAGTGGTATTGAAATATACTTGATAGATACCTATGCACATAAATGCAGAGAAGGGAAGGGAGGCACTTAATTTATTCAAGCACCTGCATAGTAATGAAGATCTTCTTTTTGTCTGAATTAGTTTGATCTTGGTTTCTATCATGTCACAGAAAAAAGGTGCAGGAAAAAAGCATAAATGTATTGTGGAATTAGATTCAAACTGTTTTTGAAATTATAGGATCTGAGATAAAACTAGAAAGAAATTTTGAATTCATAGCAGATGACTCAGCTCTTTCTAGATTTCTCAGAATATGACTTCAACTTTACTACTTTTCTATTACTAGAATAGAAATAGAACTATTAATAGAAATAGAATAGGATAGTTGATGCTGCTGATGTTATTGGAGCATGTTTTTACCCCACTGATATTAAAGTACACTTGACAAATCAAAGTTGTGTGTATTTAAGGTATACAGGTGATATTTGGATGTATATGTACACTGTGAGATACTACCACAGTCAAGCTAAGTAACATGTCCATTATTTCACATAGTAACCATCATTGTACTCTGATTTTATAAGTGAGACTTTTGTAGATTCCACGTATGAGTGAGACATACTGTATTTGTTTTTCTGTGTCTGGCTTATTTCACTTAGCATCATGTTCTCCAGGTTCATCCATGTTGTTGTACATTCCAAGATTTCTTTTTATTAAGGCTGAGCAATATTCCACTGCGTGTGTATACATATAGGTACCTATGGATAAACACACATACATTTACACATGTTCTTTATCCGTTCATGCACCGATGGACACTGAGGTTGTTCCCATACCTTGTCTGTTATGAATGATAATGCAGTGAGCATGGCGGTAGAGACCACTTCAAAATACTGAAGTAATTACCTTGAGGTGTTTTTCCAGAAGTGAGATTATTGGGTCATAGGCAGTTGTTTTTCTAAATTTTGAGGGACCTTGCCAACACTTACTTTTGTTGTTTTGATGATACATTCTAACATACTTCAGTGAAATGCTTTTATTGCACTTTGGGAAAACCATTACTACTTGTTGACCAGTAGTTAACTGAAAAGAATGGATTTTAGTATTATTAAATCAATTTTAAATGTAAATCTTTATAGGAATGTAATAAAATGGTCAAAATAGCTAGTGATAAAAAGTTCTGAATTATCATTTTTAATATTCTCACAGACTTTGACTAAGATATAAGTGCATCTCACTGGATAACTTATCCTCTATACTAGCTGGCTCCTGTATATATGAATCCTTCTCACTCCATTTGCAATATGAATAGAGATGGGAAATTGTAATAACTGGTTTCCTTTCTAGCTTTAGGAAGGTCACTCAATTTGTCTTTTATTTTTTAATCAACAAAAATGAGGCAAATACTCTCTTTTAGTTTATACTGGTACTAAGTAATTTTTAGTGAGTTTGTGTATAAAATATATACTTCTGTCACTTGTTGAAAAATCATAGTTACATTTATTATATACTTTGTACATTAATTGGAAAAATAACTGTAGATAATAATATTAAAGTGCACTGCCAACATTTTTTTCTTCTTAATTATATTCTTAACATCACGCACCCCAATCTTTTTCCCTTACTTGCTATAAGATTATTTTTCAAGTGGTTCTGGTATTCTAAGGTGCAATTGACTTTACTAGAGAAGTGTTACCAACAGTTAATTGTTATAATTAAAAACAAAGATATATTTATAAAACTTAGAGCCTAATAGAAATTACTTCATTTTGTAAAGGTATTATGTATTTATATTACTAATCTTGCCCTCTGTTTTTAATCTCTGTCCAGAACATTAGTCTAGCTATAGATGTAATGACTGTGATTTTGGGGGTCCGGGGCTGGTTGGGGAAGTCCCCACCTAAAGACACTAGAAAGAAAGGAACTTAAAGATTGAATAATATCAGACACTGTGCAGGGACATGGATGTTCATGATGCTAGTCAGGGAATCAGGAAGGATAGTGGAATCCTGACAGATCAATGGGAATGTGCAGCCAAAAGCCAACAATCAGTATGGTGCCTGGTAATCGGTTCATTCATTCATTCATTCAGTAACTACTGTGCGATACTGTCAAGCACTATTCCTGCAACTGAACGTAGAGTAACGAACAAAACAGGAACAGCGTACTTCTCTTTAGGAGCTTATCATTAAATATTCAGGGAATAAATGAATGGATGTAGAAGGATGAACGCATTAACAAAGCACATTTGCAGAGTATCAAATTGCAGAGATGAAGAGCTGGAGCAGAAGAGGAGGTTCTGACTTTTGTCTTTAACAGGACAATCTAGAAATGTGAGTTTGAGTGGAGCCTGATATAAAGCCACAGAAAGGTAGTAGATAATTAGGATGACATGTTGTCCATATCCCTGGATGTAGGTCAGGGAGTAAATAATTTGGCAGCCAGAATTTTTTTCATTTCAGTTTTTCTTCATCTTTTTCATTTATTTTTTAATGGGATAGGTCTGAGGGAGTCAGCATTCCTTCTAATGAGAGGGCCTCTCAGAAAATCACTGGAAGCCTCTCTCACAACATCACACAGGATGGAGATGACTTCTGTTAGATTCCACTAGAATACAGTCAGTAGAAGCAACATACTGACACGCTCAGTTTGGCATATCTTCCATGCTTCTTAGACAGTGAGCCTATTAACTCTTCACAACTGATGTGTGTATGTTAGTCACGAAGTCGTGTCCAACTCTTTGTGACCCATGGACTGTAGCACACCAGGCTCCTCTGTCCATGGAATTCTCCAGGCAAGAATCCTGGAGTGGGTTGCCATTTCCTCTAGAGGATCTTCCTGACCCAGGGATTGAACCTGCATCTCCTGCATTGGCAAGAGGATTCTTTACCACTGAGCCACCAGGTAAGGCCCTACACACACATCCATAAATATGTGAGTGTGTGTGTATGTATATATATACACATTGCAAGCAAAATAAGGTGACAGGAATATAATTACTTATATCAAATGTTTTTAGTTTCCTGAAGCTTATCTGAAATCATTTTTATTGTCTTTATTTAGCAGATCAAGCAGAAATGATTTTTTTCAGATTTATAAATAATTCCAGGAAATCCTAGAATGTCATAAAGAAATTTAAAAGCGTATTTGTATTTTTAAATTAGTATTTTTCCTAATGTTCAGATGTGAAAATAAACAAAATTTATAGCAGAGAAAATGTTCATGAATTAATTATCTAAGAATAAAGAAAATCTGCCTTTATGCCTATAAAAACCTGTCTGAAACAAAGAATTAGTTACCTTTTTGTTATTATTCTTGAGCTATGGGAACTTTCCCTTTAAAATGCACCACAGCATTATTTCAATATTTTAACTCTCTATGAATTCACCTCAGACATTTTCACACTTGTAATACTTATGGGAACATACTGTGTGGATCACTTTTTAAATAATTCATAAAACAAGTAAAATATTTTCCATTATATGCCAATTTATAGTCCAGGTAACAAAATAAGAAAATATTTACAATCACCATTTTTATGTGTGTGTGAAGTAGTTTGTTACACCTTTAAATCAAGCATGAAAATAATGAATTTTTTTGAGAATTAAGTGATTATTCAAGTCTGTCCTTATACATGTGCCTATGTGTGACTTTCTTTTAGCTGTTTTATTGTTTTACTCTTATTTTTCTCTGTGCTCAAGCTTTTTCTTAATTTATATAGCATTCGGTTGGTGGCTTAGTGGTAAAGAATCCACCTGCCAATACAGGATACATGGGCTTGATCCCTGGGTCAGGAAGATCCCCTGGAGATGGTAATGGCAACCCACTCCAGTACTCGTGCCTGGGAAATCCCATGGACAGAGGAGCCTGGCAGGCTATGGTCCATAGTGTCACAAGAGTCAGACATGACTTAGAGACTAAACCACCACCACCACCACAGCATTCTATTGTATATGTACTCTGCAAGCAAAATAAAGGAATGCAGAATAATCTAAATAAATAAAGGCATGTTTGTGATGCTAGCCCTTAATAAGTGTTCACAGTGAAAGTGAATATTGGAGCTAGTCAGGTCCTCTTTAATGGATACTTGGTTAAGGATGATTCCTTGGCTGTACTGTAACCGCACCATCAGATTATTTCCCCTGTGAAACTCATTGCTCAGGGCATTCTTGGGAATTGCTGTATCCCATGCTGAGGAGCTCTAAGTGGAAACAGCAGTTGGAGGCAATCTCCTTTTGTCAATGCCCAGGTTGGCCCTTCCTTGTCACCCCCAGAGGGATCCTAATAGAAGCCTCCCTCCCACTCCCAGCCTTCTCATTAGTCATGGTCTGCTGAGCCCTGAGGTGGTTTTAATCCAGTTTTGAAAGATAAGGAACAGACAAGCTAGAGAAAAGGCATGAGGTGGAGGAAGGAAATGGATGGGGAGAGACAAGACCTGCTTTCCTGTCTTCCCTAACCCACCTGAAGGACCCTCCTGTCTCTAACTCTGTGTTGGTGCCTTTTCTCTCACTCAAGAACTCTTCATTGGCACGTCAGAGACTTTGCTTTTATTAGCAACAACTCCTCTGAGAAAATTCCTGTGAATAAACTTAGCAGGAGTGTGGGGCACTTCATTGGAAGCCTTCCCGTTGTGTCAGCAGACTGTGAAAAAACCAGTGTTGATAAACTACCGAGACTTGCAGAAAGAGACAATCAAAGTTGTTGGGATTCGCGTGAAGGTGGTGTTTCTGTTTCTAAGCTTTTCGGTCACAGAAAAAAAATTTTTTTTTTTTTTTTTTTCATTTGCTCACGGAGTAATGAGTCAGAGGGAAATAAGAGTCAAAGATAATTAAATTTACTTTGGGTGATTAGTAAAATTAACAAGATCACTCCATTCAGGTACAGTGTGTGTGACTACCTTCAAAAAGCTCAAATCTTCATGATCTAGGCTAGTATCTTGGCTAAGTTTGGGAAACCAAAAGTCTAACCAGGAGCTTGCCAGGTCAGCACAGGATTAGGGCAAGGACATGGGTTTGGGGCAGTTAGGCAGTTGTTGAGGCAGTATTCATGCCAGAGTAAAGAACAGGGGTTTGGAATCACAGTAGCCTCATAGCTCAGTTGGTAAAGAATCTGCCTGCAATTCAGGAGACCTGGGTTCAATTCCTGGGTTGGGAAGATCCCCTGGAGAAGGAAATGGCAATCCACGCCAGTATTCTTGCCTGGAAAATCCCATGGACAGAGGAGCCTGGTGGACTAGAGTCTATGGGGTTGCAAGAGTCGGACACAACTTAGCGACTAAACCACCAGCCTCAATCCAGAGGTTTTGTTCCTCAAAGAAATTATTTACACTATAATGAGCACCGGTTTTCTAATCTTAAAAAAATGAATAAGAATACATGCTACATAGAGTTGCAAAATTTAAATAATGCATACAGCATAGCCCAACATTTAATTTTTAGAAAGTGCTCAGTAAATTACAATATAATCTAGCATTATCAGCATCATCAGGAGTATGATTCATCCAAGCAGGTACATCCTTGCTTCATTAAAGAGTTTATTCTTTAGCAATTGGTATGCTCAAGTTCACCTGATGCAGTGGATATTTATATAAATAAAGATATTATATATATACTAGATATTATTGGCTGAATACTAATAAATTATTCTTGTCTCATCTTCATCTTCCTAGACTCAAAGCAAAGTAACTTTTTTTTGCTTTATGATATTCCAAAAAAAACCTTTTAAAAATTATATTTTCATCTGCCTGAGATTTGCCAGATGTCTTATTATCACTGGAAAGATTCAGTCTCTCCAAATTTCATTTGCAAAATTGGAATTAAAATGCCTGTGTGATAAGATGGATGTAAATGTTTGAGGATTGAATGAGAGCATGTATTTTTAAATGCCTAGTACACTGCCTGGTACATAGGGGGTTTTTTTTTTAACAGTGTTAATGGAGCTACTGCATATTTCAAAACATTCCTTGGAGTGGTTACTCTCACTGAATTAAAGTTACTCCTGTTAATTTCTGCTGAAGGGAATAGTATTTTTTTTTACTTGTCTCCAGTTTAGGGAGGATATTCTCTACTTTGAAGTCTGATATATAATTAAGAGATATGTAAGAGGAAATGGGAGAAAAACCTTTAGACTCAAAAAGGAAGGATAGAATCCCCAAATCTTCACAGATATTTGTTCAATGAAGAAATTTTCTGTTTTAATAAATGACTCCTTAGGAAAAAAGGGCTTCAAATCAGTAGTGGTTAGTCATCTGGACAAACTTTCTTGTTTCATCTAGTTCGTCAAATCCAGAGTCGATTCTGTCTTTTAATTATAAGTAGATATATATTTGCAATTTTATATTTATTTTGTCATTTCAATGGAGCTTATTTTACAGAAAAAAGTAATTCATCTCCACAGATAGATGTTGAGCATATCCAATTGCACATGTTTTACACCAGAAGTAGCATAAACAGTATTGTGTTTTAAAAAGACCATTCTGACTCTTGGGTAGACACCAAAGAAAAACAGAGTAGGCATAAGGAAATAGGACTTGTTAAGACTATGTGCAAAGATGAAAACTACAATTAAGTAGAAAGATATGGGACCCTTTTCAAGGCATAACTTTTCATGTCTGATCTTTTGTGTTGCATGTGACATCTCCTTCCTGTTACTTCTGGATTTCCAGCTCCAGGTTATTGAATTTGCTGGAAATCTAAGCATAGAGCAACTGGATTCTTACAGTAAATTTATGATATTATCAAGATAAATGTGTTTCCCCAAAGCTGGAAACCATCTTATGTCCATGGATTACATATTTTTCTTAAATGAAGTTTAAGGCTTCCCTAGTGGCTCAGATGGTAAAGAATCTGCCTGCAATGCAGGAGCCCTGGGTTTGATCCCTGGGTCAGGAAGATCCTTTGAAGAAGGGAATGGCTACCCAGTCCAGTATTCTTACCTGAAAAATTCCATGGACAGAAGCGCCTGACAGGCTACGGTCCACAGGGTCGCAAAGAGCCAGACATGACTGAGCGACTAACACACACACACACACACACACACACACACACACACACACACAAATAAGAATTTCTGATTGGAATTCACAGAGGAGGATTAAAATTCAATAGCATTTGTAATATATTTTCACTTCTGCCTCCTAACAACTAGAGATTCAGTGATGAACAAGTAAATTATTTCTAAAACTTCTCCTTACAGTAAGAAATGAAGCAAGTGAAGTTTTCTGTGTTTTGTTTTTGTTTTTTCAATTTTCTTCTTTGGAAAAAATCTGTGTTTCATTCCAACCTGATACTATGTTCTTCCTTGTAATCCAATATTAGGGCATTATTAGGATGAGATTTTAATCTCTGTAAGTGTAGTTGGAACACATATTGAAAATCTGTAGGTGTTTGAAAAGGGAATGCTGCGAAGTGGAAATTCATAACCTTTGATTATAAATTGCACAGTATCATTCATTAAAGCACAAAGGCTTTCTTTTCATCATGGAAACACAGGGATTTAATACAGGTAGAAAGTAATTTTGATACCCAGGAATATAATACTCTATGAATAAACCCTGTGAATTTCCCCCATAACAGAAAAATAATAATCTCTCGTGTCTTTATAAATAAAAACCCACTTATAGGCATGTATCCAAGCAGACCAAACAATACAGAAATGGAAATACCATATTTTTTCCTGAAATGTCTTTATATTTGGACCAGTGTGCGTTCATCTTTAATTTATAACCTTTACAAATTGAAGTTTGGCCCCATGGAAGAGGAGTGGAGCTTTATTTTGAGTAGAAAAACACTGCCTTAGTAGTTTGACCCAAAGTCTCATTTTTTCTTTATGGGTGAAAAAAAAAATATTACAAGTAAACAAATAATTCTGGTCGTAACTTGTAGGTTATACGATTATGTTGTAGATAGAAATTTGAACTTCCCCTTCCGGTGCTCTGCCTTCCCTCTTACGTCTCCACCAAAAAGATCCATCTCCACGCCTAGAAGCACCTGCTACATGGTGGTATTTGTCATAGCGCTAGGGCTTCCCAGGTGCTGCTGGGGAAAAGAACCTGCCTGCCAGTGCAGGAGACGTAAGAGACGCGGGTTCAATCCCTGAATCAGGAAGATTCCTTGGAGGAGGGCATGGCAACCCACTCTAGTATTCTTGCCTGGACAATCCCATGGACAGAGGAGCCTGGTGGGCTACAGTCCATAGGACCACACAGTCAGACACAACTGAAGTGACTTAGCACACAGAAATAGAATGAAGTAATTAAAGCAACTTCAAGTGTTAATTTTCTGTGACTGATTATGGATTCTTTATTCTTTTTGAACATTCTTCTCATCCGTAAAAGACAAGTCATAATATGAGAATTAAGTGAATGTGTGTGAAGGTGCTTGGTCAATGCCCACTCAAGAAATCTTATCTTCATCATATTTGCTTTTTTTTAATGAAAATTTCTTAAGCATCCTCTTTTTTTCCCCCTTCCAAGAATATAACATTGTTCTGTAATACAGGGTCCCACTATCTGATGCTAATTTAATCACAACAAATTTAAGTTTAGGTGGCACCAAATAGTGTAGCTCCAGTATAGAGGAATAGAGAAGCACTCTCTGCTCTTAATATTTTAATCATAGATGATTGCATGTTTATTATTAAAATGTGAAAATTTTAGACATTGACAAATTAGAAAGTGAAAATATCTTAGACTACTATATTACTTTTAATGAGATAAACTTTTTATACAAATATTTTACATTGCATGCCATTTATAATTTACTTTTAACATATAACACATTTGTTAATTTGACATGCAAACATTTACTGAACATCAATGTTCTGGGTTATAGCAAAAATAATCTAAACAAGGCCTATGTTCTATAATTATACAATATATAATTCTAATATACATAGTATATACTAGAATTATTATTGTTTCCACACATGGAAAACTATCTCCATGTATAGTGATATACCATAACATATATATGCAACCCTCACAAATGGGCATTCAGGCTGTTTCCAGTGTGACAATTGGCAAGGGGGAGGGGGGCAGAAATGTTTTTCTGATTGGGTCCAAATATTTACTAAGTGAATTGCTAGGTCAAAATTATTAATATTTATTTTACTAGATATTACCAGATATCCTTGTAGGAGAGTGTGCTAATTTAAACTCCCAGAAGCAATAAATGTCTTATCATATGACACAGTGAGCTCTCTGATTAAGGTTTTATAGCTCCCTTAATAATCTTGAGCATTGTACATTATAATCCTTTTCCTCATTGATACTTAGGCATTTTATATATTATGGATATTGGTCCTTTGGTTTCTATTGAAATCAGTTATATTGAAGTCAATTTCTTCTCAAGTTGTTGTTTAAAGTAAGCTAATAGGTAATTTTTGTTTTTCTTTAAATTATCAGTGGTTTTGTCATATTTTAAACATTTCCTATCAGCAGTTATATCCACTTAAATTTTCTCCTAGAATTTTTGTATTTTAATTTTTTACCTTTAAATATTTGATCCACTCTGAATTTTGTGTAAGAAACAAAGGCCCTAACTTTGTTTCAAATAGCTTCCGCTCATCCCATTGACAGTTAATAGCTTAAGAGCTATGAAATTAAGATGTCATTTTTATACACATTAAATTCCTACATACACTTGGGTTTGTTTTGGAGCTCTCTCTTCTCTTCCACTAATCTGTTTTCTAATCGATGCCATACTCTACTGGGGACTTGTCTGGTAGCTCAGATGATAAAGAATCTGCCTGCAATGCAGACCTGGGTTCAATCCCTGGGTCAGAAAGATCCCCTGGAGAAGGGAATGGCAACCCACTCCATTATTCTTGTCTGGAGAATTCCATGGACAGAAGAGTCTGGCAGGCCATAATCCACTGGGTCTCAAAGAGTCGAATGTAACTAAACGACTAACACTTTCATTTCATTTTCATACTCCTAGAATGATCAATAGTCTTTATACTTGATAGATTTATTTAGTCCTGATTACACTTAAGATTTATCTGTGCATCATTCTACATTTATTCTTCCAAATCAATCCTAAAATAATTTTGTTGGTATTTTAATGGGAGGGCAGTGTCTCATTTCTAGATGCATGTAGGAAACATAAATAGCTTTACAACACTGAATTATCTGGTTCAAGAACAAAATATGTTTCCTGTTCAGGTCTTCATTAGTTCATAATTTCTACAACCTCTATATTTCTTAAGTTAATTCTCCACAATTTTTGTGGTTTTATTTGTCATAGAAATTAGGATTTTGTTTCATTAAATGTTCTTCTGTTTAGAATATAAAACATTTTCAGTAAGTTCTCTTGTTAAATTCAAAATTATTTTATTTGGGTTTTGTACTAAAAATCATATCAACTTTTAATGGTTATAGTATTTTCTTATTTATTTAAATATTCATAGTACTAGTGTCCAACTTTTCAGTACCTCCAGAATATTAATAAACAGCTTTAATGATAAGTTACTCTTAATTTGATCATGACTTTATTTGCAGCACTTCCAGAATGTCACCATCAAGTCTAAATATCAAACATATATTTAGTGTGCATGCCGGTACATGTGTGCATGCGTCGATATAAATTCATGTTAAAGCATCACATAATCCTCATTTATTAAGGAAATTTTGGCTTCCATCAAATACCTCTTAAGCATCTAGTAAAGGGATTATATGATCTTTTCCTGTTGATCAGTTCTAATAGTCATTTACAGTTATTGCTATGCTACTGCTGAAATATCCTGGATTTCCAACAATAAATTAAACTTGGTCATACTGAATTATTCTCAATATACTGCTGGATTTTGTTTAGTTATCCCCCCCCATTAATCATAATAAGTGAAATTAGTGTAATTTTGTCACTTGGATGTGTTAACTTTCTCGTGATTTGGTATAAATGTTACTCTGGGTTTATAAAACAGGAATCTTCCTTTATTTTATTGTATTTTGTTATATTCTGACTTACCTTAACTATCATAGGAATTACTTTTTAAAATTAATTTTGAAACCATGTTTGGCACTACTTCAAGAAGTAGCTCTTTGAAAACATTCTTAATATCCTCGATGATTATTGACCTGTTTAGGATTTTCATTACTTCTTAAGTCAATTTTCATAGCTTGTTTTCCTAGAAAATCAATCATTTTATCTAGGTTTTCAAACATTTAATTTCCTCTATAGCTGTGATTCTTTTCCCTTATCAAAACACAATCAGTATTTGTACTTTCTGTATCTTTGTTCTTAGGCTAACTAGTGGTTATTCATTTTATTAGTTTCTCTTAAAGCACAAATTCTAGAGTTTTTACTGCTAACTTATTCTTGCTTTTAATTTTTCTTTCCTCTCTTTTCATCCAGTCTTCAGGAGAGAGCGTCTCATATCTTTCACCTGCCAATAGGTGAGAACAAGATAAGTCTAAGAGTTCTTGTTGCTTTAGTAAAGTTACAATTTAATCCATAGCAAAGACAAAGGATTTTTAGAAGGAATTTTCTAGACATTAGTCTGATCCTCCTGGTATTACAACTTTACCAAAAGGCTGCCACCAGTGACCTTTTTCAGAATTTCAGCACCTATCTTCTTATCTACCCTATTGCCTCTTGTTATCTAGAGTTGGCTTATAGTTTAGCCCTAACCGCATATTCTAGAGATGAATAAATTATAAGCATAGAAAACAGAAAAGAATCCGTAAAATATTTATTAATTTGATTTGATTCACATGGTTTTTCTGAAAATCAAATTACCTGTTCTTTTGGGTAAAAGACTTAATTTCCGTCTTCTGGAAACCTTACTATCTGTATGATGTTGAGTAAATTGTTTAACTTCTCTATATGTCGGTGTCCTCATCTGTAAACTGGTCATAATTATGGTAGCTACTCCTATGGTTCTTCTGAGGATCGAATGGATCGGGTGAGTCAGTATTGCCAAACTGCTCTGAAGAGGGCCTGGCATTATCACATACAGTGAGCACTGTTCATGTGTTCATTTCTGAAAATGTTGAGATTACCGTGGGTGGCAGTCAGGTCAGATGGTTATGTAATAATTGCTTTGGCTTCTCTCCTTCTGAATTCTGACACATCCTAAAGGTAGAGCTTGTTGCAAAGAGGAACCCAGTGAGAACTACTGCTCTGTGGATTATTGAGGAAGTTTAGGACCCACTGCTAGCTCTTGACCTGTGGGCGGTTACATCTGAAGGGGGCTGATTGTGGACCAGCTGGTAGTTCATAAATGATGAGGACTGTGTGCTCCTATGTGATTGCTGCCATATGGGGGGCTAAATGGGGGTAAAACTTGCTCTCAAGATGCTATTTAAAAATAAAAAGTGGAATTTTATTCAATCCTTTTTGGCACTGCCATCCAACTTTACCCCTTCCTATATGTCTGTTCAACAAAGACATGGAAATCAGGATTAACCATGTAGTGGTGGTTTAGTAGCTAAGTCGTGCCTGAACCCATGGACTATAGTCCACCAGGCTCCTCTGTCCATGGGATTTCTCAGGCAAGAATACTGGAGTGGGTTGCCATTTCTTTCTCCAGGGGATCTTCCTGACCCAGGGATCAAACCCACATCTTCTGCATGGTAGGCAGATTCTTTACAGACTGAACCGTAGCACTGAGCAAATCAGCCAAAGGGGCTCAGGCTCAGATAGCTTGGGGGAGAGAGAGAGAGAGAGCCCTTGTTAGAAAGAATTCTAATCAAGGAATCTTAGGGTATTGAGTCTGGGAGAGAAATGTGACGTTAATGCCATTTTAGTTGAAGCTATTCATTGGTAGGTACAGGGGGAGGAGGGTGAAGGTGTTGCCAAAATATTGACTCTCTCTGCTCCAATGCCAAACAGAAATACGGAGACAGAGCCATAGAGAAAGAAAGAACGGCTTTATTACTGTGTCAGGCAAAGTGGGGACACGATAGGCTAATGCCTCAAGACTGTGCCCCGCTCCCTGTGAGTAGGGAGAGATTAAATGGTCAGGCAGGGTATAAGATAAGGATCAAGGCAGTAACAGTCCTGCATTCTTGTTCTGCAAAATTTCAAAAGGGTGGGGTTGCCGGCAAGATTAGGGTGCATGCAGGGTCTAAGGTGGTCGGGTCCCCTAACCTCTCTGATCCCTTTAGTCTTGCCTCAGGTGGTTTCCTGGCTGCTCCTCTCTTGATTACCAACTGTTCTACCCTTTGGAACTCAGAGAAGGTCCTTTCCTTGCCTAAAGGAAATGGGAGACAAAAAGGCCTCCATACACAGCAGCCCCACAGGGCACTTCTTGACATCAAAAGGAAGAAATTTTTAAATATAAAATGTGTTTTAAAATTGTTTCAAGAATGCATAAAACTGGGAACTTCAAGACCTTCTGTTCAAATCTCACATTTGCTGAGGCAAGAGAGGAAATGTGTGGAGGAGGAGGAAGAAAAGAAATTAACACATAGTTTGCTCAAACATGGAGCAAATGTTTTCCAAGTGTTCACAACAGTAGGTCAGAAACACATCCTGAAACTAAATTGAGTGCTGATACCAAGTTCTGACTCTAGCTATAAATCATTTTTTTTTTTAAGATGATAATGTGGTAGTCTTGAGAAACCAATTTGACAGTCTTAGAGGATACTGTATAAACACATAATTTTGTAGGCTGCTTCATTCTCTGCAGTATTACAGAGTTGCTTAAAATATCTACAGTCTGCAAATAAATCCCTAGTACCTCCTAGTTTAGACTGAAAATTGAGTTTATTAAACTCTCTGTGGGCTTCCCAGGTGGCACTAGTGGTAAAAAAAAAAAAAAAAAAAACCCACATGCCAATGCAGTAGACATAAGAGACACAAGTTCAATCCCTGGGTTGGGAAGATCCCTGGAGGAGGGTATGGCAATCCACTCCAGTATATGTGCCTGGAGAATTCCATGGACAGAGGAGCCTGGCAGGCTATAGTCCATAGGGTCTCAAAGAGCTGGACATGACTTAAGTAACTTAACACAAACTCTCTGTAGTTATCATTGAGTCATCTGCTCTCAGCCATCACCTTCTTTCCTACCCACCCCCAGTATCCTCCAGTAATCACTGGGGATTCCTCATATGCCCCCATCTTGAAACCATGTAAGGGCACAGCATTTCTTTCTACGGCCTAATAATACTGATTGGGAGAACACTATAACAAAACAGTGAAGGACAGAGAGAAGAGAAGCAAAGGTTCTATGTTGCTTTGCTTCATTGGCCTCCTTCGTGACTTGATGGCTTCCTACACTTAATCCTGCCTCTGTTCTTCACTGTGTTCATTTCTTTGAGTAGGGTGAATACCCAGGTGTTTCAATGTTACCTTTCAAAAGTTTGTATTGCAAAAATCCTCTCTGGACGAAATTAGCTACAGGAATCCATCAGTCTCTTACCTGTGATTCAAATCAAGTCCATACCGATATCATTATGCTGACCTAAACCAATAAAACAGCTAGTTATTTTACCAGCAAAATGGGTTTATTTCCTAACAGCAAAGATTTGTGATCTGGGGCATGCAATCTGTGGTGACCACAGACAAGGCTAGAGAAAAGAAAGAGGAATACTGTGCTACAGAGTAGAGGAGGAGTTCAGACAGGCTATTATATACAGAGAGTCCAGTGGAAGGTAGTAACTAGGAGCTTGAAGTGTACTTGCATTTCACTGGCTAAGCTGTGACAGTCTCTCATTGTCTGGGCTGTTGCCAGGTGAGGAGAATACCTCCTGCTCGGTAGTAAAGTGGTCTTTGGCAATGGAAAGTACCTTCCTTCCTGTTGGTAATTCTGTTGACTTTGAGTGGTAGGTCACTTGATGTTTCTGTTCATCAATTTCCACAATTTCTTCTTACATTATCGTTGTACTTCCTCAATTTCCAAATGCTTTATCATATACTGCCTTACATAAGATTTGATTTGTCTTTGTTATTCGTTTGCCAAACCAGACTATAAGCTCTCTGTAGGCAGGAGTCTTGTCTTTCGGTGGTGGTGTTTGGTATCTCTCTACCTCCTTTTACCCTACCCCATCCTCTAGCACTTAAGCAGAGGTTTAAATATAGTCAGTAGGCCTTAGGCCATTCAAAGGAAACTGAACTGAATATATACCCAGCAGATAAAGTCTACCACTTACTATCCCAGTTTCCCCAAAACTGAGATTGACTCTTAGAAAAAGCTTTCATATTGAAACTCATTCTCCTGTATTTATGGATGCTGTTACACTGAATCCTGGAACCATACGAATCTCAATGGTGCTTTTTAAAACTTCCTATTCTCAGACTCCTGCCCTGATAGACTTCTGTTTCCTGTGAGGGAGTTGGTATAGATCCTGGGAATTTGTTCCTTTAACAAGTATCCCAGGAATACTGATTTCTAGCCAAGTGTGAGAAACACTGTGCTAACTAAGATAAGCCTGTATCTGGGAAACCCTGGAAAAAAAATGTGTATTTCTCTCATTCAAAATACTTTATATCATTCACAATAAAGCTTAGAGGAAATAGCAGATCTTACTATAACACAAGACACTTAATGCAATTGTTAAAGAATTTTAAAAATCAATTAATTTTAGAGGGTTTAAGCTAATTTTATCTTTTCATTTGGTTTTCTGTTCACTCTTACATCTATGTCCATAATTTTATCTGACTACCTGAACACCTATCTACATCCTATGTTTCTATTACTAACATTGTCAACTTAAGACATTTCTGGATGAATAGTTAGTATCCTTTCTAAGTTAAGTATATGCTACAACAAAAATCAAAACCAAAATTTTTATAAAAACCGCTTTGACCTAAAAGATTTAAGAATTACTTTGACTTTAACTGAGTTTTTCCTTTGGACTGAAATAGCTCTTGAAAACATCTCCCGGGAATTCAAGTTGTTGGTTGCCTTCTCTTATGAGTGATTTACGCAGGAGCAGTAGTTGTCCTCAGTGACTCGGCAGTAAAGAATCCTCCTGTAATGCAGGAGATGCAGGCAGGAGACTCAGGTTCAATCCCCTGGAGAAAGAAAATGGCAAGCCACTCCAGTATTCTTGCCTGGAAAATCCCAGTTCATGGAATCCAGAAAAGACTTGAACACAACTGGGCAACTGAGCAACAACAAAAAAAAGTAGTAGTCGTAATTTGTTAGGCAGTGCTTGCGATTAGAAATATTTACTTGCTATTGATTCCAAAACTTCATTTTCTCATTTTTATCACTGAGCCTTCTATTTATGTGCTTTTGTTCTATGCAAAATACCTCCTCTTTCCCCTTGGCATTTGTCTTTCACACCTAAAACTAAACTGAAAACTTCCTTCTTCTTAGTCGTTGCTCAGTCCATCCTGAAAATGTTGAACAACTTGATTCACTAGTTATCTCTCTAATTCCTGAACCCTTTTAAGTTTTTTGGCTCATTTGCCTACTCCTTCCAACATATGTTGGGCTTCCCTGATAACTGAGATGGTAGGTAATTCGCCTGCAATACAGGAGACCCCGGGTCAATTCCTGGTTCAGGAAGATCCACTGGAGAAGGGGTAGGCCACCCACTGCTGTATTGGGCTTCCCTGGTGGATCAGCCATAAAGAATCCGCCTGCACTGCGGGAGACCTGGGTTCAATCCCTGGGTTGGGAAGATCCCCAGGAGAAGGGAAAGTCTACCCACTCCAGTATTCCATGAGGTTCCAAAGAGTTGGACACGACTGAGCAACTGTTACTTTCCAACATATTTTACAACTCTGATCCTCTGCTACTTGAAAGTGAAAAGAGGTGTGATTTTATTGGGCTTCCATAGAGCTTTAAAATCCATAGGGTTGTAAAGAGCCAGACATGACTGGAGACTCAGCACACATGCTCAAATGAAAGGGATTATCCACTTCAAGATGTGAAGTATCTATGTGAAATCAAAATAGCACTTCTTGTTTCTCTATCTAAAGTGTTTGGCTGCCTCTCCACTTTTCAATCATCCAAATCTGTGTTTGACTTATCAGTTTTGCTGTTTTGTTTTTGATTCTCTAGGGCACTAAACTTGAATATTCCATTGGTGTACAAAGCTAAAGGGTCTAATATAATTACCCAGGGATTTTTCTCCAGATTTTCTGTTTGTTGCTGCAGTTATAGAAAATGCAAGTTGATTTCTGAATAGGAGTCACTTACCAGTCAGTGGGGATCTGGTGGGATCTGTACAAATAGCCAATTGAGAGTATTTATTCCAGAAATACAGTTTTCCCCATATATATGGAATTGGTCAAATTGAAATCTATTTGAGTAAGTTTCAGTAACAAAACTACATATAAACCAAATAGACAGTTATTAATCCATAATGAGAATTAAGACTGCCAACTAAATCACAGTTCTTAGATCATCTGGTCAGTTAGGAAAACCAGTATGAAAAGACAAAGTAGAAATTTACTTAGTATGAAGGGAACCATATAAATGGGATTATTGGTGATCTAAAGGGGCAAGTGTCCTTAACTCATCAGATGGAATTATTAATACTTTATGATATTGCTGCCAATTAAACCAAAATCTTTAGGATAGGTGCTTTGAGTCTTCTTTCCTCAAATTAATGCCCCTGCTGCTGCTGCTAAGTCACTTCAGTCGTGTCCGACTCTCTGCGACCCCATAGACGGCAGCTCACCAGGCTCCCCCGTCCCTGGGATTCTCCAGGCAAGAACACTGGGGTGGGTTGCCATTGCCTTCTCCAATGCAGGAAAGTGAAAAGTGAAAGTGAAGTCACTCAGTCGTGTCCGACTTTTAGCGACCCCATGGACTTCAGCATACCAGGCTCCTCCGTCCATGGGATTTTCCAGGCAAGAGTACTGGAGTGGGGTGCCATTGCCTTCTCCACAAATTAATGCTAGCTCTTCACTAATAAATGGATGCCCTTCATTTCATTAGCCTAGTCTTTCTTCAGATGTTTAAAACTATTGATAAAGTGTTTGTTTTCTTTGACATTATTCATCTTATCTGCCATTTTTCTGTTCCAGATCCTTTGTTATATTTATGAAACATGTTGTAGCTAGAATTCAAACTCAGATCTATCAATAAAGCCCATGCCTAATTTCTTTCTCTATTTAATATACTTATTTTAAGGACACACTACACATATCTGATTTCAGATGTTAGCTTTATTGCTTTCCCTCTTAGAGGATAAAGTTATTAGAGATTTCTGGAAACACCATTAGCCATGTACGTCAATAATGTATGGTATGTAACTTTAATTGCCACAGAGAGAGGAAGTAAACCTTGATCAATTTCAAAGGAAACTGGTCTTTGAAGTATTCAAGCAAAGGAAGAAAATTGGGCAACAAAAGTAGTTTCTATTAGTAATTCATCCATGAAATTCTTGTTTTCAGAGCAACCTGGAAATGTGCTGAAGAAGGGTTATCTATTTTTTTTTCTTACAATTTTCCAATAAAGCTTCTACTTGGTTAACAATTCTAAGAACTGTGTGTGACAATGAAATATCATTACATGCATAGACTAACGAGATTGGAATGTATCCCATGGTATAATAAAATCTGCAGAAGTTAGTAATTCAAATTTATACAAAATAACTCTTGTATCACTTGTATTACATAATGAAGCATTTTGGTTTTGGGGGGGACATTTTTTTTTTAATGTAGGTTTTCCCAAGCATTACAAGGTATAATCTCCTGGCAGCTAAATGCCACTAGGATCCTCCAATGTTGTGACAACCAGTGTCCCTACACCACATTTGCAAATATCCCTCCTGGGGCTGATGATTCTGCTCCCAGTTGACAACCACTGAAAGGAACCAAGAGTAGTTAGTAAAGGGCATATTTCTAAAAATTCTAAAGTGAGTGCCAAGCCCATTATTTCAGAAATATTGGTAAATGAAAACTTGTTCTAGATCTCAATTCCGGCTAATACCATGACAGAAATAATTTCTCTAATCAGCTAACAAGAACTTCCTTCTTTCATTCATGTTGAATAGCTAAGGCAATTTTCAGCATTAGGGATCTCAATCAGATGTTAATTTGAACATTATTGGTTTGGACTCAATCATATGTTTCCAATATGAACTTAATTTTATGTTGATGATTAAGGCTTATATTAGGTACACTATGGAATAAAGAAATGGTCAAAGAATATTTTTCAGTTATTTAGAAAAAAAAGATCTTGATTTTTCTACTATGTGTCAAGCCATATAATAGGCATTAGAGGTACATTCATGTTTGAGAATGGCCCTGTCATTGTGGAGCATATAATTTAGTATGGAAGGCATAATAACCAGTTACCAGATAGTTTCTTAAGTAACTTAGAAAATGTATGTATAAAATGCTATAAGAAAATTCAGGGAGCAGTAGAAAGATGAATTTGACTTTCAGGTATGAGTAGAAGTTTCCCGGAGAGACAATGGTTTGCGGTAAGAATTTTATGGGCAAAGATCCAGCTGTATTATGTAGCAATAGCTCAGTGAGGATAGAATAGAAAGAAATGGCAGGAAATGAGATTTAAGCTATGTGTGCGTGTGAGTGTGTGTGTATTTGGTTGTGTCCGACTATGAATCCATCAACTGACTAGACTTCTCAGTCAAGAATACTAGAATGGGTTGCCATTTCCTCCTTCAGGGGATCTTCCCAACCCGGTAATTGAACCTGAATCTTTTGTGTCTCCTGCACTGGCAGACAGGTTCTTTACCACTGGTGCCACCTGGAAAGCCCTTAAGCGATATGTGTGCATTCAAAGATTATGTGGTAAGAAGTATGGTTCCTCTTTTTTGGTAAATATAATATCTGCTGAGGAATTGTAAGTGTCAGGGACAAGTGATTTAATAAGTATGCAGGCTTTAAATCATGCTATCATATGCATATCATATATAATACCTGATCCACCCAGTAAACACCTCTGAGTTTGTGTTACAAATCAAGCTTTTCAGGTTTTAGAAATTTGGAGGGAAAGGTGCTTCTCATTGTCTGGCTTCCCTTGGCTCTATGTCTATGGAAAATATTCATGAACTTTTCACAATAACCCAGAAGTTTTATTTTCTTTTTCTTGAGATATCTGCTTGTTTTTAAGTCCAACTCTTTAGATCTTCAAGATTTAGATTTTCTTAGATGGAACCTTAAGATTTTGTTTTGCTTGAGGGACCAAGGTTACCTTGAAATTATTGTCTATATCTGCATGTATACCATTCTCATATAAAAATGATTTTTATTCAAAGATACTTCAAGAAATTCAAGAGAAGTGCTTGTAAGATAAATTGAAAATATGACATAAATATTTTCAATTAATAATCATGAGATGAAATGTTATCTAAGTTCATTAATATGAATTCAGTGGTACTTTTGGATTATTCAGAATTATCCAATTTGGCTTTTTACCTCCAAGATGAAAGCATAGATTTCTCTGTGCTTATGCTTATAATGTTCATTGTGTTTTCTCTCATTTTTTTTTAATTTTATGATACCTTTCTTAATTTCCAATATGCACATCTCAATGTATTTTGTAAGCAATTTCTATAAACCTTTCCAGCAGTAAAATTCCCTTATGTTTTAAATTAAATTTAACAGTAGGAAGAAAAAAATCCAGTGAAGAGAGTCAAGAATCTAAGCATTTCTATTGTTAACCATGAAAAATGCTTCACTTTCTGCCCTTTAATTAAAATCTACATTCCTCTTATCAGTTTTGCTTTCTCCTTTGGTGCCCCAGTGAATATCCAGTTTTGTAGCTGATATACCAGACTGGTATAATAATTGGATAACAAGAAAAGGGAACAAATTAAAAAGGATATATTCACTCACATAATTTGAGTTAAGGAGACCTTATTCTGTATGCATATGTACCCACCGTGTGTGTGTGTGTGTGTGTATATGTATATATATATAGTATAAATAAGTGTACGTAACCTGCATTTTAACCAACTCCAGAAAGCTGTTAGAAGCTAAGGTTGCTTTTGCCAAAAGCAAAAGCTAATGGCCAAGGTTATAACTCTAGTGACTTTTTCTTTTTAGTCAGTAACTGAGATACCAATATAGTTATTGCTAAGGTCCAGACCCTGCATCACTGAGTTAGACAACTCTGACTCTCACTCTGAGGGAGCAGATAATGATATACTCAAGAGGGCTACTCCAAGAATTTTGATACTTAACTAACCTGAAAAATAGCTTCAGGCATGACTGACCAGACCACTCCCTCTTTAAAAAGCCAGGCCTTTTTAAGGGTCACTGATAATTGAAAGGACAAACTTTCAAGGGAAAAAGTAATCCACTCTTTTCTTGGGCGAATAATGATTCTTTCATACTGGTTATGAGGCAATACTTTTCTCACCTTCCTTATCCCTTGATTTTTCATTTATGGAATGTAGGAGAAGGTTTGCATTTTTGGAATTCTAGTCTTTTGCAGACTTACTGATTTATATGTGTTAAATTGACCCTGGATATACTCATTTATATAAATTCTTTAGGATTGATTATTATGACACCTATTTTATATGCTCATTAATATAGCATTATTAACCTTTTATATGATGTTCTCAGAAGAGGTCAAGGATGTAAGTACTATCATAAAAGGAAACAGAATAAAGTTCATGATTAGTTTAATGAGTCACTGAAAAAGTCTGCTTTTCAAAGCAAGGCTGTGAGTTCTTTAATCAAAGACTGAGGGCAATGAAAGAAAATTACATTATGTCACTACATCACTTATCTTGAATTCAAATGTGAAAAATAGCCCGTGGGGAAAGAAAAAAGGATCAATCTACATTTGAAGAGATGAACAGAATTTTTAAAAATTTAATTCCCAGTTCTGTCATTGACTAATTGTATTGGAAAGGCATCTTTCTTTGTCTCTCATATAGTATACATGTAGACAAAGCACATTTTATAATCTTCAGCTATGTATTTTAATAGATTTCTAAATTATTACAGATGCTATTGCATTAAAAGCAAAAGAAAGAATCAGAGGAGTCCAAGGAGAGAAATTGAGCCATGTTCTGGGTTAATTGAAAACTGGAGAAAGAAATGGCAACCAACTCCAGTATTCTTGTCTAGAAAATCCCATGGATGGAGGAGCCTGGCAGGCACATACCATGGGGTTGGGGTTGCAAAGAGTCAGACATGACTGAGCGACTTCATTTTCTTTTTTTCTTTTGATCTTTAATCTTTGGAGAAAGTCACTAAAGTAAGATAGTCTTGAGTTCAGTTCAGTTCAGTCACTCAGTCGTGTCTGACTCTCTGCAACCCCATGAATCCCAGCACACCAGGCCTCCCTGTCCATCACCAACTCCTGGAGTTCACTCAGACTCACGTCCATCGAGTCAGTGATGCCATCCAGCCATCTCAACCTCTGTCGTTCCCTTCTCCTCCTGCCCCCAATCCCTCCCAGCATCAGAGTCTTTTCCAATGTGTCAACTCTTCGCATGAGGTGGCCAAAGTACTGGAGTTTCAGCTTTAGCATCATTCCTTCCAAAGAAATCCCAGGGCTGATCTCCTTCAGAATGGACTGGTTGGATCTCCTTGCAGTCCAAGGGACTCTCAAGAGTTTTCTCCAACACCACAGTTCAAAAGCATCAATTCTTCAGTGCTCAGCCTTCTTCACAGTCCAACTCTCACATCCATACATGACCACAGGAAAAACCATAGCCTTGACTAGAGGGACCTTTGTTGGCAAAGTAGGGCTAAGATCAGACATTAGTCACTGGGGACTTTGATTTTGGTGTTACAGTTATCTTTAGCACGTTTATTAACTTTTCAAAGATTTATTATCATTGCCTATAAGATTAGGATTATATCTACTTTCTGGGTTTAAGGATAAACTTGATAACATAAAGTAGTTAGAAGTAAAGCTATTAGTAGCTATGTATCTTAGAGGAATTTTATTTCTATTTCCTGAAAGTGTGTAATTTCTGAACTGAACAGAAATATACTCTCACATTGAGTTTCTTTTGCTCAGCTTGTCTAATTATCCAGGTGTGAGTGATTCACTTTGCATAAATTCTCTAGAAACTCTTCTGTCCTCATGGAACAAAAGATATACTGGAATATTTTTTAAAGGAAAAGTAAACAATGTTATCATTACATAAAGTTTGCTATATCGGTTTTATTACTATTGAAATGACTAAAATCTTAAGAGGTACTGGGCCTATCATTATAAGAAAAAAAAACTATAATAGTTTTCACTTATTATAAGAGCAAGTGAGCAAATAAGACTTTAGAAAAATGTTTTTCCATCAAATAGCTATTGGATTTTTTTATGTTGAAAAATTCCAGTAAAGCTATCCATAAAAATATACTTAAAATCAGGAAAAAATATATGCTGCAGCCTAAATTATACCAGAAAACTTCTAGACCTCTGGCTCATTCAAACCCAGTATTCCAGACCCTAAATATGAGTCACAAGGACACAAGAACAATCATAAACCAGCTTTCTGGGGAGAAGATTAGGGAAGGGGATTCTGAAGGGCTGGCTTTAATTAAAATTCCTATAAGAGTGGAGTTGTTGGCAAGATTTCTGCAACCACTTTAACTATTAAGCACTTTTGCTTCCTCCCCAATATTTTCAAGACTTACATTAATATTAATGTATGTTTAATTAGATATTGCAACTGACACTCAACTTACATACAATTATGTTAAATTTTATTTAATTATGTTGAGTATGTGTTACGATTCTCCAAGAAACAGAACCAATAAAACATAGTAAAAATATAGAATTTCTCTGTGGACTTCATATGTATAAGTATGATGTCTGTGTATATGTGGGTGTGTGTAGTAATAAGGAGTTGGGTCATGCAATTATGGAGACTGAGAAGTCCCAAGAACCACAGTAGGCAAGCTGAAGACCCAGAAACCAATAGTATAGTTTCAGTCTGAGTCTGGAGGCATGAGAAGTAGGAGAGCTAATGATGTAAATGATGTAACGTCTAGTTGGAGTCCAAGTCAGAAGACAGAAGAAAAATATCCCTGCTCATGAGGTAATAATTGAGCAGAGGGAGTAAATTCTCCCTTACTCAGCTTTTTCATTCTCTTTAGGCCTTCAAGGGGCTTCCCTGATAGCTCAGTTGGTAAAGAATCCGTCTGCAATGCAGGAGACCCAGATTCAATTCTTGGGTTGGAAAGATCCGCTGGAGAAGGATAGGCTATCCACTCTAGTACTCTTGGGCTTCCCTTGTGGCTCAGCTGGTAAAGAATCTGCCTGCACTGTGGGAGACCTGGGTTCGATCCCTGGGTTGGGAAGATCCCCTGGAGAAGGAAAAGGCTACCCACTCCAGTATTCTGACCTGGAGAATTCCCAGGGACTATATGGGATCACGGAGAAGGCAATGGTGACCCACTCCAGTACTCTTGCCTGGAAAATCCCATGGACAGAGAAGCCTGGTAGGCTGTAATCCATGGGATCACTAGGAGTCGGATACGACTGAGCGACTTCACTTTCACTTTTCAGTTTCATGCATTGGAGAAGGAAATGGCAACCCACTCCAGTGCTCTTGCCTGGAGAATCCCGGGGACAGGTGAGCCTGGTGGGCTGCCATCTATGGGGTTGCACAGAGTCGGACTGAACCGACTTAGCAGCATATGGGGTCATAAAGAGTAGTGAAAGTGAGGGACTTTCACTTTCAGGCCTTCAAGAAATGGGATAAGGCCCATCCACATTGGGGAGGGCAATCTATTTTACTTGTCTACTGATAAAAATATTAATCTCATCCAGAAATACCCTCACAGACATATTCATAATGTTTAATCTTTAACCAAATATCTGACCTCCCTATGGCCCGATCAAGTTAACAGATAAAATTAACCATCACAAGTCCACCCCTTGCTGACTTGATATCCATATACATCTTTAATCATACTTAATCTCCAAGACTATAAAAAGATCATAGCTCTGCCTATCATGATATAACTATTTTGCATATAACCCAAAACACACTACTTTTCCAGAAGAGTGTGTGTAATACACACATACACATTCTTAACAAAATAAGGGTGTGAGGGAATCATCTTATAGTCTTTGTTTCTGTAACTGGTCATGTCTGGTATTTATAAATTCCTTCTGCTACTCTTTGTGTATATCCTTTGCCTTGAGCAAGCATCTAAGCCATTCTTGGTTCTTTAACTGGTCGGGTGATCCAAATCTGCATTTCTCAAGGTTCTGGGCCATTTGTAATCCTGCCTAGGTTGGGTTGTTGTAATTTTCCATTGACCTAAATTTCAGGGCACAGTAATGCTGAGAGACTGTGGGATCTTCTGTATTCCAGACGTAGTCTTCCTTATCTCCATTGTTGAGTAGCATGCCAATCTGCCCTTGGGATTCAGGATTCTTTGCCCCAGGTCCCGCAGTAACTCCTTTCTTTCCCTATTGATTAACAGGCACGAGGAGTCCAAAGTAACTGGATAGAAATCTTAACTTCCAGTTTAATGGAAATGTTGTGATTTCTCTTGGTAAAAGCATTCCTCGTTTGGGAACTAAAGTCTCCAGGCCAGCAAGCTTGAGGTCACAGGAACAGGAAGCAAAATGTTGCTAGTGGGTCACTAAGGCAGTAGTGAGCAGTGCCTATTTCTACCCCTTGATTCATGGACCTGTGGATTCTGGCTATGGGAGAAACAGCACCATGTATTGGACACCTTCTAGAGAACCTCGTCCCAGTCCTGCAAGATATTGCTGACTAGCTGGCACTGTGACAGAGTTTCCAAAAGGTCATTCTACCATTCTTTCAAATTATCTGCTTCTGAATCATGGAGGATGTGGTAAGTCCACTGGCTTCCATGAGCACAGGCCCATTGTCATACTTCTTTTGCTATGAAGTGAGTTATTTAACCAGAAGCAGTGCTATGTGAAATACTGCTGATGACAGATAAGGCATTCTGTGAGTCTACAGATGGTACTTTTGACAGAAGTATAGCATGGCAGGGAAGCAAATCTGTATCCAGAGTGTGCATTCCATTATGAAAAAAAAAAAAAAAAATGCTGCTCCTTCCATGGTGGAAGTGGTAATTAACTGGCCATCAAGTAGCTGGATGATTACCTTACCCTAAGAAATGGTGCCTATGAGGGCACAGTGTTGGTCTCTGCTGCTGGTAGATTGGGCACTCAGCAATAGGTGTAACCAAGTCACCCTTGGGAAATGGAAATTTGTGCTGTTAATCCTGTGCATTGCCTCCATCCCTGCAACCATGGCCATTTTTTCTCATAAACCCATTGGATGATGATAGAATTGGCTGAATAAAAGCTGACTGGTGTGCACAGAGCATGTCATTCACTTGATTATTAAAATCCTCCTCTTTTGAGGTCAGCCTTTGATGAACATTCACATAGAACACAAGTATCTTCATGTTCTTTGCCCATTCAAAGAGGTCTATCTACATACGTGTTCTTTAAATTTCCTTGTCATCAATTTTTCAGCCATATTTTTTTCAAGACCCTGAACTTCCAGCCAAATCATTGACCCACAGCCCATGAATTAGTATTAGTATGTAATTGCTATCTTGCCATTTCTCATTCCAAGCAAAGTGAAAAACCAGAGCTCAAAGGTCTGCCATCTGGGAGGACTGTCCTTCACCTATCCTTTGGGGATGTCCTAGAAAAGGTCTATGGTGTAATAACTATCCACTGTGGGATGGTGCCTTCATATCGTGCATGCTGCTGCTGCTAAGTTGCTTCAGTCCTGTGCAGCTCTGTGTGACCCCATAGACGGTAGCCCACCAGGCTCCCCCATTCCTAGGATTCTCCAGGCAAGAACACTGGAGTGGGTTGCCATTTCCTTCTCTAATGCATTAAAGTGAAAAGTGAAAGTGAAGTTGCTCAGTCATGTCCGACACTCAGTGACCCCATGGACTGCAGCCCACCAGGCTCCTCCATCCATGGGATTTTCCAGGCAAGAGTACTGGAGTGGGGTGCCATTGCCTTCTCCGTCATATTGTGCATAGCCGTCTGCAAATCAGGCCTATGTCTTCTCTGCCAACTGGTCTTAGAGAACTCATCATGAGGCCATAGATGCTGGTGGGGAGAGAGAAGGCAGTGGAGCAGGAGTGGCCTGAGCATTTGGGCCACCTCATTATGTAAATTACTCATGCATTCGGAGCCTTCCTGGGCCTGGTCATGTATATACTGATTCCACTTGATGAAATTTTGCTATGCATACCCAGCTTTCTGGTTTGGGAGTGTCAGAAAACATCCAGTTCATGATGGACAGCTCAGGTTGCATGGAAATTTGGTGGCCACTACCCTGAAAGATGATGCTGTGAAAGTGCTACACTCAATATGCCAGCAAATTTGGAAAACTCAGCAGTGGACACAGGACTGGAAAAGGTCAGTTTTCATTCCAATCCCAAAGAAAGGCAATGCCAAAGAATGCTCAAACTATCACACGATTTCACTCATCTCACACGTTAATAAAGTAATGCTCAAAATTCTCCAAGCCAGGCTTCAGCAATATGTGAACTGTGAACTTCTAGATGTTCAAGCTGGTTTTAGAAAAGGCAGAGGAACAAGAGATCAAATTGCCAACATCCGCTGGATCATGGAAAAAGCAAGAGAGTTCCAGAAAAACATCTATTTCTGCTTTATTGACTATGTCAAAGCCTTTGACTGTGTGGATCACAGTAAACTGTGGAAAATTCTGAAAGAGATGGGAATACCAGACTACCTGACCTGCCTTTTGAGAAACCTATATGCAGGTCAGGAAGCAACAGTTAGAACTGGACATGGAACAACAGACTGGTTCCAAATAGGAAAAGGAGTACGTCAAGGCTGTATATTGTCACCCTGCTTATTTAACTTCTATGCAGAGGACATCATGAGAAACGCTGGGCTGGAAGAAGCACAAGCTGGAATGAAGATTGCCAGAGAAATGTTAATAACCTCAGATATGCAGATGACACCACCCTTATGGCAGAAAGTGAAGAGGAACTAAAAAGCCTCTTGATGAAAGTGAAAGAGGAGAGTGAAAAAGTTGGCTTAAAGCTCAACATTCAGAAAACGAAGATCATGGCATCTGGTCCCATCACTTCATGGCAAATAGATGGGGAAACAGTGGAGACAGTGTCAGACTTTATTTTTTCGGGCTCCAAAATCACTGCAGATGGTGACTGCAGCCATGAAATTAAAAGACGCTTACTCCTTGGAAAGAAAGTTATGACCAACCTAGATAGCATATTCAAAAGCAGAGATATTACTTTGCCAACAGAGGTCCGTCTAGTCAAGGCTCTGGTTTTTCCAGTGGTCATGTATGGATGTGAGAGTTGGACTGTGAAGAAAGCTGAGTGCCAAAGAATTGATGCTTTTGAACTGTGGTGTTGGAGAAGACTCTTGAGAGTTCTTTGGACTGCAAGGAGGTCCAACCAGTCCATCCTAAAGGAGATCAGTCCTGGGTGTTCTTTGGAAGGACTGATGCTAAAGCTGAAACTCCAATACTTTGGCCACCTCATGTGAAGAGTTGACTCATTGGAAAAGACTCTGATGCTAGGAGGGATTGGAGGCAGGAGGAGAAGGGGACGATAGAGGATGAGATGGCTGGATGGCATCACTGACTTGATGGACATGAGTTTGAGTGAACCCCGGGAGTTGGTGATGAACAGGGACACCTGGCGTGCTGTGATTCATGGGGTCGCAAAGAGTCAGACACGACTGAGCGACTGAACTGAACTGATCTGATGGTTGATGGTAGTTTCTGTTAAGGCCCAATAACAGGCCAAGAGCTGTGTTTCAAAAGGAGAATGGTTTTCTGTAATGGATGGCAGGACTTTGTTCTAGAATCCTAAGAGCTTTCACTGTGATTCACCTACAAAGGCCTGTCAAAATCTCCAAACACCATCCCTGTCTGCCACTTACCTCATTTACAATTGCATCTGTTGTGTTACATAGCTCAAGTAACCGGGCTTGCACAGCATCCCGGACCTGTTGTAGAACCTTTTCTTATTCTATCCCCACTGAAAACTAGCAGTTTTTTGGGGTCTGGTAAATGCACCAGAGTAACATGTCCAAATGAGGAATATATTGCCTCCAAAACCTGAAAAGGCTCACCCAGTATTTTGCCTGTTTTTGTTTGTTTGTTTGTTTTTGTTTGTTTTTGTTGGTTGAGGCAGGAAACAGATACAACAACTTATCTTTCAGTTTTGAATGGATTCTCAGTATACCCCATGCACCTAGATCCCTAGAAATTTTACTCAAAGAGGAGTCCCTTGAATTTTTGTTGCCTTTATTTTCCATCCTCTAACACACAAATTACTTATCAACAAGTTTAGAGGAATTGCTGCTTCTTGCTCACTAGATCCAATTTGCATAATGTCATCAGTATAAGGAATCAGAGTGATATCTTGTAGAAAGGATATCTATGACTTGGTTGAAGAGTTAATATATCCATGGTGTAGGATAGTGAAGTTATATTGCTGGCTTTGCCAACTAAAACCAAACTGCTTCTGTTGGGCTTTATCAACAGGTATGGCAGAAAAAAGCATTTGCCAGATCAATAACTACATAACAGTTACCAGGGGATGTGTTAATTTTCTCAAGCAATAAAACCGACTCTGGTATAACCAGGCTGCCATTGGAGTCATCACCAGGTTAAGTTTGCGATAACCCACCATCAGTCTCCAAGATCCATCTGTCTCCTGCACAGACCAAGTAGAGGTGAATGGGGATGTAGTGGTAATAACCACCTGTGCATTCTTCAAGTTCTTGATAGTGACACTAAAAATAAAGTATTACTTTTGGTTTGTTTTTTTCCTAGCTAGAGGTAGTGCTAGTGGAATCTGCTTGACCTTCACACAATAGCCCTCACTCCATAGGTCAGGGAACCAATGTGGGGATTCTGCTGTCTGCTAAATACCTATGTTCCCATTGTACATTCTGGAACTGGAGAAATAACCACAGAATGGTTTGGGAGACCCAATGGGGCTCACTGTGAAATGGATGTAAACTAAAATCTCATTGATCACCTGAGCTCCATAAGACGCTACTCTGATGGACTACAGTGATGTTTCAGGTCATTTGAAATCAGTGTCAGTTTAAAGCCAGTATCTAATAGTCCCCAAAAGATCTGATCATTTTCTTTTCCCCAGTGCATAGTTACCTTGGGGAAAAAAGGCTGTAAATCCCCCCCTTTTGAAAATAATTTTATTTATTTTTATTTCTGTCTGAGTCTTCCTTGCTTTGCTCGGGCTTTCTCAGGTCATGACGAGTGGGGGCGAGTCTGCTGTGATACAGGCTTCTCATTGTGGTGGCTTCTCCTGTTGCAGAGCACAGGCTCTCGATGTGCAGACTTCAGTAGTTGCAGCTCACAGGCTCTAGAGCAAGGGCTCAGTAGTTCTGGTGCATGGGCTTAGTTGCTCCTCGGCAAGTAGAATCTTCCCGGACCAGGGATCAAACCCATCTCCCCTACATTGACATGTGGATTCTTCACTGTGCCACCAGGGAAGTCCTGTAGGTCCCTTTGGCGAAGGTCCTGAAAAGACTGACAGTATAAAATTGGGGCAGTGTACCTGGATCCTTCCTCAAGAGGACCTATTCTCCCCTTTACTCAAAGACTTCTGAGTCTGCAAACCGGCTCAATACTGGCAATTGAGGGGGCTTGAGTTTCAGTTTTCATGATTCAGGTTGGACTTGTTCACTTGATATAGAACTTGTCTGCTTATAAAGGTCAATTGAGAATTATAATAGGTTTTCTATCCATTTCACTCCTAGGAACAGCATAACCCACCAGCCAGTGCTGTAAGCCTGGCTTGCTCTTTGACTGCTGTCCATGACACTAACTATGTGCACCTTTCTTGAGGCAGCTGAATGCTGTCATCTGTCCCTGCCACCCCAGGATCCAGTTACTACCATTGAATTTAAATATCCTAGTTAGTGACAGTAGTTTTCATTGTACTTGGAAATTTTCACTATTCTCCACTGACCTACAGAGAACAGTGATCATAAATCTCTTCAAAAATGCCAGAGCTCTGCTCACAAATTTCTGTCTCACAGTAATGGTGAAAAGTATGTCTTCTGGACCTTCCCAATGTGGGTGAGTATGTCTTAAATAACATCCACTCCAACATCTAATCTCCATAAACCTTTGAATCCCTCCCTTTATATTAAGGTTTCCCAGGTGGTAAAGAATCCATCTGCTAATACAGGAGATGCAAGAGATGCAGGTTGATTCCTGGGTCGGGAAGATCGCTTGGAGAAGGAAATGGCAATCCACTCCAGTATCCTTGGCTGGGAAATCCCCATGGACAGAGGAATCTGGTGGGCTACAGTCCGTGGGGTCACAAAAAGTTGGAAAGGACTGAGAGTGTACACACACACACACGCACACACACACACACACACAACACATACACGCTTTCTCTCTCTCTCTCTGTCTCTCTCTCTGTATTAAACCAAGTCAGACCAGGAACTTCTCATTTACTCACTAAGGAACACCTTTTTGGTCCCTCTTTCAGCCAACCGCCCAACCTGTTTGGGCCCTTTCTGACTCCTTGAACTACAACATTATATTTAGAATCTCAGCTTGATGAGCCTGTATCAATAAATTCATCCTAATTCAGCATTGTTTCTTCAAGCATTATACCACAACCTTAGTGTCTATTCCAACACGTGTTCCCCAGGTCCGTCTTTATAAGCTTGAAAACTCAAATAGTAGTGGAGAGCACCTCCTCACTCACCTTTAGAGGCCTGCTGGGACTTGAATCCGGGTATAAGTCTAGATTCAAAAATGAGTGGTGTATCCAGAGGAGAATCAGCATTGTTTTGGTTGACAACTCACTCAGAGGAGACAATTACTGTTTCCACAAGCAATGAAAATTAATCCCATTAAAAGGAAATGCAGAGGCTGTTTATTACCCTGAGGTTGGGGAGGCTACTTCTACTGGAAGTGAGCAGGCTACTCCCACTGCAGCTGGGAAAGCATCTTTGGCAAAGAAGATGCATCAGACTTAAAAGACTCAATGTCTCCACTTTCATCAGGGTCTTCCCATTTGTCCCCAATTTACAGGATCCCATCCTTTTTCAATCAAGGCTATTATTAAGTACCCTAAAAGACTGGAAATTCAGGTTTCTTTGTAATTCAGTCAGTCACAGAATGAGATTCTGCTTTTGATTTTCAAGAATTTCAGCCCTAAGGCTGTAGGAAACAAAGGTCTCCTTCAGGACACACAAAAAGGCTTCAGATTTTGTGTGTGTGTGCAGTGCTTAAATTGGGAGTTGGAATCCCTGATCTCATCTTTTTATTTCTCCACTTTGTCCAGTGACATTGGGACAACAAGCTAATCTCATTAAGTCATTGCTCTTCTTAAAATGTTCAAAAGTGTCATGTACCCAGTAACTCAGCACGGCATTTCTTAGTAAATGGTTGATGAAGAGGGTCTAGGGCTTCTCAGGTGGTGCGAGGGGTAAAGAACCTGCCTGCCAATGCAGGAGACTTAAGAGATGCAGGGTTGATCCCTTGATCAGGAAGATCCCCCAGAAGAGGGCATAGCAACCCACTCCAGTATTCTTGCCTGGAGAATCCGCAGGGACAGAGGAGCCTGGCAGGCTAGAGTCCATGGGGTCACAGAGTTGGACACAACTCAAGTGACTCAGTCTGGGTTTCCTGGTGGCTCAGAGGTTAAAGCGTCTGCCTATGTCTGCCTGCAATGCAGGAGACCTGTGTTTGATTCCTGGTTCGGGAAGATCCCCTGGAGAAGGAAATGGCAACCCACTCCAGTATTCTTGCCTGGAGAATCCCATGGACAGAGGAGCCTGGTGGGCTGCAGTACATGGGGTTGCAAAGAGTCAGACATGACTGAGCGACTTCACTTTCACTTTCATTTTCAAGTGACTCAGCAAAGAGGATTAATGGAGATTTTTGGCATACCCAGGTGTCAGATCATGCTGTGTATTATCAGTGGTCTCTTTACTATGGGAAATGTCTTTAATCAGATTAGAGAGTCAATTCGAGAAATCCCGGTACCAATTCAGAAAACAAACCTAAATATTCTGTTCCTCTAGAACCATTCTCAGTACCCAAATCTATACTACTCATAGTCTTCCAGGTAAACATGAACCAGTACGATGGATGGATAAATGAATATATAGCTATATAGATTGATGTGCTGTGCTTAGTTGCTTAGTTGTGATGTGACCCATGTAGCCCACCAGGCTCCTCTTGTCAATGGGATTTTTGGGGCAAGGATACTGGAGTGAGTTGCCAGTTCCTCCTCCAGGGGATCCTCCAGATCCAGGGATCGAACCTGTGTCTCCTATGTCTCCTTCTCCTCCATTATAGGCAGATATTTTACCTGCTGAGCCACTGGGGGAGCCCATAGATTGATATGTAAATATACAAAGTTAATAACTAGCTTGATAATTCAAGGTGTGCGAAGACCTAGAAGTTTGTTGTGTGTTTTTGGTGGATTCTGTCATCCTCTACAAAGTGAAGTGCTAGATGTTAGTACTAGCACATTGACACTAGAAGAAACCCTAGAAATAAACTATTTCTCCTTCCTTTAGTCATCAGACTCTATCAAGTAGTAACTGTGTGCTAGGTGCTTGACTATAAAGGCCTCTGTTCTTGGGAAACTTACGTTTCTGTGAAGGGAGGAAAACAACATCTAAATAAATAATGTAATTAATGAGATAATTATGGTTATGATAGGCTAGGGAAGAAACAAACAGTAAGATGGAAGAGAATACCTTAGTGACATGATGGACAAAAGCCTTTTTGTAACAGTATGTTAAGACTCAGCTGTAGGAAATTCTGAAGAACCATGTTTGAAGTTGATGGAACAATATAAGTAAAAGATCATCAGTATGGCTGAATGAGAGCTGGGGAAAACTTGAAATATGTAGGAGTAGAAGCCAGTGATGCAAGACAGGCCATGGGGCAAAATGTAAATTTCATTCTAAAATCTGTTAGTGGCTATTGGAAGGTTTGAAGAATGGCAGTGATACGATTTTGTTGTTGTTGTTTGGAATTTTACTTCTGAATAGGTAATAGAGCCATAGAGTTCATAAATGAAATAGTGCCAGAGGATTTTGTTTGTGCTTTCCCCATTTTTGTCCTGAGTCTATTTTTCTGTTTTCCATTGTATCTGTTTTCTCATGTTCTTCCCTTAAACTTGCCTTTTTATTTTTTCTAGTAATTTTACTTCTTTCTCGGGAAAGAATTTTCTCTCGGATTCCACCAGTTCATATTTCATCTCTTCTCATTGTCCTAACATCTTTTCCTTGAGTTCTTATATTTCTTCTTTAAGAGCTTCTGTTCTTGGCAATCACTTCATACATTTGTGTGTAGTGAAATAAAAACATTTTTTTACCGTGCTCCATTGTGAATCTTTTGAGTACATTCCAAAATGGTACATTTTGCTGCTTTTTACCACCTTCTTCATAGAGTATCTTTTTCTCAGTTATCTGCTTTATTTTTCTCTTTTTAAAAATATTTACTCATTTGGGTGCAGTGGCTCTCGAGTGGTGTCACTGGGCCTCTCGTTGTGGCTCACGGGCTCCAGAGCACATGGGCTCAGAAGTTGCATCACATGGGCTTAGTTGCTCTACAATATGTGGGATCTTAATTCCCCGACCAGAGATTAAACCCACATCTCCCAGACTGTAAGGTGGACTCTTAACCACTGTCGCACCTGGCAAGTCCCTCCGTTGACTATCTTGATAACTAAGCTGTATAACTATGTTCGGTGCTGTTTTGTTACTTGTCATTGAATCAGCTATTTGCAAGAGGTTCCTGTTTGGTGGTACAGGTAGCTTTCTAATCAAAGGGCTCCCCCTTCTTCTTTTTGATGTAGACTGTTTCTTCCCTGTGTAGCCAACTTCCTTTTGGCCCTCAAAGCTTAAGACATCCAGTAGTTTCTGCTGCCAGATCTGCATACCCTTGTCCCGGTTCCTTCACCACTCACAGGCATTAAGGGAAACACCCCTGTGGTCCAAGGCAATCTTCAATTGTAGGTGGTGGTTTCAGTGGCACTGTCTTTGATACTCCACTACTATTAGATATATCACCTTGACAGCCGCTGTCAAAGGCCAGCCTCCCTAGAGTTCAGTCCTGTTTATTGTAGCTCCAATGTCAACTTTAAAATTTACATTTTAAGAAAGTCCTCATACTTAGTGGGTGTATGTGTGCTGTGCTTTTTGGAATCTGTTACCTCTGAGACTCTAGGCACTTTGCACTCAGTTGCCTACACTTCCAGGTGGTTCTGCAAGATCTTAGCAGCAATAAAATATTACTTGGAGTTGTAGCTTCTGTTTCCTCGTATTTCTGGAAAAACAGCAATTGAGTAATTTTGGATTTGGGGTTTTTTTTAATGTATGTCTATTTCTTTGTTCTCCTAATGCTTAATGGTCTCCAAGAAGTGATAAGTTGTTTTTAGGTAAACGATAACTATATGAGCTCTATAATCACATTATATTGATTTTCTTTCTCATTCTTTCTTTTTTAATGATCCATGTGGCTGCCAAGTGAAAAATGAATTGTGGGAGACAAGAGTAGAAATAAGGAAAAGAATTTGAAATGACTTCAGTAGTCCAGGCTACAATAATTGTGGCTAAGTCAACAGCATGGAAGCTAGATGATAGATAAGTCACTGGATTTGAGCTGTATTTCAGATCTGATAGGACTTGGTAGATTGGAGTGGTATGTAGAAGAGAAAAGGTAATCCAGGAACACTCTTTCTTTTTTTTTAATTTGGAGGGACCAAGATAGATAGAAGGTCTTTTTTGGACGCACCATTTTAGTATATTGAATAATATTTTAAGGTATCTGAGAAGAAATGGGAAAATCTGAAAATCTGAAACTAAAGTAATAGCTGTGGACTAGAAGTGTTAACTTGAATATCAGTACATTACAGATGGCATTTTCAATACAAAATTTGATGGAATCATATTTGGAGAATTTAATGACTTTAAAAGTCCCCAAACCAAACCCTAAAGGGCACCAACATTTAAAAATAAATAAGACAGAGGAGCCAGCAAAGGAGATTGAGAAGTGGCATTCAAGTGGACAGAAAGCCTCATTTCACTCAAATAGACCTGCGTTCTCTGACTCATGCCTCCAAGTTGTCCTTCAGTGCTCTCTGAGCTTGTCTCTCAACTTTTCAGTGATCTAAGATAATTAATACTTCAGAAATTCATTCTTAGTGTGCAGGTTTACCTGACAAGTAATGTTAGAGTTAATTTCAAAAACTACCTGTATGTTGTTAACTTCAATTTTGTATATCTAGTACAGATTGTTCTTCTTCTAATTGACAGCTCTACTTGAGTATCTATTAGGATTTGTATTTCCATAATTATAGAGTAGACATTTGCTATGGAAAAATAAATAATTGTTTTCTAGTTTTTGATGATATACCATAGTAATAAATCCCTTCCCCAATCTAAGTATAAAATAAATCATAGTTGCATAATGTGCTATTTATATATCTTGTATTTCCTTAATAGTTATACATATTCAAGAATAACACAATTAAATACTTCATATCCTTTTTTGTTCTTTTGTCTTCTTAATCTCTTCAAAGGTTACTTGTGAATAGGATAGTCTAAGCTTTCCTGAACAGTTTTGATCAAATAATCCTCTTCTTAGTAAATGTCAGCTGCTTTGTGGTTTGATATAATGAGGCAGATACCTATTTCTGCCTTCCTCTCTATTTTGTGACTTGTAAGTTGCTTATTCTTTGGGCATTTATGTTTCTTAAAAACTGTGTGCACTAAAAGCCTGACCCACAGCTCACTGATTTTTCTTTATGAATGTGGAGATTGCCTTCTGATGGACAGGAGTGTCTGCTCACATTGACGTGATGTCTGTCTGGAACAAGTTTCTGCTGTTTATATTCACAAAAGTGCCCACTGCAAGCAAACGGGTTAAGGTCAGCTTTGTTTTCCCCTTGAAAAGCGTATCATCCAAAGGAAGGGCATGAGAAGCTCTGGGATCTTAAAAACACAAAGTACTTTCCCCTTCATGGAACAACAGACTTCAACTCAGTCTCTTCATTGAGTCAAAACACAAAACTGAAAGCATTTGTGTTTTTATTACATGTGAAAAACCTGATTTATTAAAATGATAGACTGAAATAAAGGAATAAAAATGATGAAAGAAGTTACTAGATAACTTAAGTTGTACTTGAAAATTTACTGTGTAACTTCAGGAAATCTAAAGAACTGGCCATAAATATGAAAGTGGTCTAGTTGAAATACATGAAATGGTTACCACTCCGACAGCCATAACCCATGGCATCTGCCTTCTTGATTTAGAATGTCTCTTTAAATCATATTTTTGATGGGAAGATATAATAGGGCTTGGGAAAATCACATTTATTAAACTCTGTGAACAATTTTTTTAAAAAGACATTATCCCATTTTATTTTCCAATAGCTCTACAAACAGATATAACTTGGTTTGTATATTTATAGCCCATTTATGTTGGGCTATAATTTTGAGATGCTTTTTAATAGTTCGATCAATAAACTAGAAAACAAAATCAGGGTCAGAGGAAACATAGATGGTAAATATATAACACAGGAAAAGATCATATATACACAGGCAAACTTTACAGTTATATTTGCAATCTAATATTATCTTTGCAGTCTAATGTTAGTAAATAAGTTACTAACATTGGACTGATTATTTTTGAGCTTTTTGGCTCTAGTATAACCATGTTTCTTTTACAGTGGTTGAGACTGAAGTTCAGAGAAGTTACCTAGTTTGCCCAAGGACACAATGATTGAATGGCAGAGCTCAGTAATAGGGCTAAGATCTGATATTGGATTTCAAGCCTTCGTCCCTCAAATCTATGCCCTTTCTCTCCTCCTTGAGGAGTTTTCATCCTAGGTCTATCTTTCTTACTTTGCTCAATTCCTTTTCACTCCCCAAATGCAAATTTCCCTGAAAGCCTCTTGGAGGTGTGATTCACTTAACAAATTTTGTTGCTTTTGACTCTTTCCAATAGAAGGACTCATCCCCCAGAGGGTGGGTCATCTACCGACTATCACTGGAATCTGTGAATGAGGTTGTATTTAAGGACTTCTGCCCTCCAGCATCTGATTATTATGTGAACAGACCAATGTACATGAAACCATTTAAGAACAATTACCAGCTGAACTATTTTGTTTATGCTTCTATAAGTATAATCCATCTGTCATTTGCTTTTTCAGCCTTAGATCCTCCTTCTTGCCTATATTATATTTAGTTCATGAAATATTTGTTAAGCATATACTTACTATACTTACTGTGCTAGCATTTGGGGGAGATAAAAAAGAGATATTGAGTGAGATAGTCTTTTGAAGGAGTATGAGTCTATTTAGTCAGTGATGAGCCAACTGCAAGCATATCAAATGGGAGATTAAGTGAATAAAATAAATAGAAAATGCGGTAGAAATTTTAAGGAAGAAAATGTTCAGAAGAAGAAGAATGCAGATGGTTACTTTTTCTAGACCTTAAACAACAGTGTGGGCAAAATAAAGAGCATCTGGACCACTACTCTCAAGGTCACACCTTGGTCACTAATCAATCGTGGATTTTTTTTTTTTTTTCTGAATCTGAAAGTGACTTGAAAATCTTTGCCTATACATTAATCTCCCCAAACTCTGTCAATTTACTAGAGTTGGCAACAGAGAGCAAAACTCTTTTGCTTTTTTTAATCTTCATTATGAGGAGAGATGGAGAAAGGTAGGGATGGGTGGGACAATCAGGATGGAAGAAGATAAGGAAGAAACATCAATCAATGTAAAGATGGGAAAGCATAGACATACTGTGGAATTCTAAATATACAAGGCTGGCTATTGTACAGGTTCTAATTGGAAAGAAAGAATCAAAACAAATATAGATATGGGCCATGTTTTGGAAGTCACTGCATAGGGACATGTATGCATAAACTTTTTCCTGAAGCCAAACTGAACTGCTTCTCAGAATCTGAACTTTTCCCATCTCTGAACATTTAGTCTAGTGTATCTGCCAACAGGAATGTCTTACTCTGCTGCATTAGCCCAAGTACTGGCTAAATTAGCTTTAAGATCAAGCTCCCTTCCTCTTAAGTTAACCCTCCCATTTTTTAATTTCCATACAGTAGCACAAACTATGATTTTTTTTAGTGATTGTTATTATGTACTCTCTGATAGTGTTGGTTTTATTAGCATGTGTACGTGGCCTGTTTTTCCAGCTAGACTGAAACTCCTAGGGGTAGGAACAATACCCTATTTTTACAAATACTTCTAAAAGATTATTGTTATTGGACACATGGGGAGAGATTCACAAAAACTTGAATTTAGATCAGGAAGAAAAAGAACTAAAGTTTAGCAAATCTGGAAATGCCTCCTAACATATACCCTCCATGTGGAGGCTTAAATACCTTCTACAGTCTCACAGTCAGAGGGAGAATCAAATAGCAGACTTATCGGTAGTTGACCTTCTTGAATCCGAAAGTTACACAGTCACAGCTGAACAAATGCAGTTGAATCAGAAAATAAGCAGCAAGTTTCAGAAATCTGATGAGGAGTCTTAAGATCTATTTTAGAGGGTCTGAAGTTCAAACCAGCACCTAAAATGGAGACTTTTCTAAATCTAGAAAAGTCCTCTATTGCACATGGGAATCAAGGTTAGAACTGACAAAATCCCCAAGAGTTTAGCTGAAGATCAATAAATATATTTATGGGCCCCTGAAACATGTGAAAGAGTCTGAAGAGTTTATTCTGTGATTTCTTACATTTTAAGGGGAAAAAAAAGTCTACTAAGAAGTCCGCAGGAATGTGAGTTTTTATACTGGAAAGGTTCCTATGTTCTGGGTTAAATTAAAAATCTATTTTATTTTTCACTCTGTAAAACGCAAAGCACATTTTTCTCTTATCTGCTTTTTTATTTTCCAAGTATTCAACATTTTTCAATTTTATAAACCAAAAATAGAATAAAAATAAAAACTTATGCAGTGTATTTTTCAATTACCAGAAATATCTGTACACCAAATACCTGTATGTTTGATCAAAGAAAATTTCCAAATTTACAATTGGACAACTAATAGAAACTAATTGGCTATTTAAATTTTTCTTTTGCCCCATATAGCCTTAGTTCAGGCAGTTGAGTCATAGCTTACCAGAAGATGGGTACAGTACATATGGGAACAGTTGGGTCAATGGACCAGATCTGTTCACCTAGGGAGGATCTGTCCTATTTGGAGGACTACAGGAGGGAGAGGATTGGATTAGCTGTTCTAAGCATCTGACCAAGAGTGTCCCCTTGGGAATCTCTCATTAGAGGTGCGCCTGGACACCATTCCAGAAATCAGGACACTTGGAGGAGAGGCAGAGCCCAAGCTTCTGGGAGTGCTCAGTTACACAATGGAACAAAAACTACAGAAAGGGAATTCTGCCATCGGGCTTGTCTTGCTGATGGTGAGAGCGGTATGTCACCAGGGTTCACGGTCAGCACTGGCCCAGACCGAAGGTCAGAGACTAGTAGAGGATGGGTCCAAGAGCCAGATTTGGAGCTCCACATCCTAAGCAGACTAAACCACTCTAAAAGACCTTTGCCCAGCTTTGGCTGAGAATTTATAAATATTTACACCTTAAGTTAGGTCTACTCTTAGAACTATGTCCTATAGTAAGTTTTAGAATGAAGAAAAATAAAGGCAGGGGAAGTATAATGGAGCTGATATTTACCTCCTATACACACAAGAGAAATGCTAGTTTGATTTATTTATTTGAACCTGTGTGGTGTTGGGTGATAAGCTTTAATTTGGGTGCATTACTAATCACTGATACAAATCAGTGCTATTTCAAGTTAGTTTCTTTTTTCACCTGAGAAAAACTTCTGGTCAAAAGACACTTACTGAGGAGTCAGAAAACCTTGGTCTTGGTATCTGTTGTGTCACTCACAAGCTGGGTCTCCTTGCACAAGTTCTCGTCCCTCTCTGATCTTCCTTTACCTGTGAAATAAAAGGGTGGAGCCAAATAAGCTCCATGGGTATTTTTTCATCAATCACCCTATGAATCCATGAAGCAAGACTGACATGTGACTGGAGCTTCCTAGGAAGTTCACTAAGGCACTGCCTACTTGGATTTTACATGTGGAGATTAGGGAAAGTATAAATCTGATTAGATTGTTTAAATGGAGACCCTCAATGAAAATGCTGTATGACTGAATTCACCTCTTGACTTTTGAAGAATCATGCTTTCTTCTTTATTCCAGCCTTATTGTCTGATCCAGGTTTCTTCACTCTCTTCCCGTCTAGGATTTTTTTTCTTTCAGCTCCTAATGTATCACCTCTAATTTTGGTTCAGAGTTACAGGAGCATGAACAATACATAATAATAACAATTGCTTGGAGATATATGCACATACACTCGTAGGCAATCTCTTTTAATCTTCACAAGAACACCACAGGTCAGACGTTATCATCTCTGTTTTCTCCATAGAAGTCAGAGAGAGAAAGGAACTTTCTAAGGTCACAGAGTGACTCAGTGGTGAATCACTATTCCGACCAGGACTTTCTAACTCCAAACTCTGCAGCAACTCAGAAAAAGTACAGCAAAACTGTTATTGTACATGCCAGTTTTATCTCCATTCTGTGGAATGGCTTTAGATATGGTCAAGGACGTGGGCAGAGGCCACCAGAGAGAGAAGGCTCTCCACATCCCAGAGCTTGTATTCCTTACCCTTAGATTTCTTATCTGGTCTTCCCTCTGGGCTTCCCAGTTGGCACTGGTAGTCATGAACCCAGCTGCTAATGCAAGAGATGTAAGAGGCATGGGTTCAATCCATGGGTTGGGAGACCCCCTGGAGTAGGAAATGGCAACCCATTCCAGTATTCTAGCCTGGACAATCCCATGGACAGAGGAGCCTGGCAAGCTACAGTCCATGGGGTCCCAAAGAGTTGGACACGACTGAAGCGATTTAGCAGCAGATCTTCCCTCTGTCCCCTAACTCTTGTGTTTTGGGGATTGCAACTATTAAGTACTTTTTTGTGCATTTTCTACATCTCCTCTCCAAAGAAAGTTCTTCAGGGTAGTATATAGTGTGGCTTTTGAAAATCAAGTGTTACGTTTTCAGTTACAGAAGTTGAACTCTTGCTATAGCTACTTTTTTCAGTTGACTGAATTCCAGTATCATTACCAAGAAAGTCCTGACAATACAGCTTAAGAATTGAGAATGAGGCTCTGAACTCTGGGTGCAGCGTTTTGATCTTGGATGTACAACTTTCTAGCTGCCAAGCACATTTCTGTGCCTCCCTTTCCTTACCTGTAAAACAGGGGTTAAAAGCAGTACCCACCTCACAGGGTTGTTTTGAGGATAAATGCTTCAAAATGATGCCAGGCACTTTGTAATTACTCAGTGCATTCTTGCTTAACGTGACAAGAACCTTTAGATGGTTCTTTTCCACTGCTACATGCTGAGTACCCCTTTGACTCAGCCTAAAGTTTCCTTACTGAATTCATAGTTAAAGTGTAGATAAAAGGAAGTGAGTACCACAAAAGAAGAAACAGAGTTTTGTCATCTTTTTCAGTTATCTATTATTGTATAACAGACCCCTCCAAAACTTAGCAGCTTAGAACAACAGCGTCCATTTTTTTGCCCCTAATTCAGCAAGCTGGTCAGAGCTTAATGAGAATAGTTTATCTCTGCTTCATATGGTAAGGGTTCTGGCAGCTTGACTGAGGCTGTGCAGTCTCTCATCTCCAGGAATTCTCTCTTCAACAGCAGAATTATACTTTATATCGTGACTGTCTTCTGAGAGAAAAAGCAAACAACCTCTTGAAGCTTGACCTCCAAAGTCCCAGTATATATTATACATAGATTCTGTTGGCCAAAGCTGTCACTAAGCCATCCCAGATTCAAGGGAGGAGACAGTAGTCTCCACTTCTAGATCAAAGCTGTGGCAGGTACATAGAGTGAAGGAAAGAGTTGTTAGTGGCCAGTCTTGTAGACAGAATCCGGCAGGCCTGAGCTCCAATTCAACTTCTCCCACCTAGTACTTAAGGAACTTCAGTGAGTCTCCATTTCCTCTTTATTGTTTTTTATTTGGAGTATAATTGCTTTACAATGTTGTGTTAGTTTCTGCTGTACAATAATGTGAATCAGCTAGAAGTATACATATATTTTCTCCCTCTTATATCTCCCTTCCGCCTCCTGTATCCCACCCCTCTAGGTTATCACAGAGCATCAAACTGAGCATCATGTGCTATATAGCAGATTCCCACTAGCTGTCTACTTTACACATGGCAGTGTATGTATATCATTGCCACTCTCTCAATTCATCCCACCCTCTCCCCCCAACCTCAAGATGTTGGGAGAAAATATTTGCAAAAGAAGCAACCCACAAAGGATTAATCTCAAAAATATACAAGAACTCATGCAGCTCAATTGGAGAAGGAAATGGCAACTCACTCCAGTAATCCCATGGACAGAGGAGCCTGGTTGGCTATAGTCGATGAGGCCACTGCAGAGCTGGAAATGACTTAGTGACTAAAACAGCAACAACAAACAATGCAAGTCAATATCAAAAAAAAAACCAAGCAATCTAATCATCTTTAAAATAGCCTTTGGTAAGAGAGTACAGACTAATATATATAGGATGCATGTGAAGTATCTAAAACAGTACTTCATTCACAAAAAAAAAAAAAAAAAAAAGCCAAAGACCTATTTCCTTTTCTTTTCCCTTTGTACCCTGCCCCTAAGAACAAACCAAAATAAAGGTAGAGAGCATCCTTTCTATAAAAGAGAGTAATATCTTATTCCTCACCACTGTTGTCCAGTTGAAGAGCAATTAACCATACTGACAAATTTAACACCCCAAAAAACTAGTACTAATACTCTGATTTTTGATTTGTCACTTCCCTTTCAAATTGATGTTTGTTTGCTCTGTGACCTGTGAATGCCTATGGCAAGTCTCCACGCACTGAGCATCCCAAGCCTCTAACTGTGTGACTGCCTCTTGCTTTGAGGCACCCCCAGGTAACCCCAAAGTGAACTTAATCTCTGCCTACTAGCCTGTAGTTTAAGTCAAACCATCTCAAACATGTAATTCATATTTAGGAATATCATGTAACAGTGTTTTCACATGGACATGGAAATAAAGGGACAGAAACATATTTAAGGGAGATTCCCTGTAAGATGGTAAAGAGCTTACAGTGGTTTATCTCAATCTACCTGATTAGTCAGGCTGGTATTTCACTCCTCCTTATAGCCATCATTTTTGGCTATGTTCTTTTGATTGGACCTCCTCCAAATAGCCTGACAGATAGACTGTTCTGTGGTCATTCCAGGTCATTTATAAGGTAGCCACAGCTCATAAAATATAGGTATTTAGAATTTTTAATCTTTAGAAATGAATTTTTACTGTAACTCATTTTGTTGAGATACAGTACATAATATGATAACTTCACATACTTTGGCTACAAAAAATGACAAGAGGAATTAATATCACACACTGTTGCAGAGGAGAGAGATTCTTCTGGCCCTTCATCAGAATTTTTCTTCTTGAGGTTATTAAGCTACTTAATACTTAAGGCACTTCATTTAGGTCAGCCATGCTCAGATTAATTTGAATGATTAGAATTTAAGATCCTATTGGTATGGAGAACAGGGATAATTTGGTGGGTACTCAATTTTCACTGGAGAATATTTATCAGAAATGATGGGATAAGTGTGCTGGTAATTAGAGACATTTGGGGAATGTAAAAACTGAACCTCTGGAAGTGGGTTTGGAAGTAACTGCTCTGTGGTCAGTGATTGATCAGCCTCGGGCAATATTATTGTCTTTCATTAATGTCACAATTTAGTTTCATGGGTTCAACCCAACATCCTCTTGTTTAAACACACACACACACACACACACACACACAGGTCACTCCTCAGTTTCTTCTTCTGTATTTCTTTTCTTATTTTCCAAGTCCTGGGCTTGGAAATCTAAGTGTACCTTAAGGATCTGTAACTGAAACATCTTCTGTCCCAGGGACAAAATTCTGAGAAAGCTCTATAGTCACCAGCATATGGTTATAAGGCTGGGTCTAATTTGGCTCCAAAAAAGTACTAGGGGAACCATAGACCCAGCTTCAGCACTTGGGCAGACATTTCGACCATAATCGATTTCCAGATGGCCACTGTAATATTCAGCATGTAAGTTGCTAAGAGTTCTTATATGTGTTACATTTGAGTTGTACTGTTTACAAACCCTCTCACGTTTGTAAATACATGAAATAGCTATTGGTCTGAGCCATCTATTACATATCTTTAGTTGTGGCAGGAACCACATGCCCCACATTTTCTTTTAAACCAATGCATTTGCATGTTTCTTGGGCTTTTGAAAGGTCATAAGGAATTTATTGGGCTTCCCTGATGGCTAAGCAAGTAAAGAATCTGCCGGCAATGCAGGAGACACAGGAGACGCAGGTTCAATCCCTGGTCCGAAAAGATCCCCTGGAGGAGGAGATGGCAACCCATTCCAGCATTCTTGCCTGGGAAATCCCATGGACAGAGGAGCCTGGCGGGCTATAGTCCATGGCGTCACAAAGAGTTGGACACGACTTACTGATTAAGCAAGGAATTTATTGCCCCAGTTCCCCTCTGGCACCAAGAAGCTTAAATAGCCTGTGGATATACACATTTTTCTTCCTTCTCTACTCTCTCCAGTATTGTTGCTGAAGAATATATATGTACTCGACTGTGTCTTCTGGCTCCAGAGTTCTGGATGATCTACCAGAAGTACAACTCCCTCTGACACTGAGAGATTTGAAATGGCCTTCCAGAGACTGCTCCCTGCCAACCCTCCTTCTTTGTGGGTATCTATCTCATCCTGTAGGACTAGTGAATAATACACAGCCCTCTGTTTTATGACACAACATGTCATCATCTTTTGAGCAATTGTCACTTAAAATATTACTGGTATTCTATTTTTTCACTACAGATTGCTTGAATTGAATAAAAAGCCAAGATAAGGACCACAGAAGGAAGGCAGCTACTTTCTGCTGTTCTTGTTTGTTTGCTTTGCTTTTGTTTTTCCTTTTCTTATTTTAACTTTCTTTTTTACACTGGAGTATATTTGTGGTAGTTCAGGTGCATAGCAGAGCAACTCAGACATACGTATACATGTGTCCATTCTCTCCCAAATTTCCCTCCCATCCCAGGCTGCCACATAACACTGAACAGAGATCTCTGTGCTATACAGTAGGTCCTTATCAGTTACCCATTTTAAATACAGCAGTGTGTACATATCCATCCCAAACTCCCTAACTATCCCTTCCCTCTATCCTTTCCTCCAGGAACCATGAATTTGTTCTCTGTCTGTTTCTGTTTTGTAAATAGGTTAATTTGTATCATTTCTTTTTAGATCCCACACATAAGAGATATCACAGGATATTTCTTTCTCTGACTTACTTCACTCAGTATAACAATCTTTAGGTCCATTCATGTTGCTACAAAAGGCATTATTTCATTCTTTTTAATAGCTGAGCAATATTGCTCCTGTTTTTTCATTCCTGCATATGCTCTACCTTGTTCTAACAGCTGGTGTGTGTCCCAGCACATCCATCGCTAATGCATGTTAGCAGCTGCCTAGGTAGTGATCCCATTTCTCTGATAGCCAAAGGGGTATTACCAATGAGGCTAGTATTTTAACTCATAAGAGGAAAGAAGTTTGAGCTCTGTTTACTCAAAGGTAAATGAAAAATTATATCTGGACCATATGTGTGAAACTGTTCAAAAGAGAAGGAAAAAACAAGATAAATATAGTTTGTCCCCAAGGTCCTTTTTTCTCTTTTAATAGGAACGTGCAGATGGTATACTGTGTACCGTTATATATGTAATATGTCTGTGCTCAAGAAAAACTTTCTTTCTTTGCAACTGTTTGACTCTGAGATTACCAGGGATGGTAAACAATTGAAGTACAATCTTTTATGCCTATAAAAAGAAATTAAACTAGTTCTCCCAAAGTTTTATCTTAAATCTTATTCCTAAACTTTAGTGCATGATTTTAATAGGCTAACTTCAAACATAGTTCTTAAAGTAATACAGTGGAATCAGATTTCTGGAATCCAGATGGGGTAAGAACTGTCAATTATGACCAAGGTTAACGGCTGCTAAGCCATAAGACCAAAGACTCTTAGCAAGAAAATGCTTCAAGGAATAGGCCCTTGGGTCAGGAAGATCCTTTGGAGAAGGACATGGCAACCTACTACAGTATTCTTGCCTGGGAAATCCCATGGACAGAGGAACCCGGTGGGCTACAGTCCATGTGGTCGCAGAAGAGTCACACACAACTTAGCAACTAAACAACAACTAGAAAGTCATGCCTTGAGAGAATCCACGGTAATATGCCAACTATGAATGACATCTCATCATAATGGGGATTTCTACTGCCAGAACAAGGCCTATCCCGTAAAATATCCCATAATTTTATTGTGCCTTTTCCATGCTAAGACTTGTAGTTTTTTAAACATCATTTCGGGGAGTCTCAAAGGATACTTATCCTACTTTTATAAAAAGGTTCACAGTTTGTTTAATTTTAGTAACAAGGTCAATTACAAAAGCATTTTGTGTGCCAAGTGTGTGCTAGACACCACACTCTGTGCCCTGAGGACTACATAAGTGAGTGTATTCTTGACTCAAAATAGGCCTTTTATCTTCAAAAGGTATCCTTTGTCCCGGAAGGTGCAGGTTTGGAAAGCATATGCCTGCAACAGAGATAATAGAGAGAGGAGACATTGCTGATCATGCAGATCACTGGAGACAATGCCAGAACGAAGTGTATGTTGCCCTCATATTCACATAGAAGTAAACCTAAGCTTTTTAATCAGTCTTTATTGAAGTGTAATTGACAAATACAGATGTAAAATATATAAGAACAGCATAGTAAATTGGTGTACATATGTATTATGGAAAGATTCTCCCATTCAATCAATACATCCATCTCCTCACATATCATTTGCTGGTTTTGGTGAGAACATTTAATTTCTACTCTCTTACAAACTTCAATTATACAAGACACTGCTATCAACTATAATCACCATATTTTACATTAGATCCTCAAATCTTAATCCTTTTATAGATCCTCAAATCTACCTTCCCCCGATCTTCTGCACTCCCCAGCCCCTGACAGTGTCTTTTCTACTGTGACTTTTTTTTTTCAGATTTGAAATATAAATGCAGAATTTCCTTCTTTCTGGCTGAATAATATTGCATTGTGAATTAATATTTCTTCCCATCCCACATCTTCTTTATTCATTCATTCATTGATGGAAAGCTAGATTATTTCCATATTTGGCTATTGTGAATAATGCTGCAATATAAATCTAAGTTTATACTCCATTTAAAAAATATTTATTGACCTGGCTATGTGGAGTCTTAGTCACAGCATGTGGGACCTTCAGTCTTCGTTGAAGTATTCAGAATTTTATCATACAAAGTCTTCGTTGGGGCACATGGGATCTAGTTCCCTGATGAGGGATCAAACCCGGGCCCCCTGCAATGGGAACATGGAGTCTTAGCCACTGGATCACCAGGGAAGTCCGTGTAGTCCGTTTTTTTAAGCTGTTTACTTCTGCATATTTTGTTAATTAAATTGATTTCCTTTTTGAAACATGAATATGATCTCATAATTGGGCTTCCCTAGTGGCTCTGATGGTAAAGAATCTGCCTGCAATGTAGGAGACCTGGGTTCCCTCCCTGGGTCGGCAAGATTCCCTGGACAAGAGAATGGCTACCCACTCCAGTGTTCTTGCCTGGAGAATTCCATGAAGAGAGGAGCCTGGTGGGCTACAGTCCATGGGTACAACTGAGCAATTAACATGTTCTTTCACTTTCAAGATTACCTCTTTGAAGCTAGAAGAAATAGTACTCTTTTTTAGTTGCAATTTTAAACAGCCTAACAACTGTGAAGTGGTGTCTTCCCTCTCTTCAGTGTTATATAAGCCTCTTCAACTATTTGATTCAACTTTGGTCCCAACTTAAAAAAAAAGAAAAAAGAAAAAAAAAAAAAAACAAGCTCAAGAATGAAAAAAGAAAATATTGATGAGTAACTTAGTATTTTTTAAATGGTGAGTATGTGATCCAAAGGGTTAAAAAAACCAGAAAATAAATTGTTTATATGCCATATATATATATATATTCTGACTGATGGAATATTTCTAATCCTAGCATCAGAAAACACAGACACCAGAAGGCAAGTATTCTCCACACCTCCTTCATAACCAATTTCTCAGGAGTAAAGAATTATAACAGTTGCAAATAAAACTCTCAAAAGCACATGAGATAAGCTACATACATTATAAAACATAACCTCTGTTTTGTTAATACTGCGATGGTACTGTGGAAGTGGAAAAGTCAAGAAGAAGGCCAAGTTGCCATCATTTGGGAATGGCTTGCTTTTATTCCCAAGAAGTCCAGAAGGAGGAATGATTGCACAATTTTCATAATGAAATACATTAAGTCCCTCTTTTGTAGCATGGTGGGAAAATAAGGGTTTAGGAACCGAATATGTCTGATTCTAACTCCATTTAGGCCTCTATGTCTCTGGGCAGCTTAGAGAAAAATTCTGAGTCCCTGTTTTCTCCTTTATAAAATAATAATGGTGAAATCCATCCTACAAAATGCATGTTTCAGTGAGATTTTCTATTTATCTGAAACAAAGCAGACACTAAATATTTGTTATTTTCCTTCTCTTAATCCTCATGTTTGTATATATAGCTCACTATAAATTCTTAACACATCTTCACATATTTTCTCAAAAAAACCTTTGTAGTGCTAATAATAATGCATTAGAACTTGCATTTATCTTTCCTAACTATTATTTTTAATGGCTTTTCAAACTAGCATACGTACCACTGAGTGTTTTTGTATTAAGCTCTCTTATATCTTATCTCAAGATATTTGAAGATACTAAATTTAAGAAAGTAAGTAAAGAGAAGTATCATTTGCTAGTTTTATGAGACCAAGAATTCTGTCCTCTCCTAGCTGTGATTTTTTTTTTTTCCAGGTAAGTCCATTCATTTATTAGTTTATCTTCTCTCGTATATAAAATGAGAATGGTGGCATTTATTTTGGCAACGCTGTGAATTTTTCAATCCGTATCAACTTAAAAGAGCATTAAGTATTACATTTTCTGAGATATTTATTTTTAATAGCACAAAGGCTGTATATATAATTCAGTAGTTCTGAAGTTTTCATGCTTCTTTTCACTGATTCATATTCTAGTGGAGTAATGGCAAGAAATTGGATTTTTTAAGTGCCCAGTTTTTCTTTATGCACTAGTCTTTAGACAAGCTTTTTTTTTTATCCTTTAAATAAAACAATCTTCTCAAAGATATATTTCATAAACCTTGGAGTATTTCTCTGGGAGCGTTCTTGTAAGAGACATATTTTGGATTCTATTGTCCCATTGTCATTGTGGCTTACTGCCAAGAGACCCAGCTGATTTCATTTAGATTGCCTATCTACTAGCTGCAGAAGCTCCAAGCACAAAAAGGACAGGTCCTTTTGTTTTCCGGAAGGGTCCATGGGAGTGCTACCAAGTCCAACAACAAAAAAGACAGAAATACAGAAGGAAGTAAGGGTAATAAAAGATAAAGGATTTAAACTTGGAGGAGGTTAAACTCCTTTGTGAGAACAGGAAAAGAGCAAAAGCCCTAAAAGAGCATCTTAGGGTTGTTGCCCTCCATGTGGGTGAAATAAAATCAAAGACATTTACTAATATTCAAAAGCTACTTTCAGTTTAGTTACAACTATGTAAATTTATCGAAAAATCTATATGCCCCTAGGGAAAAAAAGCCTCTGCACTAAGACAGATTATAGCCTGTACACATACTCTTTCTAGCACTTTATCCTCATATTTCTTTTCATTCTATTCTTATTTCTTCATAGTTTATTTTACAGAATGCTTTTGTCATAAATTTACAGTCTGAATTCTGTTTTGGCCAGGGGACTGCAAACTTGTGTGTTAATGTACCTAAAATATTTAATTTTAGGAAAAATAAGACAAAAAATTCAAGTTGAAACAGTCTAAATAAATTGATATAGAATGGGTCTTTTCGAATATACTGATACGAGGCTTGGTTTCTTTTTTAAAAATCCAGGCAGGTTTGCTTCTTGCGTTTTCTTCCATTCCACACAAAATACTCACTCTTGTGAGGCATTAAAGAATACCTCACAAAAGCACCTACATAAAGCTCTCTGGTCTGGGCAAGAAAATCTTCTAAATTGAAAGAGTAGGCTTTTCCCCATAAGCTGATTTGAGCTGTCAGAAAAATAGTGATGGGTTGCTTCCAGTGGAATTGAACAAAGACTTACACTCATTATTTTTTTTCCATATTAAATCTAAGATTGCTGTGACTGATAATCACTGTATTACTGCATCAGCTGAAAATCAAACTGCTATTTGGTTCAGCATTTGAATCCCATGGAGCAAAGGAGGGAGCTTACAATTTGACTTTAAATTGCAAGCCCCAAAACAGGACCCTCAAACGCTAAAAAGCTCCAACAAATCCTGTGTTCCCAAGTTTTGCCCCTCTAGGTAGCCAGTTTTCTTTGGCATTCAGCCACGAGAAATTAAGACCCAGTTTCCCTGGCAACAATAACAGTGCACAAGGCTTCACAAGAGCTCTCCCATTCAGATTGTTAACTATACAAATAAAGTTGCACAAAGAGATTGCCTGAGCGTAAAGGAATAAGAGAAAGACCATCACCATCTATTGTGACAGGCGTTAAGGTATTATTCACAGTACCTCCAATTGGACAATGTGTTTTTGTGATGAACTGAATTACCGTAGATTGGTTTTCCACATCTTTTTTTGTCCTTGGGATAGCAGCCTAGGCTTTTATAGTGTATTTAGTTCCCTCCTCAGTTCCATTAGCATAAATTCTATTTTTTTCCAGCTTGTTTTAGGGGAAATTTACTTGTTAAATTGCCATATTACCTTTTAAGGAGCCACTCCCCACTGAAATTTAAGTATAGCTCAAATCTTTCAAATTTAAGCTGCATTTTAAAAATGTCTTCCACTTTCCCCCTATCTTTTCTTCTCCACAATATGTATATGGGACGAAAGGAAACACAGTATTTTAACTGGGAGTTTGAGCTGTAAAATAAATGAATTGAGGTTATCTTGGTTCAAAGAAATCTAGACCCTATATGCGAGACAGCAGAAGCAACACAAATATAAAGAACAGACTTTGGGACTCTGTGGGAGAAGATGAGGGTGGGATGATTTGAGAGAATAGCACTGAAACATGTACATTACCATATGTGAAATAGATGACAGTCCAAATTCGATGCATGAAACAGGGCTCAAAGCCAGTGCACGGGGACAACCCAGAGGGTTCAGATGGGGAGGGAGGTGGGAGTGGGGTTCAGGACGGGAGGACACATGTACACCCGTGGGTGATTCATGTCAATGTATGGCAAAAACCACAATATTGTAAAGTAATTAGCCTCCAATTAAAACAGAGAAATTAAATTTTTTTAATAATTAAAAAAAAAAAATCTAGGGCATTTTTTGCTTGTTTCCCACAGCTCATTTACTCATATTTCTAGGTGTAAAATAATAGAGGTGATTGGTTTAAAATTTTACTAGAGATAACTTGACAAATATATTTTAGACTTTTAATTAATCAAGTCCTCTATGTTTACCCCCAAAAGCAAGACTATACATCTGAAGTTCTCTAAAATTAATAAATTCAGGGGGTAAGTAATTCATGGTTCTTAGAAGGAAGAATTAAATATCAGGTACAAGGTATGATAAAATTTACTACTCATTGAGTGTTACTCTGTGCCAGCCACCATACCAAATACTTTCCTTAGATACCTTATTTAATCATCACCACATCCCTATAAATCATATATCTATCATTATTATAGTCACCTTAGTTATATAAACCTACTCAAGATTACACATATTTTAAGTAGTAAAGCTATGATTCAATTCCACAGAGTTAAGTTCTAGAGCCTATGCTTTTAAAGTACTTCATTATGACTAAGTATTATATTTTTAAGAAATTTTTCAGTTAAGAAAGATATTTTTAGTTAACCTGTGTGAATACTTTCTTGTTTTCTTTCTGAGAATGAGACCAGCTGGTGATGGTAGCTCATGCATTCAAACAATCTAATATGAACAACTTGCATATAGTTTGAACCCCTAACCCCAGCCTTTTCAACATGAGTCTCTAACTCTCTGAGGCAACACAGTACTGCATTTTATACAGACAATGACTAATGCATTCACCTTGGAGTTCCAAGATAGGTCCAGGGGGATTGACTGATAAACTGAGAACTTAATCCTGTAAAATTTTCCAGTTAATCATTTGCATTCATTCCATAGGAGTTCAGCTCATTCAGGCTGAGAAATTCAAATTTGTTTAGTAAATAAATTATTTCTAAGCCTTTAATGTGTACAAAGACTTAGACTTATGGGCATGCTAGAATGGTCCAAATGTGGCTCTGGCCTTCAAGGGGGCAACATTTAGAGCTTTTTTAAAAAAAGCTTTGGCTGTGCCGGGTCTTCGTTGCTGCTTCAGCTTTCCTCTAGTTGCTGTGAGGGGGGTTATTCTTCCTTGTGGTGTGCTGTGAGGGGGGTTATTCTTCTCATTGTTATTCTTCTCGTTGCAGAGCATGGGCTCTAGGGTGTGCAGGCTTCAGTAGCTGTAGTGTAGCACGTGGGCGCAGTAGTTGCAGCTCCTAGACTCTAAAGCACAGGCTCAGTAGCTGTGGTGCACAGGCTTAGTTACTCTGTGGCATATAGGGTCTTCACATATCAGGGATCAGACTAATGTCTCTGAACTGGCAAATGGATTCTTTACCACTGAGCTACCAGGGAAGCCCCAACCCTTAGTACTTTTGAGTGACACAGAACACAAGGGGAAAAGAACTGAAGTACATCTGGGTGGATGTTAAATCTATCTTGACACTAACTACCTGGGTGAGCTTATGTTATGGCTGTTGGACCTCAGTTTTCTCATCTATAATGAGATTTTCTGACTTCTTTTTCTCTGACAGACTCTGGTTCTAGTGTTTTATGATTCAGAGTTTTCTAGGTTAGCAGCCTGACTAGGTTATCAGGTTTTGTGGTTGCTGTCCTAGGTGCTGAAATCTTTTGATTGACTTGTGGTTCCTTTTCAAAACTCAGACTTTGCTAGAATTTATTCAAAGTATGTTCTGTTATCACAGGCTCACAGAAGAAATAAGCCTCTTAAATACACACACATACTATTTTTTACTTTATTGCCAAAAGTGAAATGCTTTAACCAAGATTTTCTTTAATTCAGGGTACTAAAAATTCAAGGATCAAGGGTAAATTATTTTCAAATTAATTTCAAAGCCCTCACGATAAATATATAACATTAAGTTTTATATAAGATGGCAAATAATTGAGAACTTTTTGCCTTAGGTTGCTAAACAAAAGATTCTTTTCCTGTTAAGATCCCAGACTCATGAGAAGGATGGTTTCTGTCTTGCAAAACATTCATCATACATTTGTAATTTGTGCTGTACTTGATGTATACTTCATATATTTTTGTAAGAGCTTCACATGATACATTTGAGTTAAATCTTCAAAAACTCAGAACAAAAATAATGATTACTTATGTAGGGGTATAAATCTTTGATGGTACCGTAAAAATTAACTGTGTATGTGTAATGCAGTTAGAACTTATGCCTATTTTGGTTTTCTATGAAGATAATATCTTGATTACTAAACCTTCCAAAAATAATGAAACATCTTCTCATCATGCGTGTGTGTGTGCTAAGTCGCTTCAGTCATGTCCTACTCTTTGTGACCCCATGGGCTGTAGCCTGTCAGGCTTCTCTGTCCACGGGATTCTCTAGGCAAGAACACTGGAGTGAGTTTCCCTGTCCTTCCCCAGGGAATTTTCCTGACCCAGAGATCAAACCCATGTCTCTTACATCTCCTGCATTGGCAGGCAGGAGTGCCACTTGGGAAGCCCAGTTCTCATCATGCCCACTGTCAAACTTTCCAATTCTATACACCCACACTGTATCTACTTGCCACCCCCCAAACTGGGTAGCTTATTGAGTGTTTCTATACTGTTACTTTCACTTTTCACTTTCATGCATTGGAGAAGGAAATGGCAACCCACTCCGATGTTCTTGCCTGGAGAATCCCAGGAACAGGGGAGCCTGGTGAGTTTCCGTCTATGGGGTCACACAGAGCCAGACACGACTGAAGTGACTTAGCATACTGTTAAAAACACTGCCTTATCTGTATTAAACTAGCGTTATGCTTTTAATTTAATTTTGATGGGAAAACATCATTAAGGTTTCTGGAGAAGGGGTAGGCGTACCAACTCTAATATTCTTGGGCTTCCCTTGTGGCTCAGCTGGTAAAGAATCCGCCTGAAGTGCAGGAGACCTGGGTTCGATCCCTGGGTTGGGAAGATCCCCTGGAAAAGGGAAAGGCTACCCACTCCAGTATTCTGGCCTGGAGAATTCCATGGACTGTATAGTCCATGGGGTTGCAAAGAGTCGGACACAACTGAGTGACTTTCACTTTCAAGGTTTCTGAAAATTGAGACAATTTGATACTTTGCATTGTATGTGTTATATGACATTCAAGTAGGTTCAAGTCACTCTAAGTCAAATCTGCTATTCAGAGAAGTAAGACCTGCAGTATTTTCCTGCCAGTCCTGCACACTCAGCCTACACTCATTCATTCTCTTGACACTTTGATTCTTCACACCTTTATTCTTATAGTTCCCGTGTGTTGTTATTGTTATACTTTTCAGCCTGGTCTTACTAATAAACACTTACTCATCCTGTAAGATGTGGCTTAAATATCACCTTCATATATCATGACTTCTCCAGGAGTTATTTATCCCTCCCCTCTATATGCCTCTAAAAATCCGTGAATATCTCTATTGCAGCATTCTTTCCTATTTTTGAAAATGAAAGATAGCTACACTTCATTGAACAATTAACATGGAAGCCCTTTACATGTTACCTTATTAAATTATGTTGATTGCACTATAATTATCTTTTTCTGATCTCCCCCATTTCTAGTAGATTTTAAGCTCCTTGAGGAAGGGGACAAATATTTGTTGAATGAATAAATGAATAATTAGAAGAACAATTACTCTGAACCAGCTACATTCATTCTAATTATTCCCTTCCTAAAATATGATTATAAGTTAATGAGACAGCTGGTCAGAGTTAAAAGTTCCCTAGAGCCATTTTTTCCCTTGTGATTCCTGTAAGCTCACAGAAGGAGAAATTCATGATCTTGGCCCTCTTTTCTGTTTTGTTTGTTTGTTTTTTAAACAGCATAGAGTGGGAGACAAAGCAGGGGCTTAAGATGGGATGACTTTGAAGCTGATCCCCAAGTGTGATCCTTAGCACATTAGTGTATCTTGCTATGACTCAGTTTCCTAGTCTCTATTTAAAAAAAAATAGGTAAGGTAGCTATCTCACAGAGTTGATGCATTAAATGGGAAAATCCAATAAAGTGCTTAGAATGCTCTTGACACTTAGCAAGTATTCAAGGACTATTAGTTTTCATCCTTTGAGACTCTTGCTGCCAGAAGCTAACAGAGTCAGGTGGCAGTCTATACTATTTATTTATTTATTTTGTTTTCATTCCTAACAAACCTAACAGGAGAAGTAACTTGGGCAGCACTGAGAAGCCTATGGTTCCAAAAACTTACACTCCTGAGTAAGTCTGATGCTTCTTTCTCTCCCTTCCCTCTTGGCTGGGTTGACATGACTAGCAGACATTTCTAAATGAGATGAAGGTGCCATGAAGTGTGTATAAAAGCTCAGGGCCAGTGCATGGAGAAAGGAATTTTCCGCTGTGCCCTCCTTACGTGGGAGTGTACCAGAGCATTAAATCATTGCATCAGGTGTGACATGCTGTTTAATAGTGGGAGCACACTTGGCTGCCTGAGACTCTTCAAAGGTAATTTTATCTGAGACGAGAGAGTTGGCTTATATACCCCTTTCCTCCAGCCTTTTCATAAGGGAAACAACCTAATTACAACTTTAAAGGGACCTCAGAGTCTGTGTTCCCTTTCAAAGATGGCATTTGGTATTGAGTAGCTGGGTATTGTAGCCGCAAGAGAGCTTTCAGAGTCGCGGGCAAAGGGAAGGCTCGTTCAGGGAAAGCTTTAAGGCCTCTATCTGCACCCGTTTGAACAAGGCTCTGGCAGTGCCACTGGCTTTTTGCTCGCATCTGTGTCTGAACATCAGTGGACTCGCACTGCTCTTATTCTCATATCTGTGTTCCTTTTAGAGCAACTCTCACAGACTCGACTTTAGGCTCTTCAGTTCTGTGTCCTGAAACATAAAGTGGGTTTCTAAAATGGATACCTTTTTCTGAGAAGGGATGAGTGTAGGGGGGGTTGCAGTAGCTGTGAATTTTAGGCTTTTATGACTTGCCTATTTTCAAAAGTGGTCAAGCATATGGGATGTTTCATATCTAGGGGTAAAAATGCACGTATTGCCCCTAAAAATGAAGCACGAATAAGGTTGAACAAACCCACTGACTGAAGTTTACATCTGAGGTTCTCTTGGTGAATTAGCACTGGTCCTTCTTGCTTTGTTCTCTAGGCGGCTAGGAAAAGGTTTAGGTTTTCAAATAACTGTTAAGGAACACTCTGTCCTGTAACTACTGGGGGTAAGTGGGCAAACACAGGGAGTAAAGTAGAAGGAATTATTGGAACAAATGGGATGGGGTGGCTCAGGAATATGCAAAGTAAAGATACTCATAGATTTGTAGCTGCAGAAGAAAACTTGGTTATTATTAACCAAAGCCCATGATTTACAGACTAAAAATAATCAAGATACAAAGTTAAGTAGCTTTCCCAAGGTCACATTATATTCTTACATATGACATTTCAATAGGCAGTTTTGAAGAAAATTATTAAAATGAAGGTTTTTACATTTTTTGTCACTTTTCTATACTAGTAACAGTGATACCTGCTATGGATATAATAGGGAACAAAACAAATATAATTCTGGCCTTCGTAAAAATTTGACTCTTGGGTGACAGATACTGAACAATCAAACAAGTGTGAAGACAGCTCTGATGAGTGAGAGGTGCCTGGTGTTAGGAGGACCTACAACAGAGGAGCCAAGTGAGACCTGAAAAACCACATAGCGTTCATGAGGCAGAGGGATTAGGGAGTGGAGGAGAGGCACATGGAATATCCCAGATAAAGAAAGACCTTTTGCAAACACCGTGAGGAAGCCTAGGCTCTTTTGCTTGTGTAGGACTAGTTGCATAAGCGTGAGAGACTAGACTAAGATAGGAAGGGAGAAATAACAGTAAATAAAATAGCACTCAGTTTTCCATGGGCAAGGCACTTTCATTTGTATCTTATTGTCTATTCCTCTGTGAGCTAACTATTCTTTCCACAATTTATAGATAAACGAATTAAGATCTATACAGTTTAAATAACTGGCAAAGTCTTCGCAGATAGTGAACAGAACTGTTTCACTGTCGAATTTCAGATTACATTGTGGTTCCTCTAGGGATGGGGAGGGGGAAGAGAGTGGGCAAGTTGGGAAGAGATGAAGGAAGAAGTAAGTTAAATATGAGCAATGAATTGGGCATGTGGATGTGAATCGGGAATATACACATCACTCTGTAGTCATGTAGCCTCTACAGTAAATTCCTAGGTCAGAAGTGAGAGGAAATAAGGAGTTGTCTGTCTACTCAGACTTCTTTATTCTCTCGCAGTATTCATTTGAAGAAGGGTGGAGTGCACTGGGCCAGGAGAAGACAATTAAACATTTTCAAAGTTATAGTAAGAGCAACTGCCAGGTTGAATCCTTTGTGTCTTTGTGTCAACTTAGAAAAAAATAAGAGTTATAAGGAATCTCTTTAAAATTGTGTGAGCTTGCCTCTTGTCTCAGTCTGCTTGAGTTGCCATAACAAAACATCACCAGTTGAATCTAAAAAGGCCTGACTCTTAGAAATGAAGGCTAGAATTATGGTTACCAGGGACTAGGGGTGGGGGATAGGGAGATAGTGGTCAAAGTGCAGAAACTCCAGTTGTAATATGAGTAAGTTCTTGGGATGTAATGTATGTCCCAAGCATGGTGATTATGGTTACTCATTCTGTATTATATGCTTGAAGGTTAAGAGTAGGTTTTCAGTCTTCTCACCAGAAGAAAAAAAATAGACATGCTAATTATATGACCTGATGGAGGTAGTTGCTAACTAATACTCTGATGGTCATCATTTTGCAATATAGAAGTATATCAAATCAACATGTCATGCACCTTAAAATTATACAATGTTGCATCATAATGTTGACTGAGATATCAATTTTATCTCACTAAAACTGGAAAAACACTGCCATAGACTGGGTGGCTCAAACAACAGAAATTTATTTTCCCACAGTTCTTGAGGTTTGAAGTCCATGATGAAGCTTCCAACCTTACGGGCAGAGCCATTCCCCAGTCTGTGCACTCGGTGGGGGATAAGAGGGAGAGACCGAGATCCTTCTCTTCTGCACAGAGGTCCCCAGCCTCTGGGCCATCTCTACCCACTGTCAGATCAGTGCCAGCATTAGATTAAAAAGAAAACGTACAGTAGTAATGGGCTGGAATCATCCTGAAATCATCCCCCCAACCCCAGTCCATGGAATAATTGTCTTCCACCAGACTGATCCCTGGTCCCAAAAAGTTTGGGGACTGTGGTTATAAGGACATCAATCCTGTCAGATTAGGGCCCCATCCTTAGGACCTCTCCTAACCTTAAACCCCTTATTCTAAAGCCTATCTCCCAAAACAATCACATTAGTGGGTTAAGACACACGAATTTAGGGGAGACGTAATTCAGCCCAAAGCACCTCTCCATTTTTTCTTTATTTAATCACCCTGTTGGATTTTCTGTAAATCATTAGTTAGTATTTTTCTTATTTGTCTATTTTTCTTTGGTTTTTATTATTTTATCTTCATAGACTAAAATATAAGCTTCATCAGAGCACTATTTTGCCTTGTTCATCGTGATACTCTCAGAGCATAGAATAGTGCCTGGCACAAACAGGAGACCAGAGATATTTGCCAAATAAGAAAAAGAGCTTATATTCTATGAGAGCTTCACTGGCATTTTCTGAACACTTCCTAATAATGTGACTTCTCATCAGTACAAGAAAAATCACCCGCTGGTGTTTCAGAACAGTTCTTGAGAGGGTAAACAGAAGTAGAGTATTTTTGTCTTCAGCTGTTCATGCATATTCTCACCTTTCCTCTAGATATCCATTACTGCATACCCACAGAATAAAGTGTGCCAATCTGACTTCCTCACTCTAATTGCAATCATGTTGAAATGATGAGTCAAGTCTGGGTCCCCATGCCTCAGAGGATATGCATACAGCAAATTGATCAATGCCTAAAAGAAGATGTTTTCAATTATATAGCAAACCCAGCAGTTAACATATTATTAGCACATTCATTTTTCTATTGGGGGGAGGAAGAATTCTACCTTTCTTTTCACCATACTGTATTTTATCTTTTAATTATGAAGAACATATTTCAAGAATAAAATTAGAACATTTCCTTCATTTCTTTTGAATGACACTTGTTGATCAGACTGGCATTACCAAAGAAGAAAGAACAACATTAGTGAAAATGAATCAGAGCTCAATTATAGTAAACGCAGGAAGAAATGTACAAGTCCTGTGGAAAGAGGCAGAAAGAAAGCAGACAGAACTACAGAATGATTGTCATTATTTTTAGCACAAAGGAGAAGTTAGAGTGCTCTGTCTTATCATAGTGACATTGTAATTGAAAAGAAAGTAAGTCAGAGATGTTCATTGAGATTGGAAGAGCGATCTGGATGAGTTTGTGCCTCAAACCAAAAATGAGGACCTAAGACAGAGAATTTGAGTTATTTATAAAGGAGGTAATTTTAATCTCTCTCCTAGAGGGTGTCTCTGATAACTGCAGACCCAACAGTTCATCTGTTTGATGAACAAACATCTCTGTTTCTTGGGGTTGTTGGCTGTTGGATGCATGAGAGCAAGTTGACCAAGTATTTCTCATTATTCAAGAAGCTAATCTGGGCTTGATGGCATGATGGCTCAGGGTTATAAGATAGAGCAGATGCAGGCAAAACTTCTTGGGACCCAGACTGAGAACTCAGACAGCCTCATTTCCACCACAGTCCTTTGACCTCAATAAGACAAAAGTCAACCCACTTGAGAGAGAGAGAGATCTAAAGACTCCACCTCTTGGTAAGAGGAGCTGCAAAGAGACATGACCATTTTTATAATCTGTCACAATCCATATGAACAAAAATACAGAAACTTTTCTTTTTACTTTTTAACTTAATTATGTTTTTCAACTGTCCATTAAAATTCAAGGAATCTTAAACATTATTTTTATAGATCACATACCTTCATTTTCAAACACTGTGTTAACAGAAATATGTACCAAGAAATTCTCCTGAACTCATGACTAATTTAAATTAGGAAGAATGCTAATGGCCTAGATATAAGCATATTTTAAATTGAACTCAGTAGAAAAATATGGCAAAACAAAGGAGTATCTTGAATTCACTATGGATCCCTTGGAGGATTCCAAGCAGAGATCTTCAGAATGATCACCCTGAAACACACTGCTTGTACAGTTCTCCAACTTCCAAATCTGTTTTCTGGTTAATACCAGACTACTAGCTTTCCACAGAAGGGTGTCCCTTAGGTTTTCCTGCATCCCATTTGTAAAGTAATCATAAAAGCTATAAGCTATTATGAATAAAAGCTTAGAAAACTAGTTGCTCAATCATGTCTGACTCTTTGCAACCCCATGGACTGTAGCCCACCAGGCTCCTCTGTCCATGGAATTCTCCAGACAAGAGTACTGGAGTGGGTAGTCACTCGCTTCTCCAGGGGATCTTCCCAACCCAAGGATCTAACTCGGGTCTCCTGCATTACAGGTGGATTCATAAACATCTGTGCCACCAGGGAAGCCCAGAAAACATGCTGGTGAATATTTTTTTCATTCATATGAGAGATAAAAAGGGGTCAAAGTTGTATGTCTCTTTATAGTTTTAGATTTCCAATTTATCACTGAGGCTGTGGGTTTTAAGTGTCTGTCAAATATGAACTGAGCTTATTTTTAAGCTGCTCATTAAAAAAAAAAAAAAAATTGACCCCTTTACCTTCCCAGCTATAGTCTCTCACATTAATCCTTGTTTTGAAACAAATTAAACACATACAGCATATTTAAAATAACATTGTTGATCTATTTGCCCTCTTCTCCCATCTGTAATACCTTGCAGATATTCTCTTGCTTAAGGCAGATTTGGGTTTTAGAAAATAAAGATCTCTTAAATGAATTCATTTTTTTTTACTTCATTCCTGGAAGCTTGGGATCCCCTTCTCTGGCTTGTGCTTTTCGATCAGAATTAATACTTGAATTTAAAATATTGTTATTTCTACCACAATCTTCCTCACTGCCAGTGTCTCACATGGGGTGTTTGGATCTTTCATTCAAGCATGTATCCAGTTTAAAATTGAAAGCTGTCTTTTCCCTTAGTCCCACCAGAAATATTTTATAGAAAAAAATACAACCTTTCCCAGGGCTTCATCTAAGCTGATTTTAATTGACTGCTCCAGCCCAGGGACAGAGCAAAACCATTGTGATTCCAGCATGGTCTCTGTGGCAGCCCACTAAAGCATTCCAAACACTCAGTGGGAGGGATCAAGGTGAGTTGGAGGCAAAGTTGATGGAAAATTGGAAAGCAGAGGCTTGTATTTGTCATACCTTTCTACAGTGGCTTTTCACCAGGGTTTATATTCCTGGCGCATAATCCTAAATGTCAAAATAAATTATCCCAGGGAAAACAAGTGAGTTATCAAGGTTGACTGTTCTTGACTTCCTGACTTTTCACAAACTCTCTTCCAAAACTAAATTTATCGTTAGTTCAGTTCCGATGGCAGGGTAATATAAGCTGTGCTCGGCTTTGTAGCAGTGTGTGCTGATAAGGGACCATCACTGAGAGATTTAGCACATACAGGGATAGCCAGGACAAACTTATTAACATAGTTTAACTCTCCTAGAGACAAAAATTCCCTTGTCAGTGGGCATTCTTGCAACCACTACCCAGGAGATTTAATTGAAAAGCTTAAAACACATAGAAGCAGTAGGGGAAATCTCCAGGAACTTAGGAATGATGAAAAAGTTTAATCTTTGTCAATGAAAAGTTGTTCTAATTTACTCTGCACACTGTGAAGTATTGGACTGTGCAGCATTTACAATAGCAAGCAATTAGAAGCCTTTTTCTCCCCTTAGCCATAGCCTTGAAGTGACCTAGTTAAAATCATGTTTATAGTTTATTTTGAAGTGCAGTCTTATTTTAATTTTGTGGAATAACATTTGGTTGCTCTGTTAGTAGAAATGCATAGCCTCTAGCAAATTCAGGACTGATGAATCAAAAGCTGAAAACCATATCTGTACTCAAGATTTGCATCTAGGATGAATCCTGCATAATGGCATAGACGGATACCCCACCGCTGATGCGGGCAAGGACTATCAATAGAAAGGATTAGTCCAGAGGTGAGAGGGGAGTAGTACTGGTATTAGATTAGAGAGGGAGCTAGTATTTATAAAAAATGAGCATCATTGTACTGCTTTCTCTCCTTGTCTCATTGCCTCAGTTTTATGATGCCTCCAGTAACTTCTTTTTACCCTTTTTTTGGTAAAACAATCATATTTGAACATAAATATTACTACCGCCACCTTTAAAAAAAAAAAAAAACTGTGTAATTGTGGAAAATATTCAAGAACAGTTGCTCCCTCAGTCTCCTCTCACCTCATCCCTGGCTCCAGGTCTTTACTCACTCGTATATTGGCTGAGGCATTGGCTCTAAAATGCTGTCAAAATGGACTTTCCAGGTGTGGGGGGAGAGAGCAGACCCCACAGCATAACTTAGACTGAAGGAAATCCTAAGCAAAGCTCAATCCCAGTAGAGCCCTCAATGTTAGGTATGAGTTATTGAAGGAGTTGATGGGATGGGAGTTGAGTCAACTCACTGGAGACAAAAGATGTGAGAGTGGAGGATGAGAGGTGATGTCCCCTGGGTTAAGGAAGGTAACTGTAGCCTCATTTCCACAGGGGTCCACTTGCTTTGGTTCTATATTGATGAGGAGCCATTAATGGCCACAGACAAGTGAGATAGCAGTTTTGGCTGATGAGACTTGACTTCTTCTGAACACTGAATACTCTGTTAATTTTCTTTGCAAGACTCAGACGTGACTACGGTTTACATCCTTGCAGAAGAGTGAACTCCAGTTCCTTGTTCAGCACATGTTCATTTCTCTGCGGTCCACCCAATATTGTTCACATCTTCATGTTAGCATTAACTACATTATACTCTGTCTTCTCCATTTACTGCTGCTTCTGCCTACCCCCCACTAAACTGGAGTTAGCTATTGGAAAGCAGGGAGCATTGCCTTTCTCTGTGTAAATAGTGCCTGACCCACCCTGAGACCCCATAGTAAGAATCCTGTGTTCTATGCTGAGTGATCCAGCTAGTAGTATATGAAGAGAGGCTCTCGTTAAGGCATGCACTCTTTACTGATTTTTTAGAAAATATTTTATTTACTTATTTGGCTTTGCTGGGTCTTGGTTGTGGCATGTGGGATCTGGTTTGCTGACCAGGCATCGAATGTTCTCCTTCGCACTGGCAGCATAGAATCTTAGCCACTGGACTACCAAGGGAGTGAAGTCCCTCTTAACTGATTTTATTCATTCCCTCACTTGTCAAATAAGTTTTGAACTCCTATTATGTTTTAAGTATAATGCTAAGTGTGAAACAAAACCATGAGGAATGAAGTCCTCCTTCCTGCAGTTTACAGTCTAACAAAAAAATAAATAAAACAAGTTATTCCACAAATATATTTTGAATTTAATTGTGTTAAGTGCTAAAAGGAGAATTACATGGAGTTATGAGAAGTACCATAGATTCTGAGGCCAAGAATGTGTGCTTTGTGGAAGTGATAGGGCCACATTTGAAGAATACACAATGGTTGGCCAAGTGAGGAAATAGTAACAATATTCCAGACAGAGGGATCAGTGTGAGGGAAGGGCCTACGCTGGACGAGAGAATAGGAAGGGCGAGACCATAGTGACTTCAAGGGAGAAGGTTTGCTAGAATTGAATTATTCTTGGCCTCAAAAGCCACTTTATCCACATAAGTCAGTATCCCAACAGGATAGTTAGGGTTTTAGAGTGTTAAATAGAATCTTATTTTAATTCTTAAGGTCATGCTGGAGAGTGGAGCAAAAAGACATGTGAGGTGACAGGTAGGTGACATCCAGTGGTACTTTGAGCCAGGGTGGTGGCAGTTAAGATGGAGAGAATGGACAGTAACATATGCCAGTGGGTGAAATCAGCAAGACATATCCACTGATTAAATGTAGGAGTTAAGGGAGAGGATGGAACGTAGTGTCTTCTATTCTTCATCCACACAGTATGTGAGCCTCTCTCATGGAATTCACAAGAAAATAAAACAAAAAAAGCAAGAAATCTCAGATAAACTGCCATTTTAAAATCATTGCTATTATTTTGCCCCACTGATATTCTTAATCTCAGAACATATGATTGTATTGAAGAGGTAACAAGATAACCAAAATAATCACCTTGACCTTTCAAAGATCAATTTGAAGAATCCATGTGTGTATATTCTGTAATTTAACTAGTAATACTGTTACTACTGCTACTGCCCTGCCTAGTACATATGATTTTTTATAGTCTGAGCATAATGGTTTGATTTCCAAGTAAGTGTGACCTATAGTTTCTATGGCTTTTTTTTTTAATATTTTGTGTCCACTAGTATCATTGTAGCATGAGATATATACCCTTAGCATGAAAGTTATATAAAACAGTCCATCATACAAACATCTTTGCCATTTCTTCCCATCACAGTATCATCTCGTTATTGAAACATTCTGTGTCCCAAATGAGCTACGGACCCTTGTCAATACGGTGCAATCTTTGGCTGTCTTTGTTGTTGCCATGATCCTCATTTTTTGAATGTTGAGTTTTAAGCTGGCTTTCTTCCATCTGCTCTTTCACCTTCATCAAGAAGCTCTTTAGTTCCTTTTCCGTTCTGCCATAGTGGTGATGTCATCTGCGTATCTGAGTTTACTGATATTTCTCCCGACAATCTTGATTCCAGCTTGTGCTTCATCCAGCCCAGCATTTTGCATGATGTACTCTGCGTGTAAGTTGAATAAACAGGGTGACAATATACAGCCTTGACATACTCCTTTCCCAATTTTGAAACAGTCTGTTGTTCCATGTCTGGTTCTGTTGCTTCTTGACCTGCATACAGGTTTCTCAGGAGGCAGGTCAGGTGGTATTCCCATCTCTTGAAGAATTTTCCGCAGTTTGTTGTGATCCACACAGTTAAAGACTTTGGCCATAGTCAATGAAGCAGATGTAGATTTTTTTTCTGGAATTCTCTTGCTTTTTCAATGATCCAACAGATGGTAGCAATTTGATCTCTGGTTCCTCTGCCTTTTCTAAATCTAGCTTTAACATCTGGAAGTTCACAGTTCACATACTTTTGAAGCCTAGCTTGAAGAATTTTCAGCATTACTTTGCTCACATGTGAAATGAGTGCAATTGTGCGGTAGTTTGAGCATTCTTTGGCATTGCCCTTCTTTAGTATTGGAATGAAAACTGACCTTTTCCAGTCCTGTGGCCACTGCTGAGTTTTTCAAATTTGCTGGCATATTGAGTGCAGCACTTTAACAGCATCATCTTTTAGATTTGAAATAACTCCGCTGGAATTCCATCACCTCCCCTAGCTTTGTTCACAGTGATGCTTCCTGAGGCCCACTCGACTCTTCGCACTCAGAACTCAGAGGTGTTTTGTTTTGTGTATTCACTGAGGGCTCTGCCCCAGAGCTGCAGTACTGTTTCTTGACTGCTCCTCCTTTGTTTCTGCATCCCATCCCTTCCCTGAGAAGCAACTATTTGAATATGCTCTTTGATACTGAGGGAAGTTCAAGGAGGCTAAATTAAGACTATTTCCTGAAAACAAGAAACACAGGGCATAGGAAGGATTTGTACCCAAGAGGAACCCACAGGGTTTTGCTCTGTTTCACAGTTTCCCACATAAAAATACCAAAATTACAGGAGGACATTAAACACACAGAGGAAAAAGGACCCATGCTCTAAGCGTATAATTACATCGTATCAGGAAAGGCTGGGTGCTAAGAAGTGTATATAATCCAACACAAGCACACCATGCAGGGTTGACAGAATCTGGTGAAGTACGCGCCAAACCAGTGGGGCAAATTTAAGAAGACAGGGACAAAGAAGTGTGGAACATAACAGACTTTTAAAAATACATTTTAGAACAAATGAAAAATTGACCAAAGCCTGTTTGTAGATATTCCTTAAACTCAATGTCCAGCACATCTCACCACCTTCCAGGCAGCTCCCCCAAGTTTTAAACCTACTTTGGTAGCTGGGAGGGAGCAGATCCTTCCCGTTGTGCTAACTGAGTTGTAAAGGTGGGAGATTTCAGTGATTGTGGGGCCCTGCTGGAGGTTGTATAGACTCTTATGCTAATGTATGTATATTTGTTTTCAAGGGTTTTGTAGGTACAGTGAAAGTAGTAGTATTCTTCCAAAAATATGAACGGGAAATTTCTAGAGTTCAGACATAGTGTAAATGCTAAACTTTTAATTGTAAAATTCTAATTAGAGTGTTATTAAATTTTTAAAATATCATGTTATTGGTTTAGATATGTCTGATTATCTTCTAATTACTTCCAAAATGGGTTTTATGCAACTAGTGTCCACCTATGTCCTATCTCCTATTCCTACTAAGAGACCACTTAGGGCACGTTATGCTTCCAAACAACCTTAATTTAAGTGGAAGGACTTCCGCTACTGTACTGTACTATGAACTTCACAATGAACTTTGAGAGCCTAATAGAATGGGAGAACAGTGTGGTACAGGGGAGTCCTACTTTTCACTATTGTTTCAACTGAAATTTTAATGAAAGACATGAAAACTAAGCACTATTTTAATATGTAGCTTATAATTGGAGAAGGAAATGGCAACCCACTCCAGTATCCTTGCCCGGAAAATCCCATGGATGGAGGAGCCTGGTAGGTTACAGTCCATGGGGTCGCAAAGAGTTGAATACAACCGAGCTTTCACTTTTTTATTGAATGTATTAGGGTGCCTAATGGAAAAATTTATCAATATTCATCTTTAGCACACATAAGTCCCTTCCCTTAGGTAATTAGATACATGGAATCACATTTTTAGAACAGATTTTCCTAGTCTAAAACGTATAAATAAAATGAAAGATTTGTTTTTCCCCCTTTTCTCTCTTTGTTGCTCCATCATGCAAAAAGCGATGTAGACTTAAAAAAACAGTCACAGCCTAAAAGCTGAGAGCTCCGTTTAATTCGGTGGGAATTTTTAGGACTTCAAGCACAGGAGACAGCATCTCAAGTAACCCTGAGAGAAGTGGTCCAAGGAGGTGGCAGGGGATTGGGGAGCGAGGGGGTGGGGTGGGAAGGAGTAAGGTTATATAGAGGTTTAAAAAAAGGACAGGCAGTCTGAACATCAAAAATATTTTTGTGAATTAAAACCAGATACCCCAAGTTAAGGAATTTAGCACTTTTCTCTGTATGGGAAGATGCAAGAGACTGGGCTCACTGAAATAATTCCTGTCATATGCATCGCAGCTATCTGGGCAAGTGTCCTGTGTTTTTCGCATCCTGAGTTACTCAGTGTTCAACACAGGAAGTGGCTACAGCCTCACGGCTGCCCGGTCACAGGTATTATTCTCCTTCCTGGGTGCCCTTAGGGCTCAGAAATTCACACCTAGGGCCAGAACAACTAATGCCATGATATCCTTGTTTACTGGCCTGGCAGGAAATACTCCATTTCTCAACAGCTTGATAGGTATTCACCAAACTGAGAGGATATGGTCAAGCTGTCTTTCATATAGTGTAAGCTCTGACATATAATATCCTGTGGGAGATTCTGGGTGGTGGAGGTGGGGGAGGGTTCTTACAAAGATATAGACACATTACTTCCTATTACTTCTTATAGCTTATTAAAATGTGAGCAATAGTAGGGAAGTATTCACTTGGCAACATTTAGCTAACATTGTTTTCAGCATCTTATCTAGGTACTTTTTAAAATTAAGTTACTTTTCCTCCATTGGTAGTCAATTTATGTATTTCTCAGACATTTTCTTCCCTAAGTGGGTCACATCCATTATACCAAATTTTTGGAAAATAATTGTAGTTCAGAAGAGTTATTTCAGACTAATTATAAATAACACATAGCCAGTTGATCTTTTCTAAGCACTCCTAGTTCAAAACCTACTTATTGAGTATCTATGGTGTATGAGGTCCTCTGCTGCGTACCAGATCCAAAATACATTAGAGAATTCAGAATTTTCTTCCCCAAGCATATATCTTTATTACAAGCTCCTAAAAAGTGCCTCTGACTGGATCTTCCAAGGTATGCATGGTTGTAGACGGTCAAATAAAAAATGTCTAGCTCCTGGGAAAGGCACTCACATTTCAAGATCTTCCCAGGATGTGGTCAGCAGCCCTTGCTTTCTCTCCTGGCTCAGTCTGCCAACACTAATGCTCCGGGTTGAGAGTGTAAAAATGATGGTCTAATGGAAAGCGATTATTTAGGCTAGCAACATATCCTGTATTTTCAGCCTAGAAGCTTTTAACATACTATTTTCCTGGAACAAAAGGGTTTCTACAGTGTTGAAAAGTGTCATAACGTGACTGACACTAATATTTAATTGGAAAAATATTACAAGTTTTGGTAAAAGTGATAGTTGAAGAAAATGGATATTTAATGAGTACATACTATGTGATAATTACTGCAGTAAATACAGCTCGTGAATAACTTCTTTTAAGTCTCACAGTGACCCTAAGATCTTGGTATACTGAAAGCAAGCCACATTGCAATGTCATAGTCTGCCTCACCCAAAAGCCCATCTCTGTCATTATCAGAACAAAGAAACCTTTGCTTCTTGACAGAGATTGCCACTAATGCTCCTGGTAATGACCAGGGATTTTTTTCCACAGAGGTGTCTGCAGCACTGTGACAAGGAAATGAGTCCTTTCATTCTGGAAGAAAATGTACTGTATAAATTGCCTCTTACGTGCCTATCTCTTAGGCAGCAGAGTCTTCGAATTCATCTCAGAATTCACAGAAAGGCAGAGCCGCAGCCCCACTGCACACTGCGGCCAGGGTAACTAGCCGAGAGATGAAGAGCAAGTGCTTGGAGGTCTAACTACTCGAGTTTTAAATCTTACTGCTATCACACACTACCTCTGTGACCCTGGACAAGTTACTTAGCCTCTCTTGGCATCGCTTACCCCTCCATAAAATGGAAATGGTGGGAGCACTTAACTCATAAAGTTGTGATACAAATTAAAGCATATAAAGCACTTAGCCCCATGTCTGGTACATGACAAGGGCTCAATAAACTAACTATTTTTATTACCCTCTGTTATAAAATGTTCACTATCATTAAAGGATGTGACATCCTTATTATTAACTCACGCAAGTAAGAAAAGAAGCTGCTTGGTCTTAGTCAAAACTGCCTTCCAGTTTTTTCCAGATTTGATCTTAATTCCATACTAAGGGCATTATTTATATGGCCATTACCATGGTCCACACTACGTTTATCAATACCCAGAGGATTTAGACATAGAGGTGCCAGAATTTCATCCATGGACCACAAGGTGGAGAGTGGGGACAGGAAGCCAGAACCAGTTGTTCAGTTGCTCAGGCATGTCTGACTCTTTGTGACCTATGGACTGCAGCATCCCAGGTACATCTGTCCTCCACTATCTCCTGAAGTTTGCTCAAATTCATGTCCATTGAGTCGATGATGCTATCTAACCATCTCACCCTCTGCCACCCCCTTCTCCTTTTGCCTTCATTCTTTCTCAGCATCGTGGTCTTTTCCAGTAAATCAGGTCTTTGCATCAGGTGGCCAGAGTCTTGGAGCTTCAGCTTCAGTATCTGTCCGTCCAATGAATATTCAGGGTAGATTGAGTCCAGCTTGATTCATCCAACCTCATATTTCACATGAGTACTCTGCATAAAAGTTAAATAACTCGGGTGCCAATACACAGCCTTGTCATGCTCCTTTCCCAGTTTTGAATCAGTCAATTGTTCCATGTCCAGTTCTAACTGTTACTTCTTGACCCACATACAGGTTTCTCAGGAGACAGGAAAGGTGGTCTGGTACTCTCATCTCTTTCAGAATTTTCCACAGTTTTCTGTGATCCCACACAGTCAAAGGATTTAGCATAGTCTATGAAGCACAAGTAGATGTTTTTCTGGAATTCCCTTGCTTTAGCCATGATCCAATGAACGTTGACAATGTGATCCACTGTAGTCCTGCTGCCATTTCTAAATCCAGTTGAATATTTGGAAGTTCTCAGCTTACATACTGCTGAAGCCTGGCTGGAAGGATTTTGAGCATACCCTTATTAATATGTGAAATGAGTGCAATTGTACAGTAGTTTGAACATTCTTTGGCATTGCCCTTCTTTGGGATTGGAATGAAAACTGACCTTGTCCAGTCCTATGGCCAGAACCAGATGGAATACTGATTACTATAGCATTTGTAAAGATAAAGTTTGTAGCTAAATATTCTTGTAGTAGCTTGACAGTGATAGCCAGAATCTGTAGGGCATAGAAGTTTCAGCTAGGGTCTAAATGTGAAGTCTAGAAGCAGGTGCAGTATTTTGCTAGAATTTATCTGAACTTCAGGGGTCATCTCTGTTGCTGTTATTTAACCCTTAATTACATTAAATGATTTTACATACATTTGACCCTTGAGCAAGGTTGTGGGGAGAGGATGGTAGACAATTGTAAACCTGTAACTTATAGTCAACACCCATATCTCTGGTTCACCCACATCTCTGATTCAACAAACCACAGATCATGTAGTGTAATAACATTTACTAGTGAAAAAACTCCACGTGTAAGTGGACCTATTCTGGTTCAAACTGGGTTGTTCAAAGGCCAACTGTATATATATTTAAAAGAAAATCTTCTACAGACTATTAATCTGGTAGGCTGCTGCTGCTGCTAAGTCGCTTCAGTCGTGTCCGACTCTGTGCAACCCCATAGATGGCAGCCCACCAGGCTCCCCCGTCCGTGGGATTCTCCAGGCAAGAACACTGGAATGGGTTGCCATTTCTTTCTCCAATGCAGGAAAGTGAAAAGTGAAAGGGAAGTCGCTCAGTCATGTCTGACTCTTAGCGACCCCATGGACTGCAGCCCACCAGGCTCCTTTGTCCATGGGATTTTCCAGGCAAGAGTACTGGAGTGGGGTGCCATTGCCTTCTCCAATCTGGTAGGCTGGTATTCAGCAAGTCATGAATTGAATTCTTTGCTGAGCAGACAAGATGATTAGTTCTTTTCTAGAGCCAACATAGAATGTCGGTTAAGCTCTGGTTTGCAGATGTCTGGATAGCCCGTACGCCACTGGGACTGCTGCAACCAAAAGGCTCCTCTCACTGGTATTTACAGCTAGACACTCACGTCACAGATCTGGAAACATGAACTGATAAGATACCCTTTCAGATGTGATTGTCTCAGGAAGTATGTAGAGGCCCTCTTAAAGGCTATCTGTGTACTTGGCTCAAAGCTGCTGACAAAGACATAGGAATAGGTGGGGGGCAGGAGACAAAGATGTATGTTGGATCCTTGGCTCTTCCTGTGTCTGAGTCCTGGACTTTACATATAGGGATGTATAGTGCATAGTCATTCCAGGAAAAGGATCACCAAAGAGGACCAAGACTGAATATTTAGAGAATGGAAGAATACGACTTTAATTGACAGGTAACCTTTCAAACTTAGGGAAGCCAAGAGAAAAATAACTTTCTCCTAAATGTATTCCACTTACATGTAGGCTATGTGTGTGCTCAGTCACTTCAGTCATGTCTAACTCTTTGCAACTCCATGGACTGTAGCCCGCCAGGCTCCTCTGTCCATGGGATTCTCCAGGCAAGATCACTGGAGTGGATTGCCACACCCTCGTCCAGGGGATCTTCCCAACCTAGGGATTGAACCTGCATCTCTTATGTCTCCTGCATTGGCAAGTGGGTTCTTTTCCACTGGAACCACCTAGAAAGCCCCATTCCATTTATAATTCTGCTTAGAAATGCTATTTTTCTTGAATAGAAATATTCATAAAAGCGATAAGTAGAACAAATGCTAGTACAACACAAAAAAGCTTTTAACTGCCTTGTTTCCTTATTGTATAATTTATGCCTTGTTGCAATAATCCTGTATAACAAACAATTCCCAACTAAATGATTTAAAACAACAACTGGCTATTATTATTCATAAGCCCATGGGCACTTCTGATGACCTAACCTGGCCTCAGTTAATCTGTGTATCTCAGCAGATATGCATTAATATACAGTATTTGTTTTTCTCTTTCTGACTTCACTGTGTATGAAAGTCTCTACATCCATCCATGTCTCCACAAATGACCCATTTTTGTTACTTTTTATGGCTAAGTAATATTCCATTGTGTCTGTGTGTATCTGTGTATGTCTGTGTATGTGTACACACACATCACATTTTCTTTATCCATTCCTCTGTTGATGGATATTTAGGTTGCTTCCATGTCCTGGCTATTGTGAATAGGGGAAAGTAGACTTTTAATGAGAGGAAATTAAAAGTTACAGGCTTCCCTGCTAGCTCAGTTGGTAAAGAATCAGCCTGCAATGCAGGAGTCCCTGGCTTGATTCCTGGGTCAGGAAGATCCACTGTAGAAGGGATAGGCTACCCACTCCAGTATTCTGGCCTGGAGAAGTCCATGGGCTGTATAGTCCATGGGGTCACAAAGAGTTTGACACAACTGAGCGACTTTCTTTTTCACTTAAAAGTCATATCACAAGGATTATGGATACAGGGAGAGAAAGAATTGGAGCCATTTTTGCAATCAATTTAGCACACTTGCTATTTAAATTTTCCCTGTACTGAAGGAAACTTCAGTAAGATGATGACCTGGAGGTAGATGATATGAAGACTGAATATAGTGATGCCACGCAAGTCTCAGAAGCATGTGGCTAAGGTAGGACTTGAGTCTTCACTCTCCCCACATTCAGGCCTGGCTATACTGTTCATGATCCTATTTGTGATTTTTTTTTTTTTAATTATCATCAAGCTCACTTTGGACATATATAAATTCAAAATTGTTAACTTCAAGATAAAGTATATCTGAACTAGCTTTAAAGTCTCTTTACTTTTTATTAGGCTGGAGAAATGATATTGGGACCTAATCAAGCTCAACTTGCACGTATACGAATGTCCATAAATCTATTCTTTGATTCAAATGAGGGAAAGTGATGGAGGTGTTTGAGAAGGCAAAGCTGAATTTTCAAGTTAGTTATATTGGCTGCCTGTCTTGTAAAGATTGCAATTCAGGACACATGGCTTTGAGTGAAGCAGTAGAATGCAAGCTGCTTCTCCTCTCTCTAGTTTCTGAGTTTTATCTTCTTTTTTGAATCTAAATCAGCATCATCTTTTCATCCTGAAAAGAGTGTAGCATTTCTCCAGGGTGTTTGTTTTTTTGTTTTGGCTCAGAAACATCTGTGCACATAAACACATAGATGTTTTATTTTATTATTAAAAATATTTATTTTCAAATAAGGTAGTGTGCGTTTATTGTGGGACATAAAATGGTTTTAGTGAAAAGCAATTTCCCCCCAACACTGCTCTCCACCAGCCCCTTGTCCAGATGTAAATGGGACATATCCCTTCAGAGCTGTCCTGTGTATATAGCATGTATATAGTACATAAGGAAAAGCAAATATTTTATACAGCTGTTTACATCTCTTATTTTAATATAAATCTGAATGCACTGCACATGTACATTTTTTAAACTTGTTTCACTCACTAATTTGTCTTAGAGATTTTCTCATCTCAGCGCAGAGAGAGAAGCTTCATTTTGAGCAAGTTCGTGTGTCTGACACAGTGAAGCCAAACTGAAACGTTGGAGTTTGGAGGAGAGAGAGGTTTATTGTAGAGCCATGCAAGGAGATGGGTGGCTCATGCTCTAAAAGCCTGGAGCTCCCTGAGGATTTTGGCAAAGCACTTTTAAAAGCCAGAAGAGGGGGGGTTGTCACAGGGTCTGTGATCAGCTTGTTCACAGCTCTCTGATTGGCCAATGGTGAAGTAACAGGGCGGTGTTGTAGGGGATACTGTTATCAGTCAGGGGCTCCAGGAGGCCTGGGGCTATGTGCTCATGGTATCAAGTAGTTCTTCCATTTGCTAGGGGGTTTTCACATCTGCAAAACAGCTCAGGACATGTGCATCGAATACTATAATCTAGACACTTCCGAGAGGAGCTAAAGAGTGGATTCAGGGAAAGACCTCCCCCTTCCTCATCAAAGCTCTGTGAGGTCCTGCTCAGTTACATCGTTTTACTTATAAGCACATCTCATTTTCTAAGTTTCCTGCTGCCTGGTGACAAATTTGCTAGGTGCTCCTTACTTCATCTCTCTTTTCTTGTTGTCCAAATGCTGTTCTAGGGGATTTCTATTTCCATACTGGGGACTTTATCTGTCCTAAATGGATCCTGCCATCTTGATAAATCACATGGGGTAGCAAGATATCCATCCTTCTTGCCAGGTCCCTCTTTCTGGGAGAGTTGAAATGACATGGGGCTACTCTGTCTCAGTGTTACCTCTGAGTCTGAATCTGACCAGCACTGGTTCCAGAAATGCAGAGATCTCTCACACTGGACAATCTTGCTTCTCCATTTCTGACCCAGTACGATTTCTCATTTTGTTTTTGATACATCAGAAATGTATTTCATCAGTGCTAAATTATTTTCTAACGCTGCTGGCTTATTAAAGCCAGACTGTGACAGCTCTAGTTCCTCAGATTCCCTCAGAAAAGATGATGTTTAAGATTGAGATGTCAAAGGCATACTTCCTCCATTCTTGTGTATCGCAAAGAGTTCCAGAAAAACATCTATTTCTGCTTTATTGACTATGCCAAAGCCTTTGACTGTGTGGATCACAATAAACTGTGGAAAATTCTGAAAGAGATGGGAATACCAGACCACCTGACCTGCCTCTTGAGAAACCTGTATGCAGGTCAGGAAGCAACAGTTAGAACTGGACATGGAACAACAGATCGGTTCCAAATAGGAAAAGGAGTACGTCAAGGCTGTATATTGTCACCCTGCTTATTTAACTTATGTGCAGAATACATCATGAGAAACGCTGGGCTGGAAGAAGCACAAGCTGGAATCAAGATTGCCAGGAGAAATATCAATAACCTCAGACACGCAGATGACACCACCCTTATGGCAGAAAGTGAAGAGGAACTAAAAAGCCTCTTGATGACACCACCCTTATGGCAGAAAGTGAAGAGGAACTAAAAAGCCTCTTGATGAAAGTGAAAGTGGAGAGTGAAAAAGTTGGCTTAAAGCTCAACATTCAGAAAACAAAGATCATGGCATCCAGTCCCATCACTTCGTGGGAAATAGATGGGGAAACAGTGGCTGACTTTATTTTTTGGGGCTCCAAAATCACTGCAGATGATGACTGCAGCCATGAAATTAAAAGGCACTTACTCCTTGGAAGGAAAGTTATGACCAACCTAGATAGCATATTGAAAAGCAGAGACATTACTTTGACAACAAAGGTCCGTCTAGTCAAGGCTATGGTTTTTCCTGTGGTCATGTATGGATGTGAGGGTTGGACTGTGAAGAAAGCTGAGCACCGAAGAATTGATGCTTTTGAACTGTGGTGTTGGAGAAGACTCTTGAGAGTCCCTTGGACTGCAAGGAGATCCAACCAGTCCATTCTGAAAGAGGTCAGCCCTGGGATTTCTTTGGAAGGAATGATGCTAAAGCTGAAACTCCAGTACTTTGGCCACCTCATGCGAAGAGTTGACTCATTGGAAAATACTCTGATGCTTGGAGGCAATGGGGGCAGGAGGAGAAGGGGACAACAGAGGATGAGATAGCTGGATGGCATCACTGACTCGATGAGTCTGAGTGAACTCCGGGAGTTGGTGATGGACAGGGAGGCCTGGCATGCTGCGATTCATGGGGTCGCAAAGAGTCAGACACAACTGAGCGACTGAACTGAACTGAGGATGGGTCAGTTAGAAGGTACCCTTCTCCTATTGTTCTCATGGTCTGGGAGCTCCAGATAAAATAAGACTTCTAGGGTATGACATTTACATCTCAATGCAATAAAATTTTTGGTAAGCATTATATATTGTAGACGGAGAAGGCAATGGCACCCCACTCCAGTACTCTTGCCTGGAAAATCCCATGGACGGAGGAGACTGGTGGGCTGCAGTCCATGGGGTCGCTAAGAGTCGGACACGACTGAGTGACTTCACTTTCTCTTTTCACTTTCCTGCATTGGAGAAGGAAATGGCAACCCACTCCAGTGTTCTTGCCTGGAGAATCCCAGGGACGGGGGAGACTGGTGGACTGCCATCCATGGGGTCGCACAGAGTTGGACACAACTGAAGTGACTTAGCATAGCATATATTGTAGAATATAGTGTAATGTTAATTTTAAACTCTAGTACAATGTTCATGAGCATAAAATTCAGGGTCAGCTGGACCCTGGGTGACCTAAGTCGTTATCTGACTGTTCTAAGTCTCTAAGTACTCATTTGTAAAAATTATTAGTAGTACTTCCTAGCACAAGGGCTAGTTTGAAGATTAAATGAGATATTGTGTGTAAAATGGTAACAGAGTGTCTGATACTACAGTCAGTTGGTAGTTATAACCTTGAGTCAATGCCAGTGTACCAGCTCCTGCAAAAAATGCTTTCATATCTTCATCCCCCACAGACTCGCAGCTATTTGAAATCCATCCTAACCCTGACTTTCTTCATTCTGAAAGGAATTATATATCCAGAATCTGACTCAGAGACCTCAACAATGCCCAGTAGTCCTAGACAAAGCATCTATAATGTGCAAGGCAATTCTTTGGCATTACATGACTAACCAAGAGTTTCAAAAAATTTTTTTAGGTCAAAGACCATAGTATAAACATAATTTGGCATTGGGAGGTTTAGATTTCGTCTCTTTCATCTATTACTGTGTAACATTGGGCAAAATGAGCCTTAGTTTCCTCGTGTGTTCAATAGGAATAAGAACGTCTACCTCATATGTTTTTAATAAAATATATTGGTTAGGTTGAGGAATTAATACTGATGAGTACCTGGCACTTATTACCTGCCTATTAACCGATCATTTCCTTCCTTCACTTTAGCATGTGTGATTGATATCTATGTGGTTAGTTTGTTGAAATGGAGAGATAGCCTGTTTGCTTATTGTAGTTGCTTAGCTGCTAAGTTGAGTCTGACTCTTGTGCAACCCCATGGACTGTAGCCTGCCAGGATCCTCTGTCCATGGGATTTCCCAGGCAAGAATATGGGAATGAGTTGCCATTTCCTTCTCCAGGGGATCTTCCCTGACCCAGGGATCTAACCCACATCTCCTGTATTGGCAGGCAGATTCTTTACTGCTGAACCCTCAGGGAAACCCATCTGCTTATTACAGACATTTTACTTATCGTGTATCCTTCTGCCTTAAGTTGTCTGGTGAGTGTTCAGCACTTGAAGGTGTATAATAGATGCGAGGTCATTGATACTTCTAAATTTTTTTGAAAAGACAGAGAAAACAAAGAGTTGAAGTAGAATGATTCTGGTACTAACAAAGGTTGTCTTTTAGAAAAAAAATGTAACCCAAACCAGACTGTAACAAAAAATTACTTAAGTCAGTATGCTATGGGGTCTGTGTGTATAGCCATACCCTCTTTCTCCCCACCCTCTTCTTTCAGAATGCACCAATTCTCTTTTAATTAATATTTCATCAGATAGTGCTCTAAGATCCAAGAAGGTCTGGGCAGATAGACACAATGGAGTAAAAATGACAGCATAATCTTGATTAGTTAATTAAAAACTGGATCCTAATCTTGATGTGACACTGAGTACAATTCTTCATATTATATGAATTTCCCAACACATGTGTCATGTTAACTGTGTTTTATTCACTTCCTCACTTTCAATTCCAGGCTTTGCCATTATTATAGTTAATACTTCTAAAGAAAAAGTGATCACTATGGATTAAAAAAAAAAAAGCCTGATGTCCTTCTCAAGGTCATACATTCATTTCATTTGGTATGTATGCTTTTAATGTGACAGTAGTGTCCAACACTGAGAGAGAAAAAGACCTCAGATTGGTTAGTTACTCCATATGAGGCATTGTGCCTGCTATTTCATATGTGTTACTTTATATTTTATCTTCAGAGGCCAACACTAACCTGCAACTGGAAAGAGAAGTGAAGTCACTCAGTCGTGTCCGACTCTTTGCGACCCCATGGACTGTAGCCTACCAGGCTCCTCCCTACATGGGATTGTCCAGCCAGGCAAGAGTACTGGAGTGGGTTGCCATTTCCTTCTCCAGGGGATCTTCCTGACCCAGGGATCGAACCCTGGTCTCCCGCATTCCAGACAGACGCTTTAACCTCTGAGCCACCAGGGAGTGGTAAAGCGAAGTGTAATTTCAGGCTTTCCGTTTGTGATGCAAAGGAATTTTATAATGGCATAACAATGATGTCAATTCAGTAATAAACAGACTGCAATAGTCAAGTATGAGGAGGAAGTGGCATCTTCTCTTGAAATCTGACCACTCTGGAGGAGAGTCTTTTCATAAACAGAGTGGAAACATCTTCTAGAAGTAGGTTCTAACCACCAACCAGTGGCTCAGCCATCTGAGAGCACTGACCACTCAAAGCATCCAAACGTGGTCTATGAAACCAGAAGGGGATGGAGGCCAAGCCAGGGATTATAAAGCCCCATAGGGCTAAGTTTGAGCAAGTACTAGTCTGATACTCGTTCTCAGACTTCTTACCCACAGGGAGGTCCTTGTGCTCACCAAAACATGCCCTGTTAAGAGAATCTTGCTTACAGATGTGATGGTTAAAAAAACATGCAAATATAATCCTACCATTAAAGATGGGCACTGAAACCTGAGAGATGCTTTATATATATATATATATTTTTTTTTTGCTCTATTTTTTCTCTCTTTTTTCTTTTTTTCTTTTTTTGTTGTTGTTGTTGTTGACTGCACTGGGTCTTCATTCCTCCTCATGGGCTTTCTCTAGTTGCAGTGAGCCAGCGGGTTGAAGGATACTCTTCATTGCAGTGCTCAGGCTTTTCATTGTGGTGGCTTCTTTTGTTATAGCAGATGGTCTCTAGGTGTGCGGGTTTCAGTAGCTGTAGCAAACAGGCTCAGTAGTTGTGATGCATGGGCCCAGGTGCTCAAAGGCATGTGGGATCCTCCCCAACCAGGAATTGAACCCATGTCCCCTGGACTAGCAGTCAGATTCCTAACCTCAGGACCACTAGGAGAGTCACTCAGAGGTGCTTTTAAATGAGTGGGGAAACAGACATGGAAGGGTAAAGTTACAATATTGATATCATGGGTCAGGATCAAGACAAGGGAACCACAAGGTGCTTTTGGAGCACACAGCATACCTGGAGGTGGGGACAATAAGTGAAAAATTAAGTTATCATGATGATTCCACAGGGAAGATTGGAGCCCACTAACTGAGGCCATATAAGTTTGCACAGTTGCTAAAAGGGCATCTGGAATTCTGTCTCTGGTTTTCCTGGCTGAAGGATGATGAGATGGTAGGACTAGGACGATCCATACAAAGAGGATACCTGCCTGCCGATGCAGGAGACACAAGAGACACAAGTCTGATCGCTGGTCAGGAAGATCCCCTGGAGGAGAGCACGGCAACCCACTCAAGTATTTTTGCCTGGAGAATCCCATGGACAGAGGAGCCTGGCGGGCTATAGTCCATAGGGTCTCCGAGAGTCAGACATGATTGAAGTGACTTAGCACTAAGAGTCAGAAAAATTCAGAATGAGAGGAAGAGATCCAGGGAGGGAGGGAGGGACAGAGTGATAGAGTGGAGGTGAGAGGAGAGAAAGTGAGAACTTTTCCTTTTCTTAACTGGAATGTTCCCTACTATGACAAGGAGGCTAGAAAAGAAATAATAAAGCTCAGATTAGAAAATTTTAAAAAAAACACAGGCTTTGATTGCCCATTTTAAAGCTTTCAAATCTCTTATTATTTGCCACTTATCTCCTGAAATTTTCAAAATGTTTCTTTGGAAAGCCCCACCCAAATGTTATGTCCATGTTTTATAGCTGGAAGGCATATCCACTCACTGTAAGAAAAGGGAAGTTTTGTTAAGATGTGACTTATGTTTGTGCTGAACCACTAAGGCTTGATCTTAAATCAGACAACCAACAATAAGTTCTGTGTTGTTGTTGTTGTTATTATTTTTAATCTGACACTTCCTAATCATACTGAAGGTTTTGTACTGTTTGGGTGTGAATTGGTTATTGTGCTTGTGTGCATGTGGCATGATACTCTGCTGTCGATTTGAGATGAAGTCTTTCAAAATCAGCAATTGAAGATGATAGCCTTAATCAGAAGATGATTTTCTATTTTATTCACCTTTGATGTGCTTCAAAAGCCAAGGTGACATAGGAACATCCCCACTTACTTCTTGCAGGAAGACATACCTCAACCAACTGAAATTATTAAATCAGAATTTGAAAGTGTTATAGCACATGTCAAGCATAAAGAGCAGAGCTAATTAAGAAGGTGTCTATGATCAAGAAGTCCAATGTGTAATCAGCAAGCAGTGCCTTCATTGATACTTGACTCCTGTCAAATTCTATTTGTAGGGGAATGATAAAGACATCCCCTCTGTATTTTCAATGCATATCGATTCTGTTCCAGTGTACACATTTATATTTGCTACTTTTGTATGGCAGGAAAACTGCACTTACTTTGCAGGGGAAAATTGCCACCATTCAAAGAGAATGTGTTCTGTGCTATATACTCAGCCAGGTCGTTTTCAGGCATTACTTCATGTAATCTTTACAAGACTTCTAAAAGAAAGGGATGATATTTCCCATTGTACAGAGAAGGAAACTGATGTTCAATTCCATTAAGCAGATTCACCTAAAGTCACATGGCTAGCAAGTAGCAGAGCTGACGATCAAAGCAGCTGTCTCCATCTATGTATTCTATATGTTCTCTATTCAGAACTTCTCTGAGCTTTGTATTTGAAATGACCATGAATTGTCATTGAATAAAATACCCTTTTTAAGTTCTGAGTGTTAGTTACAGTTGAGCCTGAACTAACATTCCCATTACATACCATCATAAAAGCCATCGCCAACTCTAAAATTCAGATATGTTTTCTTTTATTTTATTTTTGAGGATTTTGCAATGGTCCATCATAAGAAGTGATTTCTTCCAAATAATTTTGTGTATTAGCTAGACGTAAATAAAATACCAATGTCAAAAAAAAACCACTCCTTTACAGCGTGAAGCTCCATTAGAGATAATTTGCCTCTCCTCTCTTCTGGGCCAGTTTTGGTTTCCACAACTGGAAAGTTGTGGTTGAAGCTGATGGGCAGAGGCCAGGGATGCTGTTATACACCCTACAATGTCCAGAATAGCCCCCATGACCAAGAACTATCCAGTTCAAAATAACAATAAGAAAACATCCACTTAAAAACCTTGAAGCAGAGAATTCCAGGCAAAGGGAACAGTCTGAAGCAGGAATAAATCTGTAGTGTTCTAAGAACAGAAGCAGATCTGGTGTGATTTGATTCTGATGAAGAAGTGAGAGCGAGAGAAAAAGCAGCTGAAAACAAGCCACCAGGCCAGACCATGTAGGGGCTCTTGTGCCTTGACAGAAATTGAGATAGTCTTTTCATCGCAATAAAAACTTGTTAGATGATTTCAAACAGGGATATAAGAAGATCTGATGTGTGCTTTGAAAGATAGCTTTGGTTACATTTTGGAGAAGTTTCTAAGGGAGGCGTAAATGGAATTGGAGAGACACATAGAAGGTTTTGGAAATAAGGGAAGATTTATGGGTTTAGACTATGGCATTTCTGTGAAGATGGACAGAATTGATTGCTATCATAAATTACTCTGGAGGTAGAGCTGACAGACTTGATGATGAGCAGGTTGGAAGGAGAGGATGATCTATCAAAGGTGATAACTGGGTGCACGATTGGGTGGAGGATGATGCTATCCACTGAGATGCGTACCCTGACAGCCAAACAGAAGAGAGGGAAAGATCACATGATGTGTTTGGAGCTGTGTTATGTCTAATGTGACATTCACGTGAAGATGTCAAGGATTCAGGATATGTGAATCTGAAGATCAATGAAGAGGTCAGAGATGGAGGTGTAATTATGGGTATCGTGATCATGAAAATGCCATTTAAAACTGATCAGAATTATCTGGGGAGCATATGTTTATAGAGAAAAGAAAGGGACTTAGAAAGAAACTTGAGAAAATCCAGCCTCCAGGAGCTGACATTTATTCTTGATAAAAAGGGTGCAAGTATTAACAAGTAGACATGTGGAATTAGGTGGAGCAGAGGAGCTTTGGAAAAATTTTATGCTTTAGTGTGCACTGAACCAAACAAGAAAGAGTGTGTGTGTGTAGGGAGAGGGGGGGAAGTTTTAAGATCATAAAGTAGTATAATCCATAACAGCATTTTTTGTACTTTTAGAGTAACTGAGAGGAAGAGTATAGGAAACCTGAAATAAAAGGAAATACCTGAACGTGCCTTTGAAGAGTTTAACTTGTACTGACAGAGTCCTTCTTGGGGTCTTTTTGATGCAGACAGTAGAACTGAATTTTATCATCACATTCTTGCATTGAATACACACTCCAAACACTTTGGTGTTTTCACCTTCTAAACTGATAAATTTTACTAAGTCATGCTTATATTCAAGTGTTACACTTCCCAATTATCTGTATTTAATTTCATCTTTCCAGTCTGTTCAGGGTGGGTTTTTTTTTTATTCTGCCATAAAAGATATTAGTATTCTTTCCAGTTTGTTACTTGCAAATTTAACTCATGTTTCTTAACCCAAGCCTTACTAAAAATGTTGATCAGACAAGGACCTGAAGGGCTTTACCATTTCACCAGGGATTTCCCTCCTTTTAGATATTACAACATGTTTTGATTACTGTTCATTATGTATCCACCAAGTGTTGAACTATATTTTCATCTTTATTCTGTCCCCTTTAAAACAAACTCTCTGCCTGAAGTATGTTCCCCATCTATCTATAAGATGTCACTAGTAGAAGCATTTAGAGATTTTTACTTCCCAATCAAGCAAGGTCAGTTATAATTTATTAGAGAATATTGATCAGCTCCTATGATTTCTAATTACTCACAAAATTCTTTTTTAAATAGTCTATTTTAAAATCATATTGAGACATTTTATTAAGTTTTTTTTGAAATCAAGATACTGTCCCATTCAGTCCTTTAGTACCTATTCTCTACATATTTCTCAAATATTGCTGTCAGCAATGTTGCAATCTCACCCCAATTCCATCTGGGAAGGAGACACTCACTTCTTGACAATTATCTCACCCTGATTGGACTTCCATAATCTCACACTAAAGTGTGGCCCTCTCTTACCAGCCTGACCATTCTTCTCATTGGTACAGATGATGGACCCAAAGTAGAAGTAAGGGAGTTAAGTTTTCCTCTCCCAACATATCACCAGCATAGGCAGGCACCATATTTGTTTTTTTTATTTGTTATGCTTTAAGTTCTGAAAAATACATTCTTTTAACCACCACTTAACTATAATGATACATGTGACATAAATTACAATTACTTCATTCTCTAAAGCTTAGGCTTAATCATAATCAAATTAGGCCTGTTCTTTCAAAGAAATGGTAGGATAAATTGACTTGACAAAGGGAAGTACCTGAAATTTGAAACTGAGTTTATCATCAGATTGAGGATACTTTCTTCATTTTCTGAAGATATCTCCCTTCCTACCTCCCTCCCTTCTTTCTTTCCTTCCTTTCTTCTGGAAATTATATCAAAGAATATAGCAAAGCCTTGTGAAAATATCTGGGTAGCATTGGAGTGAGTTTAAGTTATTAGTTTTTATAACTCATTTACTCAATTTAGCTGGCATTTTAATGAAACTATTTTCCCCCAGTGGTGCTTAAATAGCACACTTATGTTGTGATTCGTACATAGTCTAAGAGGTTTCTGTTTGCTCTTTCTGTGAAAAAATAAGGGAATGGCTTTGATTAATTTAATTGAATAGCAACATGGATTCCCAGAACACAGAAGACCTTAGTATTTTTGAGTGAATGAATAAATCCATTAGTGAATAAATATAGCTAGTAAAATTTTAAAAATATGTAACTTATATACAAATTCTTCAGCTGTCTAACACGTATCCTTTACTATGGTGGTGGTGGTTTAGTCACTAAGTCATGTCTGACTCTTGCGACTCCCTGGGGTATAGCCTGCCAGGCTCCTCTGTCCATAGGGATTCTCCAGGCACAAATACTGGAGTGGGTTGCCATTTCCTTCTCCAGGGAATCCTCCCAACCCAGAAATCGAACCCGGGTCTCCTGCACTGCAGGAAGATTCTTTACTGACTGAGCTATGAGAGAAGCCCATCCTTTAAGATAGTATTAAAAAATGAATATATTTTATTAAAGTTCATTTGAGCAGATAAAAACATATTTTATATGTAATTTTTAGAAATCAGTCATACTCAATGCACTCCATCTCTTTATTTTGACTTAACTGTTCTTTCTTATAGAACACGTTGACGTATTTAAGCTGAATATTCCTTCATTTACTCTACAAATGAGCAGTAAGTCTATACCAGTTAGTGGGAACCCATCTTAGTGTTCCACAGACTGTCAGTGCTCATGTTAATTTCAGACTTTTCTGGTAATATGTCTACATCAGCAAGTGATTTTGTCTTAGATTGACTCATTATAGTTCTGTTATGAGATAAAACCCTCTGAGCTCTGCAGTCACACTTTATTCAGTCATGTGAAAAATGTTAGTGAAAAGTGTTCCTACTCGCCATGGTCGCTGAATAACTCCTATTTCCAAATTTACTACAATACTTTAGTGTCTTTTGTTGAAGATCAAAATGAGAGAGCAGAGTTTAGAATTTCAAGGACAGACTCCTTTGTTTAGCCCTCAAAAGCAACCAGAGAGAAAACTTGGTTCCTATAGCATCTGCAACGAGTTTTTACAGGTAACTTTTCAGCAGAAGTTGTGGAATCCAGATGATGATTGTGGAATAAATCCTTAATGGATACAAATGAGAATTGTCAATCTAAAGTTTTAAACCCAGTGGAACTGTCTTTTCAAGAACCAGAATAAAATTAATGCAATGATAGAAAATTTTAAAAATTAAAGTTTGCCAACAAGAGATGTATGCTTCCAAAAAATGTATTTCTTTGAAATATATATTACAGAAAGATACCAGAGTAAAATCTGAGATAAAAAAAGGAAAATGAGCAAATAAAATGACATGTATGTTGGTAGATTTAAGTAAATATCCTTTGAAAAAATGAACATAATAATGGTAAATTTCCAGAACTACAAATAAATTTTATTTTTTTTATTGAAGGATAATTGCTTTACAGAATTTTGTTGTTTTCTGTCAAACCTCAACAGGAATATATACCTATGGCTGATTTGTGTTATATATATAGGTATATATAAGAATATATATATCCCCTCCCTTTTGAACCTCCCTCCCATCTCCCTCCCCAGCCCTCCCCTAGAGGTTGATACAGAGCCCCTGTTTGAGTTTCTGAGCCATACAGCAAATTCCCTTTGGCTATCTATTTTACATATGGTTAGGGTTGTGTAATGGAGAAGGCAATGGTACCCCATTCCAGTACTCTTGCCTGGCAAATCCCATGGATGGAGGACCCTGGTAGGCTGCAGTCCATGGGGTCGCTAGGAGTCAGACACGACTGAGCGACTTCACTTTCACTTTTCACTTTCATGCATTGGAGAAGGAAATGGCAACCCACTCCAGTGTTCTTGCCTGGAGAATCCCAGGGACGGAGAGCCTGGTGGGCTGCCGTCTATGGGGTCGCACAGAGTCCGATACGACTGAAGCGACTTAGCAGTAGCAGCAGGGTTGTGTAAGTTTCCATGTTACTCTCTCCGTACACCTCACCCTCTCCTCCCCTCTCCCCATGTCCATAAATCTATTCTCTATGTCTGTTTCTCCATTGCTGCCCTGAAAATAAATTCTTCAGTACCATTTTTCTAGTTTCTGTATATGTGTATTAGAATACGATATTTATCTTTCTCTTTCTGACTCACTTCACTCTGTATAATAGGTTCTGGTTCATCAACCTTATCAGAACTGACTCAAATGCATTCCTTTTTATGGCTGAGTAATAGTCCATTGTGTATATATACCACAACTTTTTTATCCATTCATCTGTCAATGGACATCCAGCTTGCTTCCATCATCTAGCTATTGTAAATAGTGCTGCAATTTTAAAGAAAGTTTAAGGTAAACTGTTGAGAAGCAATTTAATGTAATCCAGGAGAGGGTTAGGAATTTAAAGTACTCTAAGATCTTTTTATTATTTGAGAGGTTAAAGACACTGATTAATATTAGACTTTTAAGTATTCTTAGGCTCCCCTGGTGGCTCAGACAGTAAAGAATCTGCAATGTGGGAGGCCCAGGTTCTATCCCTGGGTGGGGAAGATCCCCTAAAGAAGGGAATGGCTACCCACTCCAGTTTTCTTGCCTGGAGAATTCCATGGACAAAAGAGCCTGGTGGGCTACAGTCCATGGGGTGGCGAAGAGTCAGACATAACTGAGATACTAACACTTTCACTTTCACTTCATTCATATTCATACTTTAATAGGGTCAATTAACAGAATGAAATTAATGAATACAATTTTAAACCATTAGAAGGAAAAACTGGAATGAGAAAAAAATCTGATTAATCAAATTCATTTCCAAGTTAATCCTAATATAATTGTAAAGGTATATAGAAGAACAAAGGATCAGTGAAAGTTAATTCATGAAGAAGAAAGTGCAGGATTAGTTGTAGTACTAAATATCAAAACTTGATTAGAAAAAATATGATTTAGGACATGACACACAGGTGAGTGAGTATGCAAACAGGCCATAGAATAATATGAGAGACATAATATTGCAGACCACTAGGCAAAAGATTAGTTATTCAGGCAATATTACTGGAGCAATTGTTAATTTCTATGGGGGAAAAAAACCCTAGGTATTTCCCTCAAACTAACACATAATGCAAAAATCAGAAATCATAAAAGAAAATATATTTTACTATCTTAGAATTGTAAACTATTTATCAAAAGATATATAAAAAATGTGTAGCCACAGAATGATAGATGATATTTATAATATGTAAAACCAAAAAGGAATTAATATCTATGATACATGAAGAGCTTTTTCAAATTAATAAGAAAAAGACAAACTACTTAAAAGAAAAATACTTAAAGGCAAAAGAACAAACAAGTATTTCACAGAAGAGAAAACAGAACATTCCAATACATACATTAAAGGATATCGTCTCATTTTTAACCAAGAAAATGCAGATTAATACCACAATGGGCTACTGTTAGATGCACCAAATTGAAAAAAGTTTTAAAGGAGGATAACAGGTCTCGATGGGCAGTGGAGAAAGGAGATTTTTCTTGTTTCTGGTATATGTGTAAATTATCCAGTAAGGTTGCTGATGTGGGCCTTCAGTGACCCAGAAATTATTTTTCTCTATATTTAAGCTAGAAAGAGTTCTACATGTGTACAACAGAATAAATGTACAGCATTGATTATAATACTAAGAACTGGAACCAACAAATGTCCATCAATAGAATGAATAGAAAAAATTTGGTTCAGTGTTAACTAAACAGCAGTGAAATGAATGAAACAGCTCATTTTATCAGCATGAATCTCATCAACATAATGTTGAACAGAAAAAAAATTGTTGTGAGAATAATACATATGCTTCAATACCCCTCATATAACATTTAAAAATATGTAAAATTAAACAATATTTCAGGATACATACATATGTATAACAGCTATGAAGAAATGTCCAGGGAATGATAAAAGTTCAGAATGCTGATGACTTATTAGGGGAAGAGAGAACAGCCCTTTAAGAGGCTTCAAGGATAAACGAAATACCCTATTTCTTAATGTGGGTGTTCTTTTAGCACTTTTCGTGGCTTTTATACATAATACATTATAGCTATAATTTCTTAAGTATAAATTTTTCTGTAATTAAAAAATAAAATTACATAATTTAGAAGAATTTTTCAAAAGGTTAAATGACTCATACTGTACCCTATCACTTATCCATATATAAAATAAACCACCAAAATAAAATGAATTCATTACAAATCTTCTTTTAGTTAAATTTAGTAAAATCAGTAGTGTTCATCTTTTTCACTAATATGGGTTCCTAAATTATTCCAGGACCAGAAAAACACTCCAACATACAGTACTTACAACTATCATGATTTTTGCTATGTTTCAGTTGTGTCCGACTCTTTGCAACCCTATGTACTGCAGCCCACCAGGCTCCTCTGTCCATAGGATTCTCCAGGCAAGGATACTGGAGAGGGTTGCCATGTCCTTTTACAGGGGATCTTCCTGACCCAGAGATGAAGCCTGCGTCTTATGTCTCCTGCATTGGCATTTGGATTCTTTACCACTAGCCCCTCCTGGGAAGCCCATTCATTGTTTAGTAAATGTGGCTGACCTTGGAAAGGTACTGTTTTCTCAGTTTCTTCATCTCTAAACTGAGGAGCTTGGATCAACAGACTACTCCAGGAGTAGTCCTGCAATAAGTTTCTATGTACCAGTCTGGTCTATAACTTGAATGCCCTCTCCATGGGACAGGAGCACTTATTACAAGCTGTGGTTTCTGAAAGGCAAAAACTATGTCTTCCAAGGGCATAACTGCAGGGCGTAGGTGTGGATTATCTGACATATGGTAGATGACCAAATAAAGGTCAGTGGAATAAAGGATTCGGGCATGACATGCCAGTGAATGAATGTTGGGCATGCTAAAATCTCCTCATATCCTGAAGTCACTGCAAAACCAGTTGGATGGTTTTACACCACCACTGCAAGGATCATGGATAATAAAGGATCAAAAAGACGAGACATCCATCAATTTTCACATTTTGTTTTCTCTAAAATCGAGGTAGATCTCGTAATAGATGACACCTTTTTCAACTGTTGTCAGCTAGGCAGCACTTGTGATCACTTGTCATTGATTATAAACTTTGTTATCCTGGTGGTGTGATACACAACAGAACTCCTTTGTTTCTGTTAGTAAATCATTTAAGGAAAGAATGAGTCTTTCTTGTCCTTTCTTCCATTGAAACAATCTGATACAATTAAGAAAACCCAGCTTCAGAAATAGTAAAAATAGATATGCTGATATTTTAGAAGAAAATCTTGGGAAAAGTGGTAAACCTTTTAAGGAAAATCTCCATCAAAAAATGATCTTGATAGCACAGAAAATGAGACTGATTTGAAAAACAGATAAAGAAATCTGAGTTGAAAATAATCAATAATTCAGAAGAGTTGCACTCTAAATGTGAATAGATTTTAGGAAAACTGTAACCAATGAGTGTAACATTATATATATATATATACATATATATTTAAACAAGGTGTAATAAAAAAAAAAAAAAACTTGCTCCTGTCACGGATGCTATTCACTGGTCTATTCACTGATGCTATCAAAATGTAAAGGGTTAATCCCCACCCCCACCCCCGTTAAATCTTAGTGATGGAAACTGGGAACCAGGAGAGGGCAGCAGAGAACAAACCGGAAAATTTTTTTGTTGATATGTTTTAACTGTAGAAAGGGCACTTCATATTTTATGAAGCTCTTTCACATATATCAATTTATAGAATCCCTGCAACATGGCTGGGGCAGGCCAGTTATTCCCATTCTCATTAAATAGACAAACGGAGGCTGGGAAAAATTAAGGCATTTCTTTGAGGTGACCCAGCTTCCCATATAGTGCCAGTGGTAAAGAAGTGAAAGTGAAATGCACTCAGTGGTGGCCGACTCTTTGTGATCCCATGCACTATACAGTCCATGGAATTCTCCAGGCCAGAATACTGGAGTTAGTAGCTATTCCCTTCTCCAGGGCATCTTCCCAACCCAGGGATTGAACCCAGGTCTCCCACATTGCAGGCAGATTCTTTACCAGCTGAGCCACCAGGGAAGCCTGTGGTAAAGAATCTGCCTGCCAAAATAGGAGATGCAAGAGACACAGGTTCTATCCCTTGGTCATGAAGAGGAAATAGCAACCCACTCCGTTATTCTTGCCTGGGAAATCCCACGTTCAGAGGAGCCTGTCAGGCTATAGTCTATGGGGCCACAGAGTAGGACATGACTGAGCACGCATGCAGCTAACTAGCTTAACAGATGGCCTTTGATTTTAAGGAGTTTCACTTCATGTGCATTCCACTCCTTCAAATACTGGTAGAACCACTGAGAAGCCAAGTGGCTGGTCCGAAGGAGAGTTAGACCTAGGATCTGCTGAAATCCAGATCCAGTAAGCTCAGGCCCAGGCTGTGTAAGGAAGATACCATGAATCAGGATGTAGACATGAACTAAGAAGTCCAACCAAAGACCAAGGGAGTTTAAGTAAATTCCAAACCAGTCCATGGTTACTGGAGAGTGGAGACTGGTCTGAACCACCAAACATAGACCAGAGACAGACAGGAAATCCCAGATGGCATCTTGTGTTGTCAGAGGTCCGTGAGTCCTGGTAGGTCTCAATCCCTGCCCTTTCTGGTCTTTAAGTGAACTAGTCTCGGATATTTAAACAACAGAGCAGCTCCTGGCCCCTCAGCAGCAATATCTGAGCAAAACTCCAGGGTGTCTGTACTGGTGAAGTTACAGATGAAATGAACAAAAAATATTTACTCTGTTCCTGCCTCACTTCCTAGCAATTAAAAACCAACAACAGCAACGAAGAATCTAGAGGGAGAGTTTCTGCTTCATTTATCAAGTGGTTATTGTTTAAAAGCTCAAATCAAAAAGTGGAATATATTGAAGCCCTGCTGGGAAGGCATATATGATTTCACATGCAAAGAAATTGCACTAAACCTTTTGGCCTGATGGTATAGCCTAGTGAAGTATTACTTTGTGTTGTCAGGATTCATTTCTTTACCAAGCAGTCACTACATAAAGTGAGCTATGTGGTTGAGATTTTGAAAATTTTTATTTATCTGCTGAAACTCAGAGATGGGAAATGTTCTTAGGCCAAGAGGTGTAATCTCTGCTTAATATTCTCCTGCATGACCATCTCTTTGGAATCGCTCCAAAGAGAAAGGTTGGGAGGTGTGCCTACAGCTGTGTTTTCTTAGGGAAGATGGTTCTCAGAATGCAGAATAGAAAAGGTAGTGTCCAGACTCTGTCCACAGTGTGTGCAAGACATCAACCATGGGTGTTAATAACAAATAATAAACTAGTCACCCTCCAAGAAACCACAAGAGCAGGAAAATAGAAGAATTTGGCAATCTTTATGACTCACTTAAATAAATCATGCTTTGTGCTGGTGGATGGAAGAGAGGATATTTGTAAGGAAGCACTTCCATGTAGGAGGGTAATGAAGATAGGGTGGGCGTTTCTTTTTAAAACTTTATTTATTTATTTATTGGCTGGGCACGGGTTTTCTATAGGGGTGGTGAGTGAAGGCTACTCTCCAGTTGCGATGCATGGGCTTCTCATTGTGGTGGTTTCTCTGCTTGTGGAGCATTGGCTCTAGAGCATGCAGGCTTCAGTAGCTGCAGCACGTGGGCTCAATTGTCGCAGGGCCCCATGGCTTGTGGAATCTTCCTGGACCAGGGATGTCATCCATGTCCCCTGTATTGGCAGGCAGATTCTTAGCTACTGGACCACCAGGGAAATCCAGGATGGGCATTTCTTGTTCCAACAAAATCTGTGCTTTATCTTGACTGTTATGTGCACATTTTATGAGGGCTTATGCAGCCTATGATAGGATGCAAAGACTGAGAGAGCAGAATGATTCAAAGTCATATGTTGCTGTTCAGTCACTAAGTCATGGCTGCCTCTTTGCAACCCCTTTGACTGTTGCATGCTGGGCCCCTCTGTCCTCCGCTATCTCCCAGAGTATGCTCAAATTCATGTCCATTGAGTCAGTGATGCTATCTAACCATCTCATCCTCTGCCGCCCCCTTCTCCTTTTGCCTTGAATCTTTCCCAGCATCAAGATCTTTTCCAGTGAGTCAACTCTTCACATCAGGTGGCCAAAGTATTGGAGCTACAGTATCAGTCCTTCCAATGACTATTCAGGGTTGATTTCCTTCAGGGTTGACTGGTTTGATTCCCCTTGACGTCCAAGGTACTCTCAAAAATCTTCTCCAGCACCACAATTCGAAAGCATCAAGTCTTTGGTGCTCAACCTTCTTTATGGTCCAACTGTTACATTTATACATGACTACTGGAAAAACCATAGCTTTGACTATATGGACCTTTGTCGGCAAATCATATAGTCATTTTATGACATGATCTGTCTTTGACTCTCTCTTTGTATTCCCTCTGGGATAACAATTCCTAAATATATTTTTATATCTATATTTATATCTACATTTATATTTTTTCCCAGAGTAAAGAGTAGGAACTGAAGCTTTAGAATCAGATGGATGTGGATATGTAATATATATATTAATTTTTCATCATTCATTCATTAGTTGATTTTGGGTGAGGTATACAATATCTTTGAGCCTTAATTTCCTTATCTGTCAAGTAGAGACACAAATTCCCACATTATATTGTTTTCAAGTGAAGTGAATAAGTATATATTCTCTGTGATCTTTAGGTTAAAGGCAACCAATCTTTTCTTTCCATGGAAGCTCCAGGGTGCCACTCATATTCTATGCTTGCAGCTCTCCTTTACTAGTTTAATCAATTGAGCACTTTTTAAATGCCAGCAACTGTCCTAGACCCTTAATATAAGGGACAAAACCCCTTTCCTCAGGAAATTGATAGTCTAGTGGGCCCTCTATTCTCTTTTTCCTGCTCACTTACATCTTTATCCACTTATCCTCCAAACTTCACTTCGTCAGCTTCCCATTCTGCGGAGAAACTTTCTGAGATTTTCCTACAGGAAGCTGGTCTTTAGAGCTTTGCAACTCCGTAGTGTTTTCCTACCTTCGCTGCTCACATGGCTCTTTACCTCCTGCTTCCCTATACTGTAGGTTTTTGTTCACATGTACTTTCAAACTGCATTCCGGGGGTAAAAGTTCTAGATATAAGCTTAAAAGGACAGTGTGATGCTGTGTGTTTTATTCACTGGGTATCCCTAGGAACTGTAGTGGGAAAATAGCAGATTTTCTATAAATATTTTGTATGAATGAATGCTTTTGTATCTTTCCCATTACCTTGCTATGTTATATGTGGAGAATTAGATTTACATTCCAAATTCCTGGGTTTAAAACCCAGCTGAAAAGTTAACTTTCTCTCTCTGAGACTTGGCTTCCTGATATGGAAGATAGAAATACAATAGTTGTTATGACTAACCTTGTAATGAATGAGCAAATGAATGAATACATGCGCTATACAGACTATAAAGGTTTGTGTCCCTACAAAATTCATATGTTAAAGCCCTAACCCCCAGTGTGATGGTATTTGGAGATGGGGTCTTTGGGAGATAATTAGGTTTAGATGAGGTCATGAAATGTGATCACTCCCTTGGAAGACGAGCACCACCACCTCACCTCACCCTCCTGTGGGCACAAAGATGTGAACACACAGCAAGATGGCAGCCACCTGCAAGCCAAGAAAAAGGGCTCAGATTGAAATCTGCTTTGCTGGCGTTTCAATCTTCGACTTCCCAGCCTCCAAAACTGCGATAAATTTCTTTTGTTTAAGCCATCCAGTCTAAAGTATTTTGTCATGGCAGCCTGACATGCATGTGTAAATGAATGAATGAATGACAAGAAAAAATAGGGTTCTCTAAAGTTTGAACAATTTGGCGATTCAATCAAGAGGTAAATAAAGGTACTCTAGAGGAGACAAAGTCTTCAGTCAGTCCAGAGAATTACTTGATGCTTAAAAGTGCTGTGCTGTAACTTTGCTTAGTATCTTTCCTGAGACCAGCCTTACTCCTAAGTTTAGGACATAAGGGAGAGAAATAACCCATGTGTTAAGAGACAGAGGTCTCAGTAAGTGTCACCTTAACTCTCTGATCCTCTGTTGCGTGTAAAATGGAGATTTGAAAGCCCAACATATCTACCTACTAGCATTGTTGAAATGATCAAAGAAGTTTATGCATTAATAAATGACTTTTAAACTATCAATTGCCCATAAAACGAGAGATGCTAGCAATAGTATCGTGTCATTAAAGACACATGGTTTGTGCCACATCCTTTGCTTCTCAAAATTAAACTTTTTACCCAAGATTTGCTTATAATCTAGGAATTCTTAGCATCCTGGCATTTATTGAGAGTGCTAAGGTTTGGATCCACACAACCCTGTAAGCCATATTTTGTAGGAAGAAAGTGGCCCATTAAGGCAAAGTGAATTTTCCAGGGTCACTGGCTTGTTGATGGTGACTGGACTCCCAACACCCATTCAGTAACTCCAGATTTGCAACTTTTTCCAAGAAAGGACAAAAATCTGAGCGCTCTTGTTTTCAAATACTTTTTTTTGTCAATGAGACCTAATAGTCCTTAGTATCACATTGAATCCAGTAAAGGTAACAGCTGAGATTTTTGTGGAATTTTCTAGTACCTTTAAGTTTTGGTAAATGTGCAGTATTCTTACTGGTAACTTACTTTTTCATGGTGCAATTTAACAGTGAATCCCTAGATATCCGATTGGCAGTTGCTGACATTTAATTTTTCACAAAGATTTTTAAATGGCCCGGTACTGTGAAAATATTTTATGCTTGTAAATATTTTTTTAAGTGTATGATCCTGAATATTTTAAAACTGAGTGCTGGCATAAAATAAGATGACTGAGGTCATAGTCCATATCTGCAGATATTAGTTATTAAACAAGAGACAAGATGGGTGGAGAGGTCTAAGTTGTATTTAAACTTCTGGAGGAAGGATGATAACGAGGTGCAGAACTTTACAATAGCCTTTTGACTCTAGCCTGTAACTAGGCATATGATAGGAGTTAAAAAGAAATTGCTTCACTAAGCACCATTATCCTGAAGAATGGTAAGAATAGCAAGCAAAGACATTGATGACCTCAGAGAAACATGAATAACACATTATGGCTCAGATTATATTGACAGCCTAGCCTGACTCCCAGGAATTTAGAGCAAATTTGGCATTCAGAAGCCAGATGGGTTTCTTTAAGACCCATTCTATTTTTTAAAGATCTTGTTAAGTCAGCCTTGAAGGAAGAACAGAAGATAATTTTATTCTGGAGAGAAATACATTTCTTCCCTCTAAATCTTATCATTCAATGGCAGTTTAATAAAGAAAGACTAAGCCCAGGATTTTGAACCTCATATGGAAAGACACCTGGCTCTATCCTCAGGAGTATTCCTATTCTCCTAGCTAAGGTTTCTGCCTAGGAAGCCCCAAAGGGGGCTGAGGTCATGATACAATTTCAGGACCAGGAGGAGCTTGGCTGAGAAGCTGTTCCTCTAAGCATGCGCTCATGACCTCTTATTGGGATTGCCATGGTGCCACTCCTGAACATAGATTTAGTCATGCATGGGTGATTAATCACTCAGTCATGTCTGACACTTGGTGCCTGCCATGCTAGGCTTCTCTGTCCCTGGAATTAGACATGGCAAGAATACTGGAGTGTGTTGCCATATCCTCCTCCAGGGGATCTTCCTGAGCCAGGGATCAAACCTGCATCTCCTGCATTGGCAGGTGGATTCTTTAATGCAAAGCCATCAGGGAAGTCCCTTAAATGGTCATGCCACACACACAAATACAAACCAGGATCTGAGTACTCCTTTGACCCAGTGAAACATAAGCAACCACTGACAATTCCCAAGCTTTGTTCTCTGCCCAGTTCAGTTCAGTCGCTCAGTCGTGTCTGACTCTTTGTGACTCCGTGAATCACAGCACGCCAGGCATCCCTGTCCATCACCAACTCCTGGAGTTCACTCAGACTCAGGTCCATCGAGTCAGTGATGCCATCCAGCCATCTCATCCTCTGTCATCCCCTTCTCCTCCTGCCCCCAATCCCTCCCAGCATCAGAATCTTTTTCCAATGAGTCAACTCTTCGCATGAGGTGGCCAAAGTACTGGAGTTTCAGCTTTAGCATCATTCCTTCCAAAGAAATCCCAGGGCTGATCTCCTTTAGAATGGACTGGTTGGATCTCCTTGCAGTCCAAGGGACTCTCAAGAGTCTTCTCCAACACCACAGTTCAAAAGCATCAATTCTTTTGCGCTCAGCTTTCTTCACAGTCCAACTCTCACATCCATACATGACTGCTGGAAAAACCATAGCCTTGACTAGACGAACCTTTGTTGGCAAAGTAATGTCTCTGCTTTTCAATATGCTATCTAGGTTGGTCATAACTTTCCTTCCAAGGAGTGAGCATCTTTTAATTACTGACCACAAAAATTCAGAGACTATGATACATGCCAGCTGATCTAAGAATCAAAATCTTGAGAAAAAATCCAGACTCTCTTTGGTGTCCCCAAGTCAGTAGGTTTCTTTGCTTAAAGATAAAGTAAAAAAGGGGAACAGGGTGCTGATTCTGCCCCACTTAAGATCTACAGGGCTTTTGCACGAATCAGACTGTAGTACCTTTGTACAAGCCACATCACTCTAATATGCTATTTTGGACATATGCTATGCTAAGTCACTTCAGTCGTGTCTGACTCTGTGCGACCCCATAGATGGCAGCCCGCCAGGCTCCCCCATCCCTGGGATTCTCCAGGCAAGAACACTGAAGTGGGTTTCCATTTCCTTCTCCAATGCAGGAAAGTGAAAAGTAAAAGTGAAGTCGCTCAGTCGTGTCCGACTCTTAGCAACTGCATGGACTGCAGCCTACCAGGCTCCTCCGTCCATGGGATTTTCCAGGCAAGAGTACTGGAGTGGGGTGCCATTGCCTTCTCCGATTTTGGACATGGCAGGAGCCATAAGGGAAACTCTTTGATTTTATTGTTGGTTTGTTGTCTAAATTTATATTGAGAATATTATCTGCATGTATGTGTGCATATGTGTCTGCATATATAACACTCCATCAAAATTCTTTCTTATACCTACGAACAACTGAATGTTGCTGCATGTCATTTATAAGGTACTGTCATAATTTTTTTCTCATCAGAATAAAAATTTTATTATCATCATCATCATTAACAGTTATTGAGCCCTTTGAAAAGTGTTAGTCAGTCATGTCTGAGTCTTCTTCAACCCCATGGACTGTAGCTCTCTAGGTTCCTCTGTCCATGAATAAAAGTAGGTGATGTTCAGTTCAGTTCAGTCACTCAGTTGTGTCCCACTCTTTGTGACCCCATGAATCGCAGCACCCCAGGCCTCCCTGTCCATCACAAACTCCCGGAGTTCACTCAGACTCAAGTCCATTGAGTCAGTGATGCCATCCAGCTATCTCATCCTCTGGTGTCCCCTTCTCCTCCTGCCCCCAGTCCCTCCCAGTATCAGAGTCTTTTCCAATGAGTCAGCTCTTTGCATGAGGTGGCCAAAATACCGGAGTTTCAGCTTCAGCATCAGTCCCTCCAAAGAAATCCCAGGGCTGATCCTTCAGAGTGGACTGTTAGCCCCTTTTTATTATAGGTGAGGAAACTATACTCTGGGACACTTAAATAATTTTAAAATCTACGTAGCAAAATTTTGGCAAAGTCAGTTGTCAAAATCAGGGCCTATGGCTCCAAAAGTGCTACCTTTTACATCATACTATGCTGAATCTAGCACATGTTCTCCCCTATCCCAGGAAGACGTAGAATCTGAGGACTAACAGGAGGTTTGCTTATTTCAGTAACCAATATCCTGAATCTGACTCTCTTAGATGTTTAGAAATTGTGTACTTTGAAAAGTTAATACAGATATCATATATATCTATATATACACACACAATTAAAGTTGATAACACAATATAGTGTATGTAATGATTAGCCCTTTTTTTTTTTTTAACCAGGCACCACTTAAATACGTGCTTTTGGATAATTGCTGCCCAATTCCTCCACCCCTTATTCACAGTAGCCTCTTTTTAGGCCATTCACACATTTATACAATGAGCAATTTTTTTTTAAACACTTGCTTTAATATGGAGCATTGCTGTAGGGACTTGCAATAGAGAGATGACAAAAGAAATACAACTTTCATCAGAATACAAAATAAAAATGTGCTTATTAAGATTGATCTTGAGACAGTGGTTGGTTAATTTTTTTTAATGTAGAGTCAAAATATCAACAGTTTTATCACTTCCAATCTTGCTCTTAAAAAAACTACACCCACGAGTCAGGCTTTATAGATCCTGTGTGGAGGATCTTATACTAATTGCTATGGAGCCGTCAGAGAGAAGAAAACACGTCTTGTCCTCAAATAACAAGGGCAGGCAGGGAGGCTGTTCTTCTAAGAATTTGGATTTTTCCAAGACTCTGTCTAGGACTCATTCTCCATAATACATCCTCTCTTTAATAAATTCACTGTACCCTGTGTGTTTTCCAAGTGTTTTATGGTGTAAGTCTTCAGGGATTAGTCATTTCCACTTGCCAGTGCCTTGCCTAGCAAGATCTGATGCAAAAACCATTTCTCCATCATGCCAGTTGGCAGAGGCTTGGGGCTGAGTTTTGTTCGGCAAACAGATGAGCCCTCTAAGGGTTAATTAGGAAGCAAGCCCCTTTCAGGGCCTGGGATTGTTTACTTCAATCGTTTTTACATGCAAACTGCCATGTTTCACTTGGGTACTAATTGTGCCTGATGGACCCATTATTTTGTAATCAGAGCAGTGTCTTGGCTAGCTCTCTGGGGGTTAATTAAATGGATGAGGTAGTGCCCCGGATATTACCAGCAGACAGGACCCTTGAATTTCTCACCAACCTTATTGGAGAACCTCCTGTTACTATGAACAACTGGGTTTCTCAGCACCAGGGGTTTCTTGCACAGTTTAAGTTTATTAGGTTACTGTACCAAGACAAGCCCGGCTGATCCATCCACGAAGTCTTGCCTGGCTTGGCCCTCTCCACTCACAGAGGACTTGTACCAGTGGGCTCTGGAAACCCCATCTGCATAGAGGCAGCGCTGTTTACTGCAGAAGATGATTCCTGCCCCGGGTTAAATGTGTACACCTCCTGGAAATGTCAGTGTCTTTAAGCCAAAGGCACTCAGAAGCTAGAAGAGCAGCAGTCTACTTGGAACACACTGTATTAACACAGCAAGAGCCCACAATGATTGGTAAGGTGATCAGACGTTTCTCTGATACTGTTATGTCACTGTGGCTGCTAATGGGGGCTGACCTTGTAATCTGCCGGTTCTTTTCCCCTCATTTCTTTCCTCTCCCCATGCTGAATTTCTAACTCCAGGCTGTGTAAAATGACTACACATTATTTTCTCTTATTTTTTTTTATTTTGCAACAAGCTTCACTGGGATTTAATAACCAGGAGAGAGAATTGTGTATTGAGGTGTGAATGAGGAGAATGGTAGATACTAGATCTCAAATGCCTAAGCTCTTCTGTATTTGGGGCCACTTGGGGAACCAGCAAAAAAAAAAAAAAAAGGGATTTTTTTTTAACTAGATGCTATAGCCTCAGTTCCATATTATCAGTTACAGTGAAGCATTTCTGTTGCATACAGAATTGTCTGAACTGTAATCATAGGTAACTTTAAAAAATAATCTTGGAGAAGTATAAATTGCTTTTATCGACTTAATTCTTGCACAAATTCTTTTTATCAGAAGGACTGGTTGTCTCAGGGTGGAAAATGTAACATGCTGGAAAGTACACATGATGGAGAGTAAAGACCTAAATTCAGTTCTTATTTCTTCCATGAACAAGCTGTGTAACTTGGGGCAGCTCACTTTGCTTCTGTGAGTCTCAATTTTCTTATCTTTAAAATGGGAATAATAGTACTGACCTACTTTCTGGATTGTTTTAAAAATCAAACATAGTGCCTGGCATATAATATGTGAAAAACTAGCTGGATACAATTAAAAAAATATTCCAGGAAAATGTTCCAAAGGTATTGTTTATAATCATGTATAAGGCTTAAAAACAAAAATAGGATATTTTATGAATATTTGATATTTTATTAAATATTTTATTTGAAAACAAAAACTGATATTTTTTTACATTCCTCCATTTCCATACACACAAACAATTATGACCTGTTACTAGCTATATTCTTCAACTTTGAATTGTTCTAGAAACTAGCTGGATACTGAGGGCTTCCTGTCGTAGGTCAGTACTTTCTTTCTGTCAGGGCAAGAGAATGCCAGAGCAAAGTTACATCCTTCTGAACTGGGGTAGAATTTTGCAGAATAAGGAGTAAACACAGTACTAAAAATACATTAGGTCTGCTGCTGCTGCTGCTAACTCGCTTCAGTCGTGTCCGACTCTGTGAGACCCCATAGACGGCAGCCCATCAGGCTCCCCCGTCCCTGGGATTCTCCAGGCAAGAACACTGGAGTGGGTTGCCATTTCCTTCTCCAATGCAGGAAACTGAAAAGTGAAAGTGAAGTTGCTCAGTTGTGTCCGACCCTCAGCAACCCCATGGACTGCAGCCTTCCAGGCTCCTCCGTCCATGGGATTTTCCAGGCAAGAGTACTGAAGTGGGGTGCCATTGCCTTCTCCTACATTAGGTATATACCATGTCCAGAAGAGGCAAGTCTACAGAGACAGAGAAACTCCAATACTTTGGCCATCTGATGTGAAGAGCTGACTCATTTGAAAAGACCCTGATGCTGGGAAAGATTGAGGGTGGGAGGAGAAGGGGACAACAGGATGAGTTAGCTGGATGGCATCACTGACTCAATGGACATGGGTTTGAGTGAACTCCGGGAGTTGGTACTGGACAGGGAGGCCTGGCGTGCTGCGGTTCATGGGGTCGAAAAGAGTCGGACATGACTGAGCGACTGAACTGAACTGACAGAGACAGAAAGTAGATTCATGTTTGCCTAGGGCTGTGGGTGGGAAAAGTGAAGAGGAATGATTGCTAATGAGTACAAGACGTTTCGGGGAATTGTTGAAAATATGCTCACGGTTACACAACTCTATGGATATACTGAAAACCATTGAATTATACATTTTATGTATATGGTTTGTTTTAAATGTGAATTATGTCTTGGTAGCTGTTATTCTAAAAAGGTACATTTAGAAATTATATTATACTTTCATACATATCTTAGGGAATACAGTGCTAGAACTGAATAGATATTGATGACTGTTTGGCCCTAAAGTGGAAAATACAGATTCCTCAGTTAAGTGTTCTAGTAGGAAAAAAAGAAGCAATCAGAAGGTAGTCCCCAGTCTTGTGGGCAGGACAGATCAATGCTGAGGAGGATGCTTTCCATGAAAATTGGATAAAGTGTATTAGCTTCAGATCTCAGTCTGAAGTTGCACCATCTCCCACTTCTTTTTCAGTCTTGACTTATTTTTTTTCTATCTGTTTCTGCACTTAAATATGTGGACTCATCAAGCCTGTGCCTCTGAGAAGACTAGGCAAAGCATTGGCCTAAAGATTACTCACAATGAGACAGAATCCCTTTCCTATCTCGCACCATCCCATTTTTCCCTAGTGCTTAAGAAATATATATATTAATAACACATCTCATAAATAATATGCTTTATTTCAATATATAATGACTAGTGTATATATATAATTACTACACACCTAGAAAATAATGTGTTAAATAGTAGACTAGATTTGTTGGGTAAGCTATATTACCAATGTCTTAGCAATTGCAATATCTTTATCCCATCATCTACTAATCTATTATAAGAATTAAGTTCATGTTTCAAAATTTCTTGATCAACTGGGAATTTTATGAGATTCTTTTCCCCTAATTAGATTGTTACTGTGTTTACCTTTTAAATCGGCCTAAAGTTTATACTAGAAATTGGAGGAAAGTCAATTCTGGTGGCTCAGAAGGTAAAGCATCTGTGTGCAGTGCGGGAGCCCCAGATTCAATCCCTGAGTTGGGAAGATCCCCTGGAGAAGGAAATGGCAACCCACTCCAGTACTCTTGCCTGGAGAGGAGCCTGGTTGGCTACAGTCCGTGGGGTCTGCAAAGAGTCAGACAGGATTGAGCGACTTCACTTTCTCTTTTTTTCTTCTTATAGTTCATTTGTGCTTATGTAATTTGCATTTTTGATTTATCTTCAAACTGTGGTTTGCTTGCAAGGAATTTTTTTTAAGTCATTTGTCTACTTTTTGACATAATTACTTAGTTTAAGCCTAGTAACGGAAATTGAAATTTAACTTAAAAAATTGCAGTATGTTGAAAAACAAGGAATGAATTAGGTCTTTTAAAACTATTTTTATACCTGTGTATGATAGCACTTCCTCTCTTGACTAAAAATAACTTGGATACCTTTTGCAATATCTCTTCACATATGAGTGATGAGAATGTTATGTATCCATAGAGATTAAAAGTTTTTTCTTGATTATAGCACACACACATATAATCATAATAGGTTATCTTTTGTGCATGGCATTGATCTTATTATACCTCCCCTGCTACACTCCCTAGTAGTGAGAGCATCCTTTCTTGAAGACTACAGGAATTAATTTTGATGATGATATCATCAAGTATTTTGACCATTTAAACCTTTCCTATCAACTAGCAGCTGGAGTTATCCACTGGCAAGCATAAGCAGCTAAGAGGGATCACTTTCTGACTGGCACCACCACTCACTGAGAACTTACTAAATGTCAAGCACTGTGCTTTGTCTGTAGAGATATAAAAATGGCTAAATCATATTGTGGCTCTAAAGTAGCTCAAAGTTTAACAGGGGAAATTAATCAATAAAAGAGAGTTATGGTGTAGTGTGATCTATGCTATGATGTAACAGAACACAGGAACAAAGAGGACATTAGGGAAGATGGCAAGATTTAGCTAGGTTTTTTTTTTGTTTTTTTTAAAGAATAAGGTGGAGATTTCCCTGGTGGCTCAAAGGGTAAAGTGTCTGTCTACAATGTGGGAGACCTGGGTTCGATCCCTGGGTCGGGAAGTTCCCTGGAGAAGGAAAAGGCAACCTACTCCAGTACTCTTGCCTAGAAAATCCCATGGATGGAGAAGCCTGGTGTCCATGGGGTCGCAAAGAGCCAGATACGACTGAGCAACTTCACTTCACTTTCACTTTAAGAATAAAGAGTTAACTAGAAGGATAGCCTGGGGCTTCCCAGGTAGCTCTTTGGTTAAGAACCCTCCTGCTAATGCACGAGATGTGGGTTCAGTCCCTGGGTCAGAAGATCTCCTGGAGGAAAACATGGCAACCCACTCCAGTGTTCTTGCCTGGGAAATCCCTTGGACAGAGGACCCTGGTGGGGAACAGACCATAGGGTCACAAAGAGTTGGACATGACTGAGTGACTGAGCACACACGCATGCAGAAGGGTAACCTAGACACAGAGAAGACCCTGTCTGACTTTTACTAAAAACTTAGGAGATAACAGGCTTAAAGACCAGTTAATAAGTAGAACTTCTGTTCAAATCTCTGTACTCTTGATTCTCCAGCATGGTGACTTATAAAATGCATAAAACGAGAGATCCCTTCTGTACCTGAATAGTTGTTTTAATATGTATTAGCAACTGGCAGGCATTATCAGTTCAGTTCAGTCTCTTAGTTGTGTCCAACTCTTTGCGACCCCGTAGACTACAGCACACCAAGCTTCCCTGTCTGTCACCAACTCTCAGAGCCTACTCAAACTCATGTCCATCCCATCATTGATGCCATCCCACCATCTCATCCTCTGTCATCCCCTTTTCCTCCTGCCTTCAACTTTCCTAGCATCAAGGTCTTTTCAAATAAGTCAGTTCTTCACATCTGGTGGCAGAAATATTGGAGTTTCAGCTTCAACATCAGTCCTTCCAATGAAGATTCAGGACTGATTTCCTTTAGGATGGAATAGTTGGATCTCCTTGCAGTCCAAGGGATTCTCAAGAGTCTTCTCCAACTCCACTGTTCAAAAGCATCAATTCTTTGGTGCTCAGCTTTCTTTAGAGTTCAACTCTCACATCCATACATGACTACTGGAAAAACCATAGCTTTGACTAGATGGACCTTTGTCAGCAAACTAATGTCTCTGCTTTTTAATATGCCATCTAGGTTGGTCATAGTTTTTCTTCCAAGGAGCAATTGTCTTTTAATTTCATGACTGCAATCACTATCTGCAGTGATTTTAGAGCCAAAAAAATAAAATAAAATAAAGTCTGTCACTGTTTCCACTGTTTTCTTATCTATTTGCCATGAAGTGATGGGACCAGATGCCATGATCTTAGTTTTCTGAATGTTGAGTTTTAAGCCAAATTTTTCACTCTCCTCTTTCACTTTCATCAAGAGGCTCTTTAGTTCTTCTTCACTTTCTGCCGTAAGGGTGGTGTCATCTATGTATCTGAGGTTATTGATATTTCTCCTGGCAATCTTGACTCCAGCCTGTGCCTCATCCGGCCTAGCATTTTGCACGATGTATTCTGCATATAAGTTAAATAAGCAGGGTGACAATATACAGCATTGATGTATTCCTTTCCCGATTTGGTACTAGTCTGTTGTTCCATGTCCAGTTCTAACTGTTGCTTCTTGACCTGCATACAGATTTCTCAGGAGGCAGGTAAAGTGGTCTGGTATTCCCATCTCTTTCAGAATTTTCTACAGTTTGTTGTGATCCACACAGTCAAAGGCTTTGGTGTAGTCAATAAAGCAAAGGTAGATATTTTTCTGGAACTCTCTTGCTTTTTTGATGATCCAGCAGATGTTGGCAATTTGATCTCTGGTTCCTCTGCCTTTTCTAAATCTAGCTTAAACATCCAAGTTCACAGTTCAGGTACTATTGAAGCCTGGTTTGGAGAATTTTGAGCATTTGTTAGTGTGTGAGATGAGTGCAATTGTGTGGTAATTTGCACATCTTTTGGCATTGCCTTTTTTTAGGATTGGAATGAAAACTGACCTTTTCCAGTCCTGTAGCCACTGCTGAGTTTTCCAGTTTGCTGGCATATTGAGTGCCGCACTTTCACAGCATCATCTTTTAGGATTTGAGATAGCTCAACTGGAATTCCATCACCTCCACTAGTTTTGTTCATAGTGGTGCTTCTTAAATCCACTTGACTTTGCATTCCAGGATGTCTGACTCTAGGTCAGTGATCACACCATTGTGGTTATCTGGGTAATGAAAATCTTTTTTGTATAGTTCTTCTGTGTATTCTTGCCACCTCTTCTTAATATCTTCTGCTTTTGTTAGGTCCATACCATTTCTGTCCTTTATTGTGCTCCGTGGGAGAAAAGTTATGACCAACCCAGATAGCATATTGAAAAGCAGAGACATTACTTTGCCAACAAAGGTCCGTCTAGTCAAGGCTATGGTTTTTCCAGTGGTCATGTATGGATGTGAGAGTTGGACTGTGAAGAAAGCTGAGCACCGAAGAATTGATGCTTTTGAACTGTGGTGTTGGAGAAGACTCTTGAGAGTCCCTTGGACTGCAAGGAGATCCAACCAGTCCATTCTGAAAGAGATCAGCCCTAGGATTTCTTTGGAAGGAATGATGCTAAAGCTGAACCTCCAGTACTTTGGCCACCTCATGCGAAGAGTTGACTCATTGGAAAAGACTGATTCTTGGAGGGATTGGGGGCAGGAGGAGAAGGGGACGACAGAGGATGAGATGGCATCACTGACTCGATGGTCGTGAATCTGGGTGAACTCCAGGTGTTGGTGATGGACAGGGAGGCCTGGCATGTGTGATTCATGGGGTTGCAAAGAGTCGGACATGGCTGAGCAAATGAACTGAAAAAGAAAGATCCTTTCTGTACTTGGATAGTTATTTTAACATGTATTAGCAACTGGCAAGCACTATACACAGGCTCAATTTAACAGCATAGATTGGAATTTCCCAAAATGTATCTTATAGAACACTCATTCCTGAAGATGTTTAGTAGTAAATGGTTCCATGGTTAAATAAGCTTGCTGCTGCTGCTGCTAAGTCGCTTCAGTCGTGTCCAACTCTGTGCGACCCCAGAGACAGCAGCCCACAAAAGGCTAAATATTCTGTTTCCCTCATGTAGATTTAAAACACACGTTAACATAGAGTTCTATGAAGATCTGCAGTTTAAAAACAACAAATTTTGTTTAACTTGGTGGTTCTGAAATGAGTTTAGGCATGGGATATGAAGGGAAGTGAAGTGAAAGTCACTCAGTCATGTCCAACTGTTTGGGACCCCATGGACTGTCATGGAAATCTCCAGGCCAGAATCCTGGAGTGGCTAGCCTTTCCCTTCTCCAGGGGATCTTCCCAACCCAGAGATTGAACCCAGTTCTCCTGCCTTGCAGTCAGAGTCTTTACCAGCTGAGCCACAAGGGAATCTTTCACCCCAAATAAATTGAAATAAAATGATTACAACTAATAACTTATCAGGTAAACAAGACAAACTGGCTTGGGTTAGTTCACATTTATTGGTGGATCGTCAGTAACCTCATTCACAAATGTAACAGCTGCTATCTCAAAATGCAAATAACAAACATTATATCATCATATAGATTTTTATTTTATTTCATGATGTTCTTCAGTTAATTTATATAGCACCATCTGTGGAAATTACTTCTGAGATTAACCTAAATTAAGGTAATCCCTTAAAATCTAATACCATATTTTTGTTAGAATTGTATAATATTCTAATATAAGGTCATATCCATTCTATCATTCTTAAAAGAACGGGACTGAGTGAGTGCATATGTCAAATACACTATGACACTTCATTGTAAAACCGGTGCTAGCACCCCGACTTCGCTCTGTATAGACTGAGATCCTCTGGAAGTGGCACAAATGCAACTTGTGTAAGCTTAAGCCATGGGTTTTTCTCCTTCATATACCAACAGAATGTCTGGTGTCAGCACCAAGGTCATTCTTAGGACTGCAGATCCCCAAGTGTGTCTGCCCTGATAGCTCCTGCATGGCGTGATTGGCTTGGGTGACTCACTGTGCCAGGAATGGACTACTTAGGCCTGGGTCATCTACAAATCACTGGAGCATCACTGGAATATGAAGGGGTGGGTTGTGGAGTGGATCAGATGAACCACACGAATGTAATTTATTAAAGACGGTGGGAATGGATGCTTTCCCATGGAAAGGGTACTAAGACGGGAACAAAAGCATACACTGTGAAAAAACTGGTACAGAAGATCTTATATATAAAGCAGAAATAGAGACACTGGCTTAGAGAACAAATGTGTGAATACCTAGGAGGAAAGGTGAGGGTGGGATAAATGGGGAGATTGGGATATATACACATACACATACATATGCACTATTGATACTAGGTATAAACTAGATAGCCAATAAGAGCCTACTGTATTGCTCAGGGAACCCACCTCTGTGTTCTGTGATGACCTGAACCGGAAAGAAATCTAAAACAGGGGGGGTATATGTATACATATAGGTGATTCACTTTGCTGTACAGTAAAAACCAACACAACATTATAAAACAACTGCATTCCAATAAAAGTTAAAAAATTTAACATTTGCCATACACGTAGCATGTAGACTAAGTAAAACTTAGTCTTGAGTAATTTAAGTGGTGAAAGTACAGCTTAAATAGTTGAAAAGGCTTTATTTTTACACTTAGTTTTTCTAAATAAAATTATATCCAAAGGCTGCAAATGGAACTAAAGAAAGCTATTTACATTTCTAAGAGAAACAGGAATTTTGAGTATATATCTTTAAAGAAAGACAATTAAAAATCTGAAGTAACATAGCAGATGGTTAACAAAAAAATTTTCCTAAGTTTTTCCTTCCATAAAAACCTAACTTAAACTCAAAAGCAAGGCTACTTTTTTATACAAGTTCATGAATAGATGAAAAATTATGAGAAAAATTTGCTGAAATCTTATCATCCCAATAAAGAGTCCCATTCAAAACGGAAGCCACAAAATGACTTCATAGTTTACTAAAGTGGGGCTCTATTCCCCCTGTTGTTAATGCTAAGTCACTTCAGTCGTGTCCGACTCTGTGTGACCCCATAGACGGCAGCCCACCAGGCTCCCCCGTCCCTGGGATTCTCCAGGCAAGAACACTGGAGTGGGTTGCCATTTCCTTCTCTAATGCATGAAAGTTCCCCCTATTACATAAGTTCAAATGCTTTATGCAAGCAGTCTTGCTGCAAATGCTCTTATACAACAGAGATGCGTTATTGAACATGGCGAAAGTGGGCAGTGCCTACAATGGCCTGACCCTTTAGAGTCCATGGCTGGGACTTGTTCATTGAGAAGCTCTTTCCTCACCACCTGTGTCTGCTCTCTCAAGACACTGTACAGCCATTTAAAAACAGAGGAGAAGACCATACTTGTGCAAGGAAAAGGAAAATAATTTGAGGCCTTCTTGGGCTTCCCTGGTGGCTCAGAGGTTAAAGCATCTGCCCGCAATGCGGGAGACCTGGGTTCGATCCCTGGGTTGGGAAGATCCCCTGGAGAAGGAAATGGCAACCCACTCCGGTATTCTTGCCTGGAGTATCCCATGGATGGAGGAGCCTGGTGGGCTACGGTCCTGGGGTCGCAAAGAGTTCGACACGACTGAGCGACTTCACTTTCACTTTATTCATGAGGAGCTAAGTCTGCAGGAATGTAAGAAGTTAATTCATGCATGAAGATACATCACAAGGAAAAGATGGAAAGAATTTTCAGCATTTTGCTTTAAAACACACTATGATTTCTGGAAATTCTTGATTGAAATCTAGGTTCCCTTTTGAGAGTTGTGTATTTTATTGGAGGTGTGTGTGTGTGTTTGTATTTTGGGTTTGTTCTAATCAGAAAGCAAATTATGTTTTGATAAAGCCCACATAAGGAAATTTACATTTTTAGAGAAAATGAGAAAACATGTTCATTTATATAGCACTGAAGTATAAGGCCTGCAAAAAAATGGAGGAACATTTGAAAATAGAGCTTAGATAGTTAAAAAGGCTGTATTTCTAAAATAACAGTACAAAAATCCAAAGCTTAGGCTTAGTATGAAAACTTAAGGTTATAGCGAAAATTAAAAATCTTTGGATAATATATTCTGTGATGTGATCATCTCTAATTAAAATTCAATACCCACAGATAATATCAATATTATGCCTTTGGTTTTTATGTATAAAACTATTTACTATACTTTTTAAGAAATTAGTTTATAAAGCAATAAAACCTGTTCACCAAAGGGAAGACAAATTCAAATTAATGCCTGTTCCTTGTCTTAATTTATTTTAGAGGTAGGAAGAAAAGTGGGGTGATAAACAAATTTATTGTTTCTAAAATTTTGATACATATAGATTGTGAAACTTCACACTTTAGTCAATAAATATATATTACTTCTCTAAAACCCATAATAGATGCTATGTTAATTAAGGTATAGATAGGAAAAAGATTCTACATACTTATATGGGTGTGGCAGTAACACATGGAACCTAAGGCAGGTCTTTTCAAACATAGCTTTTATCGACTACTAATTTTATCAACTACTATTGATCTTTCTACATGCTCTGTAGACTCTGGAAGTGTTAAAAATAGCCAAACCAATAAAAATGTTAAGTCACAAGGAAAGACTGGCAACCACAGCTCCTCTAGCTCAACTTAGTGAAAGAAAGAGAAGGTTCCTGGTCCTCTAGGAATTTGTCTGTCTGGCCCTCTTTCTTTTCTTGTGGCCATTACTTTTTTTGCTATGCTAATGATGAGTACATGAAGGGCCCAGGTTCCCAATGATCCTCTCAGCATGGACATCTTGAGTTCTGCTCCAGGTACCCTCCATTTCACTCCAGAGTCCTGCCTCCCCATCACACCTCTGCACAGCTCTATTCTACCAAAAAGTCCCACTCCCGGGATTTCATTTCTGTCAACTGTGCTACAAACCTTCCCCTCCACAGGTTTCTGGGTCAGTGGGAGAAGGTGGGCTCAGAGGTGTCTGTAATGAGGGTACACTTTGAATGGTACCATTAGCTAGTAGAGGGGATAAAGTTTTCACCAAAGTGACAAATGGGTCAGCATTCCCCATGGCCCTGAAAGACAAGGTATCTAAGGGAGTCATTTTCCATAGAGTGACCTGGACAAATCTCATGAACATGGTGTAATAGAATCAGTTTTTGGAGCTTTGTCTTGAGTCACACAATTTTGTGACCTCCCCAAATAAGAAACTTTGAGCTTCATTTTCCTCATCTCTGCAATACAAATTAACTTACTCATTCAGTATGTATTTATTCAGCACTTGTGACACATCTTGTGCTAAGTGAAGGACTTAGAACATACCCTTAGTTACTGGTAACTGATATTTAGCACAGACTAGGTAGTAATTGCCCCTCCTTTCTCCCCCATGGCTATTGTTCATCAATAGTTGTTTATATTTTATTGAACATTTGTTCTGTGGCTAGTTGTAGAAAAATGACCACAATAAGTATAACAAAAGGCAGAAGCCATAGTCCCCAGTTGCAAACAGCTCATGGTCTGAGAAGACACAGTCAGCTCTGAAAGTGGAGAGTAGCTCAGATTTTTTCCTGCCTTTGGCATCTAAATCTATATTCTTTAAAAGTACCAATATCCACTTCCAACATAGACCTATTATTAAATCAGAATCTCATATTCTCTTTGCCTGTTGTTGCTGCTGCTGGATCCACTCTCTTCCCATCCCTGTCATCTAATTCCTGCCCCTTTTCCTGGACTTAGTGTAGAAGTCACTTGCTCTAAGTGTTTCCTGACTCCACATTGTGTTAGGAAGCCTCCCTGGGACTCCCATCACACCTTACATTTTCCCTCTCTAAAACTTACCACATGGTCTTGCTTATGTATCATTCTGTATTCCTCTCTGGACTATCCAGTTCAGTTCAGTCTCTCAGTCGTGTCCAACTCTTTGTGATCCCATGGACTGCAGCATGCCAGACCTCCCTGGCCATCACCAACTCCCAGAGCCTACTCAAACTCATGTCCATCCGGTCACTGATGCCATCCAACCATCTCATCCTCTGTTGTCCCCTTCTCCTCCTACCTTCAATCTTTCCCACCATCAGAGTCTTTTCAAATGAGTCAGCTCTTCACATCAGGTGTCCAAAGTATTGGAGTTTCAACTTCAGCATCAGTCCTTCCAGTGAACATTCAGGACTGATTTCCTTTAGGATGGACTGGTTGGATCTCCTTGCAGTCCAAGGGACTCTCAAGAGTCTTCTCCAACACCACAGTTCAAAAACATCAATTCTTCAGCGCTCACTTTCTTTAGAGTCCAATTCTCATATCCATACATGACCACTGGAAAAACCATAGCTTTGACTAGATGGACTTTTGTTGGTAAAGTAACATCTCTGCTTTTTAATATTCTATCTAGGCTGGTCATAGCTTTTCTTCTAAGAAACAAGCGTATTTTAATTTTATGGCTGCAGTCACCATCTGCAGTGATTCTGGAGCCCCGAAAGATAAAGTCTGTCACTGTTTCCACTGTTTCCCCATCTATTTGCCATGAAGTGATGGGGCCAGATGCCATGATCATAGTTTTCTGCATGTTGAGTTTTAAGCCAACTTTTTCACTCTCCTCTTTCACTTTCACAAGAGGTTCTTTAGTTCTTCGCTTTCTGCCATAAGGGTGGTGTCATCTGCATGTCTGAGGTTATTGATATTTCTCCTTGAAATCTTGACTCCAGCTTGTGCTTCATCCAGCCTGGCATTTCACATGATGTACTCTGCGTATAAGTTAAACAAGCAGGATGACAGTATACAGCCTTGACATACTCCTTTCCTGATTTGGAACCAGTCTCTAATTCCATGTCCAGTTGTAACTGTTGCTTCTTGACCTGCATACATATTTCTCAGGCAGGTAAAATGGTCTGATATTCCCATCTCTTTAAGAATTTTCTACAGTTTGTTGTTATCCACACAGTCAAAGGCTTTGGTGTAGTCAATAAAGCAAAAGTAGATGTTTTTCTGGAACTCTCTTGCTTTTTCTATGATCCAGCTGATGTTGGCAATATGATCTGTTCTAAATCCAACTTGAACATCTGGAAGTTCATGATTCCCGTACTGTTGAAGCCTAGCTTGGAGAATTTTTAGCACTACTTTGCTAGCGTGTGAGATCAGTGCAATTCTGCAGTAGTTTGAACATTCTTTAGCATTGCCCTTCTTCGGGATTAGAATGAAAACTGACCTTTTCCAGTTCTGTGGCCGCTGCTGAGTTTTCCAAATTTTGCTGGCATATTGAATGCAAGCACTTTCACAGCATCATCTTTTAGGATTTGAAATAGCTCAACTGGAATTCTATCACCTCCATGAGCTTTGTTCATAGTGATGCTTCCTAAGGCCCACTTGACCTTGTATTCTAGGATGTCTGACTCTAGGTGAGTGATCACACCATCATGGTTATCTGGGTAATGATCTTTTTTGTATAGTTTTCCATGTATTCTTGCCACCTCTTCTTAATATCTGCTGCTTTTGTTAGGTCCATACCATTTCTGTCCTTTATTGTGCTCATCTTTGCAGGAAATGTTCCCTTGGTTCTCTCACTTTCTTGAAGAGACCTCTAGTCTTTCCTAGTCTATTGTTTTCCTCTGTTTCTTTTCCATGATCTCTGGACTATAAGTTTCATGTGAACAGGATGCACAACTCTCTTACCATTTTTATCTCCATTTTCTACATAGTGCCAAGCACATAGTAGATGCTTAGTAAATATCTGTTGACTTGAATTTACATGAATACATACGTTTATTTATGCTGAAACACTATAAGTAAACTGTGGTATCTACTATCTAGCACTTGCAAGCGTGAATTACTGTCACATAAAATTTCCATATAACTGATATTTTCCTCTGAGGAAACCCTTTCGTGCCAATTTCACACATTTGAGAATTAATGGACCAATCTCTTCTTTCCCACTTACCTTGGCCTTTGGGGGGCTTTAATTATTATCTGTTATTGTAGGGCCCTTCCTGTCAGACATCTTGGGAGTAAATAGCAGAGGCTTTTGCCAGCTGAAAGAGCTTTAATTTCTCAGTCCCACCCTGGAGGATGCATGCCATAACTTCACAAAAGAAATTTATGCTGTACAATTAGGTGTCTGCTCTTGGGATTGGCGGGGGCTTTCCTGGTGGCTCAGTGGAAAAGAATCCACCTGCCAATGAAGGAGACACAGCTTCAATCCCTGGGTAGGGAAGATCCATTGGAAAAGGAAATGGCAACCCTCTCCAGTATTCTTGCCTAGGAAATCCCATGGACGAGGAGCCTGGTGAACACAGTCCATGGGGTCACAAAGAGTCAGACAGGCTGAGTGACGAAACAACAAATTGTGATTGGTAAAGGACTTCCTGGGCAGTATCCTGTCTCTCTGGCAGATGGTGCTAAAGCCAGTCCTGGAGTATCTCAGAAACTGTTGTGTTCAGTAGTGAAAACCAGAGGTCCCCAAACTAATCTCTTCTTGGAAGCACCCGTGTTCCCTATGGTGGAGCCTGCCTCCTATGCATGAGATGTGAGCAATGTGGTTTGTGTTGAAGTGGAAATAGTGTTGTTCAAATGATAGCCTAATAAACAAGTGATTACTTCTAATTGCTGGCATTAGGACTTCACATTTCCATTCTCCAGGATTATTGTTTTTGTTATTAAACAGCCCTCCCACTTGCAACACTTTCCAACTTTGTCAAAGATCAAGTTGCCATAGGAATAAATTGGGGTTTGTCTTTTTCAGAATTTATACTTTTATTTGCTCAATTGACTATGGAGAACTGCATGCTTCTTTAATGAATTAAAATTTAAATCTGGATCACCGACTGGGCCCAGTTCACCCACTACTGATGCAAAGCTCCTTAGCATTTCAGAGTGAGCACGGAGCAGGAAACAGCCCTAACTGTGTAATGAGAGGGAGGACACGTGGAATTTGAGGCAACGCCTGTGGTGCCCAGCGTAACCATGATTTTGAATACTCTATGCTTATTTTTATTGTTAGGTACAAGAAATTGCAACACTTTTCTGCACTAGCTTTGTCCCCAAGACCCCTTGCATAATTTTAGACTGTGTATATCCTATTTTTTTAAATTTGGTTTCTATGAAAAGTCTCAATTTGTTCTTGATCAGCTCTTTGTTTAACTGTTTGTTGTTGTTCAGTCATGAAGTCACATCTGACTTTCTGTGACCCCATGAACTGCCACATGCCAGGCTCCTCTGTCCTCCGCTTTCTCTCAGAGTCTGCTCAAATTCAAGTCCATGGAGTCAGTGATGCTGTCTAACCATCTCATCATCTGCTGCAAATTCTTCAGATTCCAATGATGCTGAATTATTGGAAAGAAGGGTGATATAGAAGGAAAATGGTACTTTGGAATTTGAAAGAGTAGACTTGGAATTCAACTATAGCATTAGGCAAGGTTCGAAATCTCACCAAAACTCCCTTTCAGGTATAGTGCAAAGATTAAATGAAATCATAAATGACAGTTGAATGAGATCATTGGGACGTATTCAGTTCCAAGAGGCAGAGGCTTATATCTGTTCACTGCTGTGTCTCCAGTGCCTGGAATAGAGACTTGTACATAGTAATAAATTTGGGATAAATTAATATCATATATGCAAAATACCAGCCATAGTTCTTAGTAGGTAGGAGTATTCAATAAATGGAATTTGCTAGGATTGATTCCAGACAGACAAGAGAGACACTATGAAAATGGGTTAACATTTCTGCAGGAGGTATTTGTCATAAGTGTTATGAAATTATCCCAATGATATATCTGAGTGTATCCTCCTTTTTTATGGCCTCAGCCTTCCCACTGGAGAAAACAAAATTATACCAGCTGATTGTGCAGAGTTATGACATCAAAGGTGTCTGTTTCCATGATAACCTGGAATATGGCTCACCTAACTGTCAAAGCCAGAACTCTTGCAGAGTAAAGGTTTTCACAGTGTCATGTGTAGGACAATGAAACCATGGAGAAAATCTTGGAAGAAGAGTTTACCTAAACAACTTTGTGTCATCCTTCTTAAATTTCTTCTACACTTGTTACTGATTTAGACTTTTATATGCTATCATATTTGATGATTTTAGTTGAAGGGAGAAAGACTAATAAAATGAATGTAAAATAAATTTAAAATTACAGATTTGAACATTTTGTCACATTCACACTTGTGCTCTCTACATATATATTCATATAATATATACATATATATTCATATAATATCTGTATATGTGATACATATCATATGAAATGCAAAAATATTTTAAATAGCATAAATGTTTGTAAGTAAGTTATGGACATTATGACATATTACTCTAACTATTTAACTACTTCAGCATCTATTTCTGAATACCTAGAACTCTCCTCTACATAACCATAATAGCTTTAGTATACCGAAGACATTCAACAATGATATGATAGTATTATTTGATTTTTTTACTCAAATTTTCCCAGTTATTATGTTAATATTGTTTCAACTATTCCTTGGCAGTGGGGGTCATTAGTATCCAACCAACAACCAGTGATCATACCTAGCATTTAATTTTCATGCCTCTTTAGTGTCCTTCGACATTGAACTTGTTCCCTTTTTAAAACATCTTTCATAATATTAATACTTATGAAGAGTCAGATTGTCTTGCAGAATATTTCCTAATTGGATTTGTCTGATCATTTCCTTGTGAAATAATTCCTTTATTTCCATCACAATTAGATATGTAATTGTTTTTGTTAAGAATCCAGATAGTTGGCTGTATACAACAAAACTATATTTCCTTCATCTGTATTTTTATGTCTTTCCTGACAGAAAGTGAGCTCTTTACAGAGAGGGGTCTTGTCTTATTCATCTTGGTAACCTCAGAACTCAGCAGTGCTTCGTCTTTGCAAGCACTCAGTTACTCATTATCTTCCTCAGCCTGCTCCTCCTTTTTATTTTTCATTTTAGTTGCTGTATCACCATCCACTTAACCACCCATTCTAAACAGCTAGCTATGTTGACACCTCACTTTCCTCTCATTTTTCTCCCACCTCTAAATCATCACAAAGTCCTACCTGTTATACCTGCTGACTATTTCTCCAAACTTCCCTTCACTTCCATTCCCATATTAGGCCTTCAGCATCCTCTCCAGAATTATTAAAGCAACCCACTACGTGTCCCTCTTACTGTAGGTCTCCACCCCATCAAATCTAACTTCTAGTCAGTTTTCAGAGTGACCCATTTAAAAAGCAAACCTAACTATGTTGTTTTCCTAATTAAAATCCGTCAGAGGCATCAGTAATTTATGGCGTGAGGTCTAGGCTTTTTAGTCCGATAAAGAAGCCCTCTATGATCTGAGTGTCTCCTGTCTCATCCTGCCTCGTACCTGTTGGTCCAGGGACACTGAAGCCCTTGAAACAGCACTTCATCTGTTGAGGGCCAGCTCCTTGTCAGGCACTTGAGAGCTTCCTTTACATACACAGTCTCCTCTAATCCTTATGTCAGTGTGTGAGGTAGGTGGAGTTATTTGCATTTTATATGAGGAAATGATTTGCATTACCCAGTCAATAATGGTAGAAACAAGTCTTAAACATACCCTGAAGGCTTTGCCTTTTCTACCCTGCTAAGGTCGTCTCTCAGAGAAGGCAATGGCACCCCACTCCAGTACTCTTGCCTGGAAAATCCCACGGACGGAGGAGCCTGGTAGGCTGCAGTCCATGGGGTCGCTAGAGTCAGACACGACTGAGCGACTTCCCTTTCACTTTTCACTTTCATGCACTGGAGAAGGAAATGGCAACCCACTCCAGTGTTCTTGCCTGGAGAATCCCAGGGATGGGGGAAGCCTGGTGGGCCGCCACCTATGGGGTCACACAGAGTCGGACACGACTGAAGCGACTTAGCAGCAGCAACAGCAGCAAGGTCATCTCTACTCACCATGCTGTTTCTCACCTTCCTGCCTGCTCTCTGCATCTTTCCACCAGCCACTTGCCATGTTGGTAACTCGACTAATTCTGTAGAACTCAGAGCTAGTATCCTTTATTACCACTTGTGATGGGTTAGATACCTCCTTGGTATTTTTTAAATAGCCTGGTATAACTCTAGTGCTATACCTATATTATAATTTTTTCAACTCATTTTTTATTGAAGCATAGTTGCTTTGGGCTTCGCTTGTGGCTCAGATGGTAAAGAATCCACCTGCAATGCAGGAGACTGGGTTCCATCCCTGGGTTGGGAAGATCCACTGGAGAAGGGAATGGCTACCCACTCCAATATTCTTGCCTGGAGAAGTGCATGGACAGAGGAGTCTGACGGATGACAATCCATGGGGTTGCAAAGAGTCAGACATAACTGAACTGCTAATGTTTTCATGTTTTTCATAGTTGCTTTATAATGTTGTGTTAGTTTCTACTGCATAGCAAAGTGAATCAGCTGTACATATACATTTATCTCCTCTGTTTTTGGATTTCCTTCCCAGTTAGGTCACCACAGAGCACTGAGTAGAGTTTCCTGAAATACAGTAGATTTTCATTAGTTATCTATTTTATACCTAGTGCCAATAGTGTGTGTGTGTGTGTATATATCTCAATCCCAATTTCCCAGCTTATCTCAGCCCTCCTTTCCCCACTTGGTGTACACACATTAGAGAGTGTCATGCAGAGTGAAGTAAGATAGAAAGAGAAAAACAAATATCGTACATTAACGCATATGTGTGAAATCTAGAAAAATGGTATAGATGATCTTATTTGCAAAACCGATGTAGAGACACATACGTAGAGAACCTACATTAGAATTTAATGATCACTTTATATGTCTGATGGAGAAGGAAATGGCAGTCCACTCCAGTACTATTGCTTGGAAAATCCCATGGACACAGGAGCCTGGTAGGCTACAGTCCATGGGGTCACAAAGAGTTGGACACGACTGAGCGAAGGCAATTATATGTCTGTATGTCTGTCTGTCTCATTCCACCATCAAAGCCGAGACCATATTGTGTCTTTACTATTTATTCAGAGTAGAATCAAAGTAACAGTAAATATTTGCTGGGTCAATGTGAAGGAGGGCATGGCAACCCAATCCAGTTTTCTTGCCTGGAGAATCCCATGGACAGTGGCGTCTCACAGGCTAAAGTCCATGTGGTCGCAAGGAGTCGGGCACGACTGAGCAGCAGGGTCGGCGTGTAGGTGATGGGAGAGCACAGAGCTCTCGATGCTGCCACGTTGCACATTGCTGACTTGTGTAAAGACTTTGTGTACACTATTTTCAGACACAAATTTTCAGTTGAAAGAGATAGCTAAATTGTGTGACAGAGCCTAAATTCAGTATTACTTTTCATTTATACTGGAAACAGGATGTAAAACTTTTCAAGAGTAATGCTTAAATAAGTGATAATTTAGAATTAAAATAATGCTTCTCTAATACTGTTTGTCCTTTATGCATTTTACCTACACCCACATTTACTTTGTTACATTCAGGATAAAATACATCCTGTGTGCATGTAAAATGTGAAAAGAAGAAAGCATACATGAGCTATTTTCATTAATGATAGTGTTTGAAACATGTCTGTATAATTGTTCATGTCTTCATAATTATCATTTTAATTACTATGTAATATTTTGCTGAATTGATTTTTATTAAATCTCTTTCTCTAATCTTGGACAGTTATGCTTTTTTCAGTCCTTTGAAATCATACATAGCTATTCTGTGTATATGTTTTTGTCATTAAGAGAAATTCTGGAGTCTAAAATTTGGATCAGATTGTATATATCTTTATTAATATACTGCCTTCCATAAAAGGATATACCAATTAAATGATCATTGTAAGTAAGTGAAAACAATAGATTCCTTAAATGTTAACCAGCAATAAATACCATTTTAAACATTTATTAGCTATTTATATAGGTGCTTGAATGTATCTTCAGGCTTCATTAAGGATGGTCTTCTGTATTTCTTTATAACTTATATGTCTCTATGTAATTTTTGTATTGTTATGGCTTATTTGATTTTTGGGTTCTCGAGGTTTTCCTTCAGAATTGACTGTACTCTTCTTATAAATGTTCATTTGTCTGACATTTTCAGTGCAAGTATTTTTCTGACTCAGTTCTTTTTATATGACAGAATGCAATCTGCATCATTTTCTCCTTACAGTCTTTGAGCTTCTGTATTTTCAGTTGTGGCAGCACACCCCTCTGTTTCTTCTGTGGATTCTTATGTAAGGTACACTTTGGTTTTCTAAATTGTTGTATTTTACCTTAATACAACTTATTAAATCAGTCTTTTTTTGCCCCTCCATTTGGGAAAACTGACTTCACTTTCTGCATACATTTTGGATTTATTTCTGATGTCTCCACTTTTTCTAATTGGTGTGTCTTTCCGTGTTTGTGCCAATACCACAGTTTTAAGTTTTAATGCTTTCGTATAAGTTTAAGTCTGGTATGACTAGATTTCCTTCTCTCTTCTCCTTTTCAGATTGTCTGACAGTGTTTCACCTCTTCTCATTTTTTTCATGTAAATTTTGTTGCCATTTAAAAAATCCTATCATCATTTTGATTGAAAGTGTGAAGTCTGTAAATCTCCATGGATTGAACAGATAGATTGATAATTTCCAGTCTCACCAAGGCAAAAATTATAATTACTTTAATTTTTTAGAAATTTCTAATAAGGCTTTGTAGTTTTCCATAAAGACTTTTGCTCTTACTTTGTACAGTATAAACCTTACCTGGGATGATAGAGAATCTACCTTCTGTGTAGGATAGCTGGGTTCAATCCCTGGGCTGGGAAGATCCCTTGAAGAAAAGAATGGTCACCCACTCCAGTATTCTTGCCTGGGGAATTCCACGGACAGAGGAGTTACAGTCCATGGGGTCATGAAGAGTCGAACACAACTGGGTGACTAACAGTGTTTTGAGTTGCTTTTAATAAAATAATAATGGCTAACATTTACTAAGTATGTAACATGCATGGGACATTATGCTAAGTGTTTTGTATGTAGTATCTCCTGAAAGACCACTGTGAGGTAGCTGCTGTTACCACCATGCCTATGAGGAAGCTGAGGTTTAGGCTGGTCACATAATTTGTTGATGGCCACATAGCTGTTAGACAATAGAGCTATGATTTGCAACCAGGACAGTCTGACATCAAAAGCAGTGCAACTAACCACCATCCTACACTTTGTAAACTGAAATTATGCTCTACTGAGATAATGAAATAAAATAATAAAATAAAAGCAAGAATAAAATAAAAGCCAGAATAAAAGCAAAATTCTTGTGCCAAGGTCAATATTTCAAATGGATAAGGAAAGATACCTGTTCAGAATGTAAAAATAGAGTCCAGGTCTTCTACAGAGTATCAGCTAATAAAGTGCTATTATTGCTCTAGACAAAGTAATAAAACCCAGTTCTTTGTTCATGGATATATGATGCAGCTTATGGAAAGGAGATAGTACCAGTGGATCAGCATCTAAAATATTGTGTTCTCAGCCCCCTGTTTTGAGAGTGGTCTTTATAACCAGATGCTTCATCAGAGGATGGTAACATGGTAGATAAATTAGATAAATTATGTAGAATAAACAGCTAAAGGATGGAAACTTTCAGCTTGGTTAAGAGAAGATATTGGAGGAGTTGTTTAGTGCAGAAAGGAATATACACATAGTGAACAAAGATTTTAAGGAGACAGACTTTGGCTCCAGTAAATTCTTATAAAATTAGCCTGTGTAATAGGGAAACTGGCTTCCTTGCAGTTCAGTGAGTGTATCATCCTTTGAATTATTTGAGCAGATAACAAAGATTACAGAAAAGTGATTCCTAAATTGCAAAAGAAGTTGATGTATATTAATGGCTTTTCAAGTGCATGCCCATAAACAGTAGCATCTGTCAGAAACCAAGGTTGTTATAAATGCAAATTAGAGGACCCCACCCCAGACTAAGAAGTCAGAAATGAGGCAGCAATCTGTTTTAACCTGCCATCCAGGTGATCCCTGATGCATGCTAAAATTTGAGAACTGCTAACCTAGGTAAATTCTGTTTGTGTGTGTTTTACTCACTCAGTCTTGTCTGACTCTTTGCAACCCCATGGGGGCTGTAGCTTGCCAGGCTCCTCTGTCCATAGCATTCTCCAGGCAAGAATACTAGAGTGGGTAGCCATTCTCTAGATCTTCCCAACCCAGGGATTGAACCCAGGTCTTCTGCATTGCAGGTGAATTCTTTACCATCTGAGCCACCAGGCAAGCCCAGATAAAGTCTGATATTTTGTTTTGTTTTTAAACTCCAAAGTTTAGATCTTCTTATATTTGTCATGTGGTACACTTTTACATATCAATGTGATACCAACCATGTACTACATCTAAGGGAAGTTCATTGTTGAAATCAAAAAGGGACCTCATTATAAAGTGGTTTCATCCAACAGATGACTTCATGATGTCAACTGTGAGACAGTGCTGCAGCTGAATTTCAGGTATTCCAATAAATATTTGCAAGTGTCTCATATATACACACCACGCTGTGTCCACTAGTGAACGTGTGGCATATCCTTATTATATGTGTATTTTTCCCCAAATGATAGATGTATAAATGTAAATTAGCATACTAGTTTTATGCCTTTACTTCCATCATCAAACTAAAGTCCTCTGGAGGTGATTTGAAGTTTATGGGAAAAACTGAAATTTCTTATAGCTGGGGAACAATGGATGTTGAATTCCCTTTGCCACTTATCTGTCTGTCTGTTCCACCATGCTGTGAGTTCCTTTGGCATTGGAGCCATACCTTATCCATCGTTGTATTCCCCATGGTGATTAGTGCCATGCCTGTGAAACATTAGTGCTCGATCATTGCTTATTTAACATAATGGATTTAAGACAATAAGTTTTGCAGTTTGGAAAATATGCTTTTCATACAAAGTATTATGATTAAATAAGACAGAGAAGACCAGCACCCTAGGCTGCCCAAATCAAATACAACTACTATTTACTTTTTGTGATTTGTACACATTTGTTTGTACAGATTACATCTGTAATGACTCTCTTCTCCCATTTTTTCTGAAGCTTTGTTTTATATGATTATAATCATACTTTGAATTCTGCTCTTTTCCCTTTTCATTGTGGATTAGGGAATCAGAACATGATACACTTACACGTGCAGAGAGAATACAGCTTTTTAAATTTCTGGAGCCAACTTGATCTTTCTCATCAATCTAGTAGGTAAATGGAAAAGCTGACAATTGATGATAGCTTGGTCTTCTACAACTAAACAGTCTGTATGTGTGAAATAGTAAATTCAACTCTGCCTGTCACGGTTGGGTTTAATAATTCCATGGATGACTGAGTTTATTAAAGATAAATGCTCAGTGTTTTAGAGCTCTGTTCCTCCCCTGTCTTCCTTCCAAGATGGCATCTGAGAGGGGTTTTGGGGAGTAATGGGTTGGAGTGAATAGGTAAATGGCTTATGTGAGATCATGGTACTGAGGGAAGAGGTCTCGGGTGTTTTCATTTACTCCAATGCCTGGCTTCTGCTGGTTCACTGACCTTCTCAGAAACCCCACATCCACTCTTCTGAGCCCACTGAGACATTGAGGCCCCCAGAATGGAGCATACATGCAGTATTCAGAGGGAGTCAGAACTGTTTTAAGGTCATCTATCTAGCCATTTTCATCAACCAGTTTTATACCATCTTTCCTGTATTACTTGGGATGTGGTACTGAGTTGAAGTGAGATTGTTTCAAATGGAAAAAAAGCAACACTTTCTCTTCAACCTATAGGAGAGTCTCCCCAGCCTTTAAAATATCTGCCTCAGAGAAGTCAAGACACGAAAGCATCCCACCTTCCTCAAATTCTTCTCCCTTCTTCTTTGTGGATAGAATGATCCTTTCCTCTTCCTGTCTGGGTAGAACTACCATATCACGTTGCCTATTTTGTATTTTCTGTGCACTTAAAAAACTGAAACCAAACCAAACCAGAGATACTTGGATACGGCCAAACTCTTGATATGAAAAAAAAAGGAAACATTGAAATGTAGAAACCCGTGCTGTTGCTCCACACACTTGGCTTTCAGATTGTCCCTGTTCTTAGGAAAGTCTGTTGTGACACTGAAGGCTGACCCCTGATGCCACAATGTCTGGGGCAATCTCCATTCTCTGTTTCCCTGAAGCACCAACTGCTCAGCTACAATTTAACATGATTTTAGGAGGAAATAAAATGTCTGGGCTTCCCTGGTAGCTCAGTGGTAAAGAATCTGCCTGCCAATGCAGGGTATGTGGGTTCAATCCCTGGGTCAGGAAGATTAACTGGAGGAAGAAATGGCAACCCACTCCAGTATTCTTACCTGGAGAATTCCTGCCAGAGGAGCCTGGCAGGCTCTGGTCCATAGGGCCGCAAAGAGTTGGACACAACTTAGTGGCTAAATAACAACAGAAACATGCCCGTTAACATTTTATATGTATTATACATATTAAAAGGAGAAGGCAATGGCACCCCACTCCAGTACTCTTGCCTGGAAAATCCCATGGACGGAGGAGCCTGGTAGGCTGCAGTCCATGGGGTCACTAAGAGTCGGACACGACTGAGCGACTTCACTTTCTCTCTTCACTTTCCTGCATTGGAGAAGGAAATGGCAACCCACTCCAGTGTTCTTGCCTGGAGAATTCCAGGGACAGGGGAGCCTGGTGGGCTGCCGTCTATGGGGTCACACAGAGTCGGACACGACTGAAGTGACTTAGCATAGCATACATATTAAAATGATGCTCTGGTGTTATGTAACTAACACTGTGATTGGAGATATAAGTATATGTTGAGTTTGATTAATTTAATTGTTTTTCTCATTTTACAAACAGATACATGGAGGATAAATATAACCTGCCCTAGGTTTCACAGGGAGGGCACTCTTTCAACTACACTGTGCACAATAGCTAACCAAATGCATACACCACTTTTTATTTAACCATTCCTCCATATTGAGACATTGAAGTTGCCACAGGTTGTTTTAAAGGCAGATTTGCACCTCCTAGTGCAAGGATCTGGAGTTTAGAATTCAGAAGCTACTTCAAACCATATGGGGAAAACTTACAGATTAAAAGGAAAATAAAATATATATCCACAACCAATTACAGTGCCAGAATCTTAGGTGAATCCTGATCCAAATGCAGTGTAACAACAACAAAAAGAATACACTGAGAGAATTAAAACACTCACTAAATGGATATTTGATGATAATAAAGAATTATTTATTTTGTACATAACATTGGCTCTTAAAGAGTTATATATTTATTATATACATATATTAGATACACACTGAAGTACTACAGAGGAAATAATATCAAGATTGCTTTAATATAGTACAAAGGAAGAGGATTGGGTGGAGATGGAGAGGATAGAGGAAATGAAATGGGCCATAATTTGATCATTGTTGAAACTAGGAGATGGGTACCTGAGGGCCCATTATCCCATTCTTTTCTACATGTTGAAACTTTTCATAAAGAAGTGTGTTTTTTTTTTTTTTTTAATATGGAATAGGACTCCCTATGCTTTCTGGATTTTAAGCAAGGAAGTGTTCTTTTTGTAATATTATGAAGCAAGTATGCATTTGCATGATTTTAGTTGCGGTCTCTAAATCCCCAGCCCCTCTCCCCCAACCACATTCCTTTTACATATTATATATCACTTGCCAAATTTCTCTTGGATGAGCCTTGTCAGATGAAAATCCTTCTCCACTGTGGCATAAAAAGAGGTAGCCAATGCTCTTGAGTGATTGTGTGTGTGTGCGTGTGTGTGTGTAGAAGGCACACAGTCAGTGCCGCTGGTGAGCACGACCATTCTCTGAAACAGTCCTTGCCAGAGTCTCGTTATCCCACCCCATGCTGCAGTTTTATCATGTGTCTGAGAAAGTGTTTCCCCTGCCAGGTGGGAAGGAAATTTGAAAATAAGTGCCAGCTTCGAATGCCTGGGGGGAAGGGATACACTGACATCTCTTTGTCTGGTTGGTGAAGCCAGGGTGTCCTGCAGAGTGTCTCATTAACATCAGGGGCTTGGCCAGGCAGGGTGCCCCAATTTGAGCATGCGTGCTATCTGGGCACAGTTTTGATTCAATTTATGAAATGTACTAAAGTCACATTGCATTAGACCCCAGATGTGTACTTGCTTTCTGTAGAAATGTTTATAGTATTTCCTCTCCTCACCCCTCCCCATGCTACTAAACCAGGTACCTGGCAATTTCCATCTCTACTGATGTGAGAGGAGGTAAGATTTCATTCATCACTCTTCCCATCTCAATATTATTCAGAATTGTCATTCACATATTTATTAATATCTGTTACATGGAAAAAGGAAAGGGGGCAAAGATGACATACCTGGGAAGAAGGGGAGGGGCGGTAAACAATGTGAGATATTGTTCATCACAGAATATGAATGAAGAGCGTGCTATCTTGAGATTCTGGTGAGATTTTGAAATGAAGACAAAACACTGAAAAATAGATTAAAGATGTGTAGTTTTCTCTAAGGCAAACAATGAAATGTAATGTGTAGGAAAAGGACTCGCTTGAATTTTATAACTTCCCTTCATACCTGTACAAGCTAATGCCAGGATTCAAGTGTGGAACGATGGTAGCCTTTGGTTATGTCCCTTTCTTTACCGTAACATCTCTACAAAATTCAAAGAAACCAGGAAAATCGCATTAAAAAGATTCCCATGACAGTCGAAGACATATCTCATCATCAAACTCCCAGTGTGTACCAGTGACTTTTTCATACTTTTTCTCCCAAAACCCTATCATTGGCCTTCACAGTTTTATGCAAATTGACAGTTCAATAAGGAGCATAATGACTTCTGTAGAGAATAGACAAAGGGGCAAGTTGTAGGTTGTGATTCTGGTGGAGACTAAAAGGTATTAATGCAATGAATTTTCTATTTTCATTATTTGAAGAACAACCATTATCAGGAAATGCTTCAGAGTTTTTAATTGAAAACAAATGGAAAAAAGGAAATAAGAAATACTCAGACACCGACTCATTTACTTTTTGCTATAATTTTCACTGTATTAGGTTTATTAATTTGTATCTTTTTTGATTAATTTTTATTGGGGTATAGTTGGTTTACAATATCGTGTTAGTTTCAGCATGTGTGCATGCTAAGTCGTTTCAGTCGTGTCCAACTCTTTGCGACCCTATGGACTGTAGCACAACAGGCTCTATGTCCATGGGATTCTCCAGGCGAGAATACTGGAGTGGGTTGCCATTCCCTCCCCCAGGGGATCTTCCTGACCCAGGAATAGAACCTGCATCTCTTATGTCTCCATGTACATGTACAGTGTTAGTTTCTACTGTACAGAAAAATGAATCAGCTATACATATATCCTATCTCTTTTGGACTTCTTCCCCATTTAGGTCACCATAGTGCATTAAATAGAGTTCCCTTGTGCTATACAGTAGGTTTTCATTAGTTATCTATTTTATTCATAGTATCAGTAATGTATACCGTCAGTCCCATCTCCCACTTCCTCCCATGCTCTTTTCCACCCTTGGTGTCCTTATGTTTGTTCTCTGTGTCTATATCTCTATTTCTGCTTTGCAAATAGGATCATCAGTACCATGTTTCAGGATTCTTCATATATATATTAGTATATAATATTTGTTTTTCTCTTTCTGACTTACTTCACTCTGTGTGACAATCTCTAGGTCCATCCACATCTCTGCAAAGGAACCAATTTCATTGCTTTCTGTGGCTACTATTCTATTGTATATATGTACCACATCTTATTCCTCTGTTGATGGACATTTAGGTTGCTTCATTGCCCTAGCTATTGTAAATACTGTTGCTATGAACATTTCTTTTTTTTTTAATTTTATTTTATTTTTAAACTTTACAATATTGTATTAGTTTTGACAAATATCAAAATGAATCCACCACAGGTATACCTGTGTTCCCCATCCTGAACCCTCCTCCCTCCTCCCTCCCCATACCCTCCCTCTGGGTCGTCCCTGTGCACCAGCCCCAAGCATCCAGTATCGTGCATCGAACCTGGACTGGCAACCCGTTTCATACATGATATTATACATGTTTCAATGCTATTCTCCCAAATCTCCCCACCCTCTCCCTCTCCCACAGAGTCCATAAGACTGATCTATACATCAGTGTCTCTTTTGCTGTCTCGTACACAGGGTTATTGTTACCATCTTTCTAAATTCCATACTGTATTGGTGTTTTTCTTTCTGGCTTACTTCACTCTGTATAATAGGTTCCAGTTTCATCCATCTCATTAGAACTGATTCATTCTTAATTCATTTGTATCCACCATTTTTTTTTATAACAGAAGTATTTTTATTTTTTTTTTTTTACTTTACAATATTGTATTGGTTTTGCCATACATCAACATGAATCCACCATGGGTGTACACGTGTTCCCCATCCTGAACCCCCCTCCCACCTTCCTCCCCATACCATCCCTCTGGGTCATCCCAGTGCACCAGCCCTGAGCATCCTATATCCTGCATTGAACCTGGACTGGTGATTCATTTCACATATGATATTATACATGTTTCAATGCCATTCTCCCAAATCATCCCACCCTCTCCCTCTCCCACAGAGTCCAACAGACTGTTTTATACATCTGTGTCTCTTTTGCTGTCTCGCATATAGGGTTATCATAACCATCTTTCTAAATTCCATATATATGCGTTAGTATACTGTATTGGTGTTTTACTTTCTGGCTTCCTTCACTCTGTCTAATAGGCTCTAGTTTCATCCACCTCATTCCATTTTTACTGGTCTTAAGCAGTATCTAACATTTGTACCAGCACTAAGCTGGGTAATTCACACACTTTAGCTAATTAAACCTTTAGAAGCATGTATAGAGGTACATTTTACTCTCCCCACTATGCATATGAGGGAACACAGTTTAGAGAAGTTCGGTTGTTGTTCAGCCTCTAAGTCTAGTCTGACTGTCTGCGATGCCATGGACTACAGCATGCCAGGCTTCCCTGTACTTCACTATTTCCTGAAGTTTGCTCAAACTCATGTCTTTTGAGTTGGCAATGCCATCCAACCGTCTCATCCTCTGTTTCCCCCTTCTCCTTTTGCCTCCAATCTTTCCCAGCTTCAGAGTCTTCCAGTGAGTCAGCTCTTGGCATAGGTGGCCAAAGTATTGGAGCTTCAGCACCAAGTCTTCCCAATAAAAATTCAGGGATGATTTCCTTTAGGATTGACTGATTTGATGTCTTAGCAGTCCAAGGGACTCTCAAGAGCCTTCTCCAGCACCACAATTCAAAAGCATCAGTTCTTTGGTGCTCAGCCTTCTTTATGGTCCAACTCACATCCCTACATGACTACTGGAAAAATCATAGCTTTGTCTATATGGAAGTTTGTCAACAAAGTGATGTCTCTGATTTTTAATTTTAGAGAACCTCAGCAAGTTACCCAAAATCGTAACAACTAGGAAGTTGCAGAGCTAAGCTTCTAACCCACCTCTGTCTGAATATAACACCTGTTTCCTTTCTACTGTCCTTCATTGACTGTTACTGCAAAGGAGATGGTCCTAAAGTAATTTGCTGTTTTCAGAAGAATGTTCCAAAATGTCTGTTCTTTTTACTTATGGTTAATGCCTATTGGATTGTATATCTTACACCTGGCATTTGGGAGTGGTAAACATTTCCATATTGCAATAATTTTAACAGCAAACTTGTATGCTGTAGGATAAGGCTCCATGGAGAAGGAAAAAGTTCATAAATTACAGTCTGTCAGTAGTTATTTGTGTGGCCTTGAGCAAATGCCTAAATCCTCTGAGCCCAAGTCATCACTACCAAATAGAACCTATTTGGTTTGGTTAAGTCTAAATTACCTTTTCCTTCTGTGATTCTCTTTGCGTGGTTGATGGACTGTAAGTTTCAGTAAATCAGAATTGAGATTTTTTTTTAATGTGAATGCTCGTTTGGGATGGATTTTTAAAAATCTTAAAATGACCTTCCATTTTATTCACAGACAATTTCTCTTACCATCTCTTAGTCTCTCTCTCCCTCTCATGTACTACATACATGTACACATAGATGCCCAGCACACCCTATATTATTAGCATTATTAGTTTTCCTCAAGGAAGGGCACTTCAGAGTAGATTTCAGATGCAAAGCACACAGATAAAGAGGGCTTTCAGGCACTTCAGTTATTCAAGTTGAACATTAAGAAAACAGTCCATCTGTCCATCCCACTGTCCCCCATCACCCCTTGTGAACTCATGGGAGGTTGCTGATCTGGACCCAAGTCAGGAATTCTGGGTGCTTTGGTATGAGTCTTTATTGGCCTCACCTACCTCCAAACTCTGAGAAAGTCATTAATGAGGTGTAGTCTGAAGAAACAGATGTTAGATCCAAACACAGCAGGTCTTGGATATCTTTGGAGAGGATATTTTTTCAGCTGTCCACAGTGGAAACTTTTTGATATTTCACTCTCTATAGGCTTTGGGTTCTCTGGAAGAAATGTCACCAGCAGCGCTGTGGTATGATTACACCTGGTGAGGGAATGAGATTCTTTGCCTGATGAAGTCTTCTTGCCACAGACACTGTCAGTGTGTGACTTTCTTCCCTGCTAAACTGATCATTTCTTAAGGGCCCACTATCCCTTTATTGCTACAGCATCCAGCTCAGTGCCTGAAATGTAGTGGCAGTATATCAAGAAAAGGGCAGTGTGTATTTTGTGGTGGGGGAAAAAAAAATGAAGTTTTGGAGCCAAGCATCCCTGTGTTCAAAGTTCTTGTTCTGCTAATTAGTTTTTGTGTTTGGGGAAAAGTTGGTTAGATTCTCTGAGCCTCTGTTTTCTTATCAGTAAAATGGAATGAATAAAACTTCTTGAAATGTTTAAGATTTAGAGACAGTATAGTCAAAGGAGCTATTGAATTGTGGGTACTTAGCAGTAGCTAAACAGCAGTGATGTTGGAGGTAGGCAGGCGTCTTTAAATGTTAGAACAATAGAATTGTTATCTATAGCTGCATTATAAACCACTTTGTCATATTAGAGAAAGAAATTGCCATGAACCAAAATAGGAGAAAGAAATTTTTTTTTCATTTGAAGTACAAAGAAAAGTGCTTTAATAATTGAGGGATCCGTCTTACGAGATGCCGGCCCTATCCTAGCCCACCCCGCCAAAAGGAGAAAGACTTCAAGCAGTCTTTAAACCAGTAAAAGTTGGAAAGGAAGTTACACTGAGCTATTGCTAAGAAACTTCCTATTCAGCAGTTTCTGATATCCAGGTTTGTTTTTGGTTCTGAAGACTTCCCAGTCAAACACGAAGCCATGTTGTTCAAGACAAATGATTAGTTATGTGCCTTTGCTGCAATAGCAATAAATTCTTTGGCGAGGAATTGAAAAGATCACAACTCACTTTTAATGAAGCAATCTGTTTTGCTAACATCAACAAAAAAATAACAGGAAAGAAGGCAAAATGTAGTTTGGAAGGAAGGGAGAGATAATCATTCAATATTTGATTTATACTGTAAATGCAAGGAATAGAGAAAAGTGGTTTTGAAAAATCTCCCAGGACCAAAATAAAATAGCTCACCTTATCTCGTGCTGATGAGCGCATAGCTCGGGCTTGGCATATGTTTTCATAAAGTTCCCATTTTCTGGGAGTGCAGCAAACGTGTGAAGATGAGCAAATCTGCAACCCCATGGAGCTGATGTTTAGCAGAAGGCACAAAGCTGAGGGTCAGAGAAGGTATTTCTGGAGAGAAAAGACAGCAGAAAGGCACCTCCTCTTGGGCCTCACTGCCAGATACACGGGCACTGGCATTTGTGTGTATTAAGGACCAAAATTTTAATTAGGACACTATTGAAAGACTATATTCTCATTCATTATCTATTTCACATGTGCTATACTGGGCTAAGTTGCTTCAATCATGTCTGACTCTCTGCAACCTATGGATTGTAGCCTGCCAGGCTCCTCTGTCCATGGGATTTCTCAGGCAAATATACTGGGGTGGATAGCCATTCCCTTCTCCAGGAGAGTGTCTGACCCAGGTATTGAACTCACATCTCTTATGTCTCCTGTATTGGCAGGTGGATTCTTCACCACTCGCGCCATCCATGCTTAGTATCAACAGTGCGTATGTGTCAGTCCCAGTTCCTCTCACCACCCCTTCCCCCATGGTAGCCACACATTTGTTCTCTATGTCTGTGTCTTTATTTCTACTCTGCAAATAAGATTGTTTATACATTTTTTCTAGATTCCACATATAATGAACTCTACTTAATGTTGTGTGGTGATTTGAATGGGAGGAAGTCCAAAAGGGAAAGGATATATGTATATATACAGATGATTCATTTTGCTGTACACTAGAAACTAACACAGCATTGTAAGGCAACTGTACTCCAAAAAGATTAATTGAAAATAATAATAAATAAATTACCTAGCCCATAAAAGCTAACAACCTCAGGGCTGCTCTCTAAGCAGGTCCACATTCTGCCTGTGGAATGTGTAGTTGCTAAGTTGTGTCTGACTCTTTGCAACCTGATGAACAGTAGCCTGCCAGGCTCCCCTGTCCATAATATTCTCCAGGCAAGAATCCTGAAGTTTGTTGCCATTTCCTCCTCTAGGATTAACTTAATACATAAAGATAAATATTGCTCTTGAAAGAGCAAATTATTTTCCTACTTAGAATTTTTTGCTAAAGATCTACTATAAAAATAATTTCTTCTCTATTTCTCTGACATGATAATGATAAAATGCATCTATAGTCTCCTCAAACCTCAAGTATTAAGAGCATATTATCCCATTTGAGTTGGAACACTGCTTCACATAGTCAACATGTTTTTTTTTTAAGGAACTCTAAGAACTCTCAAGGACAGTAAAAGGAAAACATTCCTGTTGCCTATAGATCTTTCAGGTATATTTTCCCTCAAAGTTTTCTAAATTAAATGATGTGATAATTGGTTTTTATTTGGCTATGGAATATATGTCTGTAAATAAACTTGCTGTCAAAAGAAAGGAAGGAAAGAAATAAAGACTACATTGAGGTATCTGATCAAGTGACATCAGGAATTGAGGACTTGTGGTGACTGAGTTAGCCCTCACACACTCATATAGTATATGCCAGGAACTCACAAATACTCTCATCTGTTCCACTTCTGGTGAAAAGCAGGTCCACCCAGATGAGAGACTGTTTACCAAAGGCTTCTAAATTCTTAAATGTAATCAGTAGAATCGTAAAGGACTCCACTTTCAATCTTTTATTATGCCCTAGCAGTAAAGAATCCCACCTGCAATACAGGAGACTTGAAGGAGACGAGAGTTCGATCCCTGAGTCAGGAAGATCCCCCGGAGAAGGAAATAGAAACCCACTTCAATATTCTTGCCTGGGAAATGCCATCGGCAGAGGGGCCTGGTGGGCTACAGTCCATAGGCTCGCAAGAGACGGACATGACTGAGCACACATGCACGCACCGATACTTTTACACACACACATGCACACACGCACGCCCCCCTGATGCTTAAAGCTAGCCTAGAAGGCACAACCTCTGGTAAACTATTACTGCCCCTCCCCCTCACCACCTTTAATTGTGTTCCTATTATAAGTTAGAATGTGTATTTAGTAATATGTTTTCTTGCATTTTGCCTAAACGAAAATCTGATGTTCTCCTTACATTTTTATGTAGAGCTTTAAAAACTTTTTAAATGGAAATATCAAGCTTATTAATCATTTTTTGTTGTTGTTATTAGCCTCATTTCTTGAAATTAAGGGCACAGCCTTATTCCTTTGAGAAACATTTATAGACAGTTATATTTCATCAATGTCCAGTTGGCAGAGGCCCATGGGCAGGTAGCTTAGACTTGTATTTCAGTTCTGAGAAGGGGAGAAACAATCATTAATATATAGAAGTCCTCTTTCCTTATCCTGCTGAAAGGCTGTGCCCTAAATGTTTCCCCCTACCTTGCCTTCTTTCAGTGTCAGGCTCCTTTTTTGGGGTTTCAGGGTACAGGATCATGAAGAATAGTGGAACAGGAAAAAGAAATTCAGAAAGTTCATTCAGAAGAGATTTAAAGACAAATGCTAGGAAGCAGGCAACCATGATGTCTAAGAGAAGTGAATACAGAAAACAACTAGGAGCTTTAATATATCGCTGTGGTTTGTGAATATCCTTCACAGTGTTTAAGAAATACAAGCCAAAAAAAAAAAAAAAAAAAACTGTGTATTTTGGAAATAGATTTTGTTTGATGGAGTGTTTTCCTGTGATCTCAGCAGTCCTCTGTACTACCACATGTATTATAATTTTATAAACATAGCTTTTAAAATTCATGAACACAGACATGTGCACATCTCTGCAATTCTCTATAATGTATGTTCCCAATGTCTCAGATTCTTGGTTTCCCACATCCCTCTCTTTTTCTCATTAGAGGCCCCCTCTGGTCTCATAGTGGTTTCCTTTTCCCCGGCCACTTAATGAACAGTTACTTAAATGAACCATGATAAATGTCTGTCCTGGCATGGTCTCAAGTTAAATTCATTATAAATGTTGGGTCACTTAGGCTAAAATGCCTCTTATCATCTTAGAAAATGAAATTGCAGGCTCATTTTCCAGAAGTAGCTAAAGGAAGCCTGCATTCATCAGTCCTCTCACTCTTGAGGTAGTACAGCCTAGCGGTTAAGAGTTCAGCTCTGAAACTCGTCCTCCTGCTTCAGTTCTAGTCCAGCTGATGTCTGTGAGTGCATGTGCTAAGTCATTCAGTCGTGTCCAGCTCGTTGCAACCTTATGGACATGTACTGTAGCCTGCCTGGCTCCTCTGTCCAAGGGATTCTCTAGGCAAGAATACTGGACTGGGTTACCATGCCCTCCCCCAGGGCATCTTCCTGACCCAGGGATCAAACCTTATGTCTCTCTTATGTCTTATGTCTCCTGCATTGGCAAGCATCTTTTATGTCTCCTGCATTAGTAAGTATCTCTTATGTCTCCTGCATTAGTAAGTATCTCTTATGTCTCCTGCATTAGTAAGTATCTCTTATGTCTCCTGCATTAGTAAGTATCTCTTATGTCTCCTGCATTAGTAAGTATCTCTTATGTCTCCTGCATTGGCAGGCGGGTCCTTTACCACTAGTGCCACATGGGAAGATACTGTCTGTGTTAATCTCAGAAAAGTTACTTTGTCTTGTCATGCCTTGGTTTGTTCACCTAGAAGGAAAATATTGATAACGCTATCCTCACAAGGTTGTGGTGACCCTATAAATGAAGGTGTTCATGTAAATAACTTAGAGTACCTGGCACTTAGTAAAATAACTGCCCACCCATTCACAAAAGAATGTAGTTTAAGAAGTTGTCCTGGTAACCAAAGGGAAAAGAGGGGAGGGATAAATAAGGGAGGGGGGATAAATAAGGAGGGTGGGATTAGTATATACACACGACTGTATTAAATACATAAGCAACAAGGACCCACTGTATAGCACAGGGAACTACAGTCAATATTTTGTAATAATAAGGGAAATGAATCTGAAAAAGAATATATATATATATATATATACACACACGCACACTGAATCATTTCTCTGCACACCTGAAACTAACACCATATTGTAAATCAATAATATTTGAATAAAAAATACAATTTTAAAAAGGAGTTGCCCAGCAGATGTTTCATGAAAAGTTGATAGAATTGAAGGTGACCCTGTTTGGTGATTTGTATTTGAGTTCCTGGGTTCTAATATATCCATTCACTCACTAAAAGGTGATTCACTGAGCCCTAGCTGTGATAGTTGTGGCATATGTCAGCAATCATGGCACAGGTGTTGCCCCCAAAGAGTCCCCAGACCACAGAGGGAATGAGCATGTAACAGACAAAATGGACTGGGAAAATGCAAGAATGTTTTTTAAAAGCCTGTAAGGTACAAAGCTCATGCAAAATAAAGACTAGTTAAGATTGTCCAGGAACTCTAGGAAGGCTTCCTAAAGGAGGTGAAATGTTAGCTGACTTGTTGAAGGGTGAACAGGCACCCACCAGGCAAATGATTCAGAGAAATCAATTCCAGGCAAAGTAAATAGCAAACAAAGTTATGAAGTAGCAAGCAATTTAGTTTTACTAGAATATAACATGTGAGTCAAGAAATGGGAAGAAAGGGAGCTAGAGCAGTGGCTTGGAGCCATGAAGACCTCCCAGCCTTGTTAAGTTGGATCTAATTCAGAGAGGCCTCCTATTTATTGCAAATCTTGTGTTTATTTAACTAGGGCCCCAACTCACAGTTGCTTCCATACACTGAGTCAGCAGACATGACCAAAAAGTTATTTCGTTCCACCCACCTCAGCATTTTCCTACATTCAGTTCAGTTTAGTCGCTCAGTCGTGTCTGACTCCGCGACCCCATGAATCGCAGCACGCCAGGCATCCCTGTCCATCACCAACTCCCGGAGTTCACTCAGACTCACGTCCATCGAGTCAGTGATGCCATCCAGCCATCTCATCCTCTGTCATCCCCTTCTCCTCCTGCCCCCAATCCCTCCCAGCATCAGAGTCTTTTCCAATGAGTCAACTATTCGCATGAGGTGGCCAAAGTACCGGAGTTTCAGCTTTAGCATCATTCCTTCCAAAGAAATCCCAGGGCGGATCTCCTTCAGAATGGACTGGTTGGATCTCCTTGCAGTCCAAGGGACTCTCAAGAGTCTTCTCCAACACCACAGTTCAAAAGCATCAATTCTTTGGTGCTCAGCTTTCTTCACAGTCCAACTCTTCACATCCATACATGACCACTGGAAAAACCATAGCCTTGACTAGACGGACCTTTGTTGGCAAAGTGATGTCTCTGCTTTTGAATATGCTATCTAGGTTGGACATAACTTTCCTTCCAAGGAGTAAGTGTCTTTTAATTTCATGGCTGCAGTCACCATCTGCAGTGATTTTGAAGCCCAAAAAAATACAGTCTGACACTGTTTCCCCATCTATTTCCCATGAAATAATGGGACCGGATACCATGATCTTCGTTTTCTGAATGTTGAGCTTTAAGCCAACTTTTTCACTCTCCTCTTTCACTTTCATCAAGAGGCTTTTTAGTTCTTCTTCACTTTCTGCCATAAGGGTGGTGTCATCTGTATACCTGAGGTTATTGATATTTCTCCCGGCAATCTTGATTCCAGCTTGTGTTTCTTCCAGTCCAGCATTTCTCATGATGTACTCTGCATAGAAGTTAAATAAGCAGGGTGACAATATACAGCCTTGACGTACTCCTTTTCCTATCTGGAACCAGTCTGTTGTTCCATGTCCGGTTCTAACTGTTGCTTCCTGACCTGCATACAGGTTTCTCAAGAGGCAGATCAGGTGGTCTGGTATGCCCATCTCTTTCAGAATGTTCCACAGTTTATTGTGATGCACACAGTCAAAGGCTTTGGCATAGTCAATAAAGCAGAAATAGATGTTTTTCTGGAACTCTCTTGCTTTTTCCATGATTCAGAGGATGTTGGCAATTTGATCTCTGGTTCCTCTGCCTTTTCTAAAACCAGCTTGAACATCAGGAAGTTCACAGTTCACATATTGCTGAAGCCTGGCTTGGAGAATTTCCTACATAGCACCATTTGAATGGAGTGCTTGAATTTGGAAACTTGAAAATTCTAGGAATTCACCTACAATAAGAAAAGCAGCAGCTTGAATAAAATATAAATAGGTCTATCAAGATGTGGGCAGAGACCCTGATAGAACTATTTGCAGTGAGCACTATAACTTTCTCATTAAACACCAATTCTTCATTTGCAGAGATTGACACTTTTATGACTTATGGGTTCAATTTTTCCTTAGAACCTCTTGTCCAGACTAAGCTAGTCATCACTTCCTATTTCTAGAAATATTCTGGCTTCTCATCCTTCTTCGGAATTTTTTTAAACTAACTTGTTAAGGAGCCTTTCCCCTACCTTGTCTTTCATCTTACACACCTGTCTATTTGCATTTTTCCGTTCATGCTATTTCAGTACAGTCTGAAAGGGGACTACTTTCCTCCGTCTAATTAAGTACTTAGAAGCCGTCTCAGCATGGCTTAGGTTGCACCAGTCTTTGGGCTAATGCATTCTCACTTCACTTATCTTTCTTCACAGCTTTCCCAAAGTGTCACCTTTGGGCACTTTTCTAATAAAAACCAGTTTTTGCCAAAAGGTTATCATCTCCATTGATTACCAACTCTATCCTCAGCCATAGGTCTACAGAACTAGATTAATAATTTCAGTCTTCCTGGTTTTCCTGACAACCATGCTTTGGCTAACCAGGAGCCCAGTCAAGAATCTGGCTACCAGGCTAAAACTGCTTACACCCTAGACATCACATCTGTCCAGCCTGTTCTAATGGATCCTCTTCTTTCCCATGACCTGGGACCCTCCTATATCTTTCTGTTTGGGGTAAAAAGGAGTAATTAATCAGTCAGTTGCTGATAAGAGGAATTGTCTGCCTCAGAACTGCATATCATTTCTATAGAATCTTTGTCTGTTTTCCCTTTCAAAAATTTCCCTTTTGCCCACCAAACAAAATTAAAGTGTTAGTTACTCAGTCATATCTGACTCTTTGTGACCCCATGCAGTGTAACCCACCAGGCTCCTCTGCCCATGGAATTCTCCAAGCAAGAATGCTGGAATGGGTAGCCATTCCCTTCTCTGTGGATCTCCCCAACACAGGGATAGATCCTATGTCTCTTGCATTGCAAGAGGATTCTTTGCCATCTGAGGCACCAGGGAAGCCCTACCAAACAAAATAGTCTTGTTTAATATGTGGTGCTTTGGCTTCTCTTATAATTGCTGCCTCCTCAATAGAAAAATCCCATTGGGGCTCATTTAAATTCTTTAACTCTTTCCTGACATGCAGCAGAGAGGTTTCCTAAGTCTCAAAGCACTTTACTAAATAAATAAATTACATTCCTATCTTTGGAATTGTTCCAACAATAATCAATTTTCAAAATTGAAAGATATGTATCAAATAGCCAAATTCCCATAGTATATGCATATATTGGCTCAGTCTCTGTGGGGTCTCTGGGTCCTGGTGCACATAAGGTTATGTTTGAGAAAAGAAGGGACACTAAAGGATCATCGAAAAAGCAAGAGAGTTCCAGAAAAACATCTATTTCTGCTTTATTGACTATGCCAAAGCCTTTGACTGTGTGCATCACAATAAACTGTGGAACATTCTGAAAGAGATGGGAATGCCAGACCACCTGACCTGTCTCTTGAGAAACCTGTATGCAGGTCAGGAAGCAACAGTTAGAACTGGACATGGAACAACAGACTGGTTCCAAATAGGAAAAGGAGTACGTCAAGGCTGTATATTGTAACCCTGCTTATTTAACTTAGATGCAGAGTGCATCATGAGAAATGCTGAGCTGCAGGAAGCACAAGCTGGAATCAAGATTGCTGGGAGAAATATCAACCACCTCAGATATGCAAATGACACCACCCTTATGGCAGAAAGTGAAGAGGAACTAAAGAGCCTCTTGATGAAAGTGAAAGAGGAGAGTGAAAAAGTTGGCTTAAAGGTCAACATTCAGAAAACTAAGATCATGGTATCTGGTCCCATCACTTCATGGCAAATAGATGGGGAAATAGTGAAAACAGTGGCTGACTTTATGTTTCTAGGCTCCAAGATTGCTGCAGATGCTGACTGCAGCCATGAAATTAAAAGACACTTACACCTTGGAAGCAAGGTTACGACCAACCTAGACAGCATATTAAAAAGCAGAGACATTACTTTGCCAACAAAGGTCCATCTAGTCAAGGCTATGGTTTTTCCAGTGGTCATGTATGGATGTGAGAGTTGGACTATAAAGAAAGCTGAGTGCCAAAAGAATTGATGCTTTCGAACTGTGGTCTTGGAGAAGACTCTAGAGAGTCCCTTGGACTGCAAAGAGATCCAACCAGTCCTTCCTAAAGGAGATAATCCCTGAGTGTTCATTGGAAGGACTGATGTTGAAGCTGAAACTCCCTGATGCAAAGAGCTGACTCATTTGGAAAGACCATGATGCTGGGAAAGACTGAGGGCAGGAGGAGAAGGGGATGACAGAGGATTAGATGATTGGATGGCATCACCGACTCAATGGACATGGGTTTGGGTGGACTCTGAGAGTTGGTGATGGACAGGGAGGCCTGGCATGCTGCGGTTCATGGTGTTGCATAGGACATGACTGAGCAACTGAACTGAAAGACAAAGGAGAAAAGGAAGCAATAGCCATTTGAGTGCAGAGTTCCAAAGAAGAGCAAGGAGAGATAAGAAAGCCTTCCTCGGTGATCAATGCAAAGAAACAGAGGGAAACAATAGAATGGGAAAGACTAGAGATCTCTTCAAGAAAATTAGAGATACCAAGGGAACATTTCATGCAAAGGTGGGCTCAATAAAGGACAGAAATGGTATGGACCTAACAGAAGCAGAAGATATTAAGAAGAGGTGGCAAGAATACACAGAAGAACTATACAAAAAACCATCTTCATGACACAGATAACCATGATGGTGTGATCACTCACCTAGAGCCAGATATCCTGGAATGTCGAGTCAAGTAGGCCCTTGGAAACAACACTACAAACAAAGCTAGTGGAGGTGATGGAATTCCAGTTGAGCTATTTCAAATCCTGAAAGATGATGCTGTGAAAGTGCTGCACTCAATACGCCAGCAAATTTGGAAAACTCAGCAGTGGCCACAGAACTGGAAAAGGTCAGTTTTCATTCCAATCCCAAAGAAGGGCAATGCCAAAGAATGATCAAACTACCACACAATTGCACTCATCTCACATGCTCAACATTCTCCAAGCCAGACATTCAAGCTGGATTTAGAAAAGGCAGAGGAACCAGAGATCAAATTGCCAACATCCGCTGGATCATGGAAAAAGCAAGAGAGTTCCAGAAAAACATCTACTTCTGCTTTATTCATTATGCCAAAGCCTTTGACTGTAAGATCACAACAAACTGTGGAAATTCTTCAAGAGATGGGAATACCAGACCACCTGACCTTCCCCCTGAGAAATCTGTATTCAGGTCAAGAAGCAACAGTTAGAACTAGACATGAAACAACAGACTGGTTCCAAGTAGGAAAAGGAGTACGTCAAGGCTGTATATTTTCACCCTGCTCATTTAAATTATATGCAGAGTACCTTATGCAAAAGATCAGGCTGAAGCACAAGCTGGAATCAAGATTGCAAGGGAAAATATCAATAACTTCAAATACACAGATGGCACCACCCTTATGGCAGAAAGTGAAGAGGAAGTAAAGAGCCTCTTGATGAAGGTGAAAGAGGAGAGTGAAAAAGCTGGCTTAAAACTCAACATTCAAAACTAAGATCATGGCATCTGGTCCCATTGCTTCATGGCAAATAGATGGGGAAACAATGGAAACAGTGAGACTTTTATTTTCTTGGGCTCCAAAATCATTGCAGATGCTGACTGCAGCCATGAAATTAAAAGCTGCTGGCTCCTTGGAAGAAAAGCTGTGACCAACCTAGACAGCATATTAAAAGCAGAGATATTACTTTGCTGACAAAGGTCCATCTAGTCAAAGCTATGGTTTTTCCAGTAGTCATGTATGGATGTGAGAGTTGGACCATAAAGAAAGCTGAGTGCCAAAGAATTGAAGCTTTTGAACTGTGGTGTTGGAGAAGACTCTTGAGAGTCCCTTGGACTACAAGGAGATCCAACCAGTCAATCCTAAAGGAAATAAATCCTGAATATTCATTCGAAGGAGTGATGCTGAAGCTGAAATTCCAATGCTTTGGCCATTTGATGTGAAGAACTGACTCATTGAAAAAGACCCTGATTCTGGGAAAGATTGAAGGCAGGAGGAGAAAGGGATGACAGAGGATGAGATGGTTGGATGGCATCACCAAGTCAATGGACTTGAGTCTGAGCAAGCTCTGCGAGTTGGTGGTGGACAGGGAAGCCTGGCATGCTGCAGTCCACGGGGTTGCAAAGAGTCAGACACAACTGAACAACTGCACTAAACTGATGCATATATTGTATAGTTTTGCTGTTTCTGTTTTTTCATTACTTAAATAATAAGGAAACCAAAGCAAGAGGATTTATAAAAGCTGATAAGGAGAAGCTTTTACATTCATTTAGACACTCCTGACTCTAAACAAATAATACATTTTCAATAAACATATCCCTATTGTGATGTCAGCTCTGTACATTGGAAAGATTGGTTTCACTTCAGTTTTTGTATCCTAACACAGACTTAGAATTTTAAATAATATTGTTGTCCCCCAAATACATGTAATTATTCAGAGTAGACCCACTAAGATGTTTAAATGCTTCAACTGAAGACAACCTTGTAGAATTTTCATTAATTATGTGAATGGGTAATGTATAATAGCATGTGTGGTTAATTATCAACTTATGTTGAATTTAACAGAAATTCTACCCTTCTAGTTCATAGTTACTAACAATAGATTCCTTTACATGCTGATGCATACGAGAAACACTATGACAATTGTCTGAGGAAGTCCTATTAACTGTGAAAGGCCTTCATAAATGAAACTCTGCCCTTGACATTATTTATTGAATTGTTTTGAGAAAGGCTGATAGCCACAGTGAGAACACAGGTTGTGAATTCAAAGTAATGTCATTTAAAATATGACCTGTAAGAAAATTTATGGCTTTATCCACTTTGCCTATACAAATGCCTCTTAAGTATAAATCATAAAACAGAAAGAACACGTATCAAGTGTGTGTCGGTAAGCTGACAAGAACTAGGAAAATGAAAGCACCTTTAGGCCATTGTACCCAGAGACCCGAGGGTTGAATTTCCTGGAGGGCAGGTGCTGTAATCTAATATATGATTGTTGCTTCTTTAGAAAATATTTCAATATCCAAGCAGGCGCTGGGGTTGCATGGATATTGTTCGGTCTGTGGTTTGCAGTATCTGTGGATTGGGAAGGGACTCTGGAGCTCACACCTAGCCACAGTCTGCGCCTGCTGCTTATTCGCCACTTCTAACTGATCCATCTGAAACGCTAGCTGGGTTCTGGTTTTGTGTGTGTGTGTGTGTTCAATTGCTCTACCATATTGTGTTGGTTTCTGTCATGCATCAACAAGAATCAGCCACAGGTATAGGTACGTCCCCTCCCTCCTGAAGCCCCCTCCTATCTCCTTCACCATCCCACCACTCTAGGCTGTCACGGAGCACTGGGCTGAGTTCCTCGTGCAGCACTTTTTACAGTAGCTAGGACTTGGAAGCAACCTAGATGGTCATTGACTGACGAATGGATACAGACATTGTGGTACATATATATAATGGAATATTACTCAGCTATTCAAAAATAATGCATTTGAGTCCGTCCTAATGAGGTAGATGAACCTAGAGCCTGTTATACAGAGTGAAATAAGTCAGAAAGACAGAGACAGATATTGTATGTTAACACATGCACATGGAACCTAGAAAGATGGTACAGATGAACCTATTTGCAGGGCAGCAGGGACACTGCTTTTAAAGACTGGAACCAAACAAGTCAGAGGGAAAAATGAGTCTCTGAAAAATAGAAGATAGCAGTTCTTACTTAACCATTGTTTTTCAACTCCTAAGAGAAAAATGACAGGTCACTGGCTATTATCCCCTAGAACTTGTCCCAGGAGATAAATCCTTGTTCTCCAAGCCAGAACGAGATGAATTCTCTGTTCTATAGCCAAGAGATACTATCATTGTTTTAGGCTAGTTTGCAAAGCCCGGGGGTAGCATGGCAAACCACTCCCAATATTCTTGCCTGAAGAATCCCATGTACAGAGGAGTCTGGCAGGCTACAGTCCATGGGGTCACAAAGAGTTAGACATGACTGAAGCGACTCCATGCACGCATCCTTCAAGGATCATACATTAGGGTACTTGAGTTCCTTGTGAGTTGGTAAAATTCTAGGCTCTTAGGGTACAAAGAAGAGGCAGGCTGAGCTTAGTTAACAAGATCCAGGTAAAACCTCCAACCAACTGCCTGGAATATATACATTTTGGAAAATTGACAGAAAATGCTCCCTAGCAAGAGTGCTAAGTGGAATGGGCTTCTGGGGGAACATTCTAAATAGGAACAGGATCCCCAAGCAGAATTTCCAAAGGAAAGAAAATGAATAATCAGCTTTCTTCTTCCTTTCACATCTGCCTTTCTCCTTATTCAACAACCAGCAAAGGAGCTGTGTTGTTACAAGATGCACACCAGGGAATGGAGTAGCAGCTGGTGTGCAGGCAGCTGAACGCCTGGGCAAGCCCTGGCCCCGGGAAACAAAACGCCTCCCAGGTTTAAGGTGGAGCAACAGGGAAATGAAGCTGGTTCACTTAGGAAGAGGCGCCTAGACTGTGGGGAGGGCCCCCAGACCTCCAGAGCAAATGAAGCTTCACTAAGGTATTTCATAGAAGGAAAACCAACAAAAGTTCATACAAATGAACTGCCCTTTTTAAAGAGACTGGTATTTAAAATTGTGTTTATAAGAATAGAATCCATAACGGCCCAGAGGAAAGTGGTGGATGGGGCAATGGGGTAGGAGGAGAGTGGCAGTGAAATCATGATATGCTAAACAAACATCTTTCAAAGAGAGAGGACTTGGGCCAAATTCACACTAAGCTCTAATTTACTGTACTCAGCAAAGTCTTCTGCCCTCTTCCTAATAGATTTAGCAGATGATTCTGGTTATTTCTCGGGGTTCCCAAGTGGCTCAGTGGTAAAGAAGCTGCCTGCCAAAGCAGGAGACATGTTTGATCCCTGGGTCAGGAAGATCCCCTGGAGAAGGAAATGGCAACTCACTCCAGAATTCTTGCCTGGAAAATCCCATGGACAGAGGAGCCTGGCGAGCTGCAGTCCACAGGGTCACAAAGGAGTTGGCCACGATTTAGCAACTAAACAACAACCTGGTTATTTCTTTACACTTATTAGTATTTCACAGATGAAACAAGCTCATACAGAATGGTACTAATCCCCAGTGAAATAGAAGCACTTAAAAAATTTCATGTCATGGTTGGGATTTTGCCAGTATGGAAGGAATCCATTCTCAAAATACACAAAACTAGGAGAAAAAAAGTCATTCCATGATTGTTACTGAATCAAGTCTGGCTGCTTGCCACTGAAAAAAATCAATATGAGACAGGGAGATGTTGGGAGAGGGAAAGGTTTCTTTAATCAGAATGTTAGCAATCTGGGGAGATGGTGGACTCAGTGTTCCCCCTAAAATCACCTCCAAAGATTCTGTTTGGCCATGGAAGTTTTAAGGGGAAGAAGAGAGTTAACCTCAGTTAGTCACTGAGATGGGAAGTCAGAGTCGTGTCCGTCCCCCACTGCATGGAGCCTCATCAGCTTCTTGTAATTGTCCTTTAGGTGTTATCTCGTTTATACAGTTTAGTCACACAGTTTCTTCATGAAATTACGGGAGGGGAAGCTAGGAAAGAGATCTGGTCATCTGTTATTTATTCTTCCTATCAACTTCTTTGATCTACAGAAAGAGCCAACAACTTAGGCAAGCTATTGTGTGACTAAAAGATTTGCAATGTGTGCTTAGGCCAGAGTTGATCAGAGTATGGGGGTGCCTGGTTTAAAAGTTCATCACAATAGAGCTTTGCTGAAAGCTCTTATCACTGCTGAAGTGATAAGAAAGGGGGCTTCCTCATGAGGGCAGTTTCCTGTAAAGAGCTGCCTATGTGATGAAATTACATAATTGATATCTTGATGGATTTGCTTTCTAGAAGCCTTTGAAATTGTTACATGGCAATTTACACCCCTAGTTCTATGTCTATTACTACCATTGACTGAAGTATGGCAACGCAGTGAGGGGGTGCAGGTGGGCAAGAGCCTTGGATGACTCCTGAGATCTTCCTCCTAGAATTTCCAGTGTCCCCAAAACTCTCCCATTTCAGAGGGCACAGACTCTTGACCCATCTCCTCCTCTGCATCATATCTGAGATTCTTCAACTATAAGAATCTAATAAATATAATCCTGAGGACGCATTAAAAATTCAGTGAGCATTTTTTTAGAAAGAATGAACGAACAGCTGTTTAGTGTAACACGCTGGGCTGGGCCCAGTGGACATGTGCAGGGGGAGTGGAGACACATCTACTCTCACACAATAGAAGCCGCAACAATAACTCAGGGGACTGTGGAAGCAAATGCTGAAGAGGGCAGGCTCTGTAGTATCAGATGCAGTAGACCTGGCTTCTGTAGATGCCTTGTTTTCTAGTTTCCTAGCACATTCATTGCTCATCCCAGGGGCGAACTGCAGGAATTTCATTTGGAAAAATAATCAGAGAAAGCAAGAGGCTACCAAGGGTGCTCTATCCTGAAATGTTCAGGCTTAGATTGTTTTTTCACCCAAGAGAAGGTGAAGCTTGGTAGAAGGCTCTGGCTTTTTGTTCATTTGTCTTTGGTTTCACTTTTTTAATCAGAGAATAATTGCTTTACAGTGTTGTGTTAGTTTCTGCTGTTCAGCAGCATGAATCAGCTCTAAGCATATCAATGTCCCCTCCCACTTGAGCCTCCCTCCCTCCCTCCCACCCCTGATTCCCACCTCTCTAGGTCATCACAGACCGCCAAGCTGAGCGCCCTGTGCTATACAGCTATCTATTTGAGCTCCCTGCGCCATGTATTAGCTATCTACTCTATACATGGTAGAGAAGGTGGGATAAATTAAAGTCATGTATTCAAGCTGCATCCTTTGTGTTCCACACTGCTCCCCTCGTGTCACTGACGTTTTGGGCTGGATGATTAAACCAAAGTAGAGTGTTCGGACAGCACAGTGTTTCTTCATCCTTACACTGTAGGTGTGTGTTTTCTGGCAAGATCTGCCTGTGTCAGTGTGGATTCTGTAGTGGGTTGTAGGTTCTTTTTCCAGGATTCCAGATCTGTCACCCACTAGTGCTGTGACCTTGGGTGGGCTGCTTGACCACTGAGGGTCTCAGCATTTTCACCTGTAAAAGAGGTTAAGAAAATCCATATGCCTGCTTCAGCAAGCTACTTTAAAGACCCAGTGAGAATGCCTGAAGGCAATGAGGGATGGAAGATATTGCTGTGACCTGCCTCTGAGTTATAACTGAATTCACAAAGAGCCGAGTGCCTGGAATCCAGAGGGGTGAGCACTTAGTTATGTGAATCACACATTTAATTGTCCACAGGGCAGCCTCTTCCTCTGCTTCCCCAGGGGGAGCTTTTTTGTGGTCAACATTGCTGTGGTCCCAGAGGCTGAAGTGGGGCTGGGCAGGGATTAGCGAGGGCCATGTGTGCCCTTTTATGATAGAAATAGAGCAACAAATGCCTCCTCAGGCGGAGTAGCAAGAGGAAACGGTCTGCACCTGGCCCTGGGTTTTTATCATGTTTCCTTTTATTTTTCCCTGAAGAATTGGATTAGACTCTGTGTGGAATTGTGAATACCCACACCTACTTCATGACGGGACAGCAGAGCAATCTGTTTTCAAAGGCCAAATGTGTTTTGCTTTTTTTTTTTTTTTTTTTCGTACCCTATGCTCTGTGGTTTTTCTCTCCTCTCCTCATCCCAGTGAGGGTTTTTTTTTTCTTCATCATTTTGAGTCAGCAACTTACCAGTAACAAAGGTACCCAGCTGTTCTCTGAGTTCTAATCTCTAAACAACTTTTAATAGGTCCTGCCTGCCTTCCACTCTGTGGGCTGCCACAATAACACACCAGATTGCAGGTATTTTAAGGAGGGTTCTGAGGATTATGGCCAAGTGTGGTTTTGCCCAGTAGATTTAGGAATAGAATCTCTAATATATCCCTATAATCTTTTGTTTTCCTTTGATAGATAGGTTTGAACAGTTTGCTATGATGCAGACTTGAGAGGGAGCTGACAGGGCTCTCCCGACTGTACCCGTGAAACCCTGGACGAACGATAATCGTAGCTGACACCCACAGAGCAGATTATAATTATCTCAAGTAATCCCACCCCAACAAGAATGCTGTGTCGCAGATACTTCATTGCCCCCATTGCATAGATGAGGAAACGGAGCTCTGCAGAGGTTAAGTAACTAAAGTCACACAGCAAGGACATGGCAGACCCCAGGTTCCAAGGAAGGCAATCTGACTCCATCAGAATCCATTTGCTTCTGCTGAAGTGTGGGTAGAAGCACAGACCAATTTCTCAATTCATGCAAAACACAGAAAGTAAAACATGGTGCGATGGTCCCATTTTATTTAGTGCATGTCTCCAATACCCAGGACAAGCCCACCACTGAAATCACACCTGCATACAATCCCAGTCTCCAGGGAGACTTCATTGTTTTTCTTTTTTTCCATTTTAAAGACTCATTAGCCAAGAAGGAGCTTGACTATGTGGAAAACTTGACCTAGCACTATAAAGCTTCACTAAACTAGATTCTTTAATTACTACCATAGAATCAAACATCAGACTCAAAAAAAAAAAAAAAAAAAATATATATATATATATGGAAGGGATTGTATGAATTAAATCATTGTTCTCAAAAAGACACCTCTTTCTCTCTCCTTCCTCCTTACTCTCAAATGCACTGTGGCCCTGGGAAGTTCAGCTTGTCAAAAATGCACACGTAGATCCAGGATTCAGAATGTCTACGTTATCAGGACAGGGTGGCCGAAGTTTAGCTTTGTACCAACTAGAAAGTAATGTTTACTAAGCAAAATGATATGGTAAACACACTTGCAATGGACTATTTAAGCTAGTCAAGAGAATAAATTGCTTCCAAGCTTACATTCACATGGAAATGATTGAAATACTAATTATAAGCCATTCTTACCTTTTCATTAAAGCCTGTTCCCTGAGGCCTCTGTTAGGTACAACTTTATTAAGTCACCATTCCTGACTATTTAGAATAGCATCTCTTCGTTAGAAAAACAAACTATCTTAATTCAGATTTTTCTTTGGCTCAGATAGACATCTGGCCCTCCTACCCCTAAACCTGATAAATATTTCACCAAGAAATAATTATTGAGTGCATCCTACATGTCAGGCCCTGTGGTAGGCCCTGGCAATCCAAGGGTGGATAAGATTTGATTTCTATTTCGAAAAGGTCCATATAGCTTTAATTTTGTTCTTCTCAAGAGTTCAGAAGCTTTCCATTCATGAATATTTAAGACCATGTGGGCAGCAATGATGTGGGGAGAGAGGATTAAAGAATCACCAGATGATACTTCATTTCCTCTGAATAATATGATCCCAGATTCACCTCCGCTTGTGGGCCAAATAGATCTGTCAACTGCCACATGTGAGTATTTGTTGGTGTTTAGTCTCTCAGTCGTGTCCAGCTCTTTGCAACCCCATGGACTGCAGCACTCCAGACTTCCCTGTTCTTCACCATCTCCCAGAGTGTGCTCAAACTCATATCCATTGAGTCAGTGATGCCATCCCACCGTCTCATCCTCTGTTGCCCCCTTCTCCTCCTTCCTTCAATCTTTCCCAGGATCAGGGTCTTTTCCAAGGAGTCAGCTCTTTGCATCAGATGGCCAGAGTATTGCTTCAGCTTCAGCATCAGTCCTTCCAATGAACGTTCAGGGTTGATTTCCTTTAGGATTCCCTGGTTTCATCTCCTTGCTGTCCAAATGTTAGTATTATTATATATTAAGAAGTTGAATTTGAATTTCGATCATTGATATTGCAATGTAATAGGAGGTAGAAGGACCCAGTAGTTCCTAACAGAACTTGATTTTGAAAGACAGCAACGTCTCTTCTGTTCAATATCTTTAGAGATAGATGGATCCTGTGACCATTTTCCAACTCACTGAATCCATAACCACTGAAGGCCCAAACTTAGTTTTCTAGTATCCATTCTAAATTGAAATCTTTTTCAGTGGATAAAGTCCAGTTGCATGCACTATTGAATAGAAAGCATTACTGACTTCTATCCTTTTGGTTATTTGGTCTGGGATCCATCTTGGGTTCTTCATTCTTCCCCCAGTGCTTATCAGGTCTCCCTCATTATATATTCAGCATTCAGCCTCTTCTTACCTTGACCTCCACATGCTGGTGCAAGCCTTGTCATCTCGCATCAGCTTCATTCTGGTAATCTTCTGAAGCTCCCTGTTTCTGTGCTTGCCACCTTAGAATCTCTTGTGATCCTTTAAAATTATAAGGCCTGCCAAACTCTGCAATGGTTTTTCATCCATCACAGATCACATGGCCTAAAGAGACCTTCATGATTTGGCTCATTTCACTCCCCTATCTCCCTCTCTCTAGTTCTCACCACCCCCTAAGTTGCTTGCATGCTCAGTCTTGTCCAACTCTTGCGACCCTATGGACTGTAGCCCACCAGGCTACTCTGTCCATAGGATTTTCCAGGCAGGAGTACTGGAGTGCGTTGCCATTTCGCTGCCCTCTGCTATTTCTCAAATAGGCCAGACATGTCTCCATCGTGGGCACCTGCTGTGCCCTCTCTCAGAAATACTCTTCCTCTGAATACACCGTAGTTGCTGCCTCACTGCCATCATGTCTTTCCTCAAATGTCATTTCATACAAGGCCCTTAGCCTCCATTTCAAATTGCAACCTCCCCACCTGACAATGCCTTTCCTTTTTCCCTGCTTGATTTTTACCGTGAAACTTTTCTATGCGTCTTAATCACTTTGATTTCCCCTGACACGTGCACCAGAATGGAAGCACAATGAGGGCCAGGATTTTTCCTGTTGTTCACTTCAGTATTCCCTGCCAGGAGAACAGTGCCTAGCACATCAGTATGCACTTAATAGCAGCCTATGTAAGTAACTAATATGTGAATGAGTAGCATCATTACCAACCCTTAGCTGAGGCCCTACCTGTACCTAAAGACGTATATCAGAGTCTGCAGGTACAAAGGAAGCATGTATAGTTTGCCAACAAAGGAATGATACAGTCCATTGCTTTGATTTGTTTCCACATTTGTAAAAGGACATGAATTTATAACATTTTAGAAATAGAACTAAATGGCTTCACTGTGTCATTTTGAATCCTTGTCTGCCTTTTACAGATTGTCTGTTTCTTCCATCATTAATGGACCAGTCCTCATCACTTTTTGCTCTTACCAGCACCACCTTCTCAAACTACATCCTGGCCTGTTGTTCATAATGTATGGTAGCATCAGAACATGTTAGAATTTGCCCTCAAATACTACCAATTAGTTTCAGAGAAAAATCTGAGTGACTTGCTCCTTGAGACTGAAGCGATGGTACATTTCTGCTGGGTCACTGTGATGCCAACACTTTGCACACTTAATATATGCTGTTAGATATTTAATGCACATCGGCTACTCAGTGCTTTATTTATATTGTGTTTTCAACCCATTTTACCTATTTGCGATTGCCTGATATTCGGCTCATAAGGGAGGGGAGTTTTTCTGGGCCAGTTGTTTTTTGTTTCTTTTTTCTTTTTTTTATCTTGGGTGCAGTCGTAAGATTTTTCTATTTCTCGGAAGTTTTGTAAAGACTTTTTCTAAATTAGTTCCTTAAATAACAGTGTGTCTGTTGGTTTATGGTGTTATACTTACTAGTCACTATGTAAATATCAAGTCTATTAATTAAAATTCCACATTATTTGATAAAAGGAAATTAAGATAAAGTAAATATGCACTTTCTATAATGTATAACTAAAGAGCTTCTTGATGAGAGTGAAAGAGCTAGCTTAAAACTTAACATTCAAAAAACTAAGGTCATGGCATCTGGTCCCATCACTTCACAGCAAATGGATGGGGAAAAAGTGAAAACAGTGACAGATTTTATTTTCTTGGGCTCCAGAATCACTGTAGATGGTGACTACAGCCAAGAAGTTAAAAGACACTTGCTCCTTGGAAAGAGAGCTATGGCAAACCTAGACAGCATGTTAAAAAACAGAGACATCACATTGCCAACAAAGGTCTGCATAGTCAAAGCCATGGCTTTTCCATAGTCATGTATGGATGTGAGAGTTGGACCATAAAGAAGACTGAGTGCCAAAGAATTGATGTTTTCAAACTGTGGTGTTGGAGAAGACTCTTGAGAGTCCTTTGGACAGCAAGGAGATGAAACCAGTCAATCCTAAAGGAAATCAACCCTGAATATTTATTGCAAGGACTGACACTGATGCTGAAACTCCAATACTTTGGCCACGTGATCCAAAGAGCCGACTCATTGGAAAAGACTCTGATGCTGGGAAAGATTGAGGGCAGGAGGAGAAGGTGACAAGAGAGGATGAGATGGTTGGATGGCATCACTGACTCAATGGACATGAGTGTGAGCAAACTCTGGGACATAGTGAAGGACAGGGAAACCGGGCATGCTGCCGTCAATGGGGTCGCAAAGAGCTGTACACCACTTAGTGACTGATAATACTTCCAAATCTCAGAAGCAGCCTCATCCAAGGAAGACCATTTTCTCATGTCTCTCTTTGTGTTGAACATGAATTATTCAAGGCCAAGTTCACACCTACCACTAGTACTACTACTACTAAGTCGCTTCAGTTGTGTCCGACTCTGTGCAACCCCACAGACAGCAGCCCACCAGGCTCCACCGTCCCTGGGATTCTCCAGGCAAGAACACTGGAGTGGGTTGCCATTTCCTTCTCCAATGCAGGAAAGTGAAAAGTGAAAGTGAAGTTGCTCAGTCGTGTCCGACTCTTCGCGACCCTATGGACTGCAGCCTACCAGGCTCCTCCGTCCATGGGATTTTCCAGGCAAGAGTACTGGAGTGGGGTGCCGTTGCCTTCTCCGACCACTAGTGCTACTTCCCCATAATTTCTGGCCTTACCTGCAGCTTCAGTGACAGCCAGATATGGCCTGAAGTATAAGGAAGATTTTAACAGGTCAGAACACTGTCTCCTTAGAGATCAGCTTTATGTCTGTCTTCTGCTCTGTGGTGGCCTTGAGTCATCCTCTCTGATTTCTGGGATTCCAGATTCATTTTCTTACGCTCATCACTGGAAATCTGTCCTTTCCTTCAAAAGGAACCTTGCTTCTTCTCTAGGGGCTGCAGAACTATTGTGCCTTTATGCTTTGCTCTCTGGCTTACACCTTTGATCCATCTAACAGGAAATGCTAAGCCACATAATTGCACATTAATAATAAATAATAATAAATGCCTTTTTATTCTACTTGACAGAGACTCTAAGATCCTCCTACATGTTAGTATATTTAATCTTCACAGTACCCCCATGAAAGTTATCTTTAATGTTTAAAATAGCTAGTAGCTCCCATCAGCTAGTGATGAAATTAATGCAGAACATATATAGACATGCATATGTGGGTATGTGTCTGTGGGCAGGGGGAAGTTTTATTTGAACCACAGGGGGTAAAATGTTTTCAAGTAGGAAAATAACCATTCAGAGAAGTTTATAACATAATTATAATCAAAATAATCTGCTATTTAATTATTATAAGCTTTGACTATGCTTTTAAAATGTATCTTTTATTCTTGCCTGTCTCAGGTCACTTTCCCTATCTCCTAATACCATTTCCTTCTTCTTATTTCTGACTCTTCTCTGTGTTACAGATGTGGTTCCTTTCATAGCTCCTCCTGGTGCTGGCACTCTGTGTGCTAAATTTCTCTACCTTCCTCTCTGTTTCAAAGCACTCTTCACCATTTCTATCACCATAGATCCACAAACCTTGCATCTTTCTGCTCTTTGTCTTTTGAATAGCTCTGAGGAGTACCCTGCCTGTGTTTAATTTACACCTTAGTGATTCTCAATGTGTTGGCCATGGATCAAAGGCATAATAACAGTTGGGATGCTCGTTAAGATTCAGATTCCTGGATCCCAACCTCAAGAAATGATGACTTGGTGGGTCTCACCTTGCAATCTTGCAATAGTCTAGTGATAGTAATACATAATAAAATTTGAAAATCACTGTTCTAGATTTTTTAAATTGTTTTACCATTTGATTCTTTAAGAGGCCTTGTTTTTTGGACATTTTAAATCGTGAAACAAAATAAGAATTAAGCAGCTGTCTTCAGAGGGAGAAGTTCTCTCCACAGTGGACCTTTTACATACTCACTCTCATCCAGGCCTAACAGTCCTATTTCTGAAAGCTTTTGTGAGCCTTCCTAGTAAGCATCTAATAAGTACTTCTCTGTGAAGTATTTGATGGTTGCCTTGGGGCCTGATGCACCAAGATTCCATTGTCCCCATAGGCTCAGAAGAGGTAAATTTTGGATTACAAATAAGTGCTGAGTGTGTATCTGTAGTTCACCCATGCATAGAAATATACATGTATAGATATTTCTTATATTGATAATGCACTGGTAAAGTCTTCTGTGGGTACTTGTATATACACTGGTATATAGTAAGTATAATATATAGAGTAATTCAACCCCTACTTCTAGCCTTTTATATTTTAAATGTGCCTAGTATCCTATCAACCACCATGATATAACTCTGTTGCTATGATAGGTAGAGAAGCTTAGATAGTTGAGGCAGTAGAAGATGAAGATGGATGAAGTCTAGAGTTTATATGGCTGTGTTGTACTTACCTAAATGAAGGTCTGCGTTAAACTTCCACCAAAGCCTTCCAGCTTCATTCATATGCAAGTTCTTTGACATGTTTCCTCTGAGCCAAAACTCAGCAAAAAGAATCATTCTTAATATTCTCATTCGCATAAGTATCCTTGATCATTCTCAAGGGCGTCTATGCCAAAAGATCGACTATAGCATGAGTGATAAAAACAGTTTGGAGAGAAGAGAGACAAACACTATTTTCTTTTTTCTGTGAATTTTTTATTTATTTGTTTAGCTGTGTCAGGTCTTAACTGCCATGCAGGATCCTTCCTTGGGGTGCATGGACTCTAGCTGTAGCATGCGGGCTCAGCAGTTATGACTTAGGCTCTAGAACGTGTGGGTTGCGGCAGTGGCAGCACACGGGCTCTCTAGCTGTGGCACACAGGCTCCGGAGCACACGGCTCAGAAGCTGCAGTGCAGGCTTAGTTGTTCCACAACATGTGGAATCTTAGTTCCCCGACCAGGGATCAAACCTGTGCCCTCTACCCTGTAAGGCAGATTCCCAACCACCGGATCACCAGGGAAGTCCTTATTTTCTTTTTTCTGAATTCTGGGTGCTTAGCAATTTCTAACACCTCGGCACTCAATAACTATTAAGTGGATGGTTTAAAAAAATTAAAAAAAAACACTTCATTGGTGAATAATTTTATCACTTTTAAATTTGATTCCCTCACTAACTGGATGCTACCCACCCTTGCTGTATAGCTTTTGGAGCCTACCCTAGACATAACGGTGTTCTGTGTTGGATATGTTGTGGCCACTGTTTACAGTAGCTAAATTCTTAATTCAAGAGGATCACTCTCAATTCCTGCCTCCTGGATATACAGGAAACTGCTCAAGGGCAGGGCCAGGATGTTAGCTACCATCTAGTAAAGAGGTGCTGTGTGTTGGTCTGGTGCTAAGGTTTTCACACACATTCTTCACGTTTAACCCTCGTGGATACTTTGTGGAATGGAATTTACTTTCTCCATTTGAAAGAGGAGGAACAGACTCAAAAAGACTAAATAGCTCCCCCAAGCTCACAAGGCACAGAAAGCGGTGGAATGTGGGTTGTCTGACTCCATCTGTGGTACCAGGCTGCCTCTCACCTTATTCCCTGTGTCCCATTCATGCTTGATTCCCCAGAATGTCTTAGTTCCCTGCACATAATAAATTATTTTTCTGTGATTATATGTATCTCTAACTGGCACCAACATATTCTGTATTCTGGCAGTCCACATAATTTTAGGCATCATTTGGACTACTAAAGTGGGTTTGATCCCTGGGTTGGGGAGATCCCCTGGAGAAGGGAAAGACTACCCACTCCAGTATTCTGGCCTGGAGAATTCCATGGACTTGTATAATGCATGGGGTCACAAAGAGCCGGACACAACTGAGTGACTTTCACTTTCACTTTTCTGTTCTCTATAGCATGGTAGGTAAGATCATGAACTTTGATCACCAAATGTCTGGATTTGAATCCTGGAGTCACCACATGTAAGACCTTGGACTCATGACTTGACTTCTCTGTGCCTCAATTTTCTTATATATAAAATGGGGGTGCTTGTTACAAGGATTAAATAAACTGATATGTATAAAGTGATTAAAAGAGATCTGGCTTAGAGTAACACAGGTTAAGTGCCTTCTAGGATTGTTGTGTTCTACAGAAGGAAAAGGCTGGTGTTCAGCGACCTTTCTGTTCAGTAATGTTTTATGATACAAATAATTGGTAGGGTCAAGTGTACATTAGTTAGACAAGGCTAGCATGGTGCTTGCTTCCACGAAGCTGATAGCCTGTCAAGAACGATAGGTAATACGGTAAATGCTATGAGAAGTCTTGTGTTGAATTGGGGCAGGTGGGCAATAAGTCCAGATAGTGAAAAACCGTGAATCCTGATCTCTCCAGGAAGATTTTAGATCAAGGCAGGGATGATCATGATAGCCTCTGATGCACTCAATACTGGCAGTAAAGTCAATGAGGGATTCAAAGGCCAGGCAGCGAGGCCAAGAAAATGATTAGGATATGGTTATAATAGGCTGAGGGCTTCCCAGGTGGCTCAGTGGTATAGAATTCACCTTCCAATGCAGGAGATGTGGGTTCAGTCCATGGGTTGGGAAGATCCCCTACAGGAGGAAATGGCAACCCACTCCAGTATTCTTGCCTGGAGAATCCCATGGACAGAGGAGTCTAGCAGGCTACAGTCTACAGAGTCTCAAAGAGTCAGACACAACTGAGCATGCATAGGCAGCAGTGTAATAGTCCAAAGGTCAGATTACACTGTCCCCATGTAGAAGGGGAGGAAGAGAGCTGTGAAGGGGATCCTGCAAAGGAAGAAGCAAAAGGATTAACTGATTTAGGAACAAAATATAAGGGACTGCTTCAGGACCTTCAGCTGGTTAGTTGCAGAGATGGATCCAAAATGCACATCTCCTCACTCAGGGTTTCCCATAGTAAGGATGCACTTGTGGAAAAAGTGAAGTGTTAGTTGCTCTGTTGCTGCTCCTAAGTCATCTTCAGTCATGTCCGACTTTGTGTGACCCCATAGACAGCAGCCCACCAGGCTCCCCCATCCTGGGATTCTCCAGGCAAGAACACTGGAGTGGGTTGTCATTTCCTTCTCCAATGCATGAAAGTGAAAAGTGAAAGTGAAGTCGCTCAGTCGTGTCTGACTCTTAGCGACCCCATGGACTGCAGCCTACCAGGCTCCCCCGTCCCTGGGATTTTCCAGGCAAGAGTACTGGAGTGGGGTGCCATTGCCTTCTCCAGTTAGTTGCTCAGTCATGTCCAAATCTTTGTGACCAAATGGACTGTAGCCCACCAGGTTCTTCTGTCCATGGATTTTCTCCAGGCAAGAATACTGGAGTAGGTTGCCATTCCCTTCTCCAGGGAATCTTCCTGACCCAGGGATCAAACCCAAATCTCCCACATTGCATGCAGATTCTTTACCATCTGAGCTATCAGGGAAGCCCACATTTGTGGAAGGGCTTCCCTATACTGTGTGGTTCTCAAAGTGCTGTTCCAGCACCATCCAGGAACTCATTAGAAATGCAAAGTCTTGGGTCCCACCCCCATGCATCAGAACTAGTAGGGGCCAGGCAATCTGCCTTAACCAGCTGCCCAGATGATCCTGATGTGCTAAAAGTTTGAGAACCACAGCCTTTATTCATCTGAGTCGTGAAGATCTTTTTTGTGCAGTTCTTCTGTGTATTCCTGCCACCTCTTCTTAATATCTTCTGCTTCTGTTAGGTCCATACCATGTCTGTCCTTTATTGAGCCCATCTTTGCATGAAATGTTCTCTTGGTATCTCTCATTTTCTTGAAGAGATCTCTAGTCTTTCCCATTCTGTTGTTTTCCTCTATTTCTTTGCATTGATCGCTGAGAAAGGCTTTCTTATCTCTCCTTGCTATTCTTGGAACTCTGCATTCAGATGCTTATATCTTTCCTTTTCTCCTTTGTTTTTCACATTCCGTCTTTTCACAGCTATTTCTAAGGCCTCCTCAGACAGCCATTTTGCTTTTTTGCATTTCTTTTTCTTGGGGATGGTCTTGATTCCTGTCTCCTGTACAATGTCACAAGCCTCCATCCATAATTCATCAGGCACTCTATCTATCAGATCTAGTCCCTTAAATCTATTTCTCACTTCCACTGTGTAGTCATAGGGACGACAGAGGATGAGATGGTTGGATGGCATCATTGACTCGATAGACATGGGTTTGGGTGAACGCCGGGAGTTGGTGATGGACAGGGAGGCCTGGCGTGCTGCAGTCCATGGGGTCACAAAGAGTCAGACACGACTGAGCGACTGAACTGAATTGAACTGCCCTTATTCATTTATTCCTACAGCAACTATTTTATCAGAGATTATACCCTCAGAGGCTACATCTGTGAATCAGAGTCCAGGTGCCCTTGGAGTTTACAGTCCTTAAGGACACCCCTCAAAATTTCAAATAATCAAACAATTACAGGGGTTTCCCGGGTGACTCAGCCATAAAGAATCTGCCTGCAACGCAGGAGACGATCCCTGGGTTGGGAAGATCCCCTGGAGAAGGAAATGGCAACTGACTTTAGTATTCTTGCCTGGAGAATCCCTTGGACAGAGGAGCCTGGCGGGCTACAGTCCATAGGGTTGCAGAGAGTCCAGCAAGACTTAGTGACCAAACAACAAGGACATCCCCCAAATTTCAAATAATCAAATAATTACAGGAGCAGAATTGTGCATGGGCACATTTAACAGGAGGACTTAAACTTGCCAGAGTAAATAGGAATTTTTCCTTACGATGAAATTTTGCAGAGAGAGCAAGAGTTTTTGGATTAAAGCCTGCAGTTATAGACAAAATGAAAGAAGGCCTGAGTAGCTGCAGCATAGTTATGAAGGGCAGGGGGAAGCTTGCTGAGGACGAAGCATAAGCAGAAACCTGAACATGCAGGCTTGTTGGCCTTGGGACGAAGCCCTACGAAATGGAAAACCCTGGGAGAGGAGGAGCTTGATGAGATTTGCACTTTTAAAAGACCACTCCGACTCTCCTTGTGTGCTGCTAAGTCTGCTAAGTCACTTCAGTCGTGTCCGACTCTGTGCGACCCCATAGACAGCAGCCCACCAGGCTCCCCCGTCCCTGGGATTCTCCAGGCAAGAACACTGGAGTGGGTTGCCATTTCCTTCTCCACTCTCCTTGTGTAGCTTATACTTAATACCATTGTAATCTTCACAGGTATAAATTCAGCCATCCTGAGCAGTTCCCCTGAAACCCATAGGAGTCTCCAATTTGTCCAGCCTTCTGCCTTCTGCATGGGAAGCCCAGCCCTGATGCTTCCCTTCAAATCTGTGTACTTTCTGACCCTAAAATTCTCCCAACTAGTTCAAAAGCAGCCATTAAGTTAGAGTTTTCAACTGGCCTCCAGCCATGAAACCACCAAGAGTTTCAATTTAATTTTCCTTTCATGCCCATTCACACCTTGACTCCTTTTGAGAAAAACCAACTATTAGTACTGATAATAAACTCATTTTATTCTTTGGAAGGAAAGAAAATGCTCAACTGAATTCACCATTAAATACATTCCTCTCATGATGGAGCCTACATTTAAGTCAGGCTCCTATTAGTTGAGAAAAGAGTGTCCACTGAGGTATGAAATGTTTATTGTAGCTGGTTCCTGCAAGCGCTGCCAAGAGAAAGATAGTATTTTCAATGACCAAAAGCCGCAATGCACAGGACATGAATTATGTATGCCTGTCTCTTTAAAACAAATCAGCATAAATTATCCCATAGGGCAGACTGCAGGAATTGAGGGCCCCTGAGAGATATATGTTGTCTTGGTCTTGGTGTCAGAAACCTTGGGATGAGAGAGTAATGACTGAATGAGATTCCAAATCACAACCTTATGATGTTTAAGGCAGGGAGGTGGTTAGGAATGAGCAGCACCCTGCATTTCTGAGCATCATCTGTCAAGGAATGAGTAATCAACATGTCATTATTATTCTCATCAGCCCAAAGCATGAGAGTAAATTGAGTGGAAAAATCTTCACATTATGTGAAATGATTACTGCCTTGGAGCCATGATAAACAATGATCTTGCCCTAGTGCTAGGCAGCAAAACAAATGAGAGCTGCCCACTGCTGGTGCAGTACCATATTCATTATTAGATTTTATACCACCAACCCCAGCCATCTTGCAAGGTCCTGATTTAATGATTAGGGCTGGGAGAGTATTGCTCAACCCCTCTGTTAGGTGCAACCTTTGGCTCCATGTTGGGGACATTGGCTGACTTGCACAAGCCTTCTCTCTTCCACTCAAGTTTATATGCACCACTTGGCTCCCCAGAACAATGAGGAAGTCCATAAAAGGGCTATGACTATGGAACATGGGTACATACTTGTTGCTTTCAAATGTTAGCTAATCAACCAGGCTCCGGGCAGGCAAGAAGCAGCAGGAGACACAATAAAAATGAAGGCATAGTCAGAGGCTCTGACCTTCCCAGGGAGCAAGGCTAGAAATGAGTGAAGCGTGTGCACAGGCTCTGTGCTGGTGGTCTAGTTCTATCAAATCCTCATCAGGGTGAGAGATTCTGAGGGTAGGTCTGGATGTACCCAGCAAACCAGGCTGGGAAGAGCCACTAGACACTTTTGTAGGATGGCTATAATTGGCAAGTTCAGGCTTAGATCTCTCTTGCTGTCAGCCCACAGGGCACCTCTGTACAAGTTAAATGCCATCCTTTCTTGCCTCCTAGGATGGATGTCCTTGTTTAGAGTGCACAGTTCACAACTGTAGACAGTAGTGCTTAAAACACTTCAATGTTTAAAATCATGTAGTTTTGCTCATAAGGTATTACTGGTGCAGATATACCCAGCAATCTTGATTCCAGCTTGAGCTTCATGCTGCCTGGCATTTTGCATGATGTATTCTGCATATAAATTAAATAACCAGGGTGACAATATACAGCCTTGATGTACTCTTTTCCCAATTTGGAACCAGTCCATTGTTCCATGTCCAGTTCTTATTGTTGCTTCTTGACCTGCATACAGGTTTCTCAGGTGGCAGGTAAGGTGGTCTGGTATTCTCATCTACTGAAGAATTTTCCAGTTTGTTGTGATCCACACAGTCAAAGGCTTTAGGGTAGTCAATAAAGCAGATGTAGATGTTTTTCTGGAATCCTTTTGCTTTTTCTATGATCCAACAGATGTTGGCAATTTGATCTCCAGTTCCTCCATTTTTTCTGAAGCCAGCTTATACATCTGGAAGTTCTTGGTTCACAAACTGTTGAAGCCTAACTTGAAGGATTTTGAGCATTACCTTGCTAGCATGTGAAATGAGTGCCGTTGTGTGGTAGTTTGAACATTCATTGGCATTGCCCTTCTTTGGGATCAGAATGAAAACTGACTTTTTCCAATCTTGTGACCGCTTATGAGTTTTCCAATTTACTGCCATATTGAGTGCAGCACTTTAACAGCATCATCGCTTAGGATTTGAAATTGCTCAGCTGGAATTTAGTAGACTGGACACAGCCAAAGAAATAATCAGTGCACTTAAAGATTTGATTGGACTTAAAGATTTGAAGTCCATAATAATGTAAGTTTTTACAAAATGTTTATTATTTTTGTATTGTTAGAGAAAAATAATTTATGGAAGAAAACTTAGAAAGTATAGAGAAGCAAAAAATAGATAAATTAGAAACCTGTCAAAACTCTACCACATCAATATAAACACTTTTTTTTTTTTTTACTTTCTAAGCACTGTTGCTGGGATTCCTTTGGCATTCAGATTAAATATGTCTGATTATATTATTTGTCACTCATAATATTCTTTGTCATTGCCTTCAGCTTGTTTAATAGATGAGTTTTGTATTTCACCAAAAAGAGTAGAAAGGACCAAATCAAGGTTCTGTTTTTCCTCTGTTTCCTCCTATAGTTCTTTTTTTTAATTAATGTATTTGTTTTAATTGGAGGCTAATTACTTTACAATATTGTAGTGGTTTTTGCCATACATTCACATGAATCAGCCACGGGTGTACATGTGTTCCCCATCCTGAACCCTCCTCCCACCTCCCTCCCCACCCCATCCCTCAGGGTCATCCCAGTGCACCGCCCTGAGTACCCTGTCTCATGCATGGAACCTGGTCTGGCAATCTCTTTCACATACGGTAATATACATGTTTCAAGGCTATTCTCTCACATCATCCCACCCTCGCCTCCCATAGTCCTTTACCTTTATCCTTTAGCCATACTGAGCTTTGGTTTGCTCATCCATTGCTAGATAATGGAAAAAGTAATTTCCCTGGGTTTCATAAGATGGAGACTGATATTTTTCAATAGAACTACTGCCTCTGATTGGAAATGTCATGTTTATCAGATACACATCACGTTCTTTCTGTTCCCAGATAACACGTCTAAGAATTAAACCTTTCTTTCAGAGCATCAAAGCAGCCTAGGGGATGAGAGTGTTTGCATCTCACATTGGACCTCAGATAATCTGGTGTAAATATTGCTCAATAGTGGGAACTCATCAGAAATCTTGAAGGTAATGGCAAGATTTTTCTCACCGTGCTGCCTAAGCCCCGACCATTGGTTCTACTGACAGGTTTTAATATACTTTTAGATCCCATTTGTAACCTAAAGCAGTAACCCTAAGCTTATTATTCATAGATGTTAGCAGGAATGCTAAGAAAACAGGAAATTGGAATGAGGAAATGAAGGTCATTGGTCACAAAATTAAGTTCAAATGTTACTTCCCTGAGGAAGCCTTCTCTGAACTTCAGAAAAAAATATATTCCCCTGAAATATCCCTGATGTCTTTTGGCGGAGGTAGTGGAGGGGTTCTTTTCTTTTCCCTTGAAAATGGCTAACACAAGTTCTACTTAAATATTTGTGTGATTATTTGGCTTATTCTATTGTGATTATTGGACTTCTTCAGAGTTCAGTTCGCTCACCATTGAATCCCAAACACTCAGTTTGTGCTCTGTAGTTGGATCCAATGTATATTTGTTAACGGAAGTAATGAATGAATGAAAACTAAAAGATCAAGATTTCTTCACATCTCCTCTCTCATCCTAGCATATTTTGGGAAGTTGGGCTCATCATCTAAATGACAGCTCCTCTTGAAAATAGAAAAGGTACTAAAACAGCTCAAGTTTTGTGATTATTGCTGTGAAATTGCATATTATTTGTGAAAATGCCTAATCTGACTTTGTTGATTAAAAGCAAAGCTACTCTACTCTGCCCTCTCATGGTCATGATCTCTGGTGGCAAAAAATTGTTCAGTATAAAATTTTCAATACATTATTGCCTCACTTGTCCTACATACTTTTATAATTAAAAATTTAAATAATTCTCCATTAAAAATTGTGGACTCCAAGTGTACACATAGTTCTATGAATATTAACACATGCAACAAATACAACTACCATCACAGACAAAAGTATGTCATGGGGATTTTTCAGTCAGACTTTCTCAACACATAAAATTACTATCTGATCCAACAATCCAATGTCTAAGAATTTATTATGGGCTTCCCTGGTGGCACAGATGGTAAAGAATCTGCCTACAATACAGTAGATTCAGGTTCGATCCAGAGAAATGAAAATTTATGTTGACATAAAAACTAGTACTCAAATGTTTGTAGCAGCATCATTCATAATCCTCAGAAACTTTAAAAAGTAAAATATTACTATAAAGTAAATGTTACCTATGTTATATTCTACTTCTTTTCTATCCCAGCATAAAACTAGAATATTCACTAGAATGTTAGTTAGAAGTGACTTTATCATTTCTCATTCTCCCAGCTTTTGCTAACAGTAGGATGGTTAGGCATGCCATTAAATTGATGTAATTCAAGGCACTTGAGTGCAGTTAAATAATATTCTGATATTCTTCTGTGCTCCACTCTGGGTGCCTGAACATGTATGAAGGGGACTAATGGATCAGTGGCAGAAATCCTCAAAGCACTAAGTGGCACTTGTATCAAGAGACTATTATGCAATTATAATTAAAAACCATTCGTCATTGGAATTTTTGTCACTTTTTCCCTCTTTCATGAGTGTTCTTTATTTTCTTCTAGCTCAATAGACTAATTGTAAAGAATAATTTAATTTTTCAAATGCTCAGGGACACCAACTGTGTTCATGTGCTTTTACAAATGATTTAATAAAGACTTTAGATTATTTTGCTATAATTTCTGGGTGGCAACTACATCCTACATGGAAGTGGTGTGTTGAGGTCCTTTAATGGACTAGAACTTGGTGGTCCGGAGTTGACGATAAGAAAGTAAAGGAGAGAAAGAGGCTGATATTCCTTGGTTTACAAAGAAAGCCAATAAAGCCCCTGCACAGGGCTTGCTCTGTTCACGAAGGCCTTGGGTGCCCTCTTGATGGGGTGAAGGCGCACAGCACCTTCTCAAGACGGTCTTAGAAACCTGGGCAGGAAAGTGAACTCAGAGAGCCTCTGCGTTCCAGGGGATCAGCCTGAAAAAGAGAAAGAGAAAGACAGACAGACACGGGGACCAGAGCTCTGATGGAGCAAGGGTGTTTTAATCAACATGGTGTGGGCATATATACTGTCTTACAAAGTAGTTATTCTCAGCAAAGATAAAGATTAAAATTCCAGACTTACAAAACATAGGCAATCCATATTAAAGAGAGAGATTTGTAAACAATCACTTTTACCGTTTGTTTCACAAGAAGGAAGAGGGTACTTATCACCATATAGAAACGCTAATGAAGGAAATGCCTGGATTCCTCAGTCCCGGGAGAGGCTTGCCTCTCCTCTTAATTCCTGAATATTCAGGAATTAATAAGGAGCAGAGAATTCCTGGCAGATCCAAAACAGCACACAGGAAACCTCCTGTTAAATGCTTCCTGACAGTGGTGAGGAAGTCACACGTTCTAGAAATGATGACTAACATGAGCTTGCAAGAGGTCAAGGCATGAAATCTTCACTGCAGAAATAGCAGGGCAGAATACCAGCGTGTGTACCTCTTTACCTTAGCAGTGTAACTAGTTTCAGTTCCTCCTGGGAATTGAAAAAAGAATTGAAAAGAAAAGAAGGGCAGTGAATATCCCAGTCTTTAGCTAGAAATATTCTTGTGTGTGTGTGCTAAGTTGCTTTAGTTGTGTCTGAGCTAAGTTACTTCAATCGTGTCTGACTCTTTGAGATCCTAAGGGCTGTAGCCCACCAGGCTCCTCTGTCCATGGGATTCTTTAGGCAAGAATACTGCAGTGGGTTGCCATGCCCTCCTTCAGGGGATCTTCCCAACCCAGGGATCGAACCCACATCTCTTTTGTCTTCTGCATTGGCAGGTAGGTTTTTGAGTGCTTGAGGATGTGCAGGCCAACTCAAGAATAAACTGCATGAGGAGGCTCTAGAAGCTTCACCCGCATTTGAACCAGGAAACTGAGTTTTTCTCTGCTTTCTACATTGCGCTTCCACGTCAGATTTTACTCAAAATGTTTTGCTGAGTTGCTGACTCAGTACAGTTACATCTCAGACAAACTACCTCCCTACAAGTCATGTATGCTTGACTTTTTAAAATATTAGAACAATTTGGTCAATTGTTGAATATACATACACTAAGTGAACAACTCAGTGTTTTTAGAATATTCATAGAGCTGTCTAGTCATCACCACGATCAATTTTAAAACATTTATCATCCCCATGGGACTTCCTAGGTGGTGCTAGTGGTTAAGAACCTGTCTGCCAATGCCAGAGACGTAGGAGATGTGGGTTTGAGACCTGGGACAGGAAGATGACCTGGAGAAGGAAATGACAACCCACTATTCATGCTTAGAGAATCCCATGGACAGAGAAGCCTGGCGGTCTATGTTCCATAGGGTCACAAAGAGCCTGACATGACTGAAGCAACTTAGCATTTCACCCCCCAAGGAAACACAGTACACTTTGGCTCTCATCCTCCTATTTATTCCCCTCATGCCTCAGCCCGCTTTCAGCCAAAACTTACTTTCTGCCACTGTTAGACATTTTATATACATGGAATACATGATCTTTTGTGATTAATTTATGTCACATTTACAAGGTTTATCCATGTTGTAACATAGATCAAAATTTCATCTATCTTTATCACCAAAAATAATTTTTATATAGATATATTTTTTCATTCATCAGTTCATGGGTATTTGGGTTTTTGCCTTTCTACTTTCAGTACAGTTCAGTCACTCAGTCGTGTCTGACTCTTTCCAACCCCATGAACCACAGCATGCCAGGCCTCCCTGTCCATCACCAACTCCCGGGGTCTACCCAAACCCATGTCCATCAAGTCAGTGATGCCATCCAACCATCTCATCCTCTGTTGTCCCCTTCTCCTCCTGCCCTCAATTCCTCCCAGCATCAGGGTCTTTTCCAATGAGTCAGCTCTTCACATCAGGTGGCCAAAATATTGGAGTTTCAGCCGCAACATCAGTCTTTCCAATGAACACCCAGGACTGATCTCCTTTAGGATGGACTGCTTAGATCTTCTTGTAGTCCAAGGAACTCTCAAGAGTCTTCTCCAACACCACAGTTCAAAAGCATCAATTCTTCAGCACTCAGCTTTCTTCACAGTCCAACTCTCACATCCATACATGACCACTGGAAAAACCATAGCCTTGACTAGATGGACCTTTATTGGCAAAGTAATGTCTCTGATTTTTAATATGGTGTCTAGGCTGGTCATAACTTTCCTCCAAGGGAGTAAGCACCTTTTAATTTCATGGCTGCAATAACCATCTGCAGCAATCTTGGAGCCCCCAAAAATAAAGGCAGTTACTGTTTCCACTGTTTCCCCATCTATTTGCCATGAAGTGATGGGACATGGAACAATAGACTGGTTCCAAATAGGAAAAGGAGTACTTCAAGGCTGTATATTGTCACCCTGTTTATTTAATTAATATGCAGAGTACATCATGGGAAACATTGGGCTGGAAGAAGCACAAGCTGGAATCAAGATTGCCAGGAGAAATATCAATAACCTCAGATATGCAGATGACACCACCCTTATGGGAGAAAGTGAAGAGGAACTAAAAAACCTCTTGATGAATGTGAAAGAGGAGAGAGAAAAAGTTGGCTTAAAGCTCAACATTCAGAAAACGAAGATCATGGCATCTGGTCCCATCACTTTATGGGAAATAGGTGGAGAAACAGTGTAAACAGTGTCAGACTTTATTTTTTTGGGCTCCAAAATCACTGCAGATGGTGACTGCAGCCATGAAATTAAAAGACGCTTACTCCTTGGAAAAGTTATGACCAACCTAGATAGCATATTGAAAACCAGAGACATTACTATGCCAACAAAGGTCCATCTAGTCAAGGCTATGGTTTTTCCAGTGGTCATGTATGGATATGAGAGTTGGACTGTGAAGAAAGCTGAGCACCAAAGAATTGATGCTTTTGAACTGTGGTGTTGGAGAAGACTCTTGAGAGTCCCTTGGACTGCAAGGAGATCCAACCAGTTCATCCTAAAGGAGACAAGTCCTGGGTGTTCATAGGAAGGACTGATGTTGAGGCTGAAACTCCAATACTTTGGCCACCTCATATGAGGATTTGACTAATTGGAAAAGACCCTGATGCTGGGAGGGACTTGGGGCAGGAGGAGAAGGGGACAACAGAGGATGAGATGGCTGGATGGCATCACCAACTCGATGCACATGAGTTAGGGTGAACTCCAGGAGTTGGTGATGGACAGGGAGGCCTGGTGTGCTGTGATTCATGGGGTCGCAAACAGTCAGACACGACTGAGGGACTGAACTGAACTGATGGGACTGGATGCCATGATCTTAGTTTTCTGAATGTTGAGTTTTAAGCCAACTTTTTCACTCTCCTTTTTCACTTTCATCAAGAGGCTCTTTATTTCTTCTTCACTTTCTGCCATAAGGGTGGTATCATCTGCATATCTGAGGTTATTGATATTTCTCCTGGCAATCTTGATTCCAGCTTGTGCTTCCTCCAGTCCAGCATTTCTCATGATGTTCTCTGCATAGAAGTTAAATAAGCAGGGTGACAATATACAGCCTTTACATACTGCTTTTCCTATTTGGAACCAGTCTGTTGTTCCATGTCCAGTTCTAACTGTTGCTTCCTGACCTGTTTACTAGCATGTAAGATGAGTACAATTGTGTGTAGTTTGAGCATTCTTTAGCATTGCCTTTCTTTGGGATTGGAATGAAAACTGACATTTCCAGTCCTGTGGCCACTGCTGAGTTTTCCAAATTTGCTGGCATATTGAGTGCAGCACTTTCACAGCGTCCTCTTTCAGGATTTGAAATAGCTCAACTGGAATTCCATCACCTCCACTAGCTTTGTTCATAGTGATAGTTTCTAAGGCCCACTTGACTTCGCATTCCAGGATGTCTGGCTCTAGGTGAGTGATCACACCATCGTGATTATCTGGTCATGAAGCTCTTTTTTGTACAGTTCTTCTGTGTATTCTTGCCACCTCTTCTTCTTCTGTCAGGTCCATACCATTTCTGTTCTTTATTGAGCCATTTTTGCATGAAATGTTCCCTTAGTATCTCTAATTTTCTTGAAGAGATCTCTAGTCTTTCCCACTATGTCGTTTTCCTCTATTTCTTTGCATTGATCGCAGAGGAAGGCTTTCTTATCTCTCCTTGCTATTCTTTGGAACTCTGCATTCAAATGGGTATATCTTTCCTTTTCTCCTTTGCTTTTCACTTCTCTTCTTTTCCCAACTATTTGTAAGGCCTCCTCCGACAGCCATTTTGCTTTTTTGCTTTTCTTTTTCTTGGGGATGGTCTTGATTCCTGTTTCTACTTTTGACTACCATGAATACTGGTAGTATGAATATTTACATACATGTTTTTGCATGGAAAGATATTTTCTCTTGAGTATAGCCCTAGGAATGGAATTTCTGAATCATATGGTATGTCTATATAACAGCAACCCTTTGAAGAACTGCTTACCTGTTTTCCAAAGAATCTGCACTATTGTATATCCTCCCCAACTATGTATGAGAGCTTCCATATCTACACATCATTGCCCATTTTTATTGTCTGTCTTTATTATTACAGCCATCCCAGTGGGTGTGAAGTGGTATTTCATTATGATTTTTATTTGTCTTTCCTGATGGCTAATGATGTTGAGCATTCTTTCATATACATAGTGGTCATTTTTATATCTTCTTGTAGAAGTATCTATTAAAATTGTTTGCCCATTTTTAATTGGGTTATTTATCTTTGATTAATAAGTTATGAGAGTTCTCTATATAGTCTAGATTAAATACATATTAGATACATATGATTTATAAATGTTTTCACCCATTCTTTGGGTTGCCTTTTCACTTTCTTCATGGATATTATTTGTGGCACAAAAGTTTTTCATTTAAATGGAGTACAATTTATGTTTTTCATCACTTTTGCTTTTTCAGTTCAGTTCAGTTGCTCAGTCATGTCCAACTCTTTGTGACCCCATGAATCGCAGCACGCCATTCCTCCTTGTCCATCACCAACTCCTGTCCATCGAGTTGGACAGTTGTATATAAGAAGGCTTTATTTAACCCAGGATCATTATGATTTAATCCTATGTTTTCTTCTAAGAGTTTTATAGTTTTAGAACTTAAACTTAGATCTATGATCCATTTGAGTTAACTTCTGCATATGGCTATCCAATTATGCCAGGATTATTTGTTGAAAAATCTATTATTGCTCCTTTGAATTGTCTTGGCCCTTTGTAAAAAATTGGTAACTGTAGATCAAGGGTTTATTTTTGGACTCTCAACACTATGGCATTGGTCTGTCTGACTTAATGTGAGTACCACAATGCTTTGTCTCCTTTTGGTTTTAAAATCAGGAAGTAAGTCTTCAAACTTTATTGTTCTTTTTCAAGGTTAGTTTGGCTACTTGTGCCCCTTGAATTTTAAGATCAACTTTTCTATTATTATATTCTTAATGGTCTTTCAAATGGAATTTTTCTTAACTCCATTTCCAGATTTGTACTGCTAATGAATAAAAATATAACTGATATAGACGGAAAGAAAGAAAGAAGGAATATCCTTAATCCTTGATGAACTCATTTATTAATTCTAGTATTTTAAGTGAATTTCCTTAGGTTTGCTATATGCAAGATCATATCTTTGACAAAGAGAGGTTTACTTCTTCTTTTGTAATCTATATGCTTTTGTTTCTTTTTCTTGTCTAATTGCCCTAGGTAGAAAGTCCAGTACAATTTGAATAGTAGTGAAAGTCAAATTATACTTAACTGTGATATGTTTACTGTGATTTAGTATGTATACATATATTTGATATGTATACTATGCCCTTCTGGTTATATTTGCATAGATTACATTATATGTGTTCAATTGCTCAGTCATGTCTGGTCTGACTCTGCAACCCCATGAACTGTAGCCCACCAGACTCCTCTGTCCATGGGATTTCTCAGACAAGAATACTGGAGTGGGTTGCCATTTTCTTCTCCAGGGAGGTTACATTATATACTAGATATATTATTTGTCACCTATATGCATAAGATAGAAAGACGCATATTTTGTAAAAGCAGGTAAGTTATGGCTACAGGGTCAGTGAATAGCAGAACACTGAGAAGTACTGTAAGGAAACTAGGTTAATTTTAATATTTTCCATCATTTCACAACTCAAAATAATCCTTTTGAGCTTCTCCCTGCTTTGTTGCTTTTTGCAGAAAGTATGCCCACTTCTGCAGGCCTCTGTTGAGAGTAGGGTGGGATAATTTTCCTGACAGATGTCAGGAAAGCTGGGAGCAGTGTTAAAATATATAATAAAAGACCTTGATTTCAAAATAAAAATGGTTATTCAATAAACATGCATTGAGCATCCGCACTGTCCAAGCTCCTAGGAATACACTGCATGAATGTTATCATAAGCAGAGAAAGAGTCCACCTGCTGAGCCTTTTGGACCTTAGCCTGCTGTTGATACAATGGAGGGAAGACCAAACCAGGAGCCAGAAAACCTGGTCTATAATCTTGATTTGTTTTGACTTTTTACTTAAAGGTTCCTCTCACCCATAGACCAGAAATTGATGTAGTTGTCCATCCAACCATCAGAGGGTCATTGTGAAAGTAAGACGTGATCATTCTTATACTCAAGAAATATTTAGGAAACCATGCATTGCTCTGCAACTTCCATGTATGCAGTTTCAGTTGTACAGACTCTTAATAGGTATGAGTTAATTTGTGGGAACTTAACTGCAAAAATGATAAAATCATTTACTTTCTCTTTTTTTTTCCCAACACATTTTTTGTTCTATTCATAAGGGTAGCCAGTGACAGAGAGAGAGTCCACCCAGGACATTTCAGTTTAACCCTCAATAGAGCCATTTCAGTGGTCCAGAGAAAAAGATAAGTGGGGTTATTTTGGGGGGAGGGGGAAAGGATTCAAAGGACATCTCCACAGTCAGGTTTGCTCCTCATTTTGGGTGTAGTGGTCTCAAGGCTATTTGCTAGTAGACAGTTTCTTTGCTTTTCTCATACATGGATTTTTTTGCCTTTCTGGTCTACCTCTTCTACCAATGCAATTGTTTTCAATTCTTCTATAAGCATTTTCTTAGGTTCCAGTTATTGCTGTGCATGTCAGTATTTCCTGGCTTTCAGGCCTCATTGTGATGAAGACAATGAGACCCAGGACCAGAGACTCTAGATTTCACATCTATTTTTAGGTTAAGGAGTTGGGCTAGATGACCTTGCTTCCAAGATTTTTTCTAAGACCCCTTCAATCTATAAGAGTCTGTTATTCTCTGTGTGAATTTGTTTGAAAAAGGAGTTCTTGGTTTTGAAGAAGAATTTAACTGCAAACCAGCAGAGTAGTGAAATTCAAGTTTGCTATACAAGTCACAAGAGGGCAGGTGTCTTGTCTGTTCGTTCACTTCATCATCCCTAGCACTTAGTCCGGTGCCTGACACATAGCAGGTGTTCAATAAATAATTATTGCAATGAATGAATGAGTGGATGAATGAAATGAATGAGACCAGCTCAGTAGCTCAGCAGGATCAGTGGCTCTCTAAATTTGCTCAATCCTAAATACTAAATACTCAATCCTAAATACTAAATCCTCAATCCTAAATAGACTTTGCCATCAGTTTCAGTGGAAGGCACTTCTGAGACATAGAACTATGGAGGATGATGGTGATAAACCATTTTAGCCTTCTTTGGTCTGCTAGTTATCTCCTGAACTGAGTTTATCTCCTGATGCCTTGAAATTTTCATTTCAGACAAGATGCCCTAAAGAAATAATACACAGTAGCAATGTTCCCTAAGAGAGTTTTCATCTTTGAGAAATCAGTGTAGACCTACTGGGGCAAAAGAGACTGTCATTAGAAGGATCTGTTGGCATTCAGATACATCATCAATTTCATGATTAAAATTGCATTTCATGGACAACTTGTATTTTCTAATAAAACTGAAATCTCACTGGGCCTGGAGTTGAGCTTATGTTCTATTTTTTAGACTTCTGATCTAATGCAGCCCATTTTCTACAGTTCTATAAATTTTTCATCTCGGCGTTCAATGGCAGACTATAAGCCGTATAAATTATTTCAATCCCAAATCATTTGTAAAAGCAATCTCCTCACAATTCCTCTCTTTCATAGCCTCTCTTTATTTTGATCTCTGGTAAAGATTATTTTTTTAATCTTAGGTAAGAATTTCTTCCTTTTAATTCTCAAAAGGTCCATGTTTTCTGTGCCTTTTCCCCCCATTTAAAATTGATTCTGTGACTGTGTTTCAATTGTGCAATCAGTTTCCTGTTTTGATTAATAAATGTTTGCAAAGAATATAATCTGTCCTTATGCTTTTCGCCTCCCTTTACTCTCCCAGAAGAAGCTTTGCATGGCTAGCAAAACTCTCCAGATAACACTGGAAATAAATCTTAATGTCTTTGCCCGAGATAGTCCTAGACCTTATCATCCTTTTTTCTTTTTAACCCCAGTGATGATTGCTTATCAGTACATGTAGTCCCTATTCATATGGTTCTGATGCTACCGGAGTTTACATCTCTAGGAAGACAGACAGGAAGTGAAGTCCACTGAATCCATTCTTAATAGCTTTAACAGAAATCTGACAAAGAAGGAGTAGTGGGCTGGACTGGCCGTCTCAGAATGATAAGGCCGTCTATGCATTTTGGATGCTTTTTCAAGATGTGTTTTCCTCTTTTTTGACTTGTCTTCCCTGGAGAGGTGGGGATTTACAAAATGTATTTCTGTCAAAGCTACAATCAAAATAAAAGATGATGTATTAAAAATATATCAAAAATAAGGTATTCAAAATATATCCAACTTGCTGTCATTTTACTCTCCTCAGTAGCTGAAGAGAATCTCAGATAAAAATCACCCAAACATAACACATGCAAAGTATACAGGCCTACAACCCAGTGGGACACTTGGGAGCAGCCACAGTCTTGGAGGACTTCCTAGGTGGTGCTAGTGGTAATGTATCCACCTGCAACGCAGCAGACTTACGGTAGGGAAGACTCCCTGGAGAAGGAAATGGCAACTGGCTTCAGTGTTCTTGCCTGGAGAAATCCATAGACAGAGGAACCTGGTGAGCTACAGTCCATGGGGTCACCGAGAAGGACACAACTGAGCAACCAAATACACACCTTCTTTAAATAAAACTTTGGGAAGAAGTAAATACTGAACTTCCTATGTACAAAATAAGTACACAAATTTGGGACACTGGATATCACATATCCAAGGACATATGGTGAAACAGATAAAAACTCTGGGTAATAAAGGAGATGGAATACAGAATTGCAAGAGAAAGGGAGAGAGAAGATAAAGGAGGACCTGAGGAACATTCTAGAACCTTCCATTTGTTCTGACATCACCTCAGAGAAGTTGAGAAGCACAGGATATGATTATTCCCTCACCAGGCCAGGATTAAAAAGCACAGCAATCAAATTGCCTTAGGTTGAAATGGCTACATATTTTCCAAACATCTAATATGTCCATGGTGGACACAGAACTTTATAAACCAGTGGGAAATGCCTTACCTGCCTATCTTACTGACTATTGAATTTGTATGATCTTAGGTTTTTACTTTTGGGAAAGTGAAAAAATTTACCCAGGTGGAAGTCATGCTATTGAAAAGTGAAAGTGTTAGTGGCTCAGTCATGTTCAACTCTTGTGACCCCATGGACTGTAGCCCACCAGGTCATCTGTCATGGAATTCTCCAGGCAAGAATACTGGAGTGGGTAGCCATTCCCTTCTCCAGGGGATCTTCCTGAGCCAGGGATTGAACCTGAGTCTCACGCATTGCAGGCAGAGCCACAGTGGCTTTACGAGCCAGGGAAGTCCCTTGTGCTATTGGGCAAATGGTTAAACTTTTTCTTTTTCCAGGGGAGGGAACCACAGCACCCAGTAACTGGCCACTTTCAGAAACACTGCCTATTTGTGTGCATCACGGAAATTCGCTCTTACACGGCAAAGACAGCCTAACTGCCTGTGTCTAAGAACACAAGCCTCCCGTATCCATGCCTACTCAGTATTTTTGGACTTCTTGATGGTTTCAGAAATCAAGTCAGATAAAAACCCCAACCTGTTTTCAGAAAGAACTCCTGGTATGTACATACCTGGTCCTAAGACTCAGAGGCCCCTGATGATTAAGCATGATTCCTTAGGGATCACCCCTAATCTTTCTACCCCTACCTGAACCCCAGTGCAAGCCATCATCCTACCTGGTGTCCTTTCCTCATCCTGCTGGTGTCTCAGTTCTTTCACCTGTCTTCAAAACTCAGCTCCAATTCTGCTTTCCTTTGGATTTCAGTAATCTGTTCAACTGCCTTTCTTGAATATGCACCATGGACCAGAGACTGTACCAAACTCTAGGGATAAAATAATACACAAGAATGAAGCGCCTGCTCCCATGGCCATCACAGACTCAGGGGAAGATGCTATAATCAGGTAACCACACAAATATACGAAAACAGATGGTGATGGAGTTATGAGGAAGTCAGTCCTCTGAGGGGATACATCAGGGCCCTGGGTTTAATTTGGAATTCTTTTCTGAACTGGGTATTATATAATATACACTCTCTATAAAGTAAACGAATATGCAGAAACTCAAACTGAATTTAAACAAAGTGACAGAATATAAAAGGCCAAGTGATCCAAATCCTTGTGGAGTCAGAAATCAGTTAATTGATTTAATCCGTGACTGAAATGGCAAAATTACTCAAGGTAATAGATTTTTCAGATTTGAGTGTATATATTTCCACCAATGAAGCTGAATGGCGCATGCCCTAAATGACTCCTGAAAACTTAGGTTGCAAATAGGCTTAGTTTTATCAGGTAGATATGTCTCCTGGTAACTGATTATTTTGAAGCTAAGATCAATTTAGTTCAGTGAACTTTTATGGATCATATACTATTTGTATATCCTTGTGCTGGAAATTGTGAAGACAAGAGAAATGAACCAGACAAAAATCCCTACCCTTAAGAAATGAATCGACATTTGTCTATTCACAAATATGCTGTATTTAAATAATACCCTTTAACTCTGTCTGGCATTTTAAAGTATATAAAACAACACAAAGGTTTCAAGAACCCATCATAGGAAGTGATTTAAAGAGGATTAGGTTAGTGCTTCATTTTTAAAAACAATGCACTGTATCAAAAAGCTAGGTTAATAAAAAGCAAGTGATTCCAGTATTCTAAGAGGGATATCATACAAGTTGTATTTCTCAAACTGACGGTTAATGCAGTCATTTTCCTTTAAAAGAAAACATTACATTTTGGTTAAATTACCCATGTAATGGGCTCAAATTCTCCCTTTATTCAGGTGGGCAATTTAAAAAAAAAGTTTGAAATCAGCAACATTTGCATTTCCTCACTGTTTGATATGTTGTAGTTTTGTTGTTTAGTCACAAAGTCATGCCCTACTCTTTGCAACCCCATGGACTGTGGCCCACCAGGCTCCTCTGTCCATGGGATTCTCCCAGCAAGAATTCTGGAGTGGGTTGCCATTTCCTTCTCCAGGGAATCTTCCTGACCCAGGGATAAAACCCATGTTTCCTGCATTGGCAGGCAGATCCGTATTACTGAGTTACCAAGGAAGTCCAGTGTTTGATATAGTGAGATTCAAAGAATCTTGGTTCCAACCAAGATTACTAGTTTTCATGTCCTTCTACCTCCCCATCACATGTGCTGGCTTTGTTTACCCTGATAAGGAGACTAGGTAGCCACATAGACAGATGCTTACATTATGCAAAGTGATCAAAATAGAAAGCAAAATTATATGACACATCAAGATTTCAATTATTTTAGAAATACCTAAGAATGTAAACACAGACTGAATGCAAACATGGACAAATGCGAGCAGTTCTAATGCAAAGATGAGAAGGAATTTTTTCCTCTTTGAAAAATTCCCCTTAATATAGTGTTTTTTTAATGGAGTATAATTGCTTTACAGTGTTGTGTTAGTGGGTTTTAACAGAAGAAAAATAAATGAATTGGCACAGTTAGAAAGTCCATTTCCGCTTTCTCAGTTGTGCTTTCTAGATTAGAACTGTTTGCTAATGGATGACTTTTATAGACATGAGTATGCCATTCTCTTAAATGTGATAGAAATATGAATCCAAATGGTTACTAAAGATTAGGGGGAAATATGGAGTTTCTATCTAGTTAATCTAAACACACATATACAACTTATTTCTCATATGTTGAAATAAGTTGAATTATGAAAGAAAAAGAAAAGGAATGAAGGGAGGATAGGGAAGAGAGAATTTACATGTACTGAGCTCTGTGAGTTCAAGTTGGATAAAAAACAATATTGGTACATCCAGCTGCCTATACCACACGCTCCCAAGAATGATTTATCTGTGTTCATGGGTTGCCCATGTTGGTGGTGCTCACACTGTAATATTCAATCTGATGGATGGGCCAGCTGTGCCCCAGCTCAGCTCTGTATCCTGCAAAGCAACGAGCACCCGCTCCCAAAGTGTATGAAAATTTTACTAGGGAAAGTAAACAAGCTTTTATAAGTGCGATTGTTGTTGGCTGAGGGTCTAACTTTCATCTGTAACCTCTGTGATTATGGAGCAGCAATTTTTTGTCACTCATTTGTGTAACTTTCAATTTATCAATCAATATTTTTGTAAACTTCTTATCACTTGGATCAGTCTTCTCAGAACATTTACAGAAGTCATAGAGATTCTTTTTTTAACCTCTTTTTTATCTAAATAAATTGGAAGCCTCTTATAGACAGTGATTCAATTGCTCCCTGTTTTGTCCGTAAGACGAACTAGTAAGGTATAGGATCCATTTATCCATTCTTGTTCTGCCTGTCTCAAACTTCCTCTTCTTGGCTAGATCGTGTCTCTACTTTAAATAATTCCTTTCCAAATGATCCTACCACTTTCCCTGTACATAGTGCCTCCAAAAGAGTTGCAAATAAGAATGTTTGACATAGAGCAACAGTCCTAATTTTTAACCCTGTGTCTGCCACTAAGTAGCAATGTGCGTGACACTGGTGGCGTGGATGGTGAAGGGTCCTGGGATTTTGCAAACTTTCTGGGCCTCAGTTTTGTTATTTGTGAATGGAGGGGGGCAAACCAGTTGAGCTCCAAAACTCTTATTGCTCTGCTATTCTGTCATTTTTTAAAAAAGTAGTTGGAGTACAGTTGCTTTACAATGTGGTGTTAGTCTCGGGTGTACAGCAAAGTCAATTAGTTATGCATATGCGTATGACCACGTTTCTTTAGATTCTTTCCCATATAGGCCACTATTGAATACTGAGTAGAATTCCCAGTGGTATACAATAGGCCCTTATTAATGATCTGTTTTGTATATAGTAGCGTGTACATGTCAATCCCAGTCTCCCAGTATTATCCCTTCTCCCCTTCCCTCCAGTAACCACAAGTTTGTTTTATCTATATTTTCTACTTCAATTTTGTAGACAAGTTCATTTGTACCCTTTTACAGATTCCACCTAAAAGTAATATCATACAATATTTGCTTTTCTCTGTCTCACCTCATTTAGCATTCTGTCATTTGTGATCATCTCTAAGAGATCTTCTGACCTAGACGTTCTACGAATCTCTAGCTCTCTTAGATTAGTAACTGTTCACAACTGCTCTGTGTGGTCCTGGGAGTTATGTGGAGGTGCTCCTATGGCCTTGGGAAGATGGGGAGGGGAATCTAGCGGTCTGTTTCAGACAGCTCACTTTGATATATTTCAGAGGCGGGCCTTCCTAAATAAGATTTCAACTGACAAAGGGTTCTATGTTTTTTTATTTTTATTTTTTTATTGAAAACCTTACATAGTAGATTAAGAAACTTTCTATAAAATTGTGTAAACATACATTGACGGTTACAGTCTAGAATTAAAGACTGAATTGCTGTGTAATGATCAATCTAAAATATCTTAGGAAAGTCATTTGGTACTGTCTTGCAGGGGACATCAGCTTCAGTCACTGTCCAATTGAGAATTAAGCTGACACATCAGGAGAAAATGATTAGGCAGGTGGGAATATGTTTTATATGAATTTTAGGTACTACATAGTACGGTGACTTCTACTTGAGAGTCTGAGTAAAGTTCCTTCCAGGCTGCAGTGAAGAATAATTATGAGGACAGGTAGCAGTTGTTTTATATCTGCTTTCTCGGCAAATAAAAACACTTGTCAACTTTAATGATAGTTTCCCTACTTTGGGGGCTTCCCTGTGGCTCAGCTGGTGAAGAATCCATCTGCAATGCGAGAGACCTGGGTTCAATCCCTGGGTTGGGAAGATCCCCTGGAGAAGGGAAAGGCTACCCACTCCAGTATTCTGGCCTGGAGAATTCCATGGACTGTGTAGTCCGTGGGGTTGCAAAGAGCCCGACACGAATGAGTGACTTTCACACTCATACTCACGACTTACAGAATTCTACCAATTCTACTAATCTCAGAACTATTGCTTTATGGCACTTAAAGTACTAGGCTTTCAGGTGGTACTCAATAGACGCTTGACTGATTGAATAGGGTGTCAAGAATGCAGAAGCTGTATTCTAGCAAATCCAGTTAGCCATATGATAAACAAAGAACCATCCAAAAGTCCCATGTCTCAAGAAAAGATTTTCCACAATATTGTTATTAAGGCATTTGCTTGAACCCCACTGACTCAGATTTGTTAAATTTATAATGAAGGAGCCAAAAGGAAGCTAACACCAAATCTTCATTCTCTTTCTTCTTCTTTTAGGCCTATTAATACCACTGTTTGGCTCCATAATATGTACAGACTGTTTACTGAAGGCTGCTCAATAAAACTAATGATTCTTTATAATGCCATTTGAGATAAAAACCTATTACAAGTTAGAAAGGAAACTTACATGTTACTTTTGGAATAATGCCATTCTGCCCTACCTCTCAGGCCATAATACCCCTCCAGAGCACTTCTTCAGTGAACGGTGGTGTTCAGGCTCTCCTTGGTTCATGCCTGGTCTTTTCACTGAGCTTATCCTGTTAAGTATCTAAAATCAATATCACATCATTGTTATATATCTAAGAAAGAAGTTCTGGAAAACAGTCCTCTCAAAAGCTCATTTCAAGCAGCGTAACAATTATTTGATATCACCTATAAAGGATCTGCTGGAGAAGGAAATGGAAACCCATTCCAGTCTTCTTGCCTGGAGAATCCCATGGACAGAAGAGCCTGGTGGGCTACGGTCTATGGGGTCCCAGAGAGTCAGATACGACTGAAGTGACTTAGTACACATGCACGCCCATAGAGGATCTCCTATTGAGAGGAGAAGTTTATCATTTAAAATCCATTCTGCCCACTCTGTGTACATTTTCCTTTAGAGCTGTGTTAAATAACATGTGTCTGACCGTTCTCAAATCCTAGGAATCAGTATCTTTTCTCATGCTCTAACATTCCTTAGGACAGTCCCTCTTTTATTAGACTTAAAGATATCCATTATCACGTCCACTGACTTCTCAAGATTTCAGACAAAGACTCCTAGCAGGGCATCCCAGCAGCCTGTATGGCAGTCTCTTCCAGGGAGACACCAGAGGAAACTAATCACTCACCCATAAATCTATTGCTTCCAGGGCAGAAAGCCCAATGAGTTTCTTCCTTTTCAGGTCTCTCACACCCCCACATATGTACATGCACACACTCTCACAATTAGACACTGCAATTAAGCTGAAGGGGCCTGTGAACTCAGATTGTCAGTTACCTAAGGGGTTCTACCTACACACAAAGCATAATTGCTTTCTCTCTTCCATCATCCTCTCATCCAGGCATTCTTCCATGCTAGTTTATGAGGTTTATGACTTCTGGTTAATGGCCTTCCTAATCCATTTTAGATTCTCTGTCTTGGTATTTTGTTCGCTTAATTTCCAGCCACATGCACTAATTTGGAACCTGAGGTCCCAGACACAATGTCTTTCTTTCTCTCGGTATATTTGAGTTTGGTCTCCATAGACCTTTTGACTCTTGATTCTGCACTCGAAGTGTGCTTGGATGCTCTACTCTACCAACATTTAACTAGCACAAAAAATAAAATAAAATAAGAGGAAATTCTGGGCTGCCCCTAATCTGAACCCTCTAGTAGAATCAAATGCATGTAGGGCATGTAAGGAATACATTTCTATCCACTATGGTCTCTTGAGCTGACTGTATTTATCTAGAGTGATGTAGTGGCTTAAAGTAATAATTTACTCTTCTCTCTCATGCATTGGTAGTTCTAGCCTCAGCTGGGCAGTACTCGCTTGAGTCCTTGTATACTTGCAGTCAGATTCTGGCTGAAGTGGAGTTGTCTGAAGACGTCCTTACTGGTGCTCAGGCTGCACTGGCTGGACCAGTGGAGACCTGATTGGTCATCTCTGCATGAAACTTCTCCACAAGGCTAGCTTGGGCTTCTCCACAGCATTGTGGTCTAAGAGCGGCTGGGCTTCTTACATGGCAGCTGGCCTCCCCGAAGTGAGCATTCCAAAGGCCTCAGGTGGAAGTAGAAAAGCTTCATATGACCTAGACTCAGAAGTCACATGGCACCACTTGCTCTACATTGTGTTGGTCAGAGTAGTTATGAACCAGCCCAGATTCAAGCAAGAAGAGGAGCAGACCTTCCCTTTCAAGGGAAGTGGGTACAGGGACAAAAGGTATTGATGGCTATCATCGTGGAGACAGGCTACCACAGTGGGTATCAAGTAAAGTGTATCATAGAGAACTAACACATTATAATTTTTTAAATAGCAACTAAATCATAGACTGATGTCCACTTCAGAAAAAAAAATTTAAAAAGCTTGTGTGAGCTCATTTTCTTAAATCCACTTAGAATAAACACCTTTAAAACCTAACCTTTGGAAGGAGTATCAGCTGCTCCACTGAACACTGTTTAAGGATGAATGACTTGCTTAGTGACTGGAAAATGGCTGCATTAAAGGAGCATCCAACTTATTTTAGATTTTGAAGAGAGAACAAGATACTGGCTGGTCAGTAGCTTTCAGACAGGGCAAGCACATATGTTTTAGCAAATATATCTTCATTGTGGTTAAACGCAGTTTCAGCCTGATACATAGTGCAAACCCATAAAAATGCATTGCCTCACACATAATAAGTGCACAATAAAAATTAGGTCTAGGTATTCAGCTAAGTAATAGTGAATCATAGTCTGAGCAAAGACAGTACTTAGTGATCCATTAGTAAAACAACTTTGTGTTCTAGGCAGGGGTCTGAGGCTCTGCAGGGGCTTCCCTGATAGCTCAGTAGTAAAGAATCCATCTACAATTCAGGAGACACAGAAGACGTGGGTTGGGATGATCCCCTGGAAGAAGAAATGGCAAGCCACTCTGGTATTCTTGCTTGGAAAAATCCATGAACAGAGGAGCCTGGTAGGTTATAGTCCATAGGGTCACAAACAGTCTGACAGACTGAGTGACTGAGCAGGAGCATGACCTGAGGCTCCACAAGGGAAAGGGAACTGCGAAAGGTCACACAGCTTGTAGGAACAGAGCCAGATTGGAGCTCACCTGGATGCAAATTCTCTCTTACTACAGAGACTGCTGCTGCTGCTGCTAAGTCGCTTCAGTGGTGTCCGACTCTGTGCGACCCCATAGACGGCAGCCCACCAGGCTCCCCCGTCCCTGGGATTCTCCAGGCAAGAACACTGGAGTGGGTTGCCATTTCCTTCTCCAACACATGAAAGTGAAAAGTGAAAGTGAAGTTGCTCAGTCATGTCCGACTCTCAGTGACCCCATGGACGGCAGCCTACCAGGCTCCTCCATCCATGGGATTTTCCAGGCAAGAATACTGGAGTGGGGTGCCATTGCCTTCTCCACTACAGAGACTATCGATTCTCAAAGTGCTTAATGACCTGGGAACTTGACTTTAAAATGAATACCCTTATATTTCAGCTGGAGTTTTGCCGAATTCTGCAGAGAACAGCATGCCCCTCCATTAATGAACAAATGCTCATCTTAAAGACTTTCACATCTGCCAGGCTTCCCCTATGGGGCAGTGGTAAAGAATCTGCCTGCCAATGCAGGAGACATGTGTTCAATCCCTGGGTCAGGAAGATTCCCCTGGAGAAAGAAATGGTTATCCACTCCAGTATTCTTGCCTGGGAGACTCCATGGACAGGGAAGGCTGATGGACTAGAGTCTATGGGGTCACAAAGAGTCTCTGAGCACAGCACACAGGTGGGTGCAAATGTGGATAATTAGGCTTGACCTTGAGTAGCCTCTGTAGTTCACCCAGTTATAGATGTTGCAGCAAGTTGTCCTGGACTAGGATAAAATTTAGTATAAAACCAGCAGGAACCACTATGTTTTGGAAGTAACTGATGGTTTTGCAAGGAATCTGGCCGGTTGTGTGTATGTGGATATTAAATTCCACTTTGGGAAATTAAAAGTTCAATTGCACATATCACTATACAAGAGGATTTTTGAAAGCTGTGTCCACTAGAGCTGAAAGTAATAGATATGTATGTGTGTGTTATGAAAGTATAAATCACTCTTTTTTTTAAATAAAATAAGCATTTTTAAGCTCTTTATATTCTTTTAGCCCTAAGCTAGGTACTAAGGGTAAGTGATATGAAATAAAATTACCTCACCTTAAGAAATTTATAATTAGGTATAGTGGTGAAGACTAGTACATATAAATATTTAGATATTAAGAAACAATTAATTATTAACCTATATTTAAAGAAATAGGAATTAAATAAGGAAAAAGAGCTCCCACTTAGAATTTGTTGTTGACAGAAAAGATTTCACTGGAGTGCAGCTTGATATGGATTTTTAATAATAAATAGTACAATTTGAGCAGGAAGAAATCAGAGTTAATATTAACATATTATTCGTGAGGAACCAAGGATAATACTCAAATGATCCACAATCCAGGATTGGATCAAAATGCTAGCTACCAAAAAAGCAAACTATTTCCTAACCTAGGATACTTTTAAATTGTCCCAAGAAAAGAGGAATAAATCATCAAATAAAATGTATGGCATTATACATAAAAATATATATTAATATAAATTAAACTATAATTCAAATGCTAATCCTACCTCCAGAAAACTGGGCAAATATTAGCATCATCCATAAATTTATCACATTAGTCATTAAATCCCTCACATTAACCATGGTTGAGCAGTTAATGCCTTTTATCCAGAGAATTATTGATTCTACAGCTGACTTCCTGCCTAATGACAACATACGCCAGCTAATATAAGGAGAAAATAGTTGCTGTAGTTCTCACATGGGGCCTTTTCAGTGACACTAAGATGGACCCACATATCAGATTCACATGCCTATTACAGGAAGTCTGTGAATTTGTTTTTGTGCCACCTCTTATTTAGACAAGATCCATTTTAGAAAGCGATGCTTCACACAGGGCTCCATTCCCTGGTAGCTCAGTTGGTAAAGAATCTGCCTGCAGTGCAGGAAACCCAGACTCGATCCCTGGATTGGGAAGGTCCCCTGGAGAAAGAAATGGCAACCCACTCCGATATTCTTGCCTGGGAAATCCCATGGACAGAGGAGCCTACCAGGCTACACTCCATAGGATCACAAGGGTCAGACATGACTTAGCGACTAAACCACTACCAAATTGTCATTTATTACAAAAAATTAAAGAGAAAGCAAAGCAAAACATAACCCTACCACTAGAAATCTACCACTTTAACCCACTGATTTCATCTTCCCTCATTGCCTTCACCTTCCCCTACTCACCCATATGTGTGTCCATAGCATTAATTCAAGTTTATTTATTCACTATACATTATATCATTAAACTCTTTCCTAGAGCTACATGAGCTTCTATAATGCCTAGTTTTCTAGTCATTGTAGTTTTCTAACTGAATTGATTGCTCCCTCCTCTATTCTTGTAAAGCATACTATTTTCACCTATATTTTATTTTTTTATTTTAATTTTATTGGAGCATAGTTGATTTAAATGTTGCTAGTTTCAGAGGTACAGCAACATGATTCAGTTATACATATACATATATCCATTCATTTTTAGACTCTTCTCTCCTATCAGATAAGATAAAATATCACTCAGTCCTATCCAACTCTTTGCGACCCCATGGACTGTAGCCTCCAAGGCCCCTCTATCCATGGGATTTCCCAGGCAAGAATACTGGAGTGGGTTGCCATTCCCTTCTCCAGGGGATCTTCCTGACCCAGGGATCAAACCCAGGTCTCCCTGCACTGCAGGCAGATTCTTTACTGTCTGAGCCACCAGGGAAGCCCCTTTCTCATATAGGTTATCACAGAACATGGAGTAGCGTTCCCTGTGCTATACCTCATCTGTTGCTGTTGTTTAGTCACTAAGTCATGTCCGACCCTTTGCAACCCGATGGACCGCAACATGCCAGGCGTCTCTGTCCTTCACTGTCTCCCGGAGTTTGCTCAGCCTCACGTCCACTGAGTCAGTTATGCCATCCAACCATCTCATCCTCTATTGCCCCCTTATCCATCTGCCCTCAACCTCTCCCAGCATCAGGGTCTTTTCCAATGAGTTGGCTCTTCATATTGGGTGGCCAAAGTGTTGGAGCTTCAGCTTTAGCATCCGTCCTTCCAACGAATATTCAGGGTTGATTTCCCTTAGGATTGACTGGTTGATCTCCTTATTGGTTATCCATCTTATATATAGTACTGTGTTTACATTCATCCCAAGGTCCTGATTTATCCCTCTGCCCGACACGTTTCCCCTTTGGTAACCATGCATTTGTTTTGGATATCTGTCAATCTGTTTCTGTTTGGTAAATAAGTTCATTTGTATCATTTTTTAAAACATTAGATTGTGCATGAGTGATATCATATATTTGTCTTTCCCTGACTGATTTCACTTAGTATAATCACCTGTAGATCCATCCATGTTGCTGCAAATAGCATTACTTTGTTCTTTTTTATGGTTGAGTAATATTCCATTGTATACACGTACCATATTTTTTATCCATCCATCTGCTGACGGGTATTTTGGTTACTACAAGGTCTGGTCTCACTTCTATTTTAACACTTACTGTAGTAGTTATTTTATAACTACTACCCTTTTTTTTTTTTTTTTTGCTTGCTTGCTTGCTGCTTTTCCCTATCTACTAGACTATTTCCACCAAGAGACAGTTTCTTTTGCCTTTGCTCTAGCAATGTGTACAGGGTTTGGCACCTAGATTCAATAAATAATTGTTAAGTAAACGGCCTTGAGCAAACTCTAGGAGATAGCGAAGGACAGGGAAGCCTGGCGTGATGTAGTCCATGGGGTCGCAGATAGTCTGGCATAACTGAGCAACTGAACAACAAAGTAAATGAATGAAAGTGCATATATGACTTTGAGCCTGTGTATCATAATTTATATAACCCCCGCTACTGTGGCTGGGATGCTTTCTTATTTTTTCAAATATATATCACCCACTTTGGGATTCATTGGGATTCAAATTTTAGGGAAAAAAATAAGGATTTGAGATAGTGTATAAAGATGAGAGCATTGTCAGTAATAGATTAGGGCAAAAGACTGGAAGAATGTTTGTCAATCAAAATTCATCAAACTGATGGGGAGTTACTTGGCGCCACAGCCAACCACACCTTTGCAAGTAACTTGAAAGAAGCAAAAAAGTTATAGAAATGAATCTGAATATCCAGGGTGGGGATTTCCCATAATCAAGATATGAGTTTAGCTGGAGAAAGCAGTGGAAATGAGTGTATGGTTTTCTTTTTTTTTTTTTTTAATTTTTTAACTTTACAATATTGTATTGGTTTTGCCATATATCGAAATGAATATAGCTGAAATCTTGTGAAAATCAAGAGACAGGTGAAAGAAGATGGGGAGCAAGAACACATTTTTGAAATGAAAGACAGCTCAGCTGACTCATGGCAGGCATCGCAATGCATAATATTCTAATATGATGGTCTATTTGCGACAGAATAATGCATATAGCTCCTGGGACTTCTGACACAAAGAAAACCATATTCCTCCATTTTTTCCTTCAGAAATGCATAGGCCTCCTGTGAGGTGGGAAAGACAGCTAGGCTGTGAAATATGAAGTTACATAATCATTGTGTTTGCATCACCAACATTTGAGTTGTGTTCATAAGTGTTCAAAGTTGCCCTTCATCTTGTCTTCTCCTTTCTGTCTGTCTGTATCTTTTTCACGGGCAGCCAACTCTAGTATTCCACAAATAAGAATGCTCCAAAACCTGGCATCTGCCTGGCTTAAGAGGACAGAACTAATTATGGTGGCCAGAGAAAAGGAGCCCAAATGAAAGCCTCCACTATCTTTGTTTTGATTTATCATCTGAGCACAGATCTTGAGGGCGTATGGGGTAACCTTCGAGGTCACCTCGTCCATTTGCTTGTTCTGAGGTAGAAGGACCAAAACCGCAAGTGAATCATCCCAGAGAGGAGGAATTAGCACCTCTTAGCTCTGTAGAGAAAGCGGTAGACACCATCAATGAGCAGAAATTCTTCCACTCGTTCATTTTGCTTCACCAAATTTCTTAGGCAATGTGGTGAGCTCCTTACTATAAGCACTTTGAAAAAGAAAAACGGAACTTAAAGTAAGAATCTGGACTCATAAAAATCTTTACCTGAAAACTGACTATCCGAAGGCCTGTTTTTCTGTTTTTTTTCCAGAGCACAGAGTGCCTTATTTTTTGTCTCTACCCTCAACTCCTTTCAAGGGGTTCTTGAAGGTCATCATCTTGTAGCGGTCACGATTTAATCTTTGTAGAGGCAGCTGGCACAGGCCAACTTTCAGTCAGTAGGGCCCCTTCATAGCCACATATTTGACCATGTTTGGGGGGCATTTCATGGTCATTGTGTCCCGCGGCGCTGGGAAGCCTCATTCCCAGGTCTAACAAAGATTCCATTGACAGGCCACTCCATATGCTGTCACTACACCAGGCCTTGTAAGTAGCAAAACTCTCTGGACCATAGCTGTCTTACTAGCCTCTTGGTCCAGGAAAATAATTCCTCTTGTTGCTTCTTCCCATATCTAGAGTTCAGTTCAGCTCAGTTCAGTCGCTCAGTCATATCTGACTCTTTGCAACCCCATGGACTGCAGCACGCCAGGCCTCCCTGTATATCACCAACTCCCGGAGTTTACTCAAACTCATGTCCATTGAGTTGGTGATGCCATCCAACCATCTCATCCTCTGTCATCCCCTTCTCCTGCTGCCTTCAATTTTTCCCAGCATCAGGATCTTTTCTAATGAGTCAGTTCTTTGCATCAGGTGGCCAAAGTATTGGAGTTCCAGCTTCAACATCAGTCCTTCCAATGAACACCCAGGACTGATCTCCTTTAGGATGGACTGGTTGGATCTCCTTGCAGTCCAAGGGACTCTCAAGAGTCTTCTCCAACACCAGAGTTCAAAAGCATCAATTCTTCAGCACTCAGCTTTCTTTATAGTCCAGCTCTCACATCCATACATTATTACAATCATTGATCTCATATGGAACTGCATATCACCATTTTATCACAGGCTCAGTCACACATTTGGTAACGAAAGAAATAATCTTCTGAAACAAACTATATAGAAAATAATATAGCTAGCAGTTATTAGTAATGTCATAAGCAAGAATTTAAGTCAAGAACTTTCATTGGGTATAGCTCGGTATACCCCAGGTCATCTGACTCAGTTAAATGATTATAGCCAAGTGTTAATCTCCTGGTTATACATCATGGAGCATCTGACCTTTATCCAAAGATTGGTTACTGAGATAAGCTTTAGAAACAATTTTAGAGTGTCCTTTTTAATAACTTAATTAAACCTTTCAGCAATATAATAAGGAACTATCTCAGAAGTGAGTTTTAGTAAGCACAGACCTTAATTAACAAAACTAGAACTTAATATTCAGTGAAACATAATTTTTTTCTTTTTCTTCTTCTTTTTTTTTTTTTTTGGAGAACTCATTGTGAGGGCATTAAAACTGTAGCCAGGGAAGGCTTTAACCCATCAAATAAAAAATGAGGTCTGTCAGGGAGCCAGGAAAAGCCAAGCAGCTGTCTTGGATTTCCCATAGCCCTGGCTCTTTGATTTTTAGCTGTTGTTTATCCATTTTTAATTTCCTGATTTAGGAGCAGACTATTGCCATGTTTTAAGGACTTCAGGATAACAAAGGTCTAACCATGAGGGGTTATTTTTTTGTAGAAACAAAATGAGCTTTGTCTACATGTACCATAATTTGAAATAATGTTTTATTTACTTTACCAAAGTAACAAAAAGATTTTAAAAACAAATATAAATCACTTAAAGACAAACTCATAATCTGTTATCAAAAGCTGCATTCTAAGAAAACTTTGTTCTCTAAACAGAGAGAAGACCAAATTCCAGTCTGGTACCAGCTTACTGTTAATAACAAAATTTGTTTATCTGCTTAATCTTAGAAAGTCTTTTCCATAAATATTGAAGAACTAGCAATATTCTTCTAAAGGCATGAGAGTAAAACCATAGAAGGACTGTTTAAAATCTGATTCTATTGCAATTGACAAAGAAACTTGGTCATAACACTTTAATATGATAACTAGAATTATAATTGACCATATTTTATCAGGGCATATCAGATCTATATGAATTTCACATAAGTAACATCAACCATACAGTATAACCTGAAAAGATTTTTCACCCCTTCAACACTACTTCTCATGTAATTCAACATGTCCAATGAACCCAGGTAGCTTAACAGCTCTCTGGGATGTTCCAGGGGCCCTCTGAAGCATCCTAAAGATAACTAGAAGTCAAGTTATTTAGGAAGTTTTGTTGATAAATACCAAAAGGATTTATAACACTCAATCAGGTAGGAGCATATAAGTCATTGTGAGATAATAGTTATTTACTTAGTCAAAGTTAACAAAAGATTTCAAAGGTAAATATAGAACAGATCAATTAAGAGGTAAAGAAACTTAAATCTAATATTAAAGGCAGTTTAACATCTGAAGAAAATATGACCTCTTAACAGAGAGAAAGATTGAATTTAAGTTTTTACACCAACTTACTTTAAACTCATTTAGGTAAACTTAATTTATTTTAAACTTTGTCCATCTTAACCAAAACTTTTTCTTCAGGGTCACTTTCCACAAACCTTCTAATAACTTTTTGTAACAGCCACCTGTAGGTCAGACCTACTTTCTTTTCCCTTTATAAAATGTAATTTTATTTTTACACCTCTTTTTATTAAAAACAACATCCTACTTTCCTTACTAGATTAGCAAACAAACATTAATACTAGATACTTAATATTGAATATTTCCCAGTTCACATGAATCTGAAATTTATTTAGGTTAATTTTTCTTGTATTTGGAATTGTTTGATTTGTAAGCGGTTACTTTTTTAGGCCAATAAAATTAGAACTTATTTACAACTTTAACAATATTATCAGAAAAAACAAAAGGCATACGCAAACATACATACATAGAGACAGAGATCTTATAGTTTTCTTTTTGAGATTTAAAAATCTTTTTGACCCCTCTTTTTTTTCCTTTGCTTTAAGTTCTAATTTGCCCAAAGCTGAGGTCTCAGGCAAAGTGGGCTGTGTATTTCAAGGACATGTAAAGGGTTAACTTCAAGCCTTTCCCTAGGCAGGCCTTTTAACAAACTAGTTGTTTTTAATTGCATATGCAAAAAGAATTGGTTTTGCAGTTCCAAAAAGAAAAATTTCTCTCACTCTGTTCAATCAGCAATTACACACTCGCAGTCATTCAGAGGCTATCACAACGCCTCCCTTCTCCAGAGTCCCCAGGGCTCCTTAACTGTTGCTCCCTTCCCAGGAGCTCCAAGGAGGTTATCAGTCACAATGCCTCCTTTCTCCTGAGTCCCCAGTTCTCCCTATATGATTCTCCCTTTCTGGGAGCTCCAAGGAGGTGATCAGTCTCTTCTACCCGTTGGGGTAGGACCTGACTAGAGACTAGCCCCGTGGCCTTACCTGATCCTGTGGCCATTCCTGGTGAGTTGTTCCGTCCCTCCAATGAGTCCAGTCGGGGCTTGGCCGTCTGGAAAGTCAGAACACTGGTCTGAAAGAGAACCCAGAATACCATCAGGTGGCATGACTCTTCGTCTCAGGGTTCCTTCTCTCCAGCCTGGCCAAGCCACCAGTCTGACGTCTCAGGGGACCGGCATGGTTGGAATCTCACTGGGGCCTCCAGAAATGTCGCAGAAACCAGTAATCAAGAAACCAAACACCACACTCGAAGAGTTGGAGAACTCAGGTTTATTACATTGGCGGGCCCAGAGGAGTTAACACTTCAAGCTCTGAGCCCCAGACAAAGGGGTTACAGAGTTTTTATAGACAGACTATAGTGGGTAACACTAGCTGCTAATAGGCTGGTTTAAACCAAGGGGTTTCATGAGCTTGGGAACAGCAGTCAAGACGGGAAGGGGGATGCCTGACCTTTACATGGACAGGCATGATTAAGTAGGTTTGCAGGAGCTAGCAATTGCAAACAGCAGGACAAGGGCGAGTGAGATAAGCTCCAGTTACTAGTATTGTTAAGTCCCCACTTTCTGAAACAATATGACCTATGTGATCCAGACTTTGCAAGGAGCAAGCTGAGTTACATAGGCAGAACGAGCAGGAGGTTATGTAAAATTTTAACTTTTCCTCTTCATCATCAGTAAAAGTGGGAGAATGCATGTACTATTTTCTAAATGAACCTTATCAACAATTCATTTAAAAGACTGACTACTTAATACATGCTGGAGCAACAGGGGTAGATTTATGCAGAAATGGGTTGAAGCCTCTCAAGCTGGGATTCCTCTTCATTCTCTTTCTCTCCTCCTCTTTCATCCTAATGAGCTTTCCTAACTTTGGTAGCAATGCCAAAACAACACGAGAATATCGTCCATAATATAATAACATTGCATGGTGTATGTGATGTATAAAAATATTGAATCACTATGTTGTACTCCTGAAACTAATAGAATTAAGTCAACTATATGTCAACAAATGGAAAATGAAGCAATAGGAGGAAAAACAATAGGTTCAAAGTTGTAAAACTTGGGTTCAAATCCTGGCTTTACCACTTTCTTGAATGAATCTGGTTAAGTGATTTTACCTTTTTAGGTCTCTCCTTCTTCATCTGGCCTAGATGGAAAAAAGGTCAGTCTTGTTGGGGTGAGAACTAAATGAGATAGTATATATGAAAGAGTGCAGAACAGTGTTTAACTCACAGTTATCTGTGTTCGTTTGTTCTGGTCATGGGACTTTGGTTCCAGCAACACATAATGAGAGTATAATTGCCACGTGAATGATGTTGATGGCATTCTGGAGTGCCTCATACCTGCCCAAAGCATCCCATCCTCCAGTGCTTGCCAGAACCTTCCATTTATTGTGTAGTTTCTTCTGTAGTTTCTGTACACACACACACACACACACGTTCAGTAGGTTATTTAAAGTGCTTACTGAAAACACACCATATATTCTGAGGACAAAGCAATGGATAAGATAGAGTCTCTGCCTGAATGGAGCTTACAGTCCACTGGGAAACTAGATGATCATAAATGAACAAATAATACATTTCCAGGGAGTGAGAGAGGCTCTGGACAACAACAAATAAGGGTGAGAGAAAAGGATAATGAATGGACCCTTGATAGGAATCCTGAACTTAGTCAAGGAGCAAGCCAGGCAAAGATCTAGGAAAGAGTTTTCCAGGCAGAAGAAGAAAGAGATTACAAATGTCTTAAGGTGGGAAAGATCTGGCAACATTCGAAAATATCAATAAAGTTAGTGTAGCTATAGAAGAGGGAACAGAAAAAATGACAATATAAACCTTGTAAACCTGGTTTTAAAAAGAGTTTCATGATAATATCCTGGTGGTCCAATGGTTAAGACTCGAGCTTCCAATGCAGAATTTGTGGGTTCTATCCTGGATTAGGGAACTAAGATTCCACATGCTATGCAACATGGCCAAAATACTAAATGGCAACCCATTCCAGTACTCTTGCCTGGAAAATCCCATGGATGGAGGAGCCTGGCAGGCTACAGTCCATGGTGTCACAAAGACTCAGACATGACTAGGGACTTCACTCACTCTCTACTGCTACTCTGAGCTCTTCGTATGGGCTTCCCTGGTGGCTCAGCAGTAAAGAATCTGTCTGCAATGCCGAGACACAGGTTCAATCCCTGGGTTGGGAAGATACCCAGGAGAAGGAAATGGAAACCCACTCCAGTATTCTTGCCTGGGAAATCCCATGAATGGAGAAGCCTGGCTGGCTACAGTCCATGGGGTCGCAAGAGTTGGATACGACAGATGGTATGGCATGGCATCCTTTTAGATGCTAGAACATTCCAGTAACCCAATGCCGCACATTTTCCACCTTTTTACAATGCTCTCCATCCTCAAGCTCCTTTCACCATGGACTTAAAAATTATCACATCACATACTGTCTTAAGAGATTGATTTTTAGCATATATGATTCTACCTACATCAGCTGGAGAATGGTTTTAGAGCCTCTGGGGAGATAGTACTCAAGGAAGTCTCCTTGCTGCCCCAGCTGTGATCAGCTTGCACCTCCCTCCCCTCCTTTCCCCTGCATTCAGAGTCAGGCCTGTACTTCTTTCCTTGGTTTCTTGAGGCATAGATGACCCCAGCCTTCCTGCTCTTTGTAGGCCCCTAGTAAATATTGTTGAATGAATGAATGCAACCAGGAAGCTACCTCTTGTAAGCACTCTGGTTAAATTGTACTCAAACAGCCAATGTATAGCCTGAGATTATGAAACTGACTCTCATAATGGCTGTGAATGGCTTACTTCCTCCTGCCTCTCCACTTGTCCATGAATCCTGGATGCTGACTTCAAGAGTACTCTTCCCCTTTGCCCCAGGCATGTGAGTGTGTATTAAGTCGCTTCAGTCATATGGTACACTTTGCGATCCCTTGGATCGTAGCCTGCCAGGCCTCTCTGTCCATCACCTCCACACATTTTCTTCTGCCCTTTTGTTTTTGGGGGCTTCTCCAGGCAAGCATACACGAGTGGGTTGCCTTACCCTCTTCCAGGGGATCTTCCCAACCCAGGGGTCAGACCCGCATCTCTTATGTCTCCTACATTGGTAGGTGTTTTCTTTACCACTAGTGCCACCAGGAAGCCCCAGGCAATCATTTCTAGATTTGGGGTGATTTTTTCCTTCCTTCCTTCCCCCCACCTTTTTTTTTTTTTTTTTTTTTTGAGAATGTACTGAAGATTGTGTGAGAGGAAAGATATCACTAGGAGCTGTCAGAGCAGGCTGGCTTCTGTCTTGTCCCTCTGTCTGTTTCTTCTCTCCCTCCAGAATCCAGTGGCAACCCAGGGTTTGCACAGAGTAATGCTGCCAAACCAGGCATCTCAATGCCTCACCCAGCAAAATACTTTCCCCTAAATGCAAGTCCTTTTCTGAGAGGAATTTCTGAGAATAGCATCATCTTTCCTCTGTTCTAAACTTCCCCAGTGGGAAGAAGGTTCTCAAGCTGGAGAGAGAATTGAAAATCTGTGATCCCAGTCAGTCAAAATGACAGAAGGACATGTTTAATTCCTCTCCTCGCAGCCTCTCACCATTGCAGTGGTCACCTCAGGACACTCTGTTTGCACTGGATCTCTTATCTACTTTTCTTCCCCTCTGTTTACTGGAATATGCAGGGGGGTGTTGGAAAACTATAGGGAGGATATTTTGTATTACAGACAGTAAAGAATCTGCCTGCAGTGCAGGAGAACCAGGTTTGATCCCTGGGTCAGGAAGATCCTCTGGAGAAGGGAATGGCAACCCACTCCAGTATTCCCTGCCTGGGAAATCCCATGGACAGAGGGGCCTGGCAGGCTACATTCATGGGGTCATACAGAGTCGGACATGACTGAGTGACTCATACTTTTGTATATATAGACTACTTTCTTTCACCAATACAATAGTTGTAAAATAATAAAAATCATAAATTATAATAACAAAAAACACTAGTTGGGAAACACAAATATTTTACTATGTACCTTACTTACATTGTGCTAAATGTTTTCTCATGTTTTATGAATTAATAGCAGTGACACTCCTGAGAGTTAAGTATTATTACCCTCAATTTACAGATGAGGAAACAGAAACTCAGAGAGTTGGCGTCATTAATGGATTAAAAGATTGCACAGTTAACTGTTCAGGGCAGGATTCAAGTCTAGGACTTCCAGAATCAAACTACAATAGCTTGGCTATATATAAGAACAAGAGGGAAAAACTGGGATTATTATAACTTTTCATGTCAAATGTATCCTGTGAATTGCATGCCTGATACCTTGCTATGGACTTGCTCAATTGTTTAGAGAGAAAAATAATTTATGCATCCATCCATCTAGCCTTCTTGAGGTATATATAACTAGTACGCAAAAAACTTCACACGATTAATGTACACACAGTGTTAGGACATACATGTCCACTTGTGTTACCATCACCACAACCCAGGTAACAAACATGTCCATCACCTCCATACATTTCCTTCTGTCCTTTTGTTCTTTGTTTTGTGGTAAGAACACTTACCCCCTGAGATCTACCCTCTGAACATATTTTTAAGTGCACAGGAATATACTGTTGAGTGCAGGCACTATTGTGTACAGCAGAACCCTGCACAACTATAAATTTTGAATGATTATTTTGACTAACTAAAATGATCACATGTTCACATAAAAGCAGATTCAGAACCAAAAAGAAGTGGGAGAAAAAATAAACACATGTTGTGTATACAGAACGCACAGAGCTGATGTGTTATGACACCCATCCTCAGAAATGAGAATCTACTGATAGATACACCTCCCTCCTCACTTGGAAAGAAGGATGTCGTAACAGTTGTGTTGTCTCATTTTCGTGTATTTATATCACTCCTACACTGTCAAGCTAAAATAATTCAGAGAGTCAAGAGGTACATACAATTAATTTCTTTTTTTAAACACAAGTGCTTAAAAAAGCCTCTCCTCGAAGACACCATTGTTTACAGCTTTTACCCTATCATTAAATATCCCATTCCTTTTTTTAAGGGAAGTAGATTTTTAAATTTTTTTGTTTTTCGCTATGCTGGGTCTTTGTTGCTGCATGTGGGCTTTCTCTAGTTGCGGCAAGTGGTGGCTACTCTTCAGTTGCGGTGCATGGGCTTCTCATTATGATGTCTTTGCTCGTTGCGGAGCTCAGGCTCTAGGGCTTATGGGCTTCAGTAGTTACAACTGTCAGACTCTGGAGCGTGGGCTCAGTAGTTCTGATGCATGGGCTTAGTTGCTCTGTGGCATATGGGATCTTCCCGGACCAGGGACCAAACCCATGTCCTTTGCATTAGCAGGCACACTCTTTACCACTGGGCCACCAAGAAAGTCCAAATAGCCCATTCCCTGCTCCTCCCCAATGTCTACTATGATAATTTCAACTTAAGCAGATCATTAAAGATCTCTGAGTCTTTCCTCATTTGTAAAATGGAAATACTGTTAATACCACCACATATCACCACATACGTGATGGTACTAAAATCTGGTAAGGATTTTAAAAATAGAGGATGCATATAAAGCAGTAGTTCTCAGTTAATGCCATTTTCCTCACCCTACTCAACTTTTAGAATGTAGACTTTTAGAGCAAGAGTTAACTATGGTGTCTAATTCAGAGCTAGAAGCACAGAAAGTGGATTAACTATGATGTAGATTTTGTCAGTGCCCTGTAGTGGATTTCTGTCTCCTTAGCCCAGAAGAGAACAATGCTCTTTCTTTTTTTAAACTGAGGCATAACTGATGTGCAATGTGTTATGTTTCAGGTGTACAACACAGTGATTCACCATTTTTAAAGATTATATCCCATTGATCGTTATTATAAACGATCAGCTATACTCCCCACATTGTACATATATCCTTGTAGCTTACGTAGAGAACAGCCTATTGGTGGGGAAAGCAGAGGGGGACCTAATACAGGTAGGGGGATTGAGAGAGAAAAATTCCTACATATGAAATAAGCAATGCTCTTTATATACTCCTCCCAGACCTTAAGCCAGAGCCCAAGTGCAGGCCTATGAACTGTTAGTTTCTACCACCAGGTGGCATGAAAGTGAAATTGTGTGTTTTCCTTGTCCTTAGAGCTTTGAAGGAAGTTTTGAAGTAGGAACATTTGTACTTAACAAGACAATTGTTCCAAAGACTCGATTCCATTTCCTGACACCATTTCCCCTGGTAGATTTCAGCGGATGTGCTGCAGCTCATTGCTCACCTATTAAAGCCTGGTTGGCTCTCACATTCGAGATGCGCTGGGAAGGTCCACACGCAGCCTTCCACTGCTAATAAGATGAAGGCAATAGCTGTTCAAGGCTCATAAACCTGTGACCCTCATAAATCAATTTCAGAGTAATATTGTGCTTAAATGAACACAGTCCCCACAACCAAGAAAAATTTTAAAACAACTCAAACTAGCATTACTCAATATTATGAAGGGGACAGGAAATCCCCTAGCAATAAATTTTAAAATCCCTTTTTAGGTTCTTCCCAATCCACTGTGCTTCTCAAACCAGTGAGAACTTAAAGTTCATGTTTTTTCTTCCCCTCATTCTCCTCTTTCCTGCCTGCTTTTCTATCTTTTCTCCATTGTACAGCCCAAGAACTGTCCAAGACTACATCTTTCAGGGGAACAGAAGGGTCGGCCCTAATGTAGACCTTACCAGGCACCACGAGTGGTTAGCCCAGAAAACAATCTGGGAAAACTCAAAAATTAATCACTTACAGTTCATTAAAAATTGAATTAAAGCCTTTTGTCAGATATAGAGTTGCAAAAATTATCCAGTCTGTGGCTTATCTTTTTTTTAAACTATTCCTTTCAAAGAGTAGTCATGTTTAATCTTGGGCGAAAAAGAAATGGCTATAAGCCATCAAAGGTAAACCATAGCAGAATATGAAAAAACTTAATCACTTGTATCTTGGCATATCGTACCCAAACTTAAGAAATACAACAAATGGTGCTCCAAAGTGCAGAAGAAATAATGAGATCCAGTTGCAGAAAACACTGAATTAGAAATCTAAAGTTTTATTCCAATTAATTGTACGAACTCTAAAGGGTAACTTTACTTCTGATTACTTACTACTTGCTTCCTTGTATTGATATGAAAACCAGGACTCTTCTTAGTAAGATGGAAAGACTGGGATAAGGGCACATGGGTCAGTGGGTGAGCCGGAGAGTTTCAGAAAGGCAAAAAACATGTCTTTATGTGCTTTTGTGTCTCTAGTACCTACTTGACAGGGCCTGGCGCCTATAAACACTCAGTGGCTTTTGGATGGATGCAAGATTTGTACCTACGCTTCTGAATCCAGAGTCAATGCCTAACCCACTTGGTATCTCACTTCCTCATTGCACCTCTGTTCTGTTAAAGTCCCACCCCCTTTCAAATGATTGACAGGCACTTCTAGTCTATGCACTCACTAATGGTACAGAATACCAGTCCTAATCCATGTTATTACTTTTATGATGGTAATATCTCTATTTTTTTTTGGCTGCACCAAGCCAAGTTTCCCAAGCTGGGATCCAACCCATGCCCCTGTATTGGGAGTATGGAGTCTTAACTACTGGGCCGTCAGGGAAGCTGCAATATCTCTAATATTAACTAATATTCTTTTGAGTTAACATTTAGATCTACGGGACTTTGAGTTGCATGTATTTTTCATAACCAGATGGCACAATTTGTTCCCACTGCTGTAACATTATTTCCCCATTTTCTCTGTGACAAAATGATGCATCCTGACACTAATTAATTGTTAACATCATGATTTAGGAAGATATTTGGAGGTCTGCTTAGACATATTTAATTAGAAATTACCACTTTAAGTATTATGTGTTTTTATGCACCCAGTGCATTATGGGATGGAGTCAGGGCAATACAGAACAAAGCAGGAAGGACACAGGTGTGTTGTGTGCTGTATCCATAATTGATGGAGGACATGTATGTAGCACTTTACAGATTGCAAAACATGCTTATTTTAACTCCTCTGAATGATCATGAAGGGTAGGCATTATTGTTAGCCAGTTTACAGATAGGAAGCTGAGGCTGAACATCATGTAAGCAACTTGTTCAAGATCACAAAGCTAGGTCTGAGATGCCCAGCTTTGCTTGCAGGAAAAATTCTGAGCCAGGATAGTGGGACAACTGAGGGTATCATCTTTGGCTAGATTGCTTAGTATTAATATCCCAGTTTTGCTACTTACTAGCTTTGTGAGCTAAGTAAGGCAAGTCACTTAACCTTTTTGTGCATTAGTTTGCCATGCGTAAAATGGGAAGAAAATAGAACCTACCACATTGGGTTTCAGGGGAGTTAGGCTAATGGACATAGTTTTCTCAGAATAGAACCAGCTTATTAGGAGATACTTAATAGGGGTGTGTGTGTGTGTGTTTTCACTAGAGAACTGTTTCCCACATTTCTGGAAATCCCTCACACATTAGCTCCTGAAATACATTTCCTTTCTTAAAAAAAAAAAAAAAAAACTGATTCTTGGCAGCAGCCTGATTATAAACTATGTGTAATATGTTTATGAGGAGACTGTGCATCAGGGCACCCATTTGGGAACAGGGCACCAACATGTAGAAAATGAACAGAAACAAAACCCTGACCTCTGATGCAATCTTCATTAAGGCGCTTCTCAAATAAAATTCCTGTGCTTCAGGAGCTGATGGCCACAGTGACCCCACAGCCCACAGAACATAACAGCAAGCGCTAATTTAAAATTTCATGCAGGAAGGAAAAGTTACAGTTCTCACAGAGTCTGTAGATCAAACACAAGATGAGAACTAAGTGTCTGCCCAGTGAATCAAGCATGGAAGCGGGCAGCATGGCTTTTGCATTCTTTCCTAGTCAATTTTATTGATTAAACCTCAAATTCTCTAACGTGGTGTTGCATGGATGGCTAAAAGCAGCCTTTGAACAAAGTGAGGCGACTCAATCTGAACAGTCAGGAAGTAAAGATACTGTTCAAAAATACTGTGGTGTTTGCTTTAGAGCCAGTAAAAACCAAGAGACCAAAGTGACTCTCGAAAGGTTTAGGGTCACATGTGCTAAATTCTGCCACTTGAGGTAGAGGTGCCATGTTTGACTTGCTGGCCCTTAACTAAGCTAGATGGACAGGGAACTGCTTTTTGGACAGACAGGAGCAGCATCCCAAGGCCCTCCTGGGTGGGTTAGGACACCTCCTACGCTGCCTGGTTGGGTGCATTCCCTTTTTGGCCTCATCATTTATAATTCTCATTATCTTCATTCAAATTAGGCCATGCTACAAAACTACCCTCATTATATGAGGTTGCAGAAATCACATAAACTTCAGGGTCAGAAAAAAACAAATCTGTTTGAGTCCATGTTTTACTTTTTATTACCTGTGTGATAAAGGGCAAGTCACTTATCCTCTCTCTGCTTCAGTATCTGTAGCTGTAAATGGAGATAAAAATAGTAATTTCAACATCATCAGGAGGATTAAATGAGACAATAGATGGGAAAGTGTTCAGCACATATCAGCTAGTTAAATGTCAGTTCAGGGAGAGAGAAACAAAAGGCAGAAGTATTAACTTGCTTTTAGAGAGAGAAAACTTCCAGAAACATAGAGATGCGTGTCTGACTTGTTAATAAAATTTTAACCTGACTGAGATCAATGAAATGTTCCGTGTTGACTGCAAATGCATACTCATCATCAGCAATCCCAAGGAAAATCTATCAGGATTATTTCCTTCCCTTAAAGAGCAATATAAATATTGATCCACTTTCCTAATTGGCCTGCGCCTTGCCTTCATACATCACACTTCTGTTCTGCACACAGGGCACAAATCTTCCAATTACCTTTAGTTCATGATTCATTATGTCACATTAGAAGCTAAACATGAACGCAGGGTCCTCATCAAGAAAGAGTACCACTTGAGGAGCACTTCCTCTGTTGCTTTTTATTCTCTAAAGATACCTGAGCCGCCTCATAGTTGATGTGTGCAAGAATATCTTCACCCTCCCCAGGTAGGCCAACCTGTTAAATCAAAATCGAAGCAACTGCGTGGTGGGGTCAAGAGATGGCTAGCCCTCCTACTCAGGACCGGAAAGGAACAGCACACCAGCTCATTAAGAAGGAATTGTTAGGCTTGATGACACAAGGAGGGCTGGAAAAATGCCAAAGCAAACATCTGGTGTTTCATAAAGATGGCAAAAGGCATGCTAATCATCTTGTTAATGGTGGTTAAAACACTGAAGATCTTCCCTTTACGGGCAAAGGCAATGCATCCTGTCTTTTGGACACAGAAGCAAAAATAATGAGAATAGTATACAATACTGGATGCCCAGAATCCTGGATGATTATCCAGTAATAGCTATCTCTCTAGAAATCTGAGTGCCTCAGACTTAACCAGCAAAATAGATGGTTCACTAAGGAATTTTCTGGCTAGTTTATTGGCAAGAAAGTGAATGAATCAATGGCCTAGAAAGGTACCGGGTGTCCTGCAAGTTTGAGGACATTATAGCCAGAGGTGTGCCTTTCTCTACCTCTGTTTGGGACTGGGTTTATTACTATACATTGTTTTGTTTCTTCTGACAGAACAGCAATCCTTCCTTTGCACCTTTGTCTCCTGTTCAGTTGCTCAGTTGTGTGCAACTCTTTGTGACTCCATGGGCTGCAGCACACCAGCCTTCCCTGTCCTTCACTAGAGTTTGCTCAAATTCATGTCCACTGAGTCGGTGATGCCATCCTGACTCATCCAACCATCTCATCCTCTGTCAGCTCAAAACAAAATTCCTGCCACCAAATGAAATAGACACGAAAGCACTCTGAATAGCTCCTGTTGGAAACAGGTGCTGTGTACCTTGGGCCCTGTCCCCTTCATATGCCAACACTGGATGGAACTGGAATTCAGCTCCCTTAATTAGCAAGAGAGGATGACTGCCCGCATGAAGTGTGATCCTTCCTCTCAGGAAGTACACGTTTATGGACATAAAACAACACTGGTTTTCAATAGGTTCTCACATTTAGTTTGCTTAATTCTGAGAAAGAATTGGTTTTAATTTTTTCCTTTGTAAGCCTCTATTCTTTCATATGTGATAATAGAAGTTTTCCACTTGTTACGATAGGATATCTTTCATTTTCTTATTGTCTTAATACCAAAGGATCCCAGTACAATGTTTTCCCAAATTGTTGCGGCATTGCAGAATTAAGCTGAAGGGGAAGTAAATGTAGGATTCTACTTTTTATTAGATAAAATACATCATCTCTCTTTTCCTTTCCCATTGAGGTAGATTACTAGCAAGAAGAGAACATAAAACAAAATAAAACAAACTTCACAAGATAATTCAAAAATGGCTTAGCTGACATGGTAATTTTTAACAGCTAAATTTATACCTAAATCCTAAAGACCATCCAGATCAATTTCTTCAGCACATATGTGAGAAACAGAGACAGCAAGTGACCACTTCCAGATCAATGAGTGAAAGAGTGACCCAGGAATATGCAAAGGCAAGGTCTTCTGACTTCATTATTTCCTTCCCATGCTTGTTGAACTCATTGTTATTCAGTCCCTAAGTCGTGTCCAATTCTTGTGACCCATGATGTGTAGCTCCCCACTCCCCGAGCCTCCTCTGTCCTCTACTATCTCCTGGAGTTTGCTCAAATTCATGTCCATTGAGTTGGTGATGCTATCTAATTATCTCATCCTCTGGTGCCCTCTTCTCCTTTTGCCTTCAGTCTTTCCCAGCATCAGGGTCTTTTCCAATAAGTTGGTTCTTCACATTAGGTGGTCAAAGTATTGCAGTTAAACTCATAGGAAGCCAAAATAGGACATTAAGATCAGTGACTTGAAGGACAGTAAAATGGAAATGAAGATGGCAAGTCCCCGCACAAGAGTTCCACTAATCTGGCACTGCTAATTGATCTCATCTTCTTTCCTGGTAGGGGCTTCCCTGATGGCTCAGATGGTAAAGAATCCACCTGCAATGAGAGAGACCTGGGTTTGATCCCTGGGTCGGGAGATCCCCTGGAGAAGGGAATGGTTACCCACTCCAATATTCTTGCCTGGGAAGTCCCATGGACAGACGGGCCTGGTGAGCTAGTCCATGGGGTCACAAAGAGTCAGACACGACTGAGCTATATCTGATTTATCTATCTTCCCTGGTAAGTGCACACACACACAATCCTGTGCTTCGGGTAACCATCCCCATGGATTAGATTTCTTATACACTGTGAAGCATATTTGTTCTTTCTGGTTTCGCAATTAAGTGCATGCACCTTGGAATAGGGTTGGTCAGTGTTCAAATTCCAATTCCACCTTTTAGCAGCTGTGTGACCTTGAACCAGTAACTTGACTTCTCTGAGCCTTGAGTTCTATAAATCGAAGGTAGTGTTCCTTTTGGGGTTGGTAAATGGTGAATAAAGTGCTTGACGCAGTGCATGGCATATACTATGCTCTCAATCAATGATACTTATTATTATCCAAAAGAATTAACCACTTTTCTGTGTTTTCTACGTTTCAACTTTGAGGCATTAGATTTATCAAAATGTGTGTGAGGGGAGTTTTATGGGGCTGTTCAGTGGTGTCTTAGGTCTTTTTGCTAGATTCTATATTGACAATAATAAGTAATTCTAGGAGAGACTCCATTTAGAAGTAAATTCTAACAGGTAGAACCTGTTTGTCTATTTTTAGCCACGTGCTCCGTGTCACTCCAGAGTATCTGTTGCATTGAACTGCAGTTCAGCTAAAGACTGCTCATTTAGAGGCTCGAAAAGCCTGGAAAGATTTTAGAATTCAGGTTGGAATCAATGTCAAAGCTGAATCTGGAGATGAGGTGTTCTTACATGCCATCCCAGAAGCAAAGGGTACAAGAGACAAAAAAGTGTAGCCAGGTGGGAGAAGCTCTTTGATGAGATGTCCTTTCTGTAGACACTCTCCAGGAAGAGAGAGCTAAAGAACAGTCAAGTACACACTTGACGCCCACTGGGGCTTGTTTGCAGAGCCTGAATCTGGGGCAAACAGCTTGCCGCATCTCTTAATGCCTAGCCTCAGCACTTATTTAATTTGAGATGCATTTATTTCCTGTTAAAAACTGTTGCAGTCACTCTTTGGCATCAACTGTTTGCTGGAAAGCAAGGTGAGACTGTCAGATGGTTGTATTGGCTGGTGACATATTCAGGCTCTCATGTGATAGGGCAGCCGTTCAGATAATCACTTTAAATATTTCACTAACACAGTAGTAAATTTTTAAAAAGTATACAGTGATAGTGCTTCTGTTCGTCATATTCACACTGCCTTTTTATTTCTAATAAACTTTGTCTTCTGAGGATATGTTGTTGAGAGCTCTCCCTAGAATATTATCATTTGTAATAGATGCTCCCGAATAGTTTATTTTTATTTATACTAATAGCCAGGGAGTCATGGTAACACCTGGGAAAGTGCAAAAGCAAAATGGAATTTTCTTTGGAGGAGATAAGAGGAAGCCGCAGAGAAAAAACTGTTGGGCGCCCTTCGAGTCCTTATCTCCTGAAGTAATGAATTAGTCATCCAGAGGGGCAGGAATATTCCCAGAAGGAAGCTTCCCTGGTTGTCGGGGAGGTTTAATTCTCACTAACCATTAGGAGTGACTGTGAATGCCACCTCCCCGTCCTTGTGTCTATGACAAGGCTGTGAGCACTGTACTCCCATCTGGGCGTCTGCTTTATTGCAAAGAAAAGAATGCAGACAAAAGTCTGAATTTTTGCACAATGCCTAGAGTCTATTTCCACGAATGTTGCATTAATTACTGAGTGAGAGTGTCTCTTATGAATTTTCAGGTGTGTGCTTGCAATTCATTTTTTTTCCCATTTACATAAAAAGTCGATTGGAACAGGAGTCTTTGTTGCTGCCTCAGTGGGATCTTCTCAGGAGATTTTTCACAGAGATTTATGTGCTTGAAACCAAACTTAGATCAAAAAATATACTGAAGGTTCTTCGAATTACCATGGGAATGGTTCAGCTCTTAGTGTATTCCTGTCACACAGAGAATTTTCCAGCTAGGCTGACTCCTGGCCCAGCCTCTGCTCTCTTGGGAACTGTAGAGAGGGTATAACATTTAGATTCGCACCTTCATCCAGCCTAATGAATCTTCTTCCTACAACTTAAATCCTTTAAAAAAAAATGAAGATAAAACATGTGAATAGACTTTTAGAAAGAGGGGGCTATACAGTGCAGTGGGTAAAAACAGAGACGAGAGCCAGACCTGCTATGATCATGCGACATCAAGTCCATTTCCTAAGGGCTCTGAGATTGGATCATGTCATCAGCTAAACAGATGGCAGTGGTATCTCTCTCGTACAGTTGTGGGGAGTGAATGAGATGACCCAAAGAGCATCCAGCACAGTGCCTAGCATATACATTCTCGCTATGATTTTATTATTCAGAAGTTTTCTTAATTCAAGTCATTTTGGCCTCAGAAATCATTCCATGCAAATATAAACTCTGGATGTGCCTACCTAGAAAAGCGGGAGTTTAAGTCATGATGTAACATAACAGTTCTGTTGAAAAGAAGGGACTGGGCTCAAAACTGGAGAAGAACTGAATGTCTTATGAGAACAAGTCCACCTTCCTTCCCAGAAGGCAGGCTTGAGGCAGAGATGTTGAGGAAAGTGCCCTTGGTGGGGAAGTACAGCAGATCTCCACGTGACATTCAAACTCAGGTACCAGCCTCATCTGCTGTCACCAAAGGGCAGCGAGGCAGGTGGCGAGCCAGGAAGGAAAACCCCTTCCTGCCTTGTTCTCTCTCACTGCTCAAGCCATCACTTCAGTTCAGTTCAGTTCAGTCACTCATTCGTGTCTGACTCTTTGCAGGCCCATGGACTGCAGCACACCAGGCTTCCCTGTCCATCACCAACTCCCAGAGCTTGCCTGAGTGCCATCACGATTACCAAGGCAACTACATAGATAGTCTAGAAATCTACCACAAGGACTCTGATTCAGCAGGTGCTACTGTAGATTCTGATTTAGTGTGCTTTGGATAAAACCCACAGATCTGTATTATGTATACAAACATAATATTTAATTTATAATATTTATAGTACATATTTTACAATTGAACTTTTATTATCATTCACAATTCAAAATGGACAAGAGTAGAGATAATAAACATCCTCTCTCCTGCCCCAGCTCCCTTCCCTGGAAATAACCAATGTGATCTTTGTATTCTTCCAGAACTGTTTTATTCATATACAAAGATACATTTATTTTCTCATATTTTACATAAATGTGGATCAGCATCTTACAGTTTTCAGAGTACAAGTCTTTTGCCTCCTTAGATAGGTTTGTTCCTAGGTATTTCATTCTTTTTGATGCAATGGTAAATGGGATTGTTTCTTTAATTTCTCTTGCTGATGTTTTGATGTTAGTGTATAGGAATGCAAGAGATTTCTGTGTATTAATTTTGTGTCCTGCAACTTTACCAAATTCACTGATGAGCTCTAGTAGTTTTCTTGTAGCACTTTGGGGATTTTCTATGTATAGTATCATGTCATCGACAAACAGTGACAGTTTTGTACTTCTTTTCCAATCTGAATTCATTTCTTTCTCTTCTTTGATCTCCATGGTTAGGACTTCCAAAACTATTTTTAATAAAAAGTGGCATGAGTGGATATCCTTGTCTTGTGATCTTAGATGAGACACTTGCTGATTTTCACTATTGAGAAGAATGTTAGCTATCAGTTTGTCATGTATGGTCTTTGTTACATTGAGGTAGGGCTTCCCTTGTGGCTCAGCTGGTAAAGAATCTGCCTGCAATGCGGGAGACCTGGGTTCAATCCCTGGGTTGGGAAGATCCCCTGGAGAAGGGAAAGGCTACCCACTCCAGTGTTCTGGCCTGGAGAGTTCCATGGACTGTACAGTACATGGGGTCGCAAAGAGTCAGACACAATTGAGCAACTTTCACTTTCACATTGCTGTAGGTTCCCTCTGTACCCACATTCTGCAGAGTTTTTATCATAAATGGGGGTTAAATGTTGTCAAAAGCTTTTTCTGAATCTGAGATAATCATATGTTTTTATTCTTCAGTTGTTTAATGTGGTGTATCACATTGATTGATTTAAGATTTTGAAAACTTCCTGCATCCCTGGGATAAATCCCACATGATCATGGTGCATTATCCTTTTAATGTATTGTTGGATTCTCTTTGCTAGTATTTAGTAAAATACTAAATATTTCATTGTCAAGGATTTTTGCATCTATATTCATCAACTGGCCTGTAATTTTCTATTTTGGGTATCTTTGTCTGGTTTTGGTATCAGGGGATGGTGGCCTCATACAAAAGGTTTGGGAGTGTTTCTCCCTCTGCAATTTTTTGAAAGAGTTTGAGGAGAGGTGTTAACTCTTTTCTAAATCCTTGATAGGATTTGCCTGTGAAGTCATCTGACCCTAAACTTTTGTTTGTTGGAAAGTTTTCCACCACAATTGCAAATTTTTGTGATTGGTCTGTTCATATTTTCTATTTCTTCCTGGCTCAGTCATGGGAGATTGTACCTTTCTAAGCATTTGTCCATTTCTTCCAGGGTGTCCATTTTATTGGTGTAGAGTTGCTTATAGTAGTCTCTTGTGATCCTTTGTATTTCTGTGGTATCTGTTGTAACTTCTTTTTCATTTCTAATTTTTTTTATTTGAGTGCTTTCCCTTTTTTTCATAATGAGTCTGGCTAAAGGTTTATCAATTTTATCTTTTTAAAGGACTAGCTTTCATTTTCATGGATCGTTTCTATTTTTTCTTTGTCTCTATTTCTGCTCTGTTTGATTTCTTTCCTCCTCCTAGTTTTGGGTTTGGTTGTTCTGCTTTCTCTAGTTGCTTTAAGTGTAGGCTAGGTTGTTCACCTGAGATTATTCTTACTTCCGGAGGTAACACTGTATTGCTATAAATGTCCCTCTTAGGATTGCTTTTGCTGCATCCCACAGGTTTTAAATCGTTGTGCTTTTGTTTCATTTAATTTCTTTTGTGATTTGATGACTATCTTTACTATTGTTTCAACTGCTTTTCTTTCTTGTCTGTATATCTGTTGTAGATTTTTGCTTTGCAGTTACCATGAGGTTTTGATATAGCACTCTCTCTCTATACATGATTGTTTTAAGTTGCTGGTCTCTTACTTTCAAATGTGTTCCCAGTATCTTGCATTTGCACTCTCTTCTCACAACTGCTGGTTTTGATATCATAGTTGTGTGTAGATGACTTCCTACCTTTACTGTATATTTGCCTTTATCAGTGAGCAAAATTACAGAGAGTACTTGTAAGTTTCTTGTTCCTAGTTATGCCTTTTTCTTTTTTTTTTAAATTTTATTTTATTTTTAAACTTTACAAATTGTATTAGTTTTGCCAAATATCAAAATGAATCCGCCACAGGTATACATGTGTTCCCCATCCTGAACCCTCCTCTCTCCTCCCTCCCCATACCATCCCTCTGGGTCATCCCAGTGCACTAGCCCCAAGCATCCAGTATCGTGCATCGAACCTGGACTGGCAACTCGTTTCATACATGATATTATACATGTTTCAATGCCATTCTCCCAAATCTTCCCACCCTCTCCCTCTCCCACAGAGTTCAAAGGACTGTTCTATACATCAGTGTCTCTTTTGCTGTCTCATACACAGGGTTATTGTTAGCATCTTTCTAAATTCCATATATATGTGTTAGTATACTGTATTGGTGTTTTTCTCTCTGGCTTAATTTGTATGGAAATACAAAAAACCTCGAATAGCCAAAGCTATCTTGAGAAAGAAGAATGGAACTGGAGGAATCAACCTACCTGACTTCAGGCTCTACTACAAAGCCTTTTTCTTTTCTGCTTTGAGAAGCATTTGTTGAAGAGCTGTTCTGGTGGTGCTGAATTTCTTAGTTTTTGCTTGTCTGTAAAGTTTTTGATTTCTCTTTCGAGTCTGAACGAGTCCTGCTGGGTAGAGTATTCTTCACTGTAGGCTTTTCCCTTTCATCCCTTTAAATATATCATGCCACTCCGTTCTGGCTTGCAGAGTTCCTGCTGAAAAATCAGCTGATAACCTTATGGGGATTCCCTTTATCTTTATTTATTGCTTTTGCCTTGTTGTTGTAGTATTTTCTCCTTGGCTTTAATTTTTGTCCATTTGATTAATATGTGTCTCAGCATGCTGGACTTGGGCTTATCCTGTATTGGACTTTTTGCACTTCCTGGACTTGAGAGTGTTTCCTTTCCCATGTTAGGGAAGTTTTTGACGATTATCTATTCAAATATGTTCTCAGGCCCTCTCCCCCGCTGCCCCCACTTCTGGGACTCCTATAATGCAAATGTTGTTGTGTTTAATATTTTCCCAGAGGTCTCTGAGACTGTCCTTTTTTTCACTTTTTTTTCTTTATTTTGTTCCACAGCAGTTATTTCCACCATTCTGTCTTCCAGGTGACTTATTCGTTCTTTGGCCTCATTTACTCTGATGTTGATTCCTTCCAGTATATTTTTTCATTTCAGGGATTGTAGTGTTCATCTCCTTTTGTTTGTTCTTTAAATCTTTTAGCTTATCATTAAGCATTTTTTGATACCTTCTCAGTCTGTGCCTCAATTCTTTTTCCAAAATCTTGGATCATCTTTATCGTCATTGCTCTGATTTATTTTTCAGGTAGATCGCCTATCTCCACATCACTTAGTTGTTCTTCTGGGATTTTATCCTGTTCCTTCATCTGGGAGATTTTCTCTCCTGTCTCATTTTGTCTTACTCTGTTTATGGTCTTTCTGCAGGCTGCAGAGTCGTAGTTCCTCTTTCTTCTGTTGTCTGCCCCCTAGTGGGTGAATCTGGGTGTAGCCCCACTAGTAAACAGGGTCACGTCAAGCGGTGTGTTTAGAGGCCCCTGGGGACTCAGGATGACTTTAGGAAGCCTGTTTGCTGACAGGTGGGGCTGTGTTCCCACTGTTGGTCGTTTTAACTGAAGTGTTCCAACACTGGAGCCTGCAGGCTATTGGGTGAGATCTGGGCTTCCATGATAGCTCAGTTGGTAAAGAATCTGTCTGCAATGCACAAGACCCCGGTTCAATTCCTGGGCTGGGAAGATCTGGTGGAGAAGGCATGGGCTACCCACTCCAGTATTCTTGGGCTTCCCTTGTGGCTCAGCTGGTAAAGAGTCAGTCTCCAATGCAGGAGACCTGGGTTCGATCCCTGGGTTGGAAAGATCCGCTGGAGACAGGAAAGGCTACCAACTCCAGTATTCTGGCCTGGAGAATTCCATGGACTGTATAATCAATGGGGTCGCAAACAGTTGGACATGACTGAGTGACTTTCACTTCAGGTCACCAAAATGGCAACCTCTGGGAGAGTTCATGTTGATGGATATTCCGTGGGGCTCTGCCACCAATGTCCTTGTCCCTACCTGTGGTTTGAGCCACAGCCATCCTCCGCCTCCTCAGGAGTCTGGCACAGTTTCCTAGGAGTCACGGCTTTGCCCCGAGTCCCAGTGCAGGAGAAACCTTGTGTGTGCCCTCCAAGAGTGGAGTCTCTGTCTCTGTCAGTCCTCCAGAGTGTCTGCACTCAAACCCCACTAGCCTTCAAAGCCAGAGGGTGCTCCTCCTAATGCCAGCCCTCCAGCTGGGAAGCTGGAGTGGGACTCAGAACTCTCACTCCTGTGGGAGAACCTCTATGATATAGTTATTTTCCAGTTTGTGGGTCACCCATCCAGTGGAGAAAGAATTTGATTATCTCGCTAAAACACCCCTCCTGCTGTCTCAATGTGGCTTCTTCTTTGGATGTAGAATATCTTTTTTGGTAGGTTCCAGTCTTGTCAATAGTTGTTCAGCAGTTATGATTTTGGTGATTTTGTGAGAGGAGATGAGCTCAAGTTCTACTCCATCTTGTCCCTTCACCCTCCAATCAGTAATAATTTTTTTTTAATATAAGGAATTTGTTGCCACATTTGATCACACACAGTTTATATACAAAATTATATTCTATATATAAAATACTGCCCTATTAGTGTATATGAAATTATTTAATTCAAAGCAGTAGGATTTGGTTACTACTATGTTGGATGCAAATTGTACCAGCTTTGCAAGAGACAAAATGCTGATATAAATGTGCTGATATTATGTCAAGGAGGTATGGGATTTAGTGGGAGTATTTGCATCATAGAAATCAGTAATCACTGGAAAACAGGAGAAAACTGGTTGTTAAACATTTACCAACACAGCACTGTTTCTGTAGGTCAGGTATCCCAAACCAAACACACACATTGTCCTTAACAGGCACAACTGCAGAGACTGAGCAGGCAGGCAGGCACTGCTAAAAAGAAAGATATTTTATTAAATAGAACATTACTAAGACTGGCACATTAAATAGAAAATTAATCACAGTATTGACTTCTTAGCTTTAATCACTGAATTCTTGCCGGTAACCAAAAATGTGGATTAGACACACAGGATTTCTCTCTCATCCCTTTGCTATTAAGTATCTAAATAATTATTTCTGTAGTCAGAGTCTCCAAAGCTAAACACATGATGAAAAAAAAATGACCCCAGGTCCTTACTCTTATAGTCCTAGAATGCAAATCAGAAGTCTAGATATTCAATAACTTCTCTGGCAACAAAATGAAGCATGTGGAGAATATCTCGGGCACATTTGATAAGTTATCACACTGTTTCTAAATCTCCTATCTTTGACTCCTATAGCAAATGTTTCCAAAAATCAAGTAGCATTTCGAGATTTTCTAGCATTAAATAGCCTTGGAATGCCCCACTTAAGTTGAGGAACAGTATTCATGCATTTGTCCTATTAACCCTTTTCTCCCCTAGAGTGCTAAGCAAGAAATTAGCTCTCTTCCCTCACCTTACTGATGGCTGCACTTTCAACTTGTGAGTAAATCAAAGGCATGACATGCTGTTTTAATTACCTACTTCTTGTTTGTGAAACCCAACTATTGGTCAAAAATGACATTCCGTAAACAGGAAGAACAATGCTGTTCCTCTGGGAACTTTTAGTGCTCTGATAATCCCGAATAAAAGCATGCAATACTATGTGGCAAGGAACAGTCACTGGCCTTGTGAGGATTGTGCTGCAGGTTGGTCAAGGGCTTTCCCATTGTCCCAGTAAACAGTACCTGCAGGCCTTTGGTGACTTAATAGCAAGCTGACTCTGCCTTATGTTTCCATATATTCCTCTCCGTCTACAAACTGCACAGGGCCCCGCACTCAACACCCACCCAAAAGCTTTATCTAAAGAACTGTGATGACTCCTAATAAAAGAATGCAGAGAAATAAAAGATTTGACCTCAATCCTAGGAAGACTGGAAAGGGACCCAGAGGAATGTCATAGAGGACTGCAGCTCAAAGCATCTTCTCTCCGGCATTGCACCATGCAGCCCAGGACCTTCCTTCTCACTGGTCCAGAAAGTGCAAACTCAACTCTTTCATCTAGAATACCCCCAAATTTCTACTTGCATGACAGATAATAAAGCCTTTAAATTGACCTCACTGGTGAAGAGATTGTGGATTGGTGGTGGTGATGCATGGGAGCATGCTAAAGTTGCTTCAGTCATGTCTGACTCTTTGCAACTCTATGGACAATAGCCTGCCAGGCTCCTCTGTCCATGGGATTCTCCTGGCAAGAATTCTGGGGTGGGTTGCCATCTCCTCCAGGGGGTCTTCTCTACCCAGGGATCAAACCAGAGTCTCTTGCATCTGCTGTACTGGCAGGCGGGTTCTTCACCACTAGCACCAGCTGGGAAGCCTGTGGCCTCCCAAGGGTCCTCTCATTGGACAGGTCAGCATTATACCAGACTCTGTACCGGGGAGCACTGACATGTTCAGGACAGACAGAGGTTGTTAGAGGACTCTTAGGAGGGCTTCTGGGAAGACAGAGAAAAGAGGATTAAACTTTTCTTCATTAAATAAACTTGAAGAAAGCCTGTCTTTCTCATGTCCCAGGTTTTCTAAATGTTGCTGTTCTCTTCTGACAATTTTATCTAATTAACATCTATTTTTCACTTCTTTATGCAGTAATCAGAGTTCAATTACCGGAACCCAGCTGCTGATGCTAAAAAGTACTGGAAAATTATATTCATACAATAAATCCTCAGATGCCCTCACCATCTCCTAAAGCAAGACAAAGGAGTTTGATTCCTCAACTCTATTACCTACATACCTTCATTCCCCTTTTATAAATTCTTCTGTGACTTTGGTTCCATTTCAGGACCATTGTTGAAGGCCCACAGGGAGAGGGTCAAAGAAAGGAATAAAAATAAACATGAACACTAACACAGAAGTTTCCATCTAAGGATAGTAAAGGACTTACAACATATGTAACATATTCCAACATTTTTGTTTTAAGGAATCAAATGAAATTTGAAGAGCACTTTACCTGAAGTTAATATTCATGTATCTGGTACAGAGAATTTTGTTTTCCGCATGGAAAAATTCACGCCTCAGTTTATATATTCTTTAAGTGTTAGCTTTATGAGAGAGGTGGTCATTGAAATCCATCCCTGAAGGTCTTATAAACAAACTTATGATTAATTAAACAGTTAATTTTGATAATGATTAATTTTTAGAAGTTTCTAATTCCATCAAATTGTTTTGTGTATGCAGGAGGTTACATTTTATAATATTTTGGTCATCTTAAGTCTTTGTTTGAATAAGAGGGGAAGGAGGTAAGGGAGAGAAGGAGGAAAATGGAATAAGAAAGAAGGAAGGAAAACGGAGGGAGGAAAGGAAAAGAAAAATTCTGAACTTTTTAGATGATTATGAAAAATGCAAAGTCTTGTTACAGAACTTGGGGTGTTCCTTTGCTATTTTACGTAAAAAGAGGAAAGAACCAAGATTTGCTATGGGGCTTCCTGTCTGTCAACTACTCCATGTACTTAATTCACTTAAAAATCTCAATAAATAGTTGGTAGATAGAGGTATTATCCTTGACATTATGAAACTGACAATTCTTGAGTTTACATGCTATGGTTAAGGAGTCAGATAAGATTGTCCAAACCTTCCTGTTCCCTTTCCATGTTATCTATTTTCATGATGTGTCTATTTCCTGGCATATCATCATGCCTGATTTCTTGATAACTGGTTGGCCATTCCAAGTCTTTGAACTCAGCTTCCCATTATAAGACTGTTGGTAGAAAGTAGGACGGAGAAGGCAATGGCACCCTGTTCCAGTACTCTTGCCTGGAAAATCCCATGGACGGAGGGCCTCGTGGGCTGCAGTCCATGGGGTCGCTAAGAGTCGGACATGACTGAGCGACTTCACTTTCACTTTTCACTTTCATGCATCGGAGAAGGAAATGGCAACCCACTCCAGTGTTCTTGCCTGGAGGATCCCAGGGACGAAGGAGCCTGGTGGGCTGCCGTCTATGGGGTCGCACAGAGTCGGTCACGACTAAAGCGACTTAGCAGCAGCAGCAGAAAGTAGGACAGTCCACTGTACAGAATTTCTCACACTGAACTTCAGGACAAGAATTGAGAGTCAAAAGCAAAATTTCCTTGGGATTTAATAGAATTCATAAGCATCACTCTTCCCATAGCACAAGCAGAACACAACAACCAATGTTGTTTACTTAGAGTACCTTCTTACTGTTCTGGTCCTCTGGCCGTTAAGATATCCCAGCCCTCAAATATTAAAATTTGCTCAGTTCTAATCCCCAGACTACTTACTTGATCTTTGACTTTTTTTCTAAAACTAGATTCATCAACATCAAAGAATGTGTGTGTTCTTCATATTTGTATTGAAAGAACTCAGTTTTGAGATAAGCATCCAGAAGACTAGTTAGAACCCCTGAACCAAGAGAAACATGTGCAGGACCATCAGGAGGGAAATCTACATGCTCCCAGGGCAGTGGCCGTCTTTGACTGGGACAGCTCGGGTTTTTCTCCTGTTACACTATGGGGGCATAGTGCCCCCATCCCTTCACAGGACAGTCCCAGTTTGGGTGGCATCCTCTGTGGTAATTCTACCTGTATAATGTAAAACCTAGATCACCAGAGTAGACACATGTGGATTTCCCTCCTACCTTGAGTTCTGCTATGGTGAGAACATGCAATATTAATAAAACATTATGAGGCCTTAGTGAAGCTAAAACCAACTATATAACATGCTGCTTATGTAATTCATAACATATGTTGAGAGCAGCTGTTTGTTTTCTGCTATGGCAGACCTATGTTTTCACAGAGATGGGCGGAGGAAGCTCAGCTGGCTTTGGAGTCGATGACAGAGCGGCCCTGCCACTTGTTACAACAATGACCTTGACCTGGCAGCTCTGCTCTCCCTAAGGCTCAACTGTATATTCTAAGAGAATAGGCATAATACCACCTACCACCCAGGGCTGCTTTTACCAGAATAACAAGGGCTTTAGAGCCACAGACACCTCTGTTTAAATACCACTTGTACTACTTCTTGGCTGAATGACCTTGGCATTAAATTTGACCTAGAGACTCCATTTCCTTATCTACAGAAAATCATAACAGTACAGTTCCTATCTCAGAGATTATTTTGAGGACTAAATAATATAATGCATATAAAGTAAACATGTAATACTCTGTCATCATTTTGAAATATAATATGGGGATATACTTAAGGCCTATAAATAATTTGTACCAGAAATTGTTAAGATTGCCTTCTCTCTCAGTTCAGTTGCTCAGTCGTGTCCGACTCTTTGCGACCCCATGAATCGCAGCACGCCAGGCATCCCTGTCCATCACCAACTCCCAGAGTTCACTCAGACTCACATCCATCGAGTCAGTGATGCCATCCAGCCATCTCATCCTCTGTCGTCCCCTTCTCCTCCTGCCCCCAATCCCTCCCAGCATCAGAGTCTTTTCCAATGAGTCAACCCTTTGCATGAGGTGGCCAAAGTACTGGAGTTTCAGCTTTAGCATCATTCCTTCCAAAGAAATCCCAGGGCTGATCTCCTTCAGAATGGACTGGTTGGATCTCCTTGGAGTCCAAGGGACTCTCAAGAGTCTTCTCCAACACCACAGTTCAAAAGCATCAATTCTTCGGCGCTCAGCCTTCTTCACAGTCCAACTCTCACATCCATACATGCTACTGCTGCTAGGTCGCTTCAGTTGTGTCCGACTCTGTGCGACCCCATAGATGGCAGCCCACCAGGCTCCCCCATCCCTGGGATTCTCCAGGCAAGAATACTGGAATGGGTTGCCATTTCCTTCTCCAATGCATGACAATAAAAAGTGAAAGTGAAGTCGCTCAGTCGTGTCCAACTCTTAGCAACCCCATGGACTGCGGCTCCTCCATCCATGGGATTTTCCAGGCAAGAGTACTGGAGTGGGGTGCCATTGCCTTCTCCATCCATACATGACCACTGGAAAAACCATAGCCTTGACTAGACAGACCTTTGTCGGCAAAGTAATGTCTCTGCTTTTGAATATGCTATCTAGGTTGGTCATACCTTTCCTTCCAAGGAGTAAGCATCTTTTAATTTCATGGCTGCAATCACTATCTGCAGTGATTTTGGAGCCCCCAAAAATAAAGTCTGACACTGTTACCACTGTTTCCCCATCTATTTCCCATAAAGTGATGAGACCGGATGCCATGATCTTCGTTTTCTAAATGAGTTTTAAGCCAACTGTTTCACTCTCCATTTTCACTTTCATCAAGAGGCACTTTAGTTCCTCATCACTTTCTGCCATAAGGGTGGTGTCATCTGCATATCTGAGGTTATTGATATTTCTCCCGGCAATCTTGATTCCAGCTTGTGCTTCTTCCAGCCCAGCATTTCTCATGATGAACTCTGCACATAAGTTAAATAAGCAGGGTGACAATATACAGCCTTGACGTACTCCTTTTCCTATTTGTAACCAGTCTGTTGTTCCGTGTCCAGTTCTACCTGTTGCTTCCTGACCTGCATACAGATTTCTCAAGAGGCAGGTCAGGTGGTCTGGTATTCCCATCTCTTTCAGAATTTTCCACAGTTTATTGTAATCCACACAGTCAAAGGCTTTGGCATAGTCAATAAAGCAGAAATGGATGTTTTACTGGAACTCCCTTGCTTTTTCGATGATCCAGCGGATGTTGGCAATTTGGTCTCTGGTTCCTCTGCCTTTTCTAAAACCAGCTTGAACAACTGGAAGTTCACGGTTCATGTATTGCTGAAGCCTGACCACACATTATTAGGTACTAACTGGTCTAGCTTAAATCACAGTAATATTATCTGAGAATCAATTAAGATTTCACCTGGTTTTAAATACTCAACCAGAGGTTCACATAAATATACCCTATGAATTATACCCCTGAATTGGATGAATTAAAACCTCAAATGACATTGTTTTCCATGATACAAATTTAAATTTCTAGAATTATTTCCTTATATATGCTGTTTTATACTCCAAGCTCTTCCGTACTTTTTCACCTTCATTCTTAGTCATAAAAATCTCGTTTTCTGAGCCATTTATTGGTTTTCTTTTGAGACAGTTTATCCAAATGCAGCATGTATATTGCATAAAGGTAAACATAATATGTGATTCCCTATGATTCTAGAGATTTTTACTAAAATATAAACTAGCAAATATATGTAAGCCTTCCTAGTATGTGTATCTAAATATCCATACATAGACAGACACTCACATACATTGTATATGTGGTGTGTATATATAAACAACGTGTATGTATAGTCTCCAAGGAGACACATAGTTAACCAACCCAATCTAAAACACACATATGTATATATAAATGACAGTTTTCAGCCCTGTTTATATATTTCAATGGAAATTGAGATGTGATTTCTGTATTCCCTCATTGGAAATAACTCAATTGAATGACAGATTATTCATGAATACTCTATTGGCAGCAAAATGAAAAGAGATGGCCAGTGCTGCGTGGAGAGGAGAGGGTGTTAGAGGCTGTTGGGAGTATAGACAGAAGCCTGGGTGCAAGTCCCTCTTCCAGCACTTGTCAGGTATCTGGCGTTATGAAGTTATCCTTCTGTGTCATTGCTCCTATAGAATTCTGACAACTGAAATATCAGAAGTGAAAAGCTCGTTGCCTAAGCCTTTCATGTATTTCCCAAAGTATGGGATGCATTCCAATGTGATCCCCTCATTTTAGGAGGTACAAAATGTTTAGTAACCCTGAATTAATGAAGATGAAGCTACTCCCTTTTAAGTGTACTGTCAATCCTCTAATTATACGGAAAAAGACTTGGTTTTAACACCTGTCTATCCCTGACCATTATCCACATGGAGATCAGGTCTCTGGCACATAGCCTGGGAAGACAAGAAATTATAACTAGAATGTGATATTATTCTGTTTCCATTGTTTATATTTTTAAAATTAATTTCCATTTACTATTTTCCATTCTGGTTTTCCATCTAAAATTGTACAGTGAATTCTTACTTTTAGGGTATTTAAGTTTTAAAAATGAGGTGACTGAAATAATCAGTGCACCTACCACACTGGCTCAACACAAATCACGCCATGGTAACCAAGGCCTGGTATCTAGAAACATCGTGTTCCTGTTCCTAGTACCCACTATTAAAGGGTTGCCACGCTTTGTACAAGACCCTGCTGGGCATAAGCACACTGCACTGACTTTCCTTCAGGACAAGAATAAGCACGTGCATATATGAACAGAGCTACCGCACAGACCACATAGGCTGAGGCTTATGTGTCATTCCCTTTCTAGCATCCATGACTTGAATCCTTTCTTTCCCACTGACCCTATGCTTGTGGTCTGGAGGCACCATGGCTGAAGCTGCTATTCCATTAGCACACTTGGATGTCAAGTCAATAAGCCAAGAGTCCAGTAGGGAAGACACAACATGTACAAAAGTAATATATGGTAGGAAATCATCAGGTAGTCATAGGGCAGTATAATATTGACAGGGAAATAGAAATAGTAACCAGAACTGGTACCTACCTTCTACTCTGTAATGTGGGCTCATTAAGTGCATTATGAATGAAAGGTGCATTAGTTCATGTCTGTGTATCAGTTAGTCATGGCCGCAGAGGCTTACTGTGATTGCATTTTAAAGTGCTTTCATTATATTTTTATGTTCTATCTTTTCAAAAGTAATGCGTGTTGAAAACATTTTTTAAACAAAAACAATTGATAGTGTTGCTGGATATTTATTCTAACACTTAACACTTTGTTGTATTTCTTTACAATCTTTTGTTTGATGCATAAGGATATTTCCCCTTTATTATATTCACACTATAGGTATAAATTTATATCCCACTTTTTTCACTTAACATTTCTGCATGTAAACATTTTCCAAGTTATTAAATAACCATGATTTTAATTCCTATATAATAGTCAATTTAAGGAAATGAATCACAGGTAATGTAATTACTTCTCCATGACTAGACATTGTTTTATGCAATATTCCAGAATATTAAATAATACAGTAAAATGCATCTTTGATGTTAAATTGTAATGTATTCCAATTTGAGAAAATTGAATCATTAATTTGTTTACTGGACAGTTTCTCTACTAGACTGTTAAACTCTACATCCGTAGCTCTCTGCCTTGAACATAGAAGGTACTTGTGATATGTTTACTGAGCTGAAATGAATATACTTTCTTTTTTGACAGTCTTCCACTCTTTTCTGGAGAAAATTCAAGAAATCATTTGGCAGTCATCAGTTTCAGTTCAGTCGCTCAGTCACGTCCGATTCTTTGTGACCCCATGGACTGCAGCACGCCAGGCTTCCCTGTCCTTGACCATCTCACAGAGCTTACTCAAACCCATGTCCATCAAGTCAGTGATGCCATCCAACCATCTCATCCTCTGTCATCCCCTTCTCCTCCTGCTTTCAATCTTTCCCAGCATCAGGGTCTTTTCAAATGAGTCAGTTCTTCGCATCAGTCATCAGTTAATTGCTAAAATAAAGGAAAATCCCCAAGTGTCTACTAAAATTAGAGGCAAATCTATTGTCTTGGGATATAAAAATTATGCATTCTTAGTTAGCTTTTTTGCCATATGGCTTGAAAATAAAATCATTTGCTTTTATTTTCTCATCTACAAAGTCACTAAAAAAATGATAAAATTCCTACCACCCAGGAATCAAAAAATGACTGAGTTATACCTAGATATACTAAGTCATTATTAGTAATATGACTTAATGTTCTTAACAAAATAGGCACATAAATGGAAATTTTAGGTGCAATTCTCTATCTGGCAATGATAGTTATATCAATAAGCACCAGATTTGAACTGTAATGTGGCAAGATATTTTTTTTTTTTAACATTTGGAGAAATACAAGCAAAATCACTGAATGTAAAACTGCAATGATATTTTAAACAGATAATATTCCAGATGCATACAGCCTTTCAAGAATTAACTTATAAATAAACAATAGAAGCTTAAAATATATCCATGCATACTACTGCTACTGCTAAGTCACTTCAGTCATGTCCGACTCTGTGCAACCCCATAAACGGCAGCCACCAGGCTTCCCATCCCTGGGATTCTCCAGGCAAGAACACTGGAGTGGGTTGCCATTTCCTTCTCCAATGCATGAAAGTGAAAAGTGAAAGTGAAGTCGCTCAGTCATGTCTGACTCTTCGCAACCCCATGGACTACAGCCTACCAGGCTCCTCCATCCATGGGATTCTCCAGGCAAGAACACTGGAGTGGGTTGCCATTTCCTTCTCCAATGCATGAAAGTGAAAAGTGAAAGTGAAGTCGCTCAGTCATGTCTGACTCTTCGCAACCCCATGGACTACAGCCTACCAGGCTCCTCCGTCCATGGGATTTTCCAGGCAAGAATACTGGAGTGGGGTGCCATCGCGTTCTCTGCCGTGCATACTAAATTGCTATTTAATATCTATATCTCTATATATTGGCAGAGAATAGCTAGCTACTTACCAAGCCTGCTTCCTCTTCCTCATAGGCACATAGCTAAAACTTCATTTCCCAGACTCCCATGCATAGGTGTACCCACATGACTGAATTCTGGGGAGTGAAATGACAGCAAAAATGATGAGTGCTATTGTCAGGTTTGGTTCATGAAAACCTCTTACCCAGAATCCTCTTGGTCTTTCTCCATCTGAAAATGGAGCATGGCAAGGACTTAAACGGTCTAGGAAAATGTGGAGCTACGAAAGGCACAGGCACAAGTCCCTTAGTGTTTTCTTGAACCAGAACTAATAAACTACTGGTTTAAACTACTGTGTTAGAACAGCTAGAAGAAATTTATATTTGTTCATTTCCAGAGTGTTCCATATGGGATTTGAGACAGCTATCTTGTCTGAGGAGCTTTCAAAAAGGTCTTGGTGACTGCAGCACCAACTAATTAAAACCAGGTAATCTCCAGAGGGAGTCCCTTCATCCAGGAATACCCACACTTCCAAGAGTCCAATTTTTCATGGAACAATAGATAAGTAGTTTCCCCTTCAGATCCTTAAATCTTAAGATCAAATAGAGAAGAATTCTGTTATTTTCCCAAGTAAAATTTCTTAATAATAAGAAATGGGCCCCTGTGGTCACATATTTCATAGGGATTGGCCTAGGTGGATCCTGAGGGATAATTACCACAGAAAGGCAGCCAACCTTTTTTTCATTCCATAGGGAGGCATTTATTTTATAGCTCTTCCTAACTCTATTGTCAGAGGGGTTGAAGTAACTTATTAATAGGAATTTTTGCCCAAGATTGTGGTCACCTCAGTTTGCTCATTTGTAATATGAGATACTTAACAGACATGAATATCTACCTTAATAAACTAATCCAGTGCTTTCAGATTGCATGTCCCTAAAGGCAACTCTTTACTGGGGAAATGTTTGTAAGTACTCTCTTCAGTTGAGAGTTTACATGTCTAGGAGATATCACTTAATAATGTTTCTCTTTCTCTGAATAATAACAATAATATTAGTTAACGTGTATGGAGTGCTGACTTCGTATACAGTCTCACATTTTACTGTTATGATAACCTACTAGGTTACCAGGGAAGCCCAAGTTTAGTTACAATTATTCCCATTTTAGAGGTAAGAAAACTGAGACTAAGAAAGGGCTAAGATATAAACACATTTTTATTATTGCATACCTAGGTTCTTAGCCATTAACTTATACTGCCGTATAGATTTGAAGCACTTCATAATATATTTCTGAGACCATCAGGCATCTTGAGCCAACTACCCTACATTTAATAATATCAATTTCAAAGAGATACATCTCAAAGCTACACAAAAACCATTTTCATCTCTCGAAGGTTTAAGTAGAACAGGCATCTTCTTTATGTCCAAGTATTTCTATGTAGGCCAAAAGGAGACTCAGAACTAGGGCAGAAGAGCAAATGATTTGCATTTCAGAGATCAAAATAAATACAAGAACAGAGGGCTCTCTGGTTTCAGGAAAGATTAAACAGAAACTATTAATTGATGACTTAGGACAAGCTTTGCTAATTGTTTACTAGTCACTTGAATACAAAATGAACTCATGTTTTGAAGTAGATACAGTCCAGTGGAAAGCTGTTTCAGAACCATGAAAAAAGATACCAAAGCATAGCCCAGAGGGAACATGAGGGAATTTTGTGGTTTTCTCTGTTGTTAAAAGGAAGTGTTACTATTAAATTTTTTTGTAACAAAAATACTTATAGTTGCTATTTCTTTGAGATGAATTGTATACAGTGAAAATGTGTGAGAAAGGATGGAAGAAGTACAGGGTAAAGGGTGAGAACTCTGCCTTTGAAGTAAAAAGTGCACAGAAATACTGGCTCCATAACTGACTATACATACATGGTAAATTGCTCCAGTTGTGTCCGACTCTTTGCGGCCCTCTGGACCATAATCTGCCAGGCTCCTCTGTCCATGGGATTCTCCAGGCAAGAATACTGGAGTTGGTTGCCATGCCCTCCTCCAGGGGATCTTCCCACCCTAGGGAGAGAACCCATGCCTCTTAAGTCTCCTGCATTGGCAGGTGGGTTCTTTACCACTCGCGCCATCTGCACTGTTACTGACTAGGGCTGTATAATCTTAGGCAAATAACTCACAAGCAAGAAGGGTGCTTACCCTTTCTTCACAGGTCAGGAGGTAAGTGCTTCAACAGGCTCTGCTGGAATCCTTCAGTCTCCCACTGTAGTTAAGGGCACACCACAACTTTGGTCTGACTTCTTCCTAAGAAATCTAGAGGATAATTGTTAGGCTTGATTGTCTCTCTGTGATACAGGAAAGGAAGCTGCTGCTGTACTGCGGTTTCTCTACATTGATGGGTTTTTACCCATCATTTTTACAAATGAATTTTCCCCATGCCAATGAGGGCAACAGGCATGAGAAAGCCAGTATGCATGTTATATTAGTCCTTTACTATCATGTCATCTGGGAGGCTCATGGGCCCTCAGGCAGTCAGTTCAGTCACTCAGTCGTGTCCGACTCTTTGCAACCCCATGGACTGCACCATGCCAGGCCTCCCTGTCCATCACCAACTCCCAGAGTTCACTCAAACTCATGTCCATAAAGTCAGTGATGCCATCCAACCATCTTGTCCTCTGTCGTCCCCTTCTCCTTTTGCCTTCATACCTCTCCTGAATTAATTATAAAGGGAAAACAGGGGGGGAAATTTAAGGTACTATGCAACTACATCCATGAGTCCTGCTTGTCCAGTTTACTAACTGTATGATTTCCCATAAATTTCATTGCATGAACTCATATTAACAGCTAATTTTCATATATAGAGAGAGACTTTAAATCAAGTGGTAACTGCAAGCAGCCAACAGTCTCCATTCAAATGACTCAAGATCAAAATTTTACTTTTAGCTATTTACAGAATTGGTCATCTGCATATGATTAATATCTACAATGGTAGATAACTGTTCACCTACCTGCATAAACCACTGAGCAATTTTATCACCCCATTTTGTTTAGAAAATATAAGACACATCAGATATCCTCCAAACTTGGCTTTCATGTTGGCCATTTCCACTTCCTCCTCGAATATTAAAAGAGTCTTGATGTTGAAAGTTTCCATTTCCTCCCTATCAAAAATACGTTGAGAGAAAAAAGGTAAAAATACTTTGGAGGGTAACTAGAAATCACAGAAGGATAATTTTCATTTTGCAGAAAAACAGTTCAAGTCCAGTGTTCCCCACCAGGTTGGGGACTTTGGGGTTCAATCTCAAGTTCACTCAGGTCCTTCAAAGAACTTAGGTAACCCTGGTGACTTTCGCAACTTACGCTAAAATTGATTTCTCTTAGTCTTCACGTGTTTTATACAACTGTCACAACTCTTCAGTATCTGATTTGGACACACACCAGTATTTATGAATTTATGGTTTTAGACACCTGGAAGTTATCTCATATATTTTGGACACTGTTTTATTATTATTAAATCCTTTACATTCCTTTCTTCCCCCACCTCCCTCCCTCATCACCCACCCCTCTCCACTTGGGAAATAGGTTCATTTATTTATTTCCAGTAAAGCTATAGTTTGTTTGTGTGAAGGTTTAAAGAGCTTTCGGTGCCATCCATTTATTGCTGTGTGCCCTTGTTCAGATGCCAGTCAGGAAACTAAAGTAATCATAGAATTCTCAGGATAAGAAGTTTCTCATCACCTTAGCATCTGTCAAAGTAGCTGTCTCTCTTCTAGGTTTTCTTTTTAAACAACACACAGCCATCATCATCTCTTTCTCTTCTCCTTTATGTTCTTTAAAATGATAGCTATTGGAAACTCCTTTTTTTCTCTTTATAACTGTATCATCCTTTAGAGGATTTCCTTGTTCAGTATCTTCCAAATCTGTCTTCAGAGGAAATCCATGTCTCCTTGGCAACGCTTTATGTTCTGACAGATACTGTTTCAACAAACCATTCTCCCATTAAAATAATTATGGCAGTCACCTTACACACACCACCTTTAATCATCACATTTATCCTGCTTTATGACCACAAATTAGCATATGAAATACTGAGAATCATAGATATTGTATCAGCTGACCCACATCCCACAGCTAACAGACGTCAAACTCAGAGTTACATATTGCACTCAAATATCGTTTCTGTTTTTCCATTGTGAAGTCCTTTGGTTTTGTTTGTTTCATGCTTTAATACAATGAGTTGCAAAATATACTCAGCACACAAAAAATATAAGCAAGAAAATATCCCAACTTCGTACACTAGGTTTAAAAAGGCACTTATCATTGAGCCAAAAATCAAATCAGCCTTTGATCAGAATTAATTGAAAGGCCCTAGGTGGCTTCCTGCGGATTTTAGTCTCCTGCTCTACTCTTAATGAAATGAAGTTCATCTTATCAGACCATGGTCACAGTCAGACATTGAGAGCAAGCTTTGATTGTAAGACTTCCGCTGACAGTGGAAGCTAAGTGGAGTCAGCAGTTTGTCCTTCTAGACTAAACCTAAGAAGTATTGTGATAAGAATAATAAAGCACAACCCTCCTGCACAGTTTCCAAACTATATACATCAAAGAACTGCGATGAGATACGGCCTCATATTATCTACTTCTGCTTAGCTGAAAGACAGAAGTAGAATGGAGGAGCTGCCCACAAGTGAAAGGAGCTTATCTGCTGCCTGCTTGCTGAGCACTTATCCATCCTTCTTTGTGATGGTCCTTCACTTTGGAACCAAAAGAGCAAATTTTTAAGGAAAATGATACTCAAAGCTATATACCTTCATTGAACTCCTTTCTGGTTGAGTTGCAGCCATGGTTAAATAAGATATTGTCATTTCCATGTTGGACACAGAGCCTGATTAAGGGATCCAAACAATGAAATAACATTTTCCCAAACCATTACAAATAAACCAAAAATAGGATGCCAGTTATCTCCTTATCTAACTGGTGATGATATATAGATCATGCAACTCTAGCAGACAAAACTACACTCAGCAGTGGAATTTATATGGCTCATTCTTTATCATAAATCAAAATGAAAAGTACAAAGTGTGAAATAAAACTTCTATCTTGAACATAAAATCTGTAATAAAATGTACATTTTCCCAGCCCTACCAAAGAAATGCCCCCAAAAGTATCTGAAAAATTTTACTTTCAAAGAGTGGAAAATCCTTCGGCCCACATATCTTGACCCAGTGACAGACACATTTGAGAAACTTGAATTCCTCATCTTGTTACTGCTAAACTTGCCATCTCAGTGAATGACACCAGGTCCCATCCAGTTGTCAGAAGGCTAGAACTCATCTTTGCCTCTTCTCCACCCCTCACAGTCAATTCATAAAGAAAACATTTCTATTTGGCCTCAAAACACCTCTTGAATCTGTCCACTTACTGAAGACTACTCCTGTGAACCTGCTTTGTTCTGGTTTGAATAATGCAATAGCCTCCTGAGTTTCCAGCTTCAAGGTTTCCCCTCCTGCAAGTCTATTTTTCATGGCGGTCAGATTAATCTTCCCCAAATGTAAATCTGTTCATATCACTCCTTAGCATAAACCACTTTAATGGCTTGCCATTGCCCTCAGGATAAAGTGCAAACAGCTTATCACAGTTTACAAGCCCCTTATAAATCACTCCTCTAATTACCTCTCAGCCTCTTTTCCCCTCCATTTCTCTTCCGGTTTTGCTCAAACCATTCTGGACTACATATTTTAATTCCCCAATCACAGGGTGTTCTCCATTGTTCTCATGCCTCTGCACATACTGTTCCTTTTGTCTGGAACTCACTATACCTTTTGTGAATGAAAATATACTGTTGCAAGTCTACTATATATTTTACCTGAAGCAATTCACTAAAAAGTATAAATTGTGGTAAATGAAAGATGTATACTCTAAATCAGACAGCAACAAATAAAAAATAATGTAAATAAATACAGAAAGAAGAATTGCAATGCACACTTAAAAACAACAGTTGATCTCAGCCAAAAGACCCAGAAACAAACATACGTTTTAAAACCTAATTGTTTAAAACAGAAGATAGGAGAATGAGAGAGACAAAAGAATTCAAGAGACAAATGGCCAACATATAACAAAATGGCATGCTTAAATGCAGCCATATAGTAATTATATTCTATTTAAATGGAGTTAGCAACCTAACAAAAGGCAGAGATGCTCTTTAACTACAGAGATACCAATATGTTGAAAGTTTCATATGGAAAAATATATACCATGGAAACATTAAGCTTGAAAAGCTAGAGTTGCTGTGTTCATCATTCAAAATGACTTAAAGACAAAAAGTATTACTAGAGACAAAGATGGACTATTCATGATAAAAAAAAAAATCACTAAATCAGAAATTAAACATCTGCTTAATATCAGAATTTCAAAATATGTAGGGGAAAAAAGCTACAGAACTAAGGGAGATGTAGACAAATTCATAGCTGGAGATTTTAACACATATTTCTGTCACTGATATATAGAATAACTTAGAAAAAGTGAAGATTTTTACAATCCTTATTAACATAAGCAACCATATTAATTTTCACAGTTTTTGTGGCCCACTACACCACCAAACAGCAAATACACATTTAAGTACACATGGGATGGTCAGAGATTGATCCCATGCTGGTCCATAAGACAATCTCAGTAGATTTCAGAAGGCTGACATTTATTGGTAAAAATACATAACTCAGCATCTAGAAGGCAATGGCACCCCACTCCAGCACTCTTGCCTGGAAAATCCATGGACAGTGGAGCCTGGTGGGCTGCAGTCCATGGGGTCGCTAAGAGTCGGACACGACTGAGTGACTTCACTTTCACTTTTCACTTTCCTGCATTGGAGAAGGAAATGGCAATCCACTCCAGTGTTCTTGCCTGGAGAATCCCAGGGACGGGGGGGCCTGGTGGGCTGCCGTCTATGGGGTCACACAGAGTCAGACACAACTGAAGTGACTTAGCAGCAGCATCTAGAAAAGACCTACATATTTGGAAGTTAACTCAAAATTACACTGTCCATAGGTCAAAGATGGGAACAGAAAAATAATTTTGAAAAAAATTTTGACTGATGTCTTTTAAAATATATTAAAGTTTATGAAAGGATATAAAACGCATGAAGGAATAGTTATAATTTTAAAAACTTATATTAGAGGAGGAAAAAGGCCCCAAATTAGTGATCTAAGTTTCTACCCTAGGAAACTTAAAAAAAAAAAAAGTTCAATAAAATTGACAAAATTCTAGCAAAGCTTATCAAGAAAAAGGAAATGTACAACTTACCAATATCCAGAGTAAAAGCAATGACCTACAGAGCTTGAAAGAATAGGGAAACTTTGACTTCAGCCAAATAAATTCATATCTTGATGAAACAGACAAATTCCTTAAACACATTACCAAAATTGACACAAAAAAGAAATAGAAAATCTAAATATTTCAATATCTACAAAGGAAACTGACTTACACTTCAAAACATTCCCACAAAGAAAACTCTTGGTTTCACAGGTAAATTCTATTACATATTTTAGAAAGAAATAACAATCCTATACCAACCCTTCAAAATACAGAGGCCAAAGAAACATTTTCCAACTGATTTTATGAGGTCTCTATTACTCTGATACTAATACTACATAAACATATCACAAGAGATGTAAAAAACCAATATTACATAAACATATCATGAGAGATGTAAAAGACAGAGAAAAGATTCTCATGAAATAGAAAAATTATTTACCAAATACTAGCAAAACAAACCTAATATAAGTGTGTATGTACACAGACTTCATACAAAGTGGGGTTTATACCAGGAGTTCAAAAGTGGTTTAACATTCAAAAAAAGTAATATTATTTGCCATGTTGAAATAATAATACAGAAAAATAATAAGACCATTTCAATAAATGCAGGAAAGCATCTTTCAAAATTCAACAACTCATTTATGGTTAAAAAAAAAAAAAATTCTAGTTACCTAGGAAGAGAAGAGAACTTCCTCAATCTAATGAAGGGCATCTATTTAAAAAAAAAAAAAAAACAACACTAAAACATAGCCAACATCAACTTAATGGTGAAAAAAAAAATGATTTATCTTAAGATTGGGAACAAAATAAGGCAGACAGCTTTCAGCACTTCTATTCAACATCATCTTAGAGGTAATAGCGAACACAGAAAGGTACAAAAATAAAGACATAGAAGTTAAAAAGGAAGAAACATTTGCTGAAAGAAATTGAAGAGAAAGTGAAAGTGAAGTCGCTCAGTTGTGTCTGACTCTGCAACCCCATGGATGGTAGCCTACCAGGCTCCGCTGTCCATGGGATTTTTCCAGGCAAGAATACTGGAGTGGGCTACCATTTCCTTCTCCAGGGGATCTTCCCAACCCAGGGATCGAACCCGGGTCTCCTGCATTGCAGACAGACGCTTTACCGTCTGAGCCACCAGGGAAGCCTGAAGGAAATTAAAGACCTAAATAAATTGAGAGTACCATTATATTCAAAAACTGAACATTGTCACACTATCAGTTCTCCACAAAAAACTATAGATTCAATACAATTCTTATCAATATCCCAGCAAACTTTTAGAATTGGCAAGCTGATGCTAAGACTTTTTTGAAAGTTCAAATAATCTTTAGAAATGTCAACACAAATTTGATCCCTTATTGTTAAATGTATCTATGACTTTTTACATGTGAAAACAACTTCAAAAATCAAAATAGTTTTATTTTCTAATTATAAAAGTAATACAAGTTATATTGTGGGGAAAATAGAATGCATGCAAATTTATAAGAAAATGGAGGGATTAGAGGTGATTTCCATCTCAAAATAATTACTATTGTCAACATTGTCATTATATACTCCTAGTTTTGTTCTTGCCTATATATATGACTCTGCTCAGATGCCCAGTTGTTTCTGACTCTTTGCAACCCCATAGGCTGTAGTCTGCCAGGCTCTCTGTCCATGGGATTCTCTCAGCAAAAATACTGGAAAAGTGAAAGTCATATCCAACTCTTTGCAAATTCTCCAGTCCAGAATGCTGGAGTGGGTAGCCTCTCCCTTCTTTAGCAGATCTTCCTGATCCAGGAATCGAACCAGGGTCTCCTGCACTGCAGGCAGACTCTGATTGGGATGCCATTTCTTCCTCCAGGGGATCTTCCCAACCCAAGAATCAAACCTATGTCTCATGTCTCCTGCATTGGTGAGTGGATTCTTTACCACTAGCACCACCTGGGAAACCCCATATATATAACTATATTCCTATATATATCTATATAAAAATTAAGAAATATATATTTCTTTTTGTGTGTGAATATATATAAATGTATATATTAATGTATTATTACTTATATATTATGAATTATATTATATATAGAGTGTATTATAAATAATATATTAATATTTATATATGTCTATATAGGAATATATATTTATATATAATATACTGTAATATATTTATATTACATATATTCCTATATGTAAATTCCTATATTATATATACTATTATGTTACATATTTTCTATATCCCTATATAAAAACATGCATTTATATATATTAATATTTATATTATACACATATATTCCTATATTAGGAATATAAAATTCCTAATATAGGAATATACATAGAAATACACGTTTGTATATACTCATGCACACAAAAAGGGGTATATATCTATTCATCTTTCCATGTTAACAAGTACAGACCTAAGTCTTCCATGTTATTGGCTACATATTCCCTCATAGCTCAGCTGGTAAAGAATCTGCCTGTAATGCAGGAGACCTGGGTTCGATTCCTGGGTTGGGAAGATCCCCTGGAGAAGGAAGTGGCACCCCACTCCAGTATTCTTGCTTGGAGAGTCCCATGGACAGAGGAACCTGGAAGGCTATAGTCCATGGGGTCACAAGAGTCAGACCCGACTTAGCGACTACACCACCACCACCACATATTCTGTAGTATGATTGTATCTTAACATATAACTAAGATCCTAATATTACATATTTCCAGGTTTCCTATATTATAGACAAGCCTGCACCAAATATCTATGCACATGAGTTAAATTATTTCCCTATGATACATTTCTAGAAAAGAAGAGAAGGTCCACCCTCTTTTGGAGATGGTACACTTGTTTATGGTATAGATTGTGGTGATGATTTCCCAGATACGTACTTCTCTCCAAACTCAAATTGTATACATCAAGTGTGTACAGTTTGCACAGTTTCTGTATGGCAATCATTACTCAGTAAAGTGGTTTTGAAGATGTTTTAAGAAAATGGTTTAAAGGGATGAACGTATTAAACTTAATGCATCATTTAACCCCCTCATCGTCGTACCTCTACCTCCTGACGGTTACACCAGTTTATATTTCTTATATCAGTTTCTTCAGTCACTAACCTTTGTCAATCTGATGGGCAGAGGCGTTATACTCCTGTTTAAGTGAAGTTGGTCAGCTTTTCATACATTAGCTGCTTTTAGCTTTTATTACACTCATTGCCTAGCTTTCTATTGACATCCACCTCTTGTCCTTATGGATTAATAAGAACTGTTTGCTTAGTACTGTGCTTAATCTCTTATCTATTAGAAGCCTAAAAGATAATCTCCATTTTAGCAATTGCCTTTGTGTGTGTGTTTACTTGCTTGTTATACTAAATTTTTTTCAAATGCACACAGTTGAATAGATTATTCTTTTCTTTCATGCGTGCTAGCTTTCGTCATAGAAAAGGCTTTTCAATTCTATTATTATAAAATTAAAGAATTTTCTTCTGGTATATTATTTGTTCTTTCATTTTAATCCCTCATCTGGAATTTATTTTATTGGAACCAGTGAAGTTGATGTACAACTTTTCCCACTAAATTCCTAGTTATTTGTATTTTTCTCACTGGATTAAAATGCCACTTTTCATGTATGCTGACTTCTCAAATCCATTTAGATAAAATTCTTTACTGTCTGTTTCATTCACTGTGTTTTCATGCCAGCATGATGCTCATTTTTATCATAGTTTTGTAATTTATGTTTAAATTTTTCATAAGAGTGTTTTTATTACTAAGTTTTGATGTTTCCGATTAGTCTCGTATTTATATTCTTCCAAATTAACCTGAGAATTTTTCAAATCCAAAAATATTCTTTGAACTGTATGTATTTATTGAGAATTATCTTTATAATTTTAAATCTTTCTATTGAAATATATACTATATCCCTCTTTTTAGTAAGTTTTGTTTCCTCATTAGGACTGAATGGTTGTAATACTCTGTGTATTTCTTATTTAGTTTATTCTAAAGATTTGACTTTTTCAGAATTGCTATGACTGGAATCATCTTATACAGTAATATTTTCTAAATGATTTATATGATTCTAAATTATATATATATACACATTATTTTTATTATATAATATGTTAATTTACTTATTCTCTTTGTTCTAATAATTTCTCAGTCGATTTCTTTTGGTTTTCAAGACAGACTTTAGTTTGATCTACAAAGAAATATTGGAAAAGATGTGGCAAAATTAAATCTTATCTCACCTCTAATTGATTTTACTAGCACTTTCTGCATTTTTGCTTTTGTCTTACATTTTGAGGCCATTTTTTCTAGAGATTCATTCACTTTCAGTTTGTTCTTACTTGTCATTTTTATGGATAGATGTGTTTAGATATAGACATAGTTATATATACATAGACATATGTAAACACTGATTGAAGATTTATACTCTTAAACGATTCAGCAGTGAATGCTGAAGTTTTATCAAATACCTTTATATCTAAAAATATTACTTTAAATTACTTGCCCTTGAGTAAACATGGTGTCCATGGATGAAGCACACCCCTGGGGATCTCAGGTTCATACTTCTCCATAACATACTTCTCACTATTCAGTTGAGCAGTAAGTTCAGCGTCTGCTTAATGACATACATTTAAAACATAGTCAGTTCCAATCTTGTTTGATATCTATTTAATTTCAGCTTAACAGGTTTAATGGGTTTGAATTTGAATACGAAAAAAATGATGTTCATTTATTATTTAAAGACTTTTTTTCTTAAAATAATGACTCTTCCCACTGTTACATATTTAACCCAAAAATCTCAAAGAATTTTCATCTTCATAGCCACTATGATGCCTCATACCTATGATAAACATGAAGAGGTCAGGGAGATTTTGAGGATTTTTTTATTTCCTCCAAAAAGAAAAACCCTCTATAAATCAAAATTTGCTGAATTCTGAAAGAGGTACACCTTCTAGATAAAAGGGACTTTGGTAGCTCAGATGGTAAAGCATCTGCCTGCAACGCGGGAGACCCGGGTTCGATCCCTGGGCCTGGAAGATTCCCTGGAGAAGGAACTGGCAACCCACTCCAGTATTCTTGCCTGGAAAATTCCATGGATGTAGCCTGGTGGGCTACAGTCAATGTGGTGGCAAAGAGTCTGACATGACTGAATGACTAACACTTTCACTTTAACAGAATATTTACATATGAAGGTAAAACATCTCAACCTCTTTCACTGAATGTAACTTTGTTTTGTACTTGGAACCCAAGGTTCCTAATGTTCAGTGAAGCTTCTATTAGCTTCATTTTGAAGAGGATGACATCAAAACATCAGAGATAAGACACTGATTCAAACTGCATAAATGTCCTCTTAGCCACTGACCTCTGCTTCTGTCCTTTAAGTTCAAAATAAAGCCTTTTGCGAAATGTATGGTTTTGCACCAGTCTGTGCCAGACACTGTAATAGTCTTTCGAGAACTCCATGGACAGAAGAGCCTGGAGGGCTGCAGTCCATGGAGTCGCAGAGAGTTGAACACAATATGCCTGGAAAATCCCCTGGACGGAGGAGCCTAGTGGGCTGCAGTCCATGGGGTCGTGAAGAGTCTGGCACAACTGAGCGACTTCACTTTCACTTTTCATTTTCATGCATTGGAGAAGGAAATGGCAACCCACTCCAGTGTTCTTGCCTGGAGAATCCCAGGGACGGGGGAGCCTGGTGGGCTGCTGTCTATGGGGTCACGCAGAGTCAGACACGACTGAAGAGACTTAGCAGCAGCAGCAGCGCACATACAGAGTTGTTCAGTACTGAAGCTGTCATAACTCTGGAAAGGTACTATTACTGTCCCTCTTATTTCCATTTTACAGCCAATAAAACTGAAGTACAGGGAGGCGAAATATTAATAACTTATCCAGGATCATGTTAATGATGGCAGCTCTCAGGTTTAAAGGTCAGATCTGATCTGCAGCCCTCCAAATCTAGGGTCTTTTTCATTGTACTCACTGTCTCCTTTATGTCTCTTCGCCTATCTATTTCCTAACTCAGTTTTTCTTCCTCCCTTCTTTGGCCCCTTCTCCTGCAGGCCCGTGACCAAGGTGTAGACTAAGACGGGGAGTCATGCTTCACACGGCCTTATCATGTTGGCAGCCATTCCTGGGTCTGGCTGTGGTCTTAATCTTCATGGGATCCACCATTGGCTGCCCTGCTCGCTGTGAGTGCTCGGCCCAGAACAAATCTGTTAGCTGCCACAGGAGGAGGTTGATCGCCATCCCAGAGGGCATTCCCATCGAGACCAAAATCTTGGACCTCAGCAAGAACAGGCTTAAAAGCATCAACCCCGAAGAATTCATCTCTTACCCTCTGCTGGAGGAGATAGACTTGAGTGACAACATCATTGCCAATGTGGAGCCAGGAGCCTTTAACAATCTCTTCAACCTGCGTTCCCTCCGCCTGAAGGGCAATCGCCTAAAGTTGGTCCCTTTGGGGGTCTTCACGGGCCTCTCCAACCTCACCAAGCTTGACATTAGTGAGAATAAGATTGTCATTTTACTGGACTACATGTTCCAGGATTTGCATAACCTGAAGTCTCTGGAAGTGGGGGACAACGATTTGGTTTATATATCACACCGGGCCTTCAGTGGGCTGCTTAGCTTGGAGCAGCTCACACTGGAGAAATGTAACCTCACTGCAGTACCCACAGAAGCCCTCTCACACCTCCGCAGCCTCATCAGCCTGCACCTGAAGCATCTCAATATCAACAACATGCCCGTGTATGCCTTTAAAAGACTGTTCCACCTGAAACATCTCGAGATTGACTACTGGCCTTTACTGGATATGATGCCTGCCAACAGCCTCTACGGTCTCAACCTCACCTCCCTCTCCATCACCAACACCAACCTATCCACCATCCCCTTCCTTGCTTTCAAACACCTGGTCTACCTGACCCATCTGAACCTCTCCTACAATCCCATCAGCACTATTGAGGCAGGCATGTTCTCTGACCTGATCCGCCTCCAAGAGCTTCATATAGTGGGGGCCCAGCTCCGCACCATTGAGCCTCACTCCTTCCAAGGGCTCCGCTTCCTTCGTGTGCTCAATGTGTCTCAGAACCTTCTGGAAACTCTGGAAGAGAACGTCTTCTCCTCCCCGAGGGCTTTGGAGGTCCTGAGCATTAACAACAATCCTCTGGCCTGCGACTGCCGTCTCCTATGGATCCTGCAGCGGCACCCAACCCTGCAGTTCGGTGGCCAGCAGCCCATGTGTGCTGGCCCAGACACTATCCGTGAGAGGTCATTCAAAGATTTCCACAGCACTGCCCTTTCTTTTTACTTCACCTGCAAAAAACCCAAAATCCGTGAAAAGAAGTTGCAGCACCTGCTTGTGGATGAGGGGCAGACGGTCCAGCTGGAATGTAATGCTGATGGAGACCCTCAGCCTGTGATCTCCTGGGTGACACCTCGAAGGCGGTTCATCACCACCAAGTCCAACGGCAGAGCCACCGTGCTGGGTGATGGCACCTTGGAGATCCGCTTCGCCCAGGATCAAGACAGCGGGATGTATGTCTGCATCGCTAGCAATGCTGCCGGGAACGACACCTTCACGGCCTCCTTAACTGTCAAAGGATTCGCTTCAGACCGCTTCCTTTATGCCAACAGGACCCCTATGTACATGACCGACTCCAATGACACCATTTCCAATGGCACCAACGCCAATACTTTCTCCCTGGACCTTAAGACAATACTGGTGTCGACAGCCATGGGCTGTTTCACCTTCCTGGGAGTGGTGTTATTTTGCTTTCTCCTCCTTTTTGTGTGGAGCCGAGGGAAAGGCAAACACAAAAACAGCATTGACCTTGAGTACGTGCCCCGAAAAAACAATGGTGCTGTCGTGGAAGGGGAGGTGGCTGGACCCAGGAGGTTCAACATGAAAATGATTTGAGGGTTGGCCGCTCCAACTATTGTTTCCGTGTCATTGTCTGTAACCAGTGAGATGGCCTGGCACAAGAAAAGTACTAGGTTAAAAGGCAGCTTAGTGCAGCTTCCCCTGTGTCAAAGCAGGGTCCGCAGAAGCAGGAGGACTTGTGATGGAGACGCTCCACCTAGAGGCAGGCAGGCATGTGTCAGAGCCCTTCACACAGTGGGGTACTAATTGTTTGCATTGCAAATACTGGCATTCTGGGGATCTCAGTAATGAACCTGAAGCTTCGGCTCATGCTCGTGGACAGTTACTCAACCTTTTCTACCACTGCAAAAACAAAAGAAGAAATCAAAAGGAACAACCTACAATGTAGGATTTACGTATTAAAAAGACGCATTTGTCTAAACCATACTCGACAGAAAAATTTGTATCTATGATTCTCCTTTGTTAAAAGCCTTGCATCATCCCATATTGTTGGTTCAACACCACAAAGAAATCAGTATATTCTTTACTCTTCTTTTTTTTTTTTTTTTGGAAACATATATGCTGTATATGTTTTAAAGCAATATGAATGAGAGGTTGTGCTTTTTAGTTACACACCACTATTGACCCAAGTGTGACTTCACCTTCCTTTACATAGAGATAACCCTGAGACTAGATCCCTGGAGTTATGGGTGGATATATGTGGAGAGATGAGTTTTGTCTGATGTAGGATGCCAAGAGATAGGACCCAAGGCAAAAATGCCCAACTCTGTTAACTTCTGGTACTATAAATAAAGGCATGTGCCTAGTTTTGATACAGAATGGAATATTTTTTATACTTGTGATATCACACTGGACCAGTTTACTGTAACAAAGCCTTTGGTTTCTCCAGAAAGTGGTGTGTCACTGTTTATATCTGTAAAATGCAAGGTAGGTGTCAGTAATGAAACTTATTCCTTTAACCACAGCTTGATTTTACTTTCATCAATTGTTACTAAGGGAAGAGGATGTGATGTTTATATCTACTCCTAGGGTAATATTCAGCTCATAGCTAAGATCAAAAAAATTCAGATGTGTAAAGCTCTCTGGATAATAAGTTCTTCTCAGATGCCAACAGAAACCAGGGCGATCCATACAACTAAGGATCTGTTTAAAAAACAGTGTTGTCTGAAGGCTGGGTCACTGCCGGTCTGAGGAATCATCTGGCTACTGCACCTCTGATGTTGTCTATTCAAATACTCTACACACAGTATCATCTTAAATGCACAACTCCAGGGTGTCTCTCTGCTTCCTTTCCGAGGAGATGTTGATTTTTATTTTGAAAGCTGTCTGGTGTAGACAAAGAAGACTCTGTCTTGTTTATAAAGAAGTGGCAAAAAATAAGGTGGATTTAAAAGCACTTACTAATATATTTTTTTTTTTCCTCCACTGAGGAAAAGCTCATTTACTCTTATAAATAGGTTAACTATGCTGACACTTTCACCCCTCTGAATGAATTTGTCCAATTCAGTTTGTATTAATGATTGTTACTCAAGTGAAAATATTATCGTTCTTAAAAAATGGCATCATGCCATTCCCACCAGTGATCTGGTTCAAATGAGACATAATTCCAGTTGGCTGAAGTCAGTGGTTTTCAAAGCAGATACAGCTGACCCTTGAACATGGGAGTTAGGGGGGGAATGACCTCCTGTGCGGTTGAAATCTTCATATAACTGATAATTGGCCCACAAGTCTGCATCCATGGATTCAACCAACCTCAGATCGCATAGTATCAATACTTGTAATATATATGGTTGAAAAAAAATGTGTGTATAAGTGGGCCTGCACAGTTCACGCCCAGGTTGTTCAAAGGTCAACTATAATCATATGATCTGGGAAAGCACTGATTATCGTGTATTCATGACATGTGATATAATGAATTAGCATAGAAGAGATAGATTTCTACACTTTTCACACTTTGAGAGGAACCTTAAAAACAGCACCCTTTGGTACAGTGCGTAAGCTGGAATAGAAGGTGTCTGGCATTTGTTTCTTGACATATCACATTGGAAGTTTAACTTTCAAAGAGCTGACTTTTTGCATATTTGAAATTTTGAGTGACTTCAGTAAAATAAAAGTGACCCCAGTAAAAAAGTGACAGGTCCAAAAATTGTTTTGCCAACTGGATAGCAGCATGTTTAAACACATTTCTCCCTTAATAAAGGGTGGAAATGAGATAGAAAGATTGAAGAATGGACTGCCTGAGTAATTTTTCATTTGACTTTCCTGATGATTATCATAAACCATTTAGAAATTCATTTTCCTCTTATGGAAATTACCTTATTTATATCTAACAATGAGTCAAGACCTGCTATAAATTCTATCACAGTTCCAACTTGTATGGAAATGGAACAGAATCTTTCAAATTTAAAAATGAACAAAGTTAAAGTAGACAGAGAGTCTTCCAAAAGTTAGTGGAGAGTACTTTGTTTGGAATAAGTATTTAACTAATTGTCCAGCTGGAAAAAAAAAATAGAGAGAGAGAAACATTTAGCAGTTAATAACAGGGCTTTGAGATTCTGCTATTTTCTGTCAAAAGTGGACCAAAAAGCTTAGGCAAATGAAATTGGATTAAAGTCAACCCATCCATGAAAAGATTTAGTTATTATTCCACAGGAAGTAAAGAGACTGCACTCTCTTGGGGGTTTATATACTGTGATCCCTGGAACAAGTTATTTAGGATATTAATAAGTGTTCTTTCCAAAAAAGTCTCATAAACTAATAAGTTGGGGAAATGATGCATGCTGTAACAACCTCTTAGAGGTTCAAAATATATTTGAGCCTAATAAATCTTCTAAGAAGTTCAATAAACATGAATGTTATTTAATTTTGCTTACCTTGAGGTTTCTCCAGCTTATTTGAGCATGAGGCACTTCTTTTCATGATATAACTGTTAAATATCTTGAAAAACTAGAGTTTCACAGAACCCAGTTCAGTTAACACTGGACTGGAATTGTACTCTTCTGAATTATTCCTAAACCCAATGTTTCCAAGAAGAATAAAATTACTATTTGAATTGGGTTCGAATGGATTACCAAAAAGTATGCCACTTGGATGAATGATCTGATCATACAAATGAACTGGCCAGAAAGTTCTAGGAGGAGCTGTGACTTTGTCTGAAGCATCATAGTAATGGATTCACAGGTAACTGAAATGGCCACTTGATTTTCTACATTCTATCTGTTCAGATCTTGGGTTCCTTTTTATAACTGTAAAGCTTTGATCTTGGGTTCCAATGACTAGAACTTTGAGGCTCTAGTATCAAATTTCACAAAGGGAATTTTCCCTTGTGACTTCAGCTTACCTCTTTATTAGATCCAACTAGACTGTGACAAACAATAATATCTTACATCAGCACATGGGACAGATTTTCCCCTAGTAGTCATCTAAGGGTCATCAATCTTCCCAGAGTACTTTTTTTTTCAAACTATCCCAAGAAGAAATACAGTTGTTTGGCTCAGCATTTAATTCTAGGTTGACCAGTTCTCTGTGTATATTAAGCATCTTCAATGAAGTATACTCTCCAGGCATTAAATTTCAAGAAGAAAAATTCCCTGGCTAAAGACCTAATGGTCAGAGAATTGATTTATTCTGTTAGAGTATGATAACTCAAATGATTTGGCCTAATGTGTTTCTGGCAAGTAATTTCTACTTTTCCAAATTCTCATGTTACTTTTTTTAAAATGTCATTGCATTTATGGGTTTTTCAAATATTCTCAAAGTTTGAAAATATAACCCTAGAATTGCCAAGACTTGTACTTCCTAGTCCCAGAGGACATTTTCATAACTCTAGCTTTGCTTAAGTTTCTCAGAAATTTTTCTTATCACCAACAACCCCACCCCCACCCCACCCAGTAGTATAAAGGCATTCAGGATTTGCTGTACAGTCTTCAAGGTTGATTCTTTTTCCATTGTTTGGTCAAATCTGTTCTCTTCAGTTCTCAGAGGAGAACTGAAGAAATTATAATCTTGCATGATTTTTTTTTAATCATTTAAATCTCACCTGCAAATCTTAAATTTTAAGCCTGACTTTTGTCACTTTCCATAACTCATTCAGGAACAAATATAGAAGGTAGAAAAGAGAGGATGTGATCCTGGAGAAAAAAAATTTACTGGAGCCCCATGTAAATTTACTTACCCTTCCAGGACCTCCCTTTATTTCCACATCAAGACATTTGCTTTAACTTTAGTAACTTTTCTCAGAAGATATTCAGCATCACAGATATGTCTTGAAGCTTTCTAGAAAAAAAAAAACAAAACATCATTTTCAACTTAGAAGGCTAAGTCCTGACCAAAAAATATATATATATAAAAAAAGTCTAAAGAAAGGTTGGAGGGAGACATGTCAATCCATTTTAATCCTATTTCCTTTCTAATTTTTATAGTTATCTTCTTAACTGAAGAAGCATCTTCTTCAACTTTCATCAGTGTCTTTTTTTATCCCTATTACCTATGTCCAGGTCATGTTTATAGAACTCACATAAGCCATTCCAAATGGATTTTGTGCCACATGAACCTAGTAACAAAACATGTGGGGCCAAAGCCATTCACTCTACACAGTACTTAGGTAAAGATTTATCCCTTTATTCCTGGGAGTAAAGTCTTAGAAACATTCCCCATTAGACTAAGACATCAGGTGCCTGGTAATTTCCATTGACTTTCCACAGTTGGCTTTAAGAGTACTATCCTTTCTACTAAAATCCTTGCTATTTTCTGAAGGCGGAGTTCTGGAGTTATCCTTGCAATTTTTTATGGAAGGCCTTGAGGGATGAAGTATTGTCTGACTTGTTGATTTCTGAGTTCCACATTAGGTAGCAGAGTGTGCTTCCTAGTACTTTGGCAAACATTTGACATGAAACTCTATTACTCTTCCCCTAACTCCTTCAAAAACCATTCCATGGGGAGCCTTCTCAGTCTCACTCCAGCAAAAGTCCCGCTACAGGGAAGGACAGTTTCACAATGAACAAGATCAAAATGTGAACTGATTCACCACAATATTTAGCTAAATTACCTAGCAAAAAAGGTTGAGGAGCCATCGGCCTGGATTGGCAAGATTTAGCCAAGTAAACTGCGTTTTCCATTAACGATTAAAGATAGGTTTCCAAATCTGACGTTGGCTTTTCTGTTTTGATAGCAGTAAACCTAGCTGAATATTTTCTCAAAAAACATCAGAGAATGGAAACCGTGTTGTAAGTTTTTCAACAAGTTGTCTAGGATAAATGTTTGCACCAAAAAAAAAAAAAAAAGACAATTAGGAAGTTTGTAAAAGCTTTGATTTTCTAAAACAGGCCTGAACTGAAATTGATGTTCCTTTTCCAAAATATGGGAATATAATCAAGACAAACTTACATGTACCCCAGACTGCCCTTCTCCAGTTGGCCAAAGTCTTTAAGACCTCTTCTCCCTCCCCCTCCCCCACCTTTTCCCTAAGAACATGCTGAATAGGAAGGAGGAAAAGAGCATGGACCACTGAGTCCCCTGAGACAGCTCACGGAGACAGGAAAGCTTTGGTACCCCCACCCCCGATTCCTGCCTCCTTTCCTGATGCCACCACTGAAAGGATTCCGCATTCTCCAGCTCTCCCTGCCCCACCACTGTCATCTCCCAGCTGCTGTCACACCCTATCAATGCATGTTCTCTCCAGGGAAAAGTCTCCTTTCATTGGTACTCAGAAATTCCTAATTGTTAAACCGGAAATTCCTTTTTTTTCAAAAGCCCTCCACTTAAGCCCACAGAACACTTAAAAGTTAAGACTTACCATTCACATAATTACAAGGTGACAGCAATCTGCAGGTTGAATGATTCTAATTTTTTTTTTCTCTCTCTTTCAGAAGCAGGTGGGTTGATATAATGCCAGCCTTAAATAGAAGCTTTATTTATAGCCTTAACAGAATGAGCAAAGAGCTGGCATAATCAAGAGAGTACTGCATATTTTAAGGAAGGCTTTACCTTTAATATGCAAAATAGCCATTAGAAGACAACAAAATGCAAATGCACATTCTCCTAAATTGGTCAACTGTATTAATTCCAAAAAGTTCAAAAGATAACTTTCCGTACTACAAATGGGTCAGAGTCAAAGATGTATCTATCCTACAAGGACAAAACAGAAAACACCCCAAAAACAAAAAATCACCCCAGAAATTCGGTTGCCATGTTAGCTTTCTTCATTCATTGCAAACCTCCTATTCTAAATTACTTTAATATATTTGATCCCCACTACCATGAAATCAATACTGTAATGCAATGTAATCAACAAACAATGATTATGCAGGAGAGTAAATCAGACTTCCAACAAAAAAATTCAATCTTTACCACAATGTGTGTCCAGCAACACACTGAGTCAGACATACCTGTGTGATGGCAAGAGACAGAAGCCACGTCATGAACAAACTCTTTCGAGGCTGTTTGGAAAGAACCATGCTCTTCTCCTCCCCAGTTATAAAATCAGGTGTACCACACACAACACACTTGTGTGTTGCTTTGATACACAACTCAGTTGTCTTCTTATGCTTTATCCTTTTCCTTATAGTATGAAATGTCCCAGATAATAATTAACTTAAATACTATTGTTTATATATACATATATAAATATGAGGGGGAGGGTGATTTGATTTTTTTAAGTGTTTAAATAAAATGTAACTGTTTTAAAAGCTGATAAGCTTGAGCAGGAGAAAAAGAGAAACAGAATGTGTGTGTGTGTGTTTCTTTAATGTCTTATCAAAGTCTTATTCTGGGAATATCCCATGATTGGAAGTTACTAACCAACAACCTTTAAAACTTTTTTTTTTCTTTAATGCCTGATAGCTTGTTTTTATTCTCAAAAAAAAAGAAAAAGAAAAAAAATAGTGCTAATGACAGAAGTACCTTGATTTATATTTGTGTATCACTGACTATTATTATTGACTTATTGTAGGCATGTTTTATTTTTAACTTGTAAAAACAAGTTAACTTATTTTATTAACATGTAAAAAAAATTAAGAACACATGTTTTCTTTACTAATGTAAAGGGCTTAAGCATATGATATCTCAGTTAAAACCATTTGGCTATTATTAAGGGGAAAAAATGAAATGTAATAAAAAACAATTGGAGTCATCTATCAGAAAATACTCCCTATTGAGAGAGGTCAATTATATGAGCCTTGCTCATGAGGAACATAAGGTTACTTAAATATCTTTAACTTTAATATTTAATACTTAAATATCTTTGTGATTAGATCAGATAATCTATAAATAAATAACTCCAGTCAGAGAAGCAGTAGGCCCAGGGGAATCAATCTACTGCTGGGATGAATGGAAACCACTCAGAGAGGACTCTGAGGCCAGGCTTTCAGATTCTTCATAAGCAAAATGTCCAAGGAGCCATGATTTGACCTGCTGAAAATCCAAATTTAGGTCATACCATGCATATTAGAGGGCTTCCCTGGTGGTTCAGCTAGTAAAGAATCTGCCAGCAATGCAGGAGACCTGAGTTCGAACCCTGGGTTGGGAAGATTCCCCTGGAGAAGGGAAAGGCTACCCACTCCAGTATTCTGGCTTGGAGAAGTCCATGGGCTGTATAGTCCATGAGGTCGCAAAGAGTCAGACACAACTGAGCGACTTTCACTTTCATGTATACTAGAAAAATACTCTACTTTACTGAAGATTAATCCTGTATCACTTGCAAAATCATCCCATCCATTACAGTTGGTTACAGAGGCAAGTAATGGCCATGACTTTAGGCATGAAATATATTTGAACAAGTACTGTAGGGTCCAGCAAGCCAAACACACAACATGACCATCCAGTCATCCTCAATGAGTCAGCTTTCACTCAGCCAACTATCTATGATTGAGACATTGTGTAAGATAGGAAGGCACAAAAAATTAAAACAGAGAAAAATCTTTTATCTTCAGGCATGTTGACAACAAAGGAAAGAAGACTGTCTAACATAAAACAGGAAAAGAACTGACAATGTAAAAACTGCCCTTGTGCAATCTTTCTTCTGAGAGCAAAAGTGTCCTCTCCTTACTTTTGGTGCTTAAGGGAACGGGCTTTGGGGAGGTATGCTCAGGTAGCTGTCATCCTGTGTTTTCATCTTCACCCCTAGAGCTCACGCTAGATGCCTTGCAGTGAAGAGGGAGTGAGTGGAGGAAGCAGACAGCTGGCAAAGATGGGACCTGGAAGCCATACTGATAAATGACAAAAAAGCCCAAGATCACCGCTAGGCAGCAGCAGGCACTCAGAAAAGGCCACCTTGCTATTCTTTAATTATAGGATGAAGAGCTTACCACCAGAAAGGGGTTTCCTTCTCCTGGAAGATTTTTTATACCACTAAACTAGCATGATCAAAACAAAAAATTGTTTCCATAAATAGTTAGGGATACATCTCTGTCAACTAATACATCAAGTTAGTTTGTCCAATAAACTCCCTGATCAGGGAGTAGATAGCCCTGATACTTCAGGACTTTTTCTTAAACAAGGATAAGAGGGAAGAAGACAATATAATGGAGTCAAAATTTTAAATAAGAACTAAATATACTCAACTCCGGAGAAGTAGGGTGATGGCACCCTACTCCAGTACTCTTGCCTGGAAAACCCCATGGACAGAGGAGCCTGGAAGGCTGCAGTCCACAGGGTCGCGAAGAGTCGGACACGAATGAGTGACTTCACTTTCACCTTTCACTTTCAAGCATTGGAGAAGGAAATGGCAACCCACTCCAGTGTTCTTGCCTGGAGAATCCCAGGGACAGGGGAGCCTGGTGGGCTGCCGTCTATGGGATCACACAGAGTCAGACATGACTGAAGCGACTTAGCAGCATACTTAACTCAGCAGCCTGGCTTCTGGCTCTATCCTTATAAAGACATTCTGTCCATATGTTGCTTCATACATTTAGAAGCCCATCAGAGTTCTGAATTGGGATGGGAGTTGCTGGACTTTTTCTCCCTCTTATTTTCCTTGGTTATGAGTATATTACTCCAGGTGATTCCAGATGTCATTTGATACAGTTAATATAAGAGTTAAGAGTTCCTAGATACTCCCATTAAGGCAGGTAAATATATTGTAGAACTCAATATTCTCTTCATAATCAGCTCATTGTCAGACCTAAAACACAAGATGTGAAGATTAATGTAGAATAAGACCAAGTTAAGGAGGGAACTGAAACACCTTAATGGGATTCCTGAGTGGAAATTCACCTGAGAATTCTGCCACTGATGGGTGGAAAAATTGAAAATGCTGGCTTGTAGGGCTCCTCACTCCCGTGCCTTTCATTAACTCTTATAAACACCTAAATGCAAAAACTATGACCCTCTATTATTGAGAAGAAAATCCCTTGTTATAGCTATACAGGCATTGTATCACTCCATAATACTCTGAACTATGTAATTCAGAATATTAGAATATGTCAATAAGGCTCTCTATATAGTATATGTCATTTAATGCCAGATACACACCCACATACTATTACTAAGAACCACACATACTAAGAACCATCTGGAGAAAGATAAAGGAAAAGAAAAGGCAGATGGAAAATATATGGCTTATCTGAGAATTCCCATGATTCTGTTTGCTTCTAATAAGGAAAACTAAGAACAGAACTCAATCATTAAGAAGACAGGGTCTGAAAGATGAAAATCCAAGGAAAGTCTCTGTGAAAAACAGCATACTATTACATAGGTTTTCTCTTTGCTTGAAAGACCTAAATCTTATATATGATTGTGAAAGTTAGTCATATATTGAATAATTTTGTTTGCTGTCACATTGGGAGATAAATTCATTTACCAGATACTCCTCATTTATATGAGCCTTTTCTATCCACAGCATTGCTCCTCATATTATTCTTAAGCACAAGAAATCAAGCATGCTGGTGCCATAGCACAGAGGCAATTCACTACCTTTAATCTACAGTATTCTTTTGCTCAGTCACTAAGTCTTATCTGACTCTTTGCAACCCCCATGGACTGCAGCTGCCAGGCTCCTTTGCCCATGGAATTTCTCACTCAAGAATACTGGAGTGGGTTGTCATTTCCTTCTCCAACAGTATTCTTTTATTCATGGGCTATTAGCTGGATGTATGAAAGTCTAAAAGATTACAAAGACCCCGGTTCAATTCCTAGGTGGGGAAGGTCCCCTGGAAAAGGGGTTGGCTACCCACTCCAATTTTCTTGGGCTTTCCTGGTGGCTCAGGTGGTATAGAATCTGCGTGCAATGTGGGAGAGCTGGCTTTGATCCTTGGGTTGGGAAGGTCCCCTGGAGAAGGGCATGGCAACCCACTCCAGTATTCTTGCCTGGAGAATCCCCATGGACAGAGGAGCTTGGTGGGCTACAGTCCATGAGGTCACAAAGAGTCAGACAGGACTGAGTGTCCAAGCACAGCACATTACATACATTCAGTGCTCTTGTGGAAGTTAATCACTTTTTAAAACACACACACACAAATCTACACCATGGTGTTCAGAGTTTCTTTAAGCCTGTGTATTACCATCAGTATAAACATCCTACTGGGAATTAATTTACTAAACAGAGAACAAATGTGAATGCAAAGAGATTACCAAGTCAACTCTACCATCTTGATTTACATAAGCTCTTCTATTTTAGCGACACTTGGAGAATCCAGTTGCCTCTACTTCAGTGGTCTCAAGAGCCTTCCATGGCACTACAATTAAAAAAAGAAAAATTGCTGGTTTTAACACAGGGCTGGTTTTGATACATGGCAGCTGTTTTCTGTCTGAGTCTTCAGGAACAAAAAATTTTTAAAAAATGGGTTTACACAAATAGAAAGTAACCAAAAAGTGTCCCCTGGCTTGGGAGTTCGAGAGAGAAGTAGTTCATTGTTTTCAGTTCAATGTATTTTCAAAACAGGATTTGATAAGAACTGGAGAACACAAGTTTTTCAAATAAATGACAATGAGAAAATAGGTATACAAAACGGAATTTTCTTTTGAAGGTGAATGGATGATGTTTTTGTATGAGGCAATGCCTCTAATAGTAATCATTACAGTTTGGATTTGAAACCAGTAAGTGCACAGATTATATATTAACAGTTATTTTAAATGTCTGTGTATCTATATCATTTGAAATGCTGCCAGTATTAGCTCAAATACATGCCCACAGGAAATTTAGGAATCTACTTAACTCTTTCCTTCTCATTCTTGACTAGAAATTGGAAATCAGATTTCTCCAGTTCTAGTTTTAAAATGTGTACAAAATTTTCCACCTATACAAGCACAATCTCCCTTCATTCACTCATTTACTCATTCATCGATTTAATAATTTAACACCGACTGAGTAGCCACTATCATACTAACTTCACAGCACATCAATAAATAAAACTGCTATCAATTGCAACCCCAACTTTAATCCTGCATTTCTCCATATTAACTTCTTTGGCTTCCACGTTGACCATAACTGATTTCTCATTCCATCATCCAAATCATGTAGTTTAGAGATGGGCCTTAGTGTCCAAATGGCCAGGTACTAATCTGGCTTTAAGGACCTACCTGCTTTAATGATCCACTCTCAGGGAGTCCGTGTAGTTAAGTTCTAAAAAGACAAGGATCTGGAGTAAGAGTTCTAAGGGCTCTGTCACTGGGTTCATGCTTCTCAATGGGCAAGATACTTAGCATCTCTGCATCCCCATCTCTAGAAACGACCATAACACTACCTACCTCACAAGGGTGCTGTGAGGTTTACTGTGAAAGCATGAGGGAATGGTGTGGAGAACTGGGGCCCTAACACAAAGGGGCTACAGGATTTAGGGTGGCTAGATGAAGTCACTGCATATGAACCCTTCTCCCCAGGGAGGCCTAGGTCAGCTCCCTCTATAATTAGAATCTAAAATGGCATTGACCATCAATTGGCTTGGTTCATCTCTAATATATGATGTCTAGGAGATCCATCACAAATTCCCCTCTTTTTGAGAGATTTTAGCTTGGAAAAATGATTAAACTAGTTTTTACAAAAGGTTATGCAATAATTCACTTCCAGGTGCTGGGGGTGGGGTAGTTATTCTAATATGAAACAAGAGTTTGAATGGCTATCTTCAAGGGGATGCATTTCATTGGAGCAATCTATTGCCTAGGGTTTTCTGTTGTTTTCAGTCTGACTCCCCAGCTTTCTGTACCATTGTTTTCACATACATCCCCTTCTTCCTTTTGTTGGAAGGCAAGCTATAATGCTCCTTTCATGATGATTCTTTTCATGCCGTCTGCTTTGCTCAAAGGACAATTCTTTTCAATAACCATTGTGATTATTTTCTTAAGAGGGCCAATTTTAATTGCCATATTGTTTAGCTAAGCCCTACTGTCTTGGTGTCCTTCAAAATTGTCAGTTGCTTTAAAATACAAGGGTGGGAGGGGAGAGCTGATAAGCACATTGTTGTAATTGATTTGTATGTTTGAATTGTCTTATCAGAAAACAAGGTTATGAATTTCATCTGTTGAGACACAAAAATAAAATACTTTTCCTAAAAAATGTATTTGGCTTTTGAATGTTGGCTTTTGAATGTTCTAAAATACCATTTATTCTTCTCTTCATCCTTTTAATATTTCATAATAGTATTGCATTACTAATCATATTTGAATCATAACTATAATTATAATAGAAGCTCAGCCTTCTCCTACACTCATTACTATAGCTCAATTATTAAATATCTACTTGGGAAATAGTAAAATAAAATTGTTCAAGATTTACAATTGAAAAAAAATCTAGATGAACCCGTTCTGAGGGACCTACATTCAAGGCCAACCACAGAATCACTTAAGACAGATGGGTGTGAAGAAATAGGCTTTCCAAGGAGTATAGTAATATGACCTCTTTTCTTTTCAGCAAAAATTGTCACTGCTAAGTGATGGGAAATAGCCATGAGATATTATCTGTCAGTTGTTGAAACTTTAAGAAATGAGATGAAAACAATTAAACTTGGCTTTTGAAGTATTCCTGGGCCAAGATCTTGCTATAGTAATTTAGAAAAACTGTACCAAACAAAGCAAAAACATTGCTGATATCTTAGCTTGGACTTCCATAACAAAGGGGCTCAGTGGTAAAGAACCTGCCTGCAACATAGGAACCCCAAGAGACTCGGGTTCGACCCCTGGGTCAGGAAAATCCCCTGGAAGAGGAAATGACAACCCACTCCAGTATTCTTGCCTGGAGAATCCTACGGACAGAGGAGATTGGTGGACTACAGTCCCTGGGGTCGCAGAGTTGCACATGAATGAAGTCACTTAGCATGCATGAACACCATAACAAAATACCATGAACTGGGTGACTGAAACAACAGAAATGTATTTCTCACTGTTCTGGAGGCTGGGAAGTCCAAGATCAAGGTGCCACAGGGTCTGTCTCTGATGAGAGCACTCTCCTTGGGTTACAGGCACCTGCTTTCTCACTGTGCCCGTACATGGACTCTCCATGTACACACACATATAGAGAGGGAGATATCTCTTTCTCTGTCTCCTCATATTAGGCCCACCAACCCTATCTAATTAGCACCTCTCTCTTATAACCTTATTTAACCTTAATTTCTGTCTAAAAGCCCTATCTCCAAATACAATCACATTGGGGGTTAAGGCTTCAACATATGAATTGGGGGCGGGGAGACATAATTCTGTCCATGCGTGTATATGTGCATGCTCAGTTGTTGTGTCTGATCCTTCTGCAACCCCCATGGACTAGCCCACCAGACTCCTCTGTCCATGGGATTCTCCAGGCAAGGACACTGGAGTGGGTTGCCAGTTCCTTCTCCAGGGGATCTTCCCAACCCTAGGATTCCCTGTCTCCGGTATCTCCTACATTAGCAGATGGGTTCTTTACCACTGAGCCATGTGGGAAGCCCAATTCCATCCATAGCAATTGCTTTCTGCACATTAATCAAGTGTTCCATCACCTTTATTTACCACAAGCATGAGAGACAGTATATAATACTGAAACCATGGCCTATCCTGAAACGGTGCGCCATAGGGTTGACAGAAACTGGTGACTAACAAACTCCTGAGCTAGCCTTCCCGCTTGTTAAAAACCCATATGCTTGTAGCGCACCTTGATGGAGCAAGCTTGCCTTAGTTATTTTGTTGTCAACTGTCTACCCTACAACCTTCACCTAGTCCAAACAATAAAATGTTTGTCAGAATTGTTTTCAGGAACTTGGAGTCAGCTGTGTCTGCTTTAACTGGCTAAGACTGTTGGCGACAACCGACCCCAAAACTGGACCTGTGCAGGTGTCCAAGGAATGACCTTTTGACATCAGAGAGCCAAAAACTCCACCTTCAGATCGTGCTAAGCACCTCCATTTTAAACATACATCCCATAAAAATGCATGCAACTCAGATACTGCACAGAACATAGATTACCTTGGTTTTTCCCTACTTTCCATCACCTCTCTCTACTCCCAAGACCATCCTATTTCTTTATCCCATAAATATCCCAAGCCCCTTGCCTTTAGGTAGGTGGATCTGAGGGGATATAAGCCCTTTCTTTGCTGTGAATCTTGGGAGTCTCAGGGTTTTGACTTGCTGTGCATGAGGCAAATGAACATGGTTTGGTAACAATAGTAGGAAGATAAGTTAGAGAAGTCAATATAAAAAATGAAAAAGGATTTCAACAACTACAAAAACCCTCTCCTTGTTTTCCCTTACTTTACTGCACCTTGACTCTTCAAGACTCTGGCCTAATTGTCATTCATTTTCTGCAATGACACATGACTTTTCATTCTGTTAAACCAAAGTTCTTAAAGAGCTGTGTCTTCTCTTTTTCACAACACATCTGCAGAGTTACAAGTCTGCAAAAATCTTAACCTCTTAAATTTCTTTCTCTCTTATGCAATATCATTATTTAACATACTCCTTTCTAGAACTAAAGAGCCTCTTGATGAAAGTGAAAGAGGAGAGTGAAAAAGTTGGCTTAAAACTCAACATTCAGAAAACTAAGATCAAGGCATCTGGTCCCATCACTTCATGGCAAATACATGGGGAAACAGTGGAAACAGTAGCTGACTTTATTTTGGGGGCCTCCAAAATTACTGCAGATGGTGACTGCAGCCATGAAATAAAAGACACTTACTCTTTGGAAGGAAAGTTATGACCAACCTAGACAGCATATTAAAAAGCAGAGACATTACTTTGTCAACAAAGGTCCGTCTAGTCAAGGCTATGGTTTTTCCAGTGGTCATGTATGGATGTGAGAGTTGGACTATAAAGAAAGCTGAGCACCAAAGAATTGATGCTTTTGAACTGTGGTGTTGGAGAAGACTCTTGAGAGTCCCTTGGACTGCAAGGAGATCCAACCAATCCATCCTAAAGGAAATCAGTCCTGGGTATTCATTGGAAGGACTGATGTTGAAGCTGAAACTCCAATCCTTTGGCCACCTGATGCGAAGAGCTGACTCATTTGAAAAGACCCTGATGTTGGGAAAGATTGAAGGCAGGAGAAGAAGGGGATGACAGAGAATGAGATGGTTGGATGGCATCACCGACTCAATGGACATGAGTTTTGGTAAACTCCAGGAGTTGGTGATGGACAGGGAGGCCTGGCATGCTGCAGTGCATGGGGTGGCAAAGAGTTGGACACGACTGAATGACTGAACTGAACCAATTTCTACACGAGCCATCCTTCATCTGATGCTCCTCTCAAACATTTCAAGTTCTCTTTTGACTCTGCCCTTCTCCCCATCCACTAAAGAGAAAAATAAGATGATATTCCCTCATGATCCAAAATGTGCTCACATTCCAGGTCAGCTGTCCCATTTTCATGGCTTACCCATATTGGCTAAGTGACAGGCTATTAGCTTGTTCTCCATAGTTATTTTGGTGCAGAAATATCAATCAAAGTGTTTTTGTCTAAACAAGCACCACAGCGTTTGCTAGGACCATTTGCTTGACCTAAGGAGCCCCAAACCATCTGTCTGAAGAAGATAACAGCCTAAATTAAAACTCACTCACCCTGCCCACAAGCTTCCCTGTAGCTATTTCTCCCGGGTTTGCCGATAGGACAGAAACCAGGGCGCGAGGCCCAGTGTGATAAGCCAGCACTTGTCCCAAGTTATTCATGTTCACCGAGCTTCCCAGAGAACCAAAATTCAGTATCAGAGGATAGGCCATAAGACTTTGACTCACACTGGAACCAAATGCTCCAGAAATCAGGGCGGGACCAGGGAAAAAGAGTCAGAGTCCTCAAGTAAAACAACTTTTCTTTTTCTAAAATTAGAGGTGTATTTGGCAAAACTAATACAATTATGTAAAGTTTAAAAATAAAATAAGATTTTTAAAAAAATAAAATAAAATAAAATTAGAGGTGTATTTATGAAACCAGATTCTTTTATAGAGGACACTCTGTCCTTGCCTTTTATAAGCTCTAAAGGAGTCTAGGGTCCTAGCCTCCTGGGCAGTGCTGATTTCTGAGGCTACAATTTGAATTTCTAAACTCCTCATGTCCTATTAGTGTACATGGGGCCATGAGTCAGCTAAGTTCCTCAAACATCACTCTTTGAAGCATCCAGAATGAGACATAGGACAATGAAGTAATTAATAAGGGGTTGTTTTAGCTTAGTTTTTCTAATTATAAAAGTACTATTAATATACGCTGACTCATTGTAAAAAAAAAAAAATGTATAGCACAGAGGACTCTACTCAATGCTCTGTGATGACCTAAATGGGAAGGAAATTCAAAAAGGAGGGGATATATGTTTATGTATGGTTGATTTACTTTGCTGTACAGCAGCAACTAACACAATATTGTAAAGCAACTATACACCAATAGAAATTAAGAGAAAATGTAGAAAGTATCGAGAAGTCAGGGGGAAGAATCCTTTATCCTCCTATCTTTCAAACGTAATCACAGTTATTATTACAGTACAATTCTTACCATTCTTTTTAGCTTTCTTTACATAGTAAACTTTAGAGTGCAAAGGTCTTGCTGCCACCACCACAGTCCATGCCTGACCCTGCTCCTCTTCCTCCTCCTCTTCCTGCTCCATCTCTCCATTCAGCTCTCCAGACCTCTGGTGAAGTGCCAACCAAAAAGCTCAGGAAGGAGAAATAACCTGCCTCCTCCATCATTCAGGATGCCAGAAAAGTGCCTGAGAAAACCCTATGTAGTGATCATGGTGGGAATGATCACTTAAAAGTATCCTTAAAAGTTCACATTCTTCTTCTCCAAAAAAAAAAAAAAAAAAATTACTCAGTCCAATCTATATGATCCTCTGAAATTTATAGACACAAATAAGAGGCAATAATGGCTACCAATTACTAAGTACCTACTGTGTACCTGGATCTTTATAAAAACAAGCTCATTCATCTTCCCAGAAACCCGGAAGTGGTAGACACTATCTATTTTTTTAACCGAAGTATAGTTGATTTATAATATTCACTAGTTCCAGGTGTACAGCATAGTGCTTCAAGATTTTTAGAGATTATACTCCATTTACAGTTTTACAAAACAATGACTAGATTTTCCTGTGCTGTTCAATATATCCTTGTTGTTTATCTATTTTATACAGAGTAGTCTGTCTCTTAATCCCATACTCTATCTCACCCCATCTTGTCCTTCCCTCTCCCCACTGGCAACCACTAGTTTTTCTCATTTTATAGCATTTCTACCCATTGCTGTCTAATTTCAACATCCTCCTGTTTCTACTCTGCCATGCTACTTCTTAACTCTGAGACTGCCCTGCGTAGAACAAAACCTTATAATCATTTCATAAGGCGGCTTCCGTTTACTGCTGTTCTGCATGCGCCATTCAGTAGAGATTCATTTTTTTAGTGTGTGCCCCACCCCACCCTGCCGCCTGCAGCAGCTCTGAATCTCTTACTCAGTCCCCTGGTGTTCTTCACAATAATATCCATCCAGATGTACTCTCTCACTGCTAATGGAGATCTAACTAGGGATGCTCTGAAAATATGACTGTAATTGGGTATTAATTAAAAACTAAATGAGAGGACAGTGTGGACTCTTTGGCGCCTGCTTGTAAAAGCTTGTTGACTATCTTAAAGGGCAAAGGGGCATTTTTCTTCCTTTGAAGTTATCACCCCATGATTGGGGTCACAGCCACCACAGGGAGAAAGCTTGCTGCTACTCATCACCTTCAAAACTCTCCCGCCTTCATGCCGATAAAGCCTCCTTCTATTAGCTGGTTTGGGAAATTCGTTATATAACCCACCTGCAACAGAGTAGACTGGATTCTTTTTTCTGACACATTTTTCTTGATAAGAATGGGATTTTCCTGGGATTGAAATAAAACAGAAGACAAGACTAGACTGTGCCCCCCACAGGTAGAGGAAACTCCATGTGCTCTACAGAGGAGATCGTCTCTCTTTTGCAGACCTTCATTTCTTTTCTTTTTTTTTAATAGAAAGGACATAAGTCTTGGGGTATATGAAGCACATTTGCCAAATTTGGGAATATTGTGTATTAAGTACGGAGGAAATTTCTGCTAATTATTAAAGAAGAGAGGTGGAGACTGCACTCTTTTTAAAGGTTAATGATGCAGATGGACAATGTGTGGAGACTCTGGCCCAACCATATCCCCCAGGAAGATGAAAACTCCCTTCCAGCTACCAGGAGAGAAAAGAATCATTAACAGTGGTTGCCTGTAGGTGTTAAATAAAGCAATCTGAGCATGCCATGGAAATTCATCTCATTCAGGGACAGATAAGCCGGATGACAGAGAGTAATTCTAACACAGAAAGCTTAATTTATTATTTAGGTTTCCAATTAAATGCCTGCATGTTAAGCAGGGCCAGGCTGGTTGTCTGTGTTTTTGCAATCTTACTATGTAACATGTGCTATTCACACACCTTCTCATCTTGGTCATTTTGTCAAAGCATGCTTCCATTGGTCAGAGTTATTACTGTTGTTGTTTAGTTGCTAAGTCACGTCCGACTGTGACCCCATGGACTGTAGCCCATCAGACTCCTCTGTCCCTGGGATTCTCCAGGCAAGAATACTGGAGTAGGTTGCCATTTCCTTCTCTAGGGGATCTTCCTGACTCAGGGATCACATCCCGGTCTCCTGCACTGCAGGCAGATTCTTTATCACTGATCCACCAAGGAAGCCCATTATACATAGTACTCTTTCCAAATTCCTTACATTTTAACATGTCCCAAGTTGGTATAAAAAGGAAGAAGGAAAAAGGACCTTTGTCTAGGGTGCTTTCAGTGAGATTAGAAACACAGGCACTGACATCTGGACTCTTGGTAAATCACTCAAGTATTTATTGAGTGCTTACTCAGTGTCAGCTAATATTCAAGGGATTTCACTTTAAGTAAGAAACTGAGAAAAGGAGGTATCATATCACTGCTTGTCCTTCAGCTACTTCTCTGTGTGGAAGTCATTCAGCAAGGTGCCTTTTATTCCTGCCTCTTTACTGCTTATATGATAGAAGGCAAGGTAGGTATATTCAGTTCTGTCCTGGGAAGCTGGGCCCAGCAAACAGTCCAGTGACATGGTTAGGAGACAACCTCAGATACTGTTGCAGGTCAAAGGCTCCATTTTACTATCAAGGAGCAGTGCTTCCAGGCAAAAAAGTCTCAGTAGAGTGGGCTATCCAAAATGAAAAGCCTTGGGATTGGGCTAACACAGATACTTAACCATTTTGGGAATATCTTCAAGGAAAAGAGATAAATGGGTGTGGGGAAAAACTTCCCCTCTTCCAGGGAAATGCCTACAATGGTGGAAAAGTATTGTACGAAGTCAACAAACCCAAGTGAAGGGGAAACCTAATACAGAGTTTGGCACACAGTAGGTGCTCACTACATCGGAGAAGGCAATGGCACCCCACTCCAGTACTCTCACCTGGAAAATCCCATGGACGGAGGAGCCTGGTAGGCTGCAGTCCATGGGGTCGCTAAGAGTCAGACACGACTGAGCAACTTCTCTTTCACTTTTCACTTTCATGCATTGGAGAAGGAAACGGCAACCCACTCCAGTGTTCTTGCCTGGAGAATCCCAGGGACGGAGGAGCCTGGTGGGCTGCCGTCTATGGGGTCGCACGGAGTCAGACACGACTGAAGTGACTTAGCAGCAGCCGGTGCTCACTAAGTGTATGTCAGATAAATGGGTGCATAACCCACAGACAGGTGACAGCATGGGGAAGCATACTCATAGGCAAACCTCTATGCATGAAACTCTCACAAATTCATTCTTTGTGGGGTTTGTTGTGTGTCAAGTGTGTTTGCACATAGCAAACGTTCCTTACAGAATCATTAAAAAACAGATAGGCAGGAGAAAACTTAAAATTTCCAGTCACTCTAAATGAAGAGATAACTACTGGTAATATTTAGGTGGTTAAGTCAACATAAGCATCAACCAATTTTACTATAGACTTATGTATTTTAGTGGGTACATATTGTTTCATAAACTTTTTTTTCACTTAGCATTTTATTGTGAATATCTTTCCATTTTAAATGGCTGCACAGAATTCCACTATCTAATTGGACTGTAATCTGTCTAACCAATGCCATATTGTTGGATATTTAAGTCGCTTCTAATTTTTTTCTCTTATTATCAATGATTGTACTGAGTGTCTTTGGAGCTAAATCTTTAGTTATGACCTTAATTACTTTTGTAAGCTATATTATCTGAAATGGGATTGCTGAGTCAAAAGTTAATGTAACTTCTTGAAGTTTTTGATACCTGGTGATACCAGAGAGGTGCCAGCTTACAGGTACAAGAGGGCTCTTTTCTCTGAATGCTTATGAACATTTTAGGTTTTGATAAGAGCATCTATAATATTGTCACTCTTTTTATATAAAGTATCAGATCCCACCTGATCCTGAATTACTGTCTTACCAACCTCACCTCTTTACAATATTTTCCACTTTCCTACATAGCTTTCTCTCAAGCTCTCGCATTAACAGACATGTGCCTAACAGGTCCTTTTGAATTTGATAAGTGGTCAAATCTAAATGCCAGTATTCACTCGAGTACACTTATTGATTTACTCAATAAATACACAGTGACTACTATGCACCAAGTGTTCATCTATTGTGCTATTAAAAACACTGAGTCAGAGAGGTAAAACCCCTAACCCCAAGGAGCTTGCATTTTCATAGAAGACATTTCAAATAAACAGACACTATAATACCAGGTAGCCATAAGTTTTATCTTGTATTCTAGAAAAGGTAGTCAGAGAAGTCCCTTCTGAGGAGACACCTGGATAAACTAACTGATCAAGCCATACTTACATCTGACATAAGACTGTCAAAAAAAAAAAAGGCAGAGCATGTACAAAGGTCCTGAAGAGGAAGTGAGTTTGACGTGTCCAAGGAACAGGCACCCCAGTGTTGTTAGAGCAAAGTGGAAAAGACAGATGGGGATAAGAAATGAGATCAGAGAAGCGGCCAAATCAAGGAAGGCCCAGTTGGCCACTGAGAAGACTGAACTTCCTCCCCGATGATGGGAAGCATTTGAGAGTTGTACTCAACAGTAGAACGTGATCCCATTTATATTTCCTAAATACCACTTGGATGTTAAGTGGAGAATAGCCTGTGGGTCAGGAGTAAACACAGAGGGACAAGTTGCAAAGCTCTTAGAAGAGTTTTATCAACTCGGCATTTCAAGCTCTTGAATCCTAATTTTGGGAGGAGGCAAGAAACTAAAAAGTGATATGAATACTCATGGTTAAAAGCAGAATTCTGTCACTACATTACCTGGTTCAGTGACAAAACATGCCTGATCATCCTCACGTGAGCACTTCTACTGTCGGATTGGTTTCCACATGAAGGTGTCCACAGAGCAAGTTATGAGAGCTGCTTATCCATGAGGGAACTCTCAGCACAGACAATATGTGGCCCAGTATCTTTATGTCCGAACTATTACAAAAAGTCTGAGCTAACATATCCTCCTTAGAAGGAAGTCAAATAACTGGGAGGGACTCTACGGCAATTCTCAGCGGCCCTTTCCCTCAACCCTTGGACTGTCTTGCTATTGACCAAGCAGAGCTCTTGAACAAGAACTGAGTGGAAGGCAATGGCATTGCAAATATGAGAGGCCAGTGACTGAACTATTCATAATCAAATGTCTATTGGGATATATCATGGAAGTACTAAGTTAAAGGTACATGTCTGCTTCTAGAAACCTACTCACTGAGTATCATTTAAGCTTCTGAGTGGTAAAAACAGGATTAACTTTATCATTTTAAGGATCATTGGATTTTTCTAAATATATAAAAAGGGAACATCGTGTGCTTCTTTTAAAATCACACAAAAAATGAAAGGGACTTTTGAATCCACAAGGAGACTCACGTGGCAAAAATTTTAAGAAAACCAAAGTTACTGGTTTTCTGTATGCCTTTTTATTAATTTTTTTTTAATTTTTCCTTTTCATTCCCTCTGACACAAATGTGTAATTCTGAGAATCTATGCTAATGAAGAGTGTGTCCACGAGATGTATAATGCATGCCTTTTAATTAGTTCTGCAGCTGTAATTGATTAACATTTTGCTTGTGCGGTACTTTTACAAAGAATGAGCAGTGGAACGCAGTCTGCAGCTAGTCCCTATAGTAAAAAGAGAAGGAAAAAAAGCACTGAACATTGCCATTGTTTAACATCTGCACCGCCAAAGCGAGCCTCCGCGTTCCTATTGAAAGTCTGTTGGGAGGCGCTTTGAACAGCCTAGAAAGAAGCAGAAGAAATAAAAGACAAAATGAAAGGGCCAAAGGCCCAGAGGAATGACTCTGGGAAACATTATAAGGGAGGGAAAGAGATCATGATGAATAAAAGGAGTATGAAAACAACCATTACTCCATAAGGAATCTAGGGCTGATGGAGGACATGAAAGTAAAAGCTAAGAAAAGAAACTGCAAATTTTGTGTGTGTGTGTGTGTGTTCAGGAAGGCATGATAGGGACATGCATATATATGTAACTGTGTGCAGAAAAACAAGGACAAAAGTTAACTCTAGAAATATAAAGCTCCAGCACCAGCCCAGAGCTTGCTGACTCAGTTCCCAACCAGGGCCAGATCCACCTGACTTAGCATCTCTGGCAAATGGGCACCCCTCCCCTTCCTGGTAAAAGGTGAAAGGAAGGACCATTCGTCAATGGCTCCCCAGCCACTGAGAGAGCAGGAGCTCTGAATGAACGCTGTGCCGGGGAAACAGCACTAAAGCAGGCAAATTTCCTTGCTTCACGCTGCTTACAGTTCAGTGGCAGAGTCTACAAGTCAGCAGGGAGTTAGGATGGTCTGACCTCAGGACAGGAGAGCAGACAAACACAGACAACTGACACTAAGCCTGGGCAAGAGGAGGAAGGCTGTTCAGCCTCAGTGATTTCTACTCAGAGACAGTCGTGTGAAAAGTGGGTGGAGGAAAGGATGTTCAGGCTAAGAGAACACTCTGTAGCAAGGAATTGAGGAAAGAAGGGTTGGGGCCTTCCAAAGAAATATAAATAGTTCAGGAGAAATGGAGAGGGGGGCAGTAGGTTAGGAGACAGACAAGTAGCAGAGGCCTGATTATGAAGACCTCTAGGGGGCGGGGGGAGTTAGTTGAAACAAAATTTAACAAGTTTAATCATTTTAAGACTTCTCACAGACACACAGTACAATGAAGGACATTGTGAGTTGCTATTTAAGCGAGAGAGTAGGCAGAATTCCTTAGGTTCCCCCCCAACACACCCCCCTCCCCAACACCCAACACCCCCTCCCTGCAGTCCATGCTATTCTAAGAAAAGGACATGCTATTCTATTTTTGGAAAATGAGCTGTTCACACCTTAGGTATTTAACAAAAGACCTGTTCCATTCAGTCTGGGAATCACCTGCCTGAGTGAATTCATTTGAACTTACTTCTCCATCCTCTATAATCTACCCATCAGCCTATTTGTTCAGATGTATAAATTCATAATCGCCAACACTGCCCAGCAGTCCTGCTCTGGTTCTTTTTTCCATTTATCATTATTTCCATACTTCACTTCCCCTAATAGCAATTTCAAAATTCCTCTTAAATCTCCAGTCTTTTCCCCATGGCTCCCCACTCTTGGCAGACAACTTCTACTTCACAGAAATGCAAAGCTATCAAGGGGGAATTCCTCGGTTTCCTGATATCAAATTCCTAGGACTCCTACATCTAAACTCTCTTCCCTTATCACAACAGAGGAACTGTCCGGCCCCCTTTTTCTCTGAATTCTATCTCATTTATTTCAGCAAATTTACACTATCTCACTATTGTGAGAAAAGGTGTCCTCTCTCACAAAAGTCTCCTTTTAAAGCAACACTAGCCACTAACCCACATTCTTCCCTGACAACTGATTTCTCTCCTTGGCACAGAATCTCTGAAATAGTGTGAAATAGCCAATATCCCTTTGGCTCTATCTCTTCACTTCCCACTCTCTTCCACCTGCATCCATCCACCAAAATACCTCATGCTAAGGCTATGGTTTTTCCAGTGGTCACGTATGGATGTGAGAGTTGGACTGTGAAGAAGGCTGAGCACCGAAGAATTGATGCTTTTGAACTGTGGTGCTGGAGAAGACTCTTGAGAGTCCCTTGGACTGCAAGGAGATCCAACCAGTCCATCCTAAAGGAGACCTGTCCTGGGTGTTCATTAGGAAGGAATGATGCTGAGGCTGAAACTCCCATACTTTGGCCACCTCATGCAAAAAGTTGACTTAGCATGATGCTGGGAAAGATTGGGGGCAGGAGGAGAAGGGGATGACAGAGGATGAGATGGCTGGATGGCATCACCGACTCGATGGACCTGAGTTTGGGTGAACTCCAGGAGTTGGTGATGGACATGGAGGCCTGGTGTGCTACGATTCATGGGGTCAAAAAGAGTCGGACACAACTGAGTGACTGAACTGAACTGAACTGAAGGATAATCAATGCCTCTCTGGCACTAAATCCAAAGGACATTTTTCATTTAACACCATTAATCAAATCCATCACTGACAAAGTTTTCCCCCCTCAGCTTCCATGGCAGAAATCTCCCCTAGTTTCCTCTGACCTCTGTGATGTTTTCATCAGCCTCCTATACAGCTGTACCCTCCTCCATTCCACTCTTAAAATGCTGTGGTTCCTCCAGTCTCAACCTCCGTCCTTTGGTCATGACTCTATACTCCCTCCTTGGGTAACTGCATCTTTCTACATCTTCAATTATATCCTGAAAATCTCTTGAATTCCATATACTAATCCCAGTCTTCATTGCCACCAATTTACCACCCTTTTTTTGATACTCTTGATGGGCCCTCCCACAACAGTCTTTGGGTATCCTTCCAGCACCCTTGCAATGTGTCCTCCATATTTCCACGCTACAGCTGGAGTGAAAGCTTTACAGAGCGAATCTGATTATATCAAAACTTTTCTACATGCAACATGTGCATGCAGGATGCAGGAATACACATACACACACATACATACCCTTAGAACAATTTTATAAATTTTTATTATGCTTAGGATAAATACCAAATATACTTAACCTGATCTCTAAGGCTCTGTATGCTCTGGCCCCACCTACATCTCCATCCTCATCTCCCTCATTTCATGCTCCTCTTTCATTCAGTCTGTGTGCTTCATTATCCTAGTATTTCCCTTTAGATTCCTCAGATGCACTATCCCTTCTCCCACCACAAGCCCTCTGCATATTCTATGCCCTCTGCCTGGAACACTCTTGCTCCTCAAGTGCCCTTGATTACATCTGAAATAAATACAAATCTTCTTATGGCAGTCCACAAAATACCAGGTCAGAAAAGGTGGTTTTCAATCTCAGTTCTTGAGCTCTCTCCCTCTCTCTAGCAAATGACTTCTCAGGACTTAACTCTCAGTTCAGTTGTAAACTCTTTAAAGAAGCCCTGTATGCTAACCAGGCTCCTCATCGTAAACCCTGTCTGAAGCCAGAAGTCTTAATATATTGTTCACCATCCCAAACTGGCTGATATTGAAAAATATTAAAATAGGTCATTGAAAATCAATATAATGCCAGATGGGAGAAAATATCTTGTAGACTTGGAGTGATGTCTTAGAACATACATGTGCTGTGAGCTACATCGCTCCAGTCGTGTCTGACTCTTTGCGACCCCATGGACTGTAGCCCATCAGGGTCCTCTGTCCATGGGATTTTCCAGGCAAGAAAAATGGAGTGGGTTGCCATTTCCTCCTCCAGGGAATCTTCCAAACCCAGGGATCGAATCCGTGTCTCTTATATCTCCTGTATTGGCAGGCAGGTTCTTTACGACAAGTGCCACATATGCCTAAACTGGTGGCCAATATAATGTGTCTTTTCATCTACAACGCAATGAACACATCTGGGAACAAAACATTGGAAATGTGGATAGTACCTCTCGATGGTACACTTAATGGTCCACACTCAAAATATTTGTCTCTTGATCACATACTCAGCACTCTGCTGGTCCACAGGTTTAATACTTGTGTGAGGGACATTTCTACTTGAACATAGCTAATATTTCCATTATATAAAAGCTGCGTTTCAGTATGTACATTTGTTGCTCGTGTATTTTATGCAAAAGAAGGTCACGGGATTGGCTGAGGTGACTGACACTGACAATAACAGGAAATGTTGCTGTTGCAACACAGTAAGGACCACAAGGAGTTTAAACCCAAGTATACTGTAAACTACCTCCTGTTTCACTCTGTTAACATTAAGGGTAGACTCTCTCAAACTACACGTAATTTAGACCATCCCAAATCTTGACTTCTCACAACATTTAGATTACCATATCAGGGAAGGAATTATGACTGTCTGAGATAATGGAGAGAGAAAGGGGGAATGTGAAATGGTTAATAATGGGAAACGAAAATAGCAAATGATAAGGAACAGTTGTGACCTCATAATTGTAGAATTAAGATGGTGCCTCTCCTTGTGTGCCCCTGATTACTTCTCTTCCTCTCCTTTCCCTTGCTACTCATATTAGTCTCCTTTCCTTTCGGTCTGTTAAGTTGCAGAATATTGAGGTGGATTCACGACAGAACAAAAAGGGTAAAAACACATGACCTAGAAATCCCAGATGTAAAGAACAGAGATACTATATTGCCTCTGCATGACGTTTGGAGATGGACCGTTCTTGTATTTATCAGCTTATTGATTCAACAACATATCTACAATAAAAACAAATCTGTTTATGCCAGTCCACAACATGCTGTGTGAGAAAAGGTGGTTTTCGATCTCAATTCTAGAGATCTCTCCAACAAGCTAGAGCAAGACTTGGCCCTGCCAGGGGTAGGGACACTTTATATTTACCATGCCCTTGCATAAGCAAGGACGAGAACCTCAGCAGCACATAATTACATTTCCTGTCTCTTAAATTACAACCATCTCTATGTGAGAGTCATACACTCTGTTTCAGTCCTTGCATGTTTTATAGTTTGTGATTATTTCTGTAGAGGAAGGTAGGCTGGTAAGCCTAAGATAAATTTGAACAAAATTTCTTGCATTTTTAATAACCAGCAAAGCTGAAATGCAGATGAAGACATGAGAAGGACCCATCAATATATCCCTGGACACGCTGCTATATTTGCCATGTGTCTGGAGAAAATGCTATTTGGGTTACAGGATTTTCTGCATGAAAGCTTTATCCTTGTGAGCCAAATGTGGGTGGTTTTGTTGCTGTTTTATCTGGTGTTCTGACATTCCAGAGGAAAAAGTCTATGTCCTGCTGCTGCTGCTAAGTTGCTTCAGTCGTGTCCGAATCTGTGCAACCCCATAGACGGCAGCCCACCAGGCTCCCCCGTCCTTGGGATTCTCCAGGCAAGAACACTGGAGTGGGTTGCCATTTCCTTCTCCAATGTATGAAAGTGAAGTTGCTTAGCTGCATCCGACTCTTCACGACCCCATGGACTGAGTCCTGGCAGACTTTAATTCCAGTGCCTCCATATATCCCAAAGAAGCTGGATATTGAGGAGAAAGTGATTTCATAAGCATAAATATTCTTTGTGGATCTTGTTAACTAAAAGAAAATGAGAAGATTTTATAGTGACTCACCCTGTGAAGTTACTCAAAAGTGTTTGGGGACAAAATCAATGACATTCAATTATTTACACCTATTATGAATCACATTAACATCCTGGGAACTTATCTTCAAAATAAAACAAAACCCAAAAGGCTACACATCTGACAATGTCAACTCTGAGTGTGTGTGTGCTCAGCTGTGTCCAACTCTCTGCAACCCCATGAACTGTAGCCCGCCAGGTTCCTCTGTCCATGGAATTTTCCAGGCAAGAATATTGGAGTGGGTTGCCATTTCCTATTCCAAGGAATCTTTCCATCCCAGGGATCAAACCCATGTCTCTTGCAGTGGCAGGTGGATTCTTTATCATTAATGCCACCTGGGAAGCCCCAGGTTGTCAGCTCTATAATGTCAGTTTTACAATACAGCAAAAAACTGTAAATAATCTCTATGTCCAACAAAAGGAAAGCACATGGTAATTATGGTCCTTCAATAAGCTAGAATATAATGCAACAAATAAAAATGATAATTTTGATGACTGTATAGCTGCATGGACTTATTCATGATGTTATATTATAAGGGGAAAAAAGCAGAATTCAGAATGCTGTATACAGTGTAGATCTGCAAGATCAGCATAGAAAGAAAGCTAGATAATAAAGTTAAAATGGTTCCTGGTGATGGTTAGGGAAATTATTTTAACTTTTCAAATATTAATAAAAATCAGGTTCATAATCTGTTAAATTAGAAAATTATAAACTACTCAATAATCATAGAATACTTTTAGAACATTATGATGTATTAACAGAGAGAAAAGGTAAGAGATACAAGTAAAATGCTATCCTCAAGGTGTCTGAGTCTATAACAAATTAAAGCCAACTCATTAGAAACATTAGTTTAAAAAAAAATTACAAGACCATTTGATATGAAGTTTTAAGTTCATAGAAGAAGACAAGTGTAAACAATCAAGAATGACTTCAAGGAAGAAGCTGGACAACCCCTGGGCCGTGAGGTATATAAGAGGTCTTAATGGACAGAGCAGGGCGAGAAGGACAGTTACACAGAGAGCAAAGGCGCTGACAAAGAAATACGGTGGGGTTGCCTTATCTGTATTTGCTCTGACAAGGCATCGGCATAGATAATGGGAGAATAAAGTGTGCCCTGATCAGAGGAGAAGATGAGGGATGTCAGAGAATAGGCTCTATTTTTCCTTCTGCATCAGACACATAAATAACTGAATCAATAAGAGTTTCTGGTGTGTGTTAATTTATTACCTGCATAGCAACCAAGTCCACTGTATTCTTATCCCACTGATCCTTCAAGATCAGTAGAATCCAAAAGGTGTTCAACTGATGTTGGCAAAGTTGAGAGTCAAAGTTTATCACAAAGATGATCCCTCATAGGTAGAACTAGCTCTCTGGAGGACTGTAGGTATAGAGCATATATGTTCTCTAAGGCCTGTGTCTTCCCTAATGCCCTTGAATGTTTGCATAAGGCTGGTGTGGCACATAAAAAAATAGCCATTAGCTAGAGGATAAAGATGTCAGAAGCTGGTTATCTTGCTAAAGTCAAAATACCACTTGATATACACACTGCTGCTGCTGCTTCTGCTAAGTCACTTCAGTCGTGTCCAACTCTGTGCGACCCCATAGACGGCAGCCCACCAGGCTCCGCCATCCCTGGGATTCTCCAGGCAAGAACACTGGAGTAGGGTGCCATTTCCTTCTCCAATGCATGAAAGTGAAAAGTGAAAGTGAAGAAGCTACTATATTTAAAATGGATAAATGACAAGGACTTCCCCTATACCACATGGAACTCTGCTCAATGTTATGTGGCAGCTTAGATGGGAGGAGAGTCTGGGGGAGAATGGACACACATGTATGTACAGCTGAGTGCCTTTGCTGTTCACCCGAAACTATCACAATGTTGTCTGTTAACTGGCTATACCCCAATACAAATAAAAAGTAAAAAAAAAAAAAAGTGAAATAAGTCTTAAAAATCTAGGGATTCCAATTGCAGGAGTTAAAAACTGAACAGGATTCTAGAAAGGCAGCATATTACCCCACATAATGTCGCATCAATCTGCCAAGGTAAAAACCTCTGTGGTTCCTTTTATATTTGAAATTCCATTTCTTTCATATTCAGTTCAGTTATTCAGCCATGTCTGACTCTTTGTGATCCCACGGACTGCAGCACACCAGGCCACCTGTCCATCACCAACACCCAGAGCTTACTCAAACTCACGTCCATCGAGTTGGTGATGCCATCCAACCATCTTATCCTCTGTCGTCCCCTTCTCCCCCTGCCTTCAATCTTTCCCAGGATCAGAGTCTTTTCAAATAAGTCAGTTTTTTGCATCAGGTAGCCAAAGTATTGGAGTTTTAGCTTCAGCATCAGTCCTTCCAATGAATATTCAGGACTGATTTCCTTTAGGATGGACTGGTTGGATCTCCTTGCAGTCTAAGGGATCCTCAAGAGTCTTCTCCAACACCACAGTTCAAAGCATCAATTTTTTGGTGTTCAGCTTTCTTTATAGTCCAACTCTCACATCCATACATGACCATAGGAAAAACCATAGCTTTTCATATTTCTCAAGGCTTATCCCTTTTGTCTCACCATAGTTCTCAAATATGAGAGAAAAAGGAAGAGTAAGGCATACAAGAGACCAAAATACTGCTTCCGATACTAAAAACACTGCAGATATGGCTTAAAATTCAAGGCAGAATTCAAAGACATTGATATTTACACACACACACACCCCCACACCCACCCCAGAACTACAGCCTGGAGGAGTGATGAAATATGTACTCCCTGCAGACAGGAAGTTCCTGAAGAAGGGCGAGAGGATGGGGCAGAGGTGCATGTGTCTGTTTCGGCTTCCAAGCTCACAAATCAGGTATGTCATTCCTACAACTCTTGGGAAGAATGAATGAGGTAGTAAAGAAAGGCTTTGGCCACCTAATGCAAAGAACTGACTCATTAGAAAAGACCCTGACGCTCAGAAAGGGTGAAGGAAGGGGGAGAAGGGGACGACAGAGGATGAGATGGTTGGATGGCATCATCAACTTGATGGACATAATCTGAGAAAGCTCTGGGAGTTGGTGATGGACCGGGAAGCCTGGTGTGCTGCAGTCCCTGGAGTTGCAAAGAGTCAAACAAGACTGAGCATCTGAATTGAACTGAACTGATAGTCTCACATTGGCATAAGTCCCTCCAACATGGGAGAAAAACATCACAATATAGAAGAGATAACCACTCTCTCCCAAGAGATAAGTCTTGGTGAATCGTTTGCAAGCATAACCACAGAGTAAATTCTTAGCAAAGGAAATTCTAGCTCATTTTTATCTTCATTAAATTGTTAGCTTTCCCTCCAAAAAATTCTCTCTCAGCAACAAAGTATGAAGATTCCCTTTATTCATGCTCTCACCACTAGTTCTGGACACAATCAAATATTTTATATTTTCCCATCCGATGTGCAAAAGGGGGAATGTATCTCGTTGTTGTTTTGATATGCATTTTCTTTATTGTGATGAAGTTGACCTTCATTTCATATTTTGAGTTTTTTTTGAATATGTGTGTTTATTTTTTTCTATAAGCTTATGTCTCTATGCTTTCCTCTTTTTTTTTAAGGTTGTCACTCCTTTAGTGACTGGTTTGTATGAGCACTTAGTGAACTAAGGGAGTTATTCATGTGCCTTAGGTGTTGAAAATCTGTTTTCCTAGATTGTTATTTCCTTTTAGCTTTGTTTTTGCCATTAAACAATTTTAGACTATTACATGGGTAAATTTATCAATGCTTATATTGTAGTTCTTTATCCAGGTAAATTAGCATAACATAGTGTAGATTTGACTGAGTTTCTTTCCCAACCTTGACAACAAATTATATTTGCTATCCTTTTAGACGGTGTTTAAGGCTCCCATGGAGGGTAAAGAGTAGACCTTTAAGTCATTTACCTTACTTTACTTTACTCACCATTGTTTTACAGAGATGGTGCTGGAATTTTATCTGTTAATACTGTCTGTACAAAATTTTACTTTAAAAAGTGAGTGTAGCTAAATGGCGGGTGGTGGGAAGTTGGAACTCATGTCTCCATCAGGTTGGGATTTAGAAAAACCAAACACTGATACCCCCAATATATGCTGTACACGGAAGGTCTTTCTCCCTTTACTCTCTCCTTGCACCTCCTCCAGTCTCCTATTTCTAGCTCCAGCTAACATTCACTCCTCTGATGGAGGAGGGTACACTAACCCAAGCTTGTGCTTTACCCATTCATGTGCGTATTATGTGTTATAACAAGTTTGATGAAACTGTCGAGACCATGGGGAACAGGACTGGAAGTGGAGAGAGCCAAGTGGTAATCTCTGGGCACTGCCATTGAAAACGCTCCTCTGGCAGGCAAAAATGGCCGCAGGCACTCACAAGCCAGACACCTGGGCTGGAACTCTTCCCATGGCAGGAATGCCCAGCTGCTAGGGCACTACTCCTAACCTCCTAGAGACCAGCAACTGGATGGTACTTCCTGCAATGACTGTGTTCCAGGGATTTCTAAAAAAAACCCTACATGTTAAATGCATTTGCGTGGGTCTTGACAATGAACACAGCACTCCCGTGGGCAGATTTTCACCATGATGTAGTGATGATATCATTAGGCCTGTAATCAGAAAATGTGACTTCTGCTCTAATACAGTGTGCCTCTTGGAGACAGGCATGTGTTTCTTCAGCAGGACACAGAAATTAACCATAAAAGAAAAACTTCACTGAGATTTCATTAAGTTGAAATTATAATCAAAAGAAACCAAATTTCCCCTTACTTTCTTTAAAATACATATGGCTGCTTAAAGTAAAAATTATCATACAGTATCACGGTGGTAGAATGGGTTTTCGTGGAAATCAGAAGTTGGGTCTTTTCTATCAAGTTTCATGACCTTTTTTAATTGGCCTGTTTTGACTATGTACATGTATTATAATTATCAATATCATTGGGTTTAAATCAACTGTCTTGTTATTTGCCTTCTATTTCTCCCTCTTTTTTTTCTTTTTGTTTCTTTTCTTCTATTTTACAGTTTTCTTTTGGGTTGTGTACAATTCTATTTTTTCTTTTGGGTTGTGTACAATTCTATTTTTTCCCATCACTCCCTAATTGGCCTTATATCTTTGCTTTATGTTTCAGTCATTATGCTACATTTTACAATATGCATCTTTAATATACTTCAGTTTTACTTCAAATGATATTATAATACATCATGTAAAATATATGACTGCTATGAGATTATAAATTCATCTGTACAATTCTTTGAACTACTGTCATATTTTACTTCTGCATATATCAGAAACCTCATGACAAACTGTTGTTATTTTGTTGAGCTATTCAATTATTTTAAAGCAGTTTTATAAATGAGAAAAATTTTATATTCAGGTATCCCAAAATCTTTTATATTTTCAACTCTAGAAATACATTAAAATGGTATTGCATCATTACCAAGGAAGATTTGCTCCAGAAATGATTGGTAGTTTTAACATTCAAAAATCTATAACTGTAATTCACCATATTAATAGAATAAGGAAAAATGTATACAGCTAACTCAAAAGATGTAGGAAAAACAGTGGCATGAATAGCTTAGTCCATAAAGAAACTGCCTGCAATGCAGGATGCCTGGATCCAATTCCTAGGTCAGAAAGATTCCCTGGAAAAGAAAATGGTAACCCACTCCAGTATTCTTGCCTGGAGAATCCCATGGACAGAGAAGCCTGACAGGCTACAGTCCATGGGGTCGCAAGAGTCAGACACAACTGAGTGACTAACACTTTCACTTTCCAAAACAGAAACTTCTGAACAATTGGAAATACAAAAGAATTTCCTAAATCTCATGAAGGACATCCCTGATAAACCTAGAGCTAAAATCACATTTAAAGGTGAAACAGTTAAGGATTTTTCTGAAACTTAGAGTAACATAAGGTTAGCCACTCCTGATACATTTACTCAGTGCTTTCCTGGATGTCCTAGTACTACAGTTAGGCAAGAGAAAGAAAGAAAGACCATAAAAGAAGAGGGCAGCTATCTCTATTCACAGACTGCTTACGTGGCAAATTCTAAGGAATTTTTAAAACAACTATTAGAATGAACAACTAAACTTAGAAAGGTTGCAGGATACGTCAATATTTAAAGTCAATTATTTTTTTTTTGAATACTAGTGGTATCAACTGGAAAATTAAAAGAAAAATTTCATTTATAAAGCGTCAAAAATATAGCATACATACTAGGAAACAAATTTAACAAACAAACCTCTTTGACTTCTGCAATGAAGACTCCAATACCCTGCTCAGAGTGACTAAAGAAGACCTAAACAAACAGAGAGAGAGACTATATTTATGGATTGGGATATTCAACAGCGCTTAGATGTCAATTCTCACCAAAATAATCTATAAAGTCAATGCAATCCTAATTAGAATTCCACTAGGACTTTTGTAGAAATAGACAAGTCAACTTAAAAATTTACATGGAAATAGGAAATGGCATAGATGAGCAAAAGCAAGCTTGAAAAGAAAGAATAAAACTGGAACATAAAAACTGCCTGATGCTGACTTACTAAGAAGTTTCAGGAATATATGGTATTGGCATGGGATTGACCATATAGTCAACAGAACTAAATAGAGAGTCTAGAGGTAGGCCCACCTTTATAAGACCCTTGGAATTTTTTCACAAAGGCTCCAAAGAAATTCGTGAAGAAATCAAAGTGACAAATGATGTTAAACAACTGTATATTCATAAAGAAAAGATAAACTTTGACCACTATTTCATATCATATGCAAAAAATGGGGCTGTAATATATATCTAACTACAGATGCTAAAATTTGAAAGCATCTAAGAAACTGGGACTACCACATGAAGTTAGGAAATATCAACAGCACACAGAGGGCAATAACCACAAAAGGAAAAAAAACTGATGTTTTATATTTCATCAAAATTAGAAACATGTGCTCATCAAAGGACACCATTACAGGGATTTCCCTGCTGGTCCGGGGGCTAAGACTCTGTGCTCCCAATGTAGGGGGCCCGGGTTCAATCCCTGGTCAGGGAATTAGATCCTACATGCTGCAACTAAGACCTGGCACAGCCAAATAAGTAAATAAATAAACATTTTTTAAAAGACATTATTAAGTAAATAAATAGCCAAGCAACAAAGTGGGAAAAAATATTCACAAAATATGTACAGTATCTGACAAAGGATTGGTCTTGAGGATGCATGAGGAACTTCCACAACTCAGTAATAAAAGGCAAATAACCCAATTCAAAAATGAACAAAAGTCTTGAACAGAGACTTTGGAAAAGATACCAAGTGGGTAGAAAGCACCTAAAAACTGCTCTATATAATCATTCTTCATAGAAATGCATCTTAAAGCTGCAAATGAGGTATGACTACACATCCACCAAAAGAGCTAAAGGGCCAATACAGCAGTTGTTGAAAAGAAAGGACAGTAACTGTAATTCTTAAAAACTATAAGCACTTACCAAAGGTATAGGAAAGCATTAAGTCTACAAAATGTCATGTAGAGGAAAGTTCATAGATTCGTGATAGCCAACAACTGGAAACAATCCAGATGTTTATCAACAGGAGAAGAGAGTTTTATAAAACACTGCCATATATTTAAATAAAATGAAATACTACTCAGTGGTAACAATGTATCATCATGCTGAATGAAAGAATTCTCTCACAAAAAGAGTACATACCCTAGGCTTTGATATAAAATTCTAGAACAGGTAAAACTAAAATATGGTAACAAAACATCAATATAGGGATTGCCACTAGAGGTAAACTCAACACTAGGCAGGGGCATGAGGACACTTGCTAGGATTGTGGCAATGCTCTCTTTCTTGATTTGGTTTGGGCTATACAGGTGTCTGCATTTGTCAAAAGTCATAGACTAGTAGAGTTGGGATTTATACATTTCACTAAGTATATTTAACTATGTAAATTTTGCCTAATAAAAGCATGGCGAAAAATTAAGCTATAAGTAATTATATGGATGTGTGTGTGGCTTCATCGCTCAGTCGTGTCTGACTCTTTGCAACCCCATGGACTGCAGCCTGCCAGGCTCCTTTGTCCATGGGGATTCTCCAGACAAGAACACTGGAGTAAGTTGCCATGCCCTCCTCCAGTGGATCTTCCCAACCCAGGGATCGAACCCAGGTCTCCCACATTGCAGGCAGATTCTTTACTGTCTGAGCCACCAGGAAAGCCCATGAATACTGGAGTGGGTAGCCTATCTCTTCTCCAGAGGATCTTCCCAACCCAGGAATTGAACTAGGATCTCCTGCTTTGCAGGCAGATTCTTCACCAGCTGAGCTATCAAAGAACATATTTATCCCCAACATATTTAGGGATAAAATGTACTAATATCTGTAACTTACATTATAATGTGTCAAAATTGATGGATAAATAGACATGTGATGAAACAAGTTTAGTAAAATATCAATGGCAAAATTGGGGTGGTGTGTATAACCCTCCACAGTACTACCTCACTCAGTTCTTGACACTTTCTAACTCTCAGAGTTTAAGCGGCTAACTCCTACCAAAAGAAAAAAAAAAAAAACATTGATTAGCCAAGTAATGACATGGTACTACCACAGGTTCTTAGAGGAAACTCTTGAGATAGAATGATGAAAATCAATACAAGAAAGATATAAGCCTATGCCCTACACTCAGTTGTGTCTGACTCTTTGTGACCCCATGGACTGTAGCCCACCAGGTTCCTCTGTCCATGGGACTTTTCAAGCTAGAATACTGGAGTGGATTGCCATTTCCTCCTCCAGGGGATCTTCCCAACCCAGGGATTGAACCCACGTCTCCTGCATCTCCTGTATTGCAGGCAGATTCTTTACGCGCTGAACCATCCCCTAAGATAATTATTTCCTAAAAGAACAGCAGAATGTGGACTGAAATATGTTTGGCTGCTTAAGCCAGACTCTTCCTACAGTATTTCTAATTTCTACAATTACATATAGTTCCTACTGTGTGTCACTTTATAAAGATCTGTATTTACTGTATTTTAATACTCGCATTGTGAGATCAGTATTACTGTCCCCGTTTTACAAATGAGCATTAAGCTTCCTGAGGTGAACAGCTGTCATGGGGTAGAGCCAGGGTTTCAAATCAGGGCAGTCTGTCTCCCAAATCCATGCTGTCCACCGCTATGCTCCATTTACTGTCTTTAAACTTCCAGGAGCAGGAGAATTCAAATCATTGAGGTTAGCGTGTTCCATTGCTGAGCACTTCTGTCTCATCTATTTCTTTTCCTTGGTCTATAATTGGACTCTGAAACATCTGCAGAATACACAGCCTATACTTTTGCCAAGGTGTCCTTCTTGTCAAATTGAGCAAACTTTGTCCTTCCAAAGTTCTAGTTCTTTATGGACATCTTGAGAGAAAACTTGACGAAAAAGAGAAGACAAAGAGAGGGCTGGCAGAGAGACCCAAAGAGAAAGAGAGATGATCCTAATGTCAGGAGAAAGCAGGTGTCTAACTGTGGGCCAAAATGTTAAATTACTAGAGCAAGTCAGTTTCCCAATTTGCCATGATGCCAGCCACACAGAAATAACAAAGACCTGCATCTATCAGCAAACAGCTGAAGATAATTTTCAGCAACACTGTGCCCAAAGCAAAGAAAGGCATTCGAAAGATCTCATTAAACCTTTAGAGCCTGAATGATCAACTGATTTCATTGTAAGCCACAGACTTTGCCTCCTGCACTCTCCAAAGCATCTCTTAGCTCCGCAGTTTCCTGGGAAAGTGATGTGTCACACTGAGCAAATCTACTTGGCAGGCATCATAAAACTGATCCATGCTATTCCTTGCTCAGAGATCTCAGAAACCTGTCCTCTGTCTGTCCTGTTTGAGGCTTGGTGTTGTGTGTTGGAGGGTCTGCTCTTTCCAAAGGGCCAAAGTGTAAAAGATAAATCTTTGGATATGAGTGAAGTTTCTGATATGGCTTATCAATTGAGGCAATCAGTGAGAAAGATGTTTCTGAACCTTTCTGTAACATCAGTTTCCTACCTCTTTAATTAGGAATATCAATACCTTTTCGATGGACATAAATTTGAGCAAACTCCAGGAGACAGTAATGGACAGGGAAGCCTAGTGTGCTGCAGTCTATGGGGTCGCAAAGAGTCGGACACAACTAAGCAACTGAACAACAACTTTCCAGTGGCTTCTTGGGTAGCTCAGTAGTAAAGAATCTGCCTGCCAACATAAGAGACATGGGTTCAATCCCTTGGTCAGGAAGATCCCCTGGAGTAGGAAATGGCAACCCACTCACTATTCTTGCCTGGAGAATCCCATGGACAGAGGAGCCTGGTGGGCTACAGTCCATGGGGGTACAGAGAGTCAGACACGACCTAGCACTCACTCACTCATACCTTTTCAGAGTGATTTCATGTTTTAGAGAACCATCATGAACTTTCTAAAGAAAAAGAAATGCTTCTCACAAGTATTTGGGCTGACTGGGTACCATTCATTAAATGGTACATTGAACCTGTATTTTAAGAGGCCTGGTGGTGTTCCCTCTCAAAATTCCTTCACTGCATATCATAAAACACAAATTCTCTTTCTCTCTCTCTCTCTCTCAGACACATACATACACACATTTCAACACTTCTTCATCTCTAATCGAGTAACTGGGTTTAACGAATGTAAACTACTCTGAATTCCACCCTCCTACTGAGTGATCTTAGAGAAAGTGTCCAACCCAGGGACACTCATTTCCATGACTCCAAGACTCTAAACTCGATGGAACCACTCTTTTTTCCCTAGTTCTGCAGAGTTCAAATGGGACTAGGTTCCTCTTAAAGCTACTGTACTCTTATTCCAAATGTTAGTGGGAAGAGGGTAAGAATGCAGAAAACAGGAGAAATGTGAAGGAACTGCATTGAAAGACTGAGTTCCATCTGTGGACTTAAAAGTATCTTTTGATCTCCTACACTTAGCCCTCAGGTCAATAGATTACCATGTCTGCCTGCAATATGGCTAGATCTGCTTCTGCCTTCCACACCTGCAACCAGCTAATCTGAATGACAGACCAACTCCTTTCCCAGGTAACTCCTACCAGCCAACCGTTAGCTCTCAAGTGTCACATCAAATTTAGAAGACGAGATTTATGTATTAGTACACAAAGAAAGAAACCAGCCCCATAAAAAAAAAAAAAAAAAAAATTCTATCAAAGAACAGCCCCAGCCCTGCTTTAAAAAAACAGAGACCAACAGCATCGATCTTGAACAGCATTTGAATGGCATTTGAAATAACAACAGAAGTCTTATTTCATAAGAAAAATTCTTATAATGAAAATCATCTCTGCCTTCCATCAACTCACTCATGGGATGGGAAACAGAAATTCTTAAAATTGGAATTTTTGTACTGTATGTATGTTTTTAGCTGTCTGGGGTTTTTAGTTGTTTTGGTTTTGTGTTTAGTTTTTTCATTATTCTTGCTCATTTTTGGCTTTTGTTTTTTTTTCTTACTTGCTGCACTTTCGCTGGGTTCACAGGCAATTAGTTCCTTTCACACTGGTGTCATCCTGATGCCACCTTTAAGACTATGCTTCCATAAAAGCAGAAAGATGGTAGGAAATGTCACACTGCATTTCTGAGCAAACTTTGTTTACCAGCAAACTAACACAAGTTCACAGTAATACTATGAGTGCCCCCATCCGAGGTATTCTGACAGATCAGAAATTCAGCAACAAGAATCTTCAGCAAAACTTCTCTCCAAGTCATGGAGAAGGGAACAGCAACACACTCTAGTATTTTTGTCTGGGAAATCCCATGGATAGAGGAGTCTGGTGTACTGCAGTCCACAGGGAAATAAAGAGTTAGACACGACTTAGCAACTAAACCACAGTATCTTCAAGTCAAGACAGTTTGTAAAGCACCAAAGAGTGATTTTTTTTTTCCTGAGTTGGCCTGAGGGTTGACTGAAACTACTAAATATCTCTATAGCTATATGGCTGCATGGGGAAACTAAAGAATTGCTTGAGTTGTGCCTCCTATGTCTTTTAACTAGAGGGCAATATCATGTTCTCCTAAATTTAGAATTAGACCATTCAATGTAGTGGTAAGATTCCCATCAAAATAAGGCATTGAGAATGCCCTTAGTTTGGAATAGAAGGGAGAGTTTTGAAAGTCTTCATATTGGAAGAAAGATTAAATATTCGACTTTTCAAATTCATTTAGATAAGAGAAAGCATACCCTCTCAATTTAAAATAGCTGCCATAGCCTTGGCAGAGTGAGTGTTCTGTATATTCCATCTAAAAATTATTTACAAGGCACCTTATCAAAGCTCAGCCTTATTTATTTCTGACAAGACAAATATCCAGAAATAAAAGACATCTTTTTATTCCTTCTGAATCTGTCAGTCTACTGCCTTCTATATCAGAAGCATGAATGATTGGGAACTTAATTCTGCGTGTGACGCAAGGAGGCTAATATAGTCAGTGATGGAAAATAAACGTAGAACATGATGGAAAATTGTCAGCTCCCCAAACAGTCCCCTTCTAAAGGGGAAGGGTGTGAATGGAAAGGCTCTGGATTGACGGGATTCAGTTTCAGATTCTGATTCAGGGTTGTGAATCTAAAGCAAATCACAGTACTTTTCTGGGTCGTAGTTTCTTTGTATACATAACAAAGTATATAAATTGGGCTCATTGTGCTTGTAAGTTATAGAAACTCAATTAAAAGTATTTTAGATTCTAAAAATTGGATTATCTCACATAATCAAAATTTCTAGATCACATACTCCAGGAAAGGCTGCATCTCGGTGCTTAAGCAGGACACCACGGAACTGTCTCTCTTCACCCCTCACTCATCGTCCTACGTATGACCTTCCTTTTCAGAGAGGCCCTTCTCAACAGGATATAAAAACGGCCTTTGGAAACTTCAGCTGATATTCTACCTGCTATGTAACAATAGTGGAACGAGAGAACATTTCCCAGCAGTTTCGGCAAAGGTCCTAGAGCTGGCAATCCTAAGGTTTCACTCACCCAACCTGAACCCACATCAGCTCCTGAACCAACAACCATGACCAAGATGAGACACAGGAACTTTGGCTTCACTGAGTAACATGCTCACAAATACAATTCAAAGAAGTCCAGGTGCTATTAGAAGAGAAAATGCAAACATATGTTGGTGGGAAAAAAAATAGATATTAACTACATGAAGGAGATGGATTAGAAGATACCAAAAGTTTCCCCACAAACCCTAATAATCTAAGAATCAGTCATTATAGAATCCTCCTAGCTTTTAAATACTTAAAAATAAGGGAGAGAAAAAAATTTTAACTTTATTACTTGCCCAAATTATTGTTAATCTCTATATATAATACATTACATGATTTATTCCAAACAAAATAACTGCATAAATAAAACACTATCCCCCAAATTGGGTGGTTGTGACTTATATAATTAACAAAAATTAAATAAAAAGAAAAATGATTTGGTGGAATTTATCAGATTTTTTCCCCATAGATCTCCTTATAGAAAAACATGTGGTCACCACTAAAGGTCAGTCTTTTGCCATTTGATTCATTATGGTAAACAACTGGAAATAAAATAAAAGATGCTCATATATAAAAAATCATTAATTCTCAAATGGACTAGGTAAAACTTAGAAACACTCCAGGAACCATAGCCATAATTCTTAATAATTGTGGAAAAACCCATTCTGTTCTAGCTAGGAAGCATGTGAACAAAATTCTTGCATGAAAAGCATGATGAGAGGAGTTAATTGAGACTGCAAGTAGCTGAAGTTATAATTCTGCAGTTGCAGAAGACAATGGAAGAGACACTAACATTGCTACCAAGAGAAGAAAAACTAGCAGCCCCCACAGGAAGGGATTTCATGATTAGCATGTCAAGGATGGTGTTTAGGACAGTTAGTTTTATGTCAACTTGACGGGGCTAAGGAATGCCCAGATAGTTGGCAAAATGTGATTTCTGGAGGTTTGTGAGGGCATTTCTGGAAGAAATTGGTGCTTGAATCTACAAAATGAGTAAAGAAAATCTACCCTAAACAATGCAGACAGGTGTCATCCAATCCATTAAGGACTTGAACAAAAAGGCAGAGGAAAGGTGCATGCTCATTCTGCTGGAGCTGGGACATCCATCCTCTCCTGTCCCCACTCATGGGAACTCCTGGTTGATTTCAGGCCTTTGGATCCTGGCATTTACACCAACACCTGGCAATGTGCTCCCCTCCCTTCTCAAGCCTTCGGGCTTTCTCAGACCTTCTCAGGCCTCAGACTGGGAGCTATATCATCATCTCCCCTGGTCTTTAGGCCTTTGAACTTGGGCTGAATTATACTGCAACTTTCCTGATTCTTCAGCTTGTAAATGGCAGGGCCACATCATGGCATATCTGGTGCCTCTGTAATTGCATAAGCAAATTTTCCCCCTGAAATCTCATCTTGTATATCAATAACCTAGATTTTTATATCTATACCTATCTATATCCTTTTGGTTCTGTTGGGGTTCATATTTCATTTTCACTGGTTATTACATAAATGAAATTTCCAAAAGCTTTTTTTATTAGAAATTATTCCATGAAATTATGCAGTATACGTAGGCAGCATTGATCTTTTTTCCTTCCCCTTATGAACCATAGCCCCTTTTCTTTCCATTTACTGTGACTGTTTTTAACCCTGTGAAGTAGTCACTGCACCCTTGTTTTTCTCTATCAAGGTCATATTTGAAAGAAGCATCAGCTCTGTGGAATCCAAGACTTTTCCACCCAACAGAGGCGATCACTCTAGTACCTCAATGATGTCACCATTACCTATGCCACTAATGCATATAATGATTTTTTTCAGTGCTTTGGGGATGTTTAAAGGAATAGCAAGATAGCTTGTAAGAGATAATTGCTAGATTTTACACAGGCAAAGCAGACAGGATGGTCTTAAAATTCTTTTCAATATTGTTCAGGCTACATTACGTATGTATGTAATTCACTTTTTTATTGACATAAAACAGCCACAACCAGCAACTACAATCAAAGTTCACTTATTCATGTGAGTGATAATAACAGATGAAAGACTTCCAAGGAATGGAAGCATCTCCCAGAAAATACTCAGTCCAAACATTTTCCATTTATCACTTGCATAACATCAAGGTCTATAAAACATTCACAATCAAAGCTGTGGGATTTTGAAGAGAGCATTATTTTAGAGGGCAATATATGTTCTCACTCATATAGCTAGCCTTTTGTGTATCTGTATACATCTATGCATACAGCAAAAAAGCTGGCTTAAAACTCAACATTCAGATAACTAAGATCATGGCATTTGGTCCCATCAGTTCATGGCAAATAGATGGGGAAACAATGAAAACAGTGATAGACTTTATTTTCTTAGGCTCCAAAATCACTGCAGATGGTGACTGCAGCCATGAAATTAGAAGACACTTGCTCCTCGGAAGAAAAGCTATGACCAAACTAGAGAGCATATTAAAAAGTAGTGACACTACTTTGCCAACAAAGGTCTGTCTGGTCAAAGCTATGGTTTTTCCAGTGGTCATGTACAGATGGATGTGAGAGTTGGATCATAAAGAAAGCTGAGCGCCGAAGAACTTATGCTTTTAAACTGTGGTGTTAGAGCAGACTCTTGAGAGTCCCTTGGACTGCAGGGAGATCCAACCAGTCCATCCTAAAGGAAATAAGTCCTGAATATTCATTGGAAGGAGTGATGCTGAGGCTGAAGCTCCAATAAGTTAGCCACCTGATGTGAAGAGCTGACTCACTGGAAAAGACCCCAATGCTGGGAAAGACTGACGGCAGGAGGAGACGGGGATGACAGAGGATGAAATGGTTGCAGGAATCACTGACTCGATGGACATGAGTTTGAGCAAGCTCCAGGAGTTGCTGTTGGACCAGGAAGCCTGGTGTGCTACAGTCTACGGGGTTGCAGAGAGTCAGACATGACTGAGTACATCCATGTGACGATAAGTAGTAACTAAAATACTTGAGCAATAAATTCCCTTGGTAGGTTGCTATGTCTGAGCAGAAGTTTTCTGTTCTTTAAAAGCTGAACTTGAAACGAGAACAGCAGAGACTGAGATCATTTCATAATTAGTATATACATGTGACCTCTCTGGGGCTTCCCAGGTGGCTCAGTGGTAAAGAATTTGCCTGCAATGCAGGAGACTCGGCTTTGGTCCCAAGATCAGGAGGATCCCCTGGAGGAGGAAATGGCGACCCACATCAGTATTCTTGCTGGGAAAATCCCATAGACAGAGGAACTTGGCGGCCTACAGTCCATGGGATCACAAAGAGTTGAACACGACTTAGTGATTGTGCATGCATGCACACGACATGACATGCGTGTCATGCATGATGAGAAACTGTATTTCAGTCAGTTCAGTTCAGTCGCTCAGTCGTGTCTGACTCTTTGCAACCCCATGAATCGCAGCACGCCAGGCCTCCCTGTCCATCACCAACTCCCCAAGTTCACTCAGACTCACGTCCATCGAGTTGGTGATGCCATCCAGCCATCTCATCTTCTGTCGTCCCCTTCTCCTCCTGCCCCCAATCCCTCCCAGCATCAGAGTCTTTTCCAATGAGTCAGCTCTTCACATGAGGTGGCCAAAGTACTGGATCTAGCAGTATGAAATATCACACCGCATGGATGCCAGTCAGGCTTCCCAGCTGGCACTAGTGGAAAAGGACCTACCTGCAAATGTAGGAGATGTAAGAGATGCAGGTTCGATCCCTGGGTTGGGAAGATCCCCTGGAATAGGGCATGGAAATCCACTCCAGTATTCTTGACTGGAGAATCCCATGGACAGAGGGGCCTGGTGGGTAACAGTCCATAGGGTTGCACAGTCGGACGTGGCTGAAGCGACTTAGCAAACATGCATGCATGGTATCAACCAATAAAGGCTAGATGATGCTACAGTAACAATCTCCCAATTCTTAATAGCTTGAAAAATGAAGATTCATTTCTCACACTACATATTCATCAAGGGTCTGCAAGGGGGATCTTTCCTCACTGAGAGACATAGTCTGATGGAAAAATCATCTTGATGTTGCCAATCCAGTAGCCATCCCAAAGGGAAAAGAACACTGTAAAATTCCTTACAGGAAATCAGAAATTCCTCCTGGAAGTGGCACATGTCACTTCTCCTCCTTTGTCAGAATTGACCACGCTGTCCCTTTAAAGTCATCATGTCCCTACTAACCACAGAAGAGTTAAGAAGTACAATTCTATCATGTGTCTCAATGGAGGAAAGCTAGATATACTCGATGAGAAACATTGATGACTACCACGGAATTAGATTGCAATGGAGCAAAGCTCTGAAAAGTAGGATCAAGGTAGTGACTACATTGTAGTTTGCATAAAAATAGAGGGTTCCTTGAATCCTGGTAAGAAGGAAATGAGCAGCCATCTGGAAGTGAAGAGTAGTCCACATAACGATACATCATAAAATATTTATTTCCTGTTTAACAGGCACTGTTCATTCTGTAGGTTCTATTTCTTTCATATTATCTTGCTTTCTTTACAAAACCTTCAACAAAAAGAAATTCCATTGGTAATATTAAGCAAAGACATCTGAATTCCTGAACTGGCCAATATCCTTTCATATGATAATAGAAAAGGTTATTAATTTCTACTACCTGACGATCTTGAATAACACAGATTCAAGCTATAATAGTATTGAATATGTGTGATGGACACCCCTTTCCAAGGCATACATAAAGCATGTCATTGCTTGTCTTCTTATTGTACAAATTATGAAATTATGTAATTTAGCTGGTGTCAAATATGTTTTAAGCATTGTAGGAATTTTTTTATGGGAACTTCTTGGACTACAATCTCAGATTTTATCCCTGATTTGAAGGATTTCACTGCAGAGCTAATTCACCTCACTGCCTCCTCAGGTGCTCTGTCTCTGAACTGAGGGGGTGTATGTGCCCCTCTCGTGATTCATAGTTGGGAATGGTATTGATCAGAACATGCATCTTATTTTATGTAGCTTTTAAAACATTGCCACATAGGGACTTTCCTGGTTGTCTAGTGGTTGAAGCTTTGCCTTCCAATGCAGGAGGTGTGGGTTCAATCCCTAGGTGGGGAGCTAAGATCTCACATACCTCATGGCCAAAAAACCAAAACATAAAACCAAAACAATATTGTAACAAAAACAATAACGACTTTAAAAATGGCCCACGTCAAAAAAATCTTTAGAACAGAAAAAGAAACAAACAAAAAATAACCTTGCCACATTTACTCCATCCTGAGAATACAGGAAAACTCCCCTGTCAGCCACTCACTCCTCTCACAGACACATTTATTATAACAACATTTAGGTCTTGGCGTGACTATTTGAACGGTGCCAATTTTAGGAGTACTGGCAGGATATTTTGGTCTATGAAGTGAGGATGTGCTTATTTGGCCAACTTTATAGGACCTATTATGAAAAAAATAATGAAAAAATAATTATATAGCCCACTACTTTTTATAGAGAGAGATAAATGATACATAAGAAATGATATAATGGCCCTTTTTGCTTTCTGACTCCCTACTTGATTTAGGATATCTTATTATATCTTCTTTGGCCCTGGGAATAGGATTTAAACTGGTGGTTCCCCTGATTCTTGTGCCTTCAAATTCACACTCAGACTAAACGACACCACCGACCTTCCTGAGTCTCCAAATGGCAGGGAGCAGATCATGGGACCTAGTCTCCAAAATCACCTACCTTTATGACTGAAGGTCACTTTTGTAGATTCCCTGTCTGCAGAGCCCTTCTTATTGGGTGGTTTCTTGTGAAGGGTTTAGACCACACATGTAGTGCCCCAACATTTAACACTGCCACCTAAAGGACAGGAACCCCAATCACCTAGGTCTGGAATTCAATGAGGCTTACATTCCAGAAATCCAACATGGCTATAGCAAACAATGAAGCAGTTGTTACATGAATACTCATCGAATCCATCCCCCAAGGCTCAGAGGTGACGGAGCAGGCACAGAATATCCATCTCCCAGCTTTTACCCTGGAAGGTGTTGGACTGCCTACTTTACAGCCTGAATTCTTGAAATCACTTTTTTATCAAGTAATGAATGGGTCATCTCATATATACTTCAGCTTGGTAGAAAACACTTAACATATCACCATCCCCAGTGACCAAGGCTGGCCCCATAGCATCATCAACATATGCCCAGCTCTAGGAATTGGCAAATCTCCTAGCTGACCATGTGACTTGAATTTTACACCACATGTACATAAAACAGCAGCAGTACGTCCCACCTTCAGAATTTTCAAAAGTCGTCAGAACTTCCCCCAAAACATACAGCGCCATCACACTGCTCTCCCACACAGCACTCTCAACTGCATCCAAGGATACACCTCCAGACGCTAGTGTCCTCCACACTGCATCGATTACATTCTTGAAAGACCAAGTGTCAAGGACCGAAGGCAGAAAGCTTGAGATGTGCAAGAAGGCCAGAATGAGCAGAAGCAACACAAGAAGCAGAGGCGAGTTCAGCACCTGCAGCACGGCTCAGTGCCAGCAGTCAAGCTTGAGAAAGAGCACAGGCCCGAGCAACCAGCACACACCTGGCTGCTGCCCCTACTTTCATTTCTGATTTTAATAATTTGAGGCCTTTTTTTTCCCCTTAGTCTATGCTGCTAGCTCAATTTTGTTGAACTTTTGGAAGAACCAATTTTTCAGTGTCATTTTCTCTATTGTTTTCCTATCCTATATTTCATTTGTACCTCCTTTAATCTAATCTTTAATCTCTTCTTTAATTTGTATTAATATGTCCTTCCTTCTTCTAGTTTGTTCTATTCCCTTAAGTTGTAAAGTCAGGCTGTACGGTGTTGATTTAAGATCTCCCTTCGTTTCTAAGGCAAGGATTCACAACTATAAATCCACCCCTCCTGCCCACTTAGCACTGTTTTCACAGTGTCCCCTAACTTTTGGTATATTTTTGCTTCATTTGTCTCAAGATACTTCCTAGTTTCTCTTGTGATTTTTTTCTTGATCAATTGGCTATCAAGACTGTGCTCAGACAGTAAAGAGTCTGCCTGCAATGTGGGAGACCTGGGTTCCATCCCTGGGTTGGGAAGATCCCCCGGAGAAGGAAATGGCTACCCACTCCAGTATTCTTGCCTGGAGAATTCTGTGGACAGAGGGGCCTGGTGGGCTGCAGTCCACAGGATACAAAGAGTCGGACATGACTGAGCTACTAACTTTCACTTTTTTTTTTCAGTGTATTTCCACATATGTGTGGATTTTCCAGTTTTCCTTCTATTATTGACATCTAACTTTATCCTGTTGCAAGTCAGAGAAAATACTTGTATTAAATCTGTCTTTTTAAAATCTAATGAGACAATCTGTAGCCTAGCAAATGGTCTCTCTTGAGTATGCCCATGTACACTTCGGAAGAATATATATTTTCTTGTTGTTGGGTTGAGTAGAGTGTTGGATCGAGTGTTCCTTAAAAGATAGATCTAATGGATTTATGGTGTTAAGTCCTATACTTCCTTACTTCTGTCTTCTATTTGGTTGTTCTATCCTTTATGGAGAGTGGGGTATTGAAATTTCCAACAGTTACTATAGAACTGTCTATTTATCCCTTCGATATTGTCCATTTTTGCTTCATATGTTTGGATGGTCGAGTTTTATTGTGCATAAATATCTATAATTGTTATATATTCTTGATGTATTGAAACTTGTATTTGTATATAATGTCTTCCTTTTTCCCCTGTAATCTTTTTATTTAAATCCTATTTTGTCTGATATTAATATATCCATCCCTGTCTCTTTCAGTTACTATGTGCATGAACTACGTTTTTTCATCCTCTCACTTTCAACCTATTCATGTCTTCGAATCTAAAGTGAATCTCTTATTGACAGCATATAGTTGGGCCGTGTAATTTTATCCATTTTATCCATCTTTGTCGTTGGAAAGTTTAATCTGTTTACATTTAAAATGATTTTGATAAGGAAAAACTTCTGTCCCTTTGTTTCCTATATGGCTTATAGCTTTTTGTCACTCATTTCCTGCATTACTACTTTCTTATTTGTGTGCTTATGTGTCTGTCGCTCTGACTCTGCAACTCAACAGACTGCAGCCTGCCAGGCTCCTCTGTCCATGGCATTTTCCAGGCAAGAATACTGGAACGAGTTGCCATTTCCTCCTCCAGGGAATCCTCCTCACCCAGGGATCAAACCCATGTCTCTTGTGTCTCCTGTATTGGCACACAGATTCTTTATCACTTGTGCCATCTTTCCTGTTTAGCTGGTTTTTATGTTTTCTGCAGTGAAACATTTTAATCCTCATTTCTTTTTGTGTACATTCTATTTTCTCTATGGTTACCATGGAGATTACATTTAACATCCTAACATTACAATATTCTAATTTGAATTTATACCAGCTTAACTTTAACAATGGCACCCCACTCCAGTACTCCTGCCTGGAGGGTCCCATGGATGGGGGAGCCTGGTAGGCTGCAATCCATGGGGTCGCTGAGGGTCGGACAGGACTGAGCAACTTCACTTTCACTTTTCACTTTCATGCATTGGAGAAGGAAATGGCAAACCACTCCAGTGTTCTTGCCTGGAGAATCCCAGGGACGGGGGAGCCTGGTGGGCTGCCGTCTATGGGGTCACACAGAGTCGGACACGACTGAAGTGACTTAGCAGTAGCAGTAACTTTAACAACACACAAAAACTGTGCTCCTATACAGCTGTATCCCTACCCCCTTTCTGTTATTGTCGTGAATCTAAAAACATAAACTAATACTTTTTGTGCATTAATCTCTATAATATGTAGAGAAGAAAATGTAGAGTTAAAACCAAAGTTACAATAATGTTAACTTTTAGACTAATTTTTAAACACATTAGTCTCTTAAATCATGTAAAAAACAAAAAGTATAGTTAGCAAACAAAAGTTATAGTACCACTAATTTTTACAAATGCTCTTGCATTTAATTTCACTGAGCTCTTTATTTCTTCATACAGCTTTGAGTTACTGTCTTGCCTTTTCATTTCAATTTGTAGGGCTCCTTTTATTATTTCTTGCGGGACAGATCTAGTGGTAATGAACACATAATCAGCTTCCATTTATCTGCAAATGTCTTAATTTTTCCCTCACTTTGAAGGACAGTTTTGCCAGATTGAGGATTCTTGGTTGACAGATCTTTCTTTCAGTACTTTGAATATACCCACCCATCGCCTTCTGGTCTCCAAAGTTTCCAATGCAAAATATGCTATTTTTCTTACTGAGAAATCTTACACGTGAGGAAACACTTCTCTCCTCCTGCTTTCAAGATCCTCTCCATCTTGGGCTTTTAACAGGTTGGTTATATGTGCCTCAGTGCGGGTCTCCTCCTTTTCATCCCACTCGAGCTTAATTAAGCTTTTAGGTGTTTACATTCATGTCTTTACCATCATGGATTTCACAGGTAGTTTTCCATGCCATTTTAAAATATTTTTATGTTAATATATAATCATAAAGGAACATATAATGTTGTTTTTACATGTGATATTAAACTGGTGGTTCAGATGGTAAAGATTCCGCCTGCAATGCGGGAGACCTGGGTTCGATCCGTGGGTTGGGAAGATCCCCTGGAAGAGGGCATGGCAAAACCCACTCTAGTTTTCTTGCCTGGAGAATCCCCATGGACAGAGGAGCCTAGCAGGCTACAGTCCCTGGGCTCGAAAAGAGTCAGACACGACTGAGCGACTGAGCACAGTACACACATTAAACACGAACATAAAATTATCATGCACAGCATGCTCTTCTGTAACCTGCTACTTTTACCCATTTTTTAAAATCTGAACGCTATCTTCATTGTTGATGTTTCCCTTATACTGTTTGCATGCTATTCCACCACATGAATTTACCACACATCATTTTTCATTCCATTTAACTTTCAAGTTGTTGTCCTTTTGCCTGTTAAAAACTGTGCTTTATTTAAAACATTGAGTCCACAATTTTTTCTGGATATGTACAAAGGTTTCATTAGAGTTTATTCCTACAAGCAGAGTTGTTAGGTCATAATATATGAACATTTTCAAGTTTATAATATATTCAGTCTTGAACCATAACAAAAATAAGTGTTAGTTGCTCACTCGTGTCCAGTTCTTTGCGACCCCATGGACTATAGCCCACCACACTCCTCTGTCCCTGGAATTCTCCAGGCAAGAATACTGGAGTGGGTTGCCATTTCCTTCTCCAGAAGATCTTCCCAACCCAGGGATTAAACCCACATCTTTTATGTCTCCTGCATTGCTAGGCAGGTTCTTTACCACTAGTGCCAGCTGGGAAGTCCAACAAAAATAAAGACCTGGACAAAAACCCAAAGCTTTAAATTAGAAGAAAATTTAGGAGAATGTCTTTGGGAGGGTATAATTAAACAAGACACAAAATGCACATATATTAAAACTCCTGAATTTGACCACGTTAAAACTAAAAACTCCCGTCCTCAGAGAAAGGTCATGCACATAATTAAAAGGAAATCAAGACATTGGGAGATGATATTTACAATACTTTTAAAAGAAAGCATTGTAATCTATCTATCTATATATATATATATAATATATATACTATATATATAGTAATCTATCTATCTATATATAATATATATATATTAGTTTATATATATATATATATAAACTAATTCTTTAAAGCAAACAAGATAAAATTATTTTTTAAAGCCAGGACATAAAAGACAAATCATAGAAGATGAAATCTGAACTAAAAATTAACAGATAAAAATGCTTTTCAGCCTCACTAGTAATTGAGCACATTCAAATTAAAACAGTGAATGCTATTTTTCAGCTATCAGGTTGACAATAACCAAAAAATCTGATCATTTCAATTACTGGGGAAGATGTAGAGAAACAGGACTTTTCACAACCTACCATGAGAGTATAAGTTGATATATTCCCTTTTAAAAAACTTGAATGTATTGTAAATTTGAAAATGTATTATACACACTACAAAATTACAATATTTAAAACAATGAGCTACTATTAAGAATAAATCAATGAAAATTAATTGAAAGGCCAGATATATATGCCTGTTTTAATACAAGTGTGTATTAACACAAAAGTGGCATTCTCAATGAGTAAGGAAAACATGAGTGATTTACTCTGGCCACTGTGACTTCCTTTAAATGAGATATCTCCCTACTCTGTTCCCAAGTAGTTCTGGACAAGGAAAGTTACCACAAATAGTCCCTTACTGCAGGGAAAACCACCTGAGGCTTACCTCATTGAACAAGCACAGCCTAATATTACAGTAGTTGTCTGATAAGGGAAGGTATAATTAGGGTGCCACGACATTGCTGGCATATATAACACAGATTATGGCTGAAGAGAGGTAGACCAGTGTTGACAATCCCAAAGGACGGCTCCTTCCAGCAAAAGCAGAGGTTCAATTGGCTTTTCTGTGGTATTTCTGGTGACAAAAGCCTGTGCTATGAAAACAATTTTTTATTCAGGAATGGTGGGTCACATGAGACTTAAATCCATGTAGGCTCAAGACACATTGTGGGATTTGGGGTTTCTGAGGGTCAATATTTCTTGCCACATTTATTGATTTTTCTTATATTTAAATAGATGAACTGCCTCACACTTTATGTCCTGGGTACTTCTGAGGCATGGAATTAATGTGGGTGTGTCAGACTCTCTGTTGAGAGATTTTTCTCAGGTGGAAGCTTGAGACAAAGGAAGTACAACTCTACAAATATCCTAGTGGTTCAGAATACCAGTATTTCCTCCACACAAGCTGGACCTCGACTTGGCTGCTGAGGCAAACGGATTGAAAGAGCCAAGTTGCAGTCAAGAATATGTCCAAATTAGCTAAATGAAGACTTAATATGTCTTCTCAGCAGCAGCTTCAAACTGAATGTTCCTCTCCTCCTTTATTATAATGAGGAAGATAATAAAATTTGCTATGCTCACACTTTCAAATATGGGAAAAGTGAAAATCCTTTCTCAGGAAATCTTCCTTACCCTTCATCACACCCATCTCCAGTCTAGGGAAGGTAACCCTCTACTATACTCCCACAGACCCCTTATGTGCCCAATCATCGCAATCTGAAAAACATAATTGTCTGGAAGTTTACTATCTCACTAGACCATAAAGCCCATGAAGGGTATCTGTCTATTTCCAGCTCTGCTCTCTGCACTTAGGATAGTGTCCAGAGCAGTGTTTAGCTACTAAATATCTACTGAATGCCAGTGAGTAAATATAGTTGGCACTTATACACACGTTGCAGTCTTGAATATAGCTATCTTTACTGTTGCTGCTGTTGTTCAGCAGCTAAGTCGTGTCCGACTCTTTGTGACCCCATGCACTGCAGCACACCAGGATCCCCTGTGCTTCACTATTTCCCTGAGTTTGCTCAAACTCATGTCCATTGAGTCGGTGATGCCATCCAACCATCTCATCCTCTGTCGTCCCCTTCTCCTCCTGCCCTCAATCTTTCCCATCACTAGGGTCTTTTCTAATGAGTCAGTTCTTTGCTTCAGGTGGCCAAAGTATTGGAGTTTTAGCTTCAGCATTGGTCATTCCAGTGAATATTGAGGGTTGATTTCCTTTAAGACTGACTACTTTGATCTCTTTGCTGTCTAAGGGACTCTCAAGAGTTTTCTCCAGTGGCTCAATTCAAAGCTATCTGTACTATTACTCATATAAAGGACAGAGACCATACTAATGAAGTCACATTGTACAGGGACTAGGCAATGGGCTGTGCTCATTTGCTTTTTGATTCTGTTTGATGTGTAAAGCAGGGGAGAAGTTGTATCAGAATCAGCGGGAGGAAGGAGGAGAAAGAGGGAAAAATAGAAAAAATTAGAAGGTAACTTCTGTACTGAATCTGCCAGATACTGAACTGTCTACACATATTTGAGGTTCAAATAGTTGAATATGTGTTAAAGACCTCTTGCATGAATCTCTCTCTCCTGGGGAGCTATTTGTCTTTCCCTAGCAGTGGCTGTTTCTCTAAGCCATTTTTCAATGTCTGCAGTGGTCATAATAGCAATCTGTCAGCCCCCAAAACCTTTAGCAAGCAGGCAGAATAAAAGCCTGAGGAAATTCATTTAGCCAGCAGTAGTTTAAGTCATAGCTGTTATGAGCCCAGCTTGACCCTGCACACTCTTATACCCATATTGTTTTGACACCAGAAGTGTGTGTGTGTGTGTGTGTGTGTGTGTGTGTGTGTTCTTTAATGCAGTATATTTTCCCCCATGGGTGTTCAACACAGTGTTTTTCTTCCAAAGATCTGCAAATATTTTTAAAGTTGTATGGCTCTCAATATTCTATATACTAAGAAAGAAAATCATTCCATACATGAAACTGTGAGACAAGCAATGTATTTTAAATTATGTTTACGATAAACAGTTATTAAACTATGTTAATGCTAATAATGAAATCCATTGCTAATTCAAGAACTAATTATACAGATAATGGTCCCTGCTTCTACTTGTCATTTAGCTACTTTAGAGCTTCCAACTTGTTTTACTTAGTGCTTAGAATAATCTAGGAATGGTACAGCACAAAATTAATGCATTAATAAAAGTTGTAATTACATATAGTATCTGTATAGCACAGTTTATACAAATCATTATTACCAAGTTTCTCATTTATTATAATGCTTTGAACAAAACTATGACATTTTACTATAGAGATAAGAAAACTAAGATTAAAACTTCTGAATTATTTCCAGGGGTATTATAGTCAATAAGTGACAAATGTAGGGCTTAAACAAAAGCTTCCTATTCAATGTCTTTCTACTTTCTAAGGAAATCCTTGGGTGATTTTAAGAGTCTAAGATTTGCCTACTTCTTACTTGAGGATATGTCAGTGTTATGAGTTGAATTATAGTCTCTTGGACAGCAAGGAGACAAAACCAGTCAATTCTAAAGGAAATCAACCTTCAATATTCAGTGGAAGGACTGATGCTAATGCTGAAGCTCCAATACTCTGGCCACCTGATGAGAAGAGCCAACTCACTGGAAAAGACCCTGATGCTCGGGAAGATTGAGGGCAGGAGAAGGGGGCAATAGAGGATGAGAGGGATGGATGGCATCATCGACTCAATGAACATGAGTTTGAGCAAGCTCCTGGAGATGGTGAAGGACAGGGAAGCCTGGCATGCTGCAGTCCATGGGATTGCAAAGAGTCAGACACAGCTTAGCGACTGAACAGCAACAACATAGCCCTGAAAAAGATGTTGAGGTCCTTCCTATCTCTCAGCACCTGTGAATATGACCTTATTTGGAAATAGGTTTTTATAGAGGAGATAATCAAGTTAAGATGAGGTTATTAGAGTGGGCCCTATTCCCACGTGACTGTGTCCGAATAAAAGGGAAAATTTGTGCATAGAGGGAGACCTGGACAGAAAGAAGATGGTGTGAAGACACATGGAGAATCCATCTACAAACCAAGGGATCCCTGATACTGTCAGACACGAGGACGGGGTCGTGCAACATCCTCCCTCACAGCCCTCACAAGGAACCAATCTTGCTAACACTTGATTTTGGAGTTTTGCTCTTGAGGAGTGTAAGAAACTGAAAGAACTGTAGGAAAACAAACCTCTGTTTTCTAAGCCACCTAGTTTTGGTATCTTGCGGAGGCGCTCCAGGGAAACTGTTACAGTCAACGACAGTCACTGATCTCTTTGTATTCCACCTGCAACCTTGGATTGGATAGAGATTTTAAAAGCATATGACTCTGTACACTGTACTGCTTCTCACTTAAGGAATCCAGAACATAATTAAGGAAGTTCTTCTATTTTATTGAAACCCTTCCTGTTTGGGAATTGAACCAATCCTGAGCAAGACACAGAGTTCAATAAACAGTTGATCACCATCAACAGAATCAATTTTATTGCCATTGGCCCAGCATGACAAAGAATGCTTTGAATGCAAAGAATGTTTGTATGCTAACTAACCTCACCTACCAGAATGTTTATCTTTAATGAATTGATATCTGGCCTTAAAAACCTTTCTCACCATTTCAAAGCCTCTACCAACACAGGAATTAGAACTAGAGATGATACTCATTTGCCTGCCCTTCTCTAGGCTCTTGATCATGTGTTTACACATGTGTGCATGTATGCATGGGGAAGATGAAACCTAGCTTTGCATACCCATCCACAGCTACCCTTAAACTTTAACACTACACTTCTAAGTTCATCCCATATTACATATCCCACACTACACTGCTATGTTGGTTCCACCGCTAAACCCGAGTTTCTGACTCATTTTTTTCTCTGTACTTTGTCCTGCTGGAAATTAGACTTTTCTCTTAACCAAAGCCCATGGTTTGGACTCCTGACACAACCTAGTTTTTGCCAATCTTTTCCCCAAACAGATGAGATGTTTCCACTGGAAGAAAATCTATTTTAAAATGAAAAACATACCAGAATGTTGAGAGTGCTATGTCTTTTCTATTTAGTCATTGTTCCCGAATATTCCAATGGTGTGCCCCACTCATCCTTAGTTAAGACTGCCTACCTACTTCAGACCCAAACTCATTATGAAATGCAAGCGTGCTCAGTCGCTAAGTTGTATCCAACTCTTTTGCAGTCCCATGGACCATAGCCCACCAGGCTCCTCTGCCCATGGGATTTCCCATGCAAGAATACTGGAATGGGTTGCATTTCCTTCTTCAGAGGATCTTCCTGACCCAAGGATCGAGCCCACATCTCCTGAATTGGCAGGGCATCATGAAATCACTACCACTTATTGATACATTCTTATTAGTATGATAAATACATAATTCATGTATATCACATGATAACCCTAAGAGACAGGCAGACTAGTATTCACATTTTGCAGAGAAAGAAACTTAAACTGTCAAGCAAATGGATGATTTAAATACTGGTATTAATGTTGAGAAAATGAATGACTCTAATAATTGGATTTTTTAAATCCTATTATAAGTCAAGGAGTTGCCAATTCTTTGCCTTCAACTAGATTGACTGAAGGACTTATCAGTTGACAGCTGTTCCTAAAAAGTGTTTTTGAAGATTAATCATTATATGATTTTTGTCATGTATATCAAAAAGATTTTAAACTGAGTGACATTTCCATCACAAAACTCCTTCCATTCCCATCTACTTGTCAGTAAATAATATTCTTCAGACATCTATAAAAATGAAAAATAGGAATAGAATTGATATTGATCTTTATCTCATTTAGCAATAACATAAATTCATGAACTAATTGAAAATTAAAATGATCCCATCAAAAGATGCATCTCCAGAAAAATAATGACACTGGTATAGACACTGCTGCTGCTAAGTCACTTCAGTCGTGTCCAACTCTGTGCGACCCCATAGACGGCAGCCCACCAGGCTCCCCCATCCCTGGGATTCTCCAGGCAAGAACACTGGAGTGGGTTGCCATTTCCTTCTCCAACGCGTGAAAGTGAAAAGTGAAAGCCAAGTCATTCAGTCGTGTCTGACTCTTTGCGATCTGATGGACTGCAGCCTATCAGGCTCCTCAGTCCATGGGATTTTCCAGGCAAGAGTACTGGAGTGGGGTGCCATTGCCTTCTCCGGGTATAGACACCAATCAAGAAATCAAAGAGCTGGACTAGCTCTCAGTTACTGACAGGATCATTTTGAGTGACTCCAATGCCAGTCTTGGAAATCAACATGAAAGACCAGAACTGAGAATATTACATCTTACAACCACAGAACAGCCTTCTTAGCCAGTTAAAGAAGTTTGATCAAGTCTGAGTAACTGACAGCCTCTGAGATAAACATGATTATTTCCATCAACTTAAAGAAGGTTTAAATAGGTCAGTAATAATCATTATTTCTCTCCCACTAAAGTTCAGTAGGCCTGGGGTGGTAAAGAATTACCTGATGGCCCTCTGTGACAGTTTTCATGATCTTAGTTAAAACAATCTACTCAAATATACCAGTTCAGTGATACACCACAATTTTCTACTAGCAATCATATCAAGAATAGAACTGGGAACAAATAATTTAATCTCTGAGAATTTATCCCAACACCTTAATAATGTGCCAAATTACAGATCGTTATGAGAATTAAAGCAATTATAGTATGTAAAAGTGAAAGTGTTAATCACTCAGTTGTGCCAACTCTTTGTGACCCCATGGACTATAGCCTGCCAGGCTCCTCTGTCCGTGAGATTTCCCAGGCAAGAATACTGGAATGAGTTGCCATTTCCTTCTCCAGAGGATGTTCCCAACCCTGGGACCGAACCCAGGTCTTCTCACATTGCAGGCAGATTCTTTACTGTCTGAGCCACCAGGAAAGCTCATGGTATGTAAGTGAAGTACCTAGTGAAGTCGCTCAGTCGTGTCCGACTCTTTGCGACCCCATGGACTGTAGCTTACCATGCTCCTCCATCCAGGGGATTTTCCAGGCAAGAGTACTGGAGTGGGGTGCCATTTTTTGTTGGTGACTGACAACATAAATAAGTACTGATAAGATTTAATTTTAATAGCAGATCAAGTAGGGTCTAGGTTTGCTCCCTCCCATGATAATCCTGCTCTCTCTGGTACAGGCAGTACCAGCACTAGTACAATCTACATTCATTATAAAAAGCATGGGGAAAAGAAGTATTTAAGTTTCGTCTTTGACTCAAGCATTAGAGATGCCCCTTAAATAAACCTACTAAATGGGGACATGAAAGACATGTTTGTAATTCTATTCATTCATTCACAAAACATGTATTAGGCACTTGTATATACCAGGAAATAAGTCTGTAAACCTAAAGAGAAAAGTAACTTTAAGAGACTCTTGAATAACCATGAAAATTAAACACAATGCGATATAAAATGTGCTTTAATAAATGGATATATTATGGTAAGGGCTTTCCTGGTGGCTCAGACAGTAAAGAATCTACCTGTAATGTGAGAAGACCTGGGTTTGATCCCTGCATCAGGAAGATCCCCTTGAGAAGGAAATGGCAACCCACTCCAGTATTCCTGTCTGGAGAATTCCATGGACAGAGGAGCCTGGCGGGCTAGAGTCCACGGGTTCGCAAAGAGTTGGACATGACTGAGCAACTAACACTTTCACGCTTCTCGCTTTCATGGTAAAGGGGATGATTAAAAGAAGTTAGTAGGATTACAAAAGAGATGCTATTAGAGGTAAAATTTATAAAAGTCCTGGATCTTGCAAAAGGGGCAAGAAAAGAGACCATGGCTGTTATGATCACTACTGGCCGGCACATTGTTGGCACTCAATAATCATTTGTTGTCAATGAGTCACTTACTACTTTTCAGTCAGTAAGTTAAAGGGTGTATGAAAAAGAAAGATCTGTATGCTTAGATCGTAATAAGTATGTTGATTGACTTCAGATGAGCTGCAAAACTATTTGGGTTTCTTTGGCACAGGTCTATCTAAGGGTACCCAGCATACCCTCTGGACCCATACAGAACAAACTCCTCTTTCACTGGGAAATGCTTGCACTATTTACATAATGAGCTCTAGTCTTCACTTCTCTGACTTAAATATTTCTAATACTTAACAAAGATTTTCATCTGATATGAATTCTAGCCTTTCCACTATAGCTGTCATTTTTCCTTAGATATACATCAATTTCTTAAATGTCCACAGTGAAACTGAGCATCTGACACGCAAACATACGGTTACAAATACAAAAGACAGTAGGGCAGGCGACAGTGGCTTCTCCTACATGCTATTTTCCACTAGAATGTGTCCCACGGGGGAAAACAAAGATGTCAACACAGACTATCTGGGCAAGATCTTTTCTTGTCATGATTTATTAAGTATTGTTTCCTTTCTTCTACACTGCTTTCCTATCGCTAGGAGGAAAACCCAACCCGTATCCTGGAAACACATTTTTTCCCCCATTGGGATAACCCATTTATTGCTAACATGTAACTTTAAAAGCCAGGACATTCCTTAAACATTACCCAGAAGCCTAGCAACCTCAAAGTTTGTGCCCAGATAAGACTCAGAAGGAAGAAAACACCAAATTCACAAAAATGTCCTTATTTCACAATAATGATGTCTATTTTCCAGATGGCCCATCACCAGAGTCTCTTGATCTGGTCATAAGCATGTTCATAGCCATATGCGGAGATGCATCTAGACCCTTTAATTCTGAAGCCTTGTCTTCTTTTCTTTCCTTACTTTGGGCCATTCTAGAGTCCCAGATATTTTCTCCCTAAAAGGCTACAGTATTCTACCCTTTTGGGTATTAAGATAATCTGACATTTTTGTAAATATCACAAAGCACTACAGCTTCTTACTTTTAAAACTCAGGAGCCAGGAAATATAAATCAAATCCACAATAAGACATCACCTCAGACTTGTCAGATGGCTATCAAAAAGACAAAAATATTAGCAATTGTTGCTGAGGATGTAGAGAAAAGGGAGCATGGAGCACTAGTACACTTTTGGGTGGGAATGTAAATTGGTACAGCCAACTAGGGAAAACAGCATGGAGGTTCCATAAGAAATTAAAAATAGAACTACCGTATAACTTACCAATTTCACTCTTGGTTATTTATCCCAAGAAAATAAGAACACTGTTAGAAAAGATATATGTACTCCAATGTTCATGGCAGTATTATTTACAAGAGCCAAGGTAATGGAAGCATCCTAAGGGCCTAGTCATAGACCAATGGATAAAGAAGATGTGGTACACATGTACAATGGACTAATACTCAACCATAAAAAAGAATGAAATATTGCTCATTGCAGAACATGGACAGAGGATATTATAGTTAGTGAAATAAGTCAGAGAAAGACAAATACTGTATGTTTTCACTGATATGTGGAATCTAAAAAACAAATGAACAAACACAACAAAACAAAAACAAACTCAAAGATACAGAGAACAAACTGGTGGTATCTGGGGTGGGGGGCAGGGCGGTGGGTGTTGATGAGTGACATAGGTAAAGAGGAATAAGAGATGCAAACTACCAGTCATGAAACAAATAAGTTATCAGGATGTATTAAAAGATGCTTACTCCTTGGAAGGAAAGTTATAAAAAGTAATGTCTCTGCATATTAAAAAGCAGAGACATTACTTTGTCAACAAAGGTCCATCTAGTCAAGGCTATGGTTTTTCCAGTGGTCATGTATGGATGTGAGAGTTGGACTGTGAAGAAAGCTGAGCACCGAAGAATTGATGCTTTTGAACTGTGGTGTTGGAGAAGACTCTGAGAGTCCCTTGGACTGCAAGGAGATCCAACCAGTCCATCCTCGGGGAGATCAGTCCTGGGTGTTCATTGGAAGGACTGATGTTGAAGCTGAAACTCCAATCCTTTGGCCACCTGATGCAAAGAGCTGATTCATTGGAAAAGACCCTGATGCTGGTAAAGATTGAGGGCATGAGGAGAAGGGGACGACAGAGCATGAGATGGTTGGATGGCATCACCAACTCAATGGACATGGGTTTGGGTGGATTCCAGGAGTTGGTGATGGACAGGGAGGCCTGGCATGCTACAGTTCATGGGGTTGCAAAGAGTCAGATACAACTGAGTGACTAAACAATTGAAGTGAATATATAACATAGGAAATAACAGTTGGTGTTTTATAATTCTAATATATAATCTATAAAAATATCAAATCACTACGTTGCACACCTGAAACTAATAATAATATTTTAAGTCAACTATAGTTCAGTAAACTAAAAATAAATAAATAAAAGTAATATAGGGAGTTGCCACACAGCTCTGAAACAATGACTTCATATTAGTACATATGAGTTGTGGATCACTATGTGATTTTCTAATCTTATACACAGGCATGGTCACTCCTGGAGACTGCCATCAATTATCTGTTAAGGAGGCGAAGGCTTTTCTTCCCTTAAGCTTCCATCTCTACTGAAATTCAGGTAGTCTGGCATGTGCCCATAGAAGCCAGTCATCTCTTATAAACCATGGATGCCTGTTATTCTTTCTCTTTTTTTTGCTCCCCAACTTTCAGATAACTCTTACACAAATAATGTAAACATCCCAACTTTGGCTTAATTATTAATAGAAGGACAGATTCCCTTTTAGACAAGAAAGTCCACAGGGAAACAATACCATACATATACACCATCATCAAAATGGTGGCAACAGAAATTCCCAAGAAACACCTTCAAGAAAGGAAACAAAGTCTGGTTATAGATACAGAAATTCTCCCTTTGCTGCTGAATCTGAAGAATCTGGTTTCATTCAAGAAGATGTAAATGTATTTATGCATTTATTTGAGATTCTAACCAACTCTAAGCCTGTGGGATCCAAGGTCTTCCCATTAGTGCCCAACACTGGTTCACAACTCTAGCTGGGTTTCTAGAACCCTCTCTGTAAGAGCTACCACACAACCCTCAGCACCCTATTGTCCTTCAGACCTCTAGAGCTATGAAAGAACTGTAAAAAGATGGATTCCCTAGATGATGACCTCAGAAATTCCCAAATCACATCCACTGAAATCCCCAGTCACATAACAAAATGGCCCAGAGAAGGCTTTTCCTGTACAGAAAGCTCAGTATCAAAGCAAATCCATATTCCACTTCAACACCTGGGCAATTAGAGAAGATCCCATTTGGGTCCCTGTTTATTTATCACAATTGCTGGAATTAGCAGGCTGCTGTCTATGGGGTCGCACAGAGTTGGACAAAACTGAAGCTACTTAGCAGCAGCAGCAGCAGCATCGACCTGTCTTCCTGCCTCTCTCTCTCAGTGGGGGATGTTCAGGGAACATCCCTTCTGCTGATCACCAGGACAAAGGCTACTACCATGCTGAAACTTAAGAAAAGATTGAAACTTAAAAACAAATATTTCCCCTAGTCCATTCAAGTTTAGATAAGAGTCTCAAACATTCTCTCAAGAATCAACAGTCCAGGGCAGAAAAGTATAGTGTAGCAAGAAATCACCACCCCATAAAATTTTGTCTGGTTCCTAGAAATCTCCTAGCAATTCTATATAGATTCAAAGAACTACTTAACTGTGTAGATTTCTAAATACCATACATTTAATATTATCCTCCCAAATGGTACAAAACTCATTAAAAAGCATGTGCTTCATTGCTTTCACACTTACAAGAGAAATGTCAATTTCTGGGTTGGGTTAGCCCCCACCTCATGTAATCTGAACAAGAACACCCCACAAGATCCCCATGTCTTGAGTATGTCAAGAATAGTGGATAACACTATCGTCCAATTTCTACCCTTCCATCATTTCCATATCATCTATAACAGGAAGTACATTTTAGATTTCCACACCCCGAAGACTTTGAAAGTAATTATAACTACTAGCTGAACTTCAAGAGATGTTTTGCTGAGATACACAGCTTGGTTTGCTTCACACCAGCTCCTCATCAGAACAATCATAATAGAAAAATAAAAAAGATTTGCAAGAAATATCTTAGTTGCTGGTCCTTAGGGCTTTAACTCTCTAAAACCTCTTTCTTACCTTTAAAAAGCTTGGGGACTGTTCAGGTACCCAACTACAATATCATCTTTAATTCCATCACTTAATTATCTTGTGATAACATGCAGTGAATCAAATATGGGAGTGTCAAAAGATAAATAAATGTCTTTTAAAAGTTTTACAAGTGTAAGTTTTGAATAAGCTTTTTGTCTTCAGAAGAGCAGTGTTCAAAGGGCTAGATCATCTGTAGGTCCTTAAGAGACCTAGCAAGAAAATAACAATTCCTCTACCTTCTCCATCTCTTCCAAACTCTATCATGAGACTGGACATGAGTTTTAGGTTCTCCCTCTCCCCCTTTACAGAGAAAGCTAAATTCAGGTCATCACCACTTCTGCCACAAAGAAGGATTCCAACCAGTACCTATAAGCTCTTGGATAGCTTCTCTGAGGGGCACAGATTTACTGGGTTGGACAAAAATTTTGTTCAGGGGGAAACGCTGAATGAGCTTTTTGGCCAACACAATACTTCTTTTGATTCTGCTTCCAGGTCAGAGATCCACATGACTCTTAAAAGGTCAGAAAACCTGGGATTCCTTTTTTTCTCATGCAATCTCATTCTCACGTCTTGACCAAGTGGTTGCAATAATGTCTACATCTGGGTTACAATGTCAAAAACTGTATGAGAATTCTGTACTCTTATTGAACGGAGCAGCAAATGTCAGCGTTCACTTGTTTGAAATGTTGTTTTAGCTAAATGCTCATCTGGGACTTGACAGTGTTCACTGGCCTCCTGGGGATATGAGCACACTCTACCAATATAAATTAAACTCAGGCCACTGAAGATCTTCAGCCCCATTATTTTCAGATACGTAACAAAAACGTCACCTCTTCCACAGCACAGCTGCCTATCAGCAAAGAAAGAATTACTCTTCACTTCTTCAGGGCCCTCCCAGTGCCTGACTCTGAACTATAAATCAAAAAGGAGAAATGACCAACTGGAGTGGCTGTCCTATGAATTCTAAACACTGAGGTGAACCAAGAATTAGTACTTGATATTTTGATCGGCACATCCAAGGAACACGTTTTTAGTTACAGTAATACAATTTAATAATTTAATAATAGAAATTTTCTAGATGAAAAAAAAAAATCAGAGAAGGCAATGGCAACCCACTCCAGTACTCTTGCCTGAAAAATCCCATGGACGGAGGAGCCTGGTGGGCTGCAGTCCATGGGGTCGTGAAGAGTCGGGACACGACTGAGTGACTTCACTTTTACTTTTCACTTTCATGCATTAGAGAAGGAAATGGCAACCCACTCCAATGTTCTTGCCTGGAGAATCCCAGGGACGGGGGAGCCTGGTGGGCTGCCATCTATGGGGTTGCACAGAGTTGGACACGACTGAAGCGACTTAGTAGTGGCAGATGAAAAATGTAGTCACTTTCCCAACCTTCCAAAAATACATTTAATTATTCTAAAAATGTATCCTCTTCTATAGATATTTGTCATTCAGTCAGTAAGTCATGTCTGACTCTTTGTGATCCCCATGGATTGCACCACACCAGGATCCCCCGTCCCAGAGTTTGTTCAAACTCATGTCCATTGAGTCAGTGATGCCATCCAACCATCTCATCCTCTGTCAGCCCCTTCTCCTCATGCCCTCAATCTTTCCCAGCATCCTGGTCTTTTCCAATGGCTCTTTGCCAAAGTGGCCAAAGTACTGGAGCTTCAGCTTCAACATCAGTCCTTCCAATGAATATCCAGGGTTGATTTCCTTTAGGATTGACTGGTTTGATTTCCTTGTAGTCTGAAAGTCTGAGAGACTTCTATGGATAAGTATATTCATATTGCTTGGTGTCTAGAGAAGTTTTAATTTAGCAGTCCAGGACAAAGCACTCAGGGCAGGTCCTGAGTCCCCATGGGCCTCACCTACTCCCTGAGCTCTGAGTTGACCTGAGGCAAGGGTTGGGGGTGGGGTGCTGTGGAAGAGTGGGGCCCAGATCTGTTCCATCTAAACAAACCAGAAGCAACAGATCAATGGCCACCTCACCCAGGCAGTGGAGAATTTTGGCGAGAAGGCAGGAAGTGCTCTGGAGGCTGACCTCACCTCAGGCCCTCAGTGTGAACACAGGACACAGACGTGGACACAGACCGGTCAGGTCAGGCTCCTCCAGTACTTTTGTTTTGTAAGACACATCTTTTGCACACCAAAAAGCAAAAAATGCATTTAAAAAAACCCACTAAACTCATTCTCAATGTACTCAGTGCTCAACTTGCACACTTAATTTTTTTTTTCACATTTTGACAGTTAAATTGACACAAAATTTGAAACCACTTAAAATGAGTTCGGAGCAGTCTGCCCAGAAAATATATCTGTGTACCAAGAGATGCGGTCCCCGCAAAGTACCTAGTGATGAGTTTCCTGATCATTTGTCCTAAAGAAGATGGAGAGAGGCTCTCTGCTTATCTCCATGGTGACAACATTCAGATTGGAACAACTCCAGCTTCAAAAAGAACTATCTCACCATTAGCCACTACGAAGCAGAGTGCTGGAGATATGGTGATTTTTCAAAAGCACTCCACTCTTCCAAATATTTGAAACTCTTTTGCATGTACCTACACTGCTTCTAGACCCAAGATAAGTTGACAATTTTAGTCAATTTGTTATTTTTTTAATAAAAATGCACTTTGATATTGAAGAACACATCGACTTTTTAAAAGAATTTTAGCACTGTATTAAAATGTTACAATATGTGTTTAAGATAGCTTGCTTATAAGTATTGCCAAATATTTCTTACTCAAAATGAAAGCTGGGTAATAAGAGGAAGACAAAAGGTGGGCAAAGTACCATGTGACATCCATGTTTAAATAAGGAGAACATTTAAGAATGTTTCTTTGCTGAAACAGCCAGGCTGTTGGAAGGTCAACGTACATGACTCAGATAATGAAGAAGATCATGTGGCTGAACTATGAAGAGGCACCAAAAACCTTGATGATACATTTAAGCCTTCAATGCTTATGTTAGAAAAGGAGAAAAGTAAAAATTAATGTAACAAAGGAGAAGAAATGAATGAAACAAAGGAGATGAAAAAGTAAAGCCAACAATTATTTGGGAAAAAAAGTAGACAAATTTCTGAAGAGCATTATTACCAACTATTCACTAATTAATCTCTTGACCACTCAATTTCCATCAAAATACCAACAAGGACCTGCATGGAAGTTAAGAAGTCTACTATGAAATTTATATGGAACAGTAAAGGGTCAAGAATTGCCAACAGACCAACTCTTTTCTTTAGGGAGAGTATAGGGTGGAACTTACACTCTAGAGAGGAGAGTGGAATAAATCGCATGTGTGTATACATCTTGCACATCACAAAACCCATATGATGCTGTACATGTGGCGTGGTAAATCATCTCAGTCGTGTCTGACTCTGCAACCCCGTGGACTGCAACTCTGGAGGCTCCTCTGTCCATGGGATTCTCCAGGCAAGAGAATTGGAATGGGTTGCCATGCCCTCCTCCAGGTGATTTTTCCAACCCAGGGATCAAACCTGAGTCTCCAATGTCTCCTGCACTGCACCATGGGTTCTTTACCTCTAGTACCACCTGCCAAGCCCATATAATGCTGAATCCTGATTAAAAATAAAAGTTGAAAAACCCCACTCAAGGCAAACTTGAACATGTGAAGAAATACGTTCAAGAATGTCCACAGCAACACTACCAGAATAACAACAACAAAAAGCTGCAAATATCTGCTGAGAAGAAAATGGACACAATGCATTGATCAAGAGGGACACTAGTCAGCAGAATAGAAGAAAACTACATTCATATCTCAAACATGAATTAATCTCAGAAACACATTAAATGAAAAATATAAGTTGGAGAAGAATACTCACACTACAATTGCATTTATATAGAAATTTGAAATCACTGCTAAGTAATTTATAGGTGCAAATTTGATAACAAAACTATAAAGAAAAATTTCTAAACCTATGGGAGGAGAAGAGAAGAAATAAAATGAAAACCTAATGGGAAAGCTACATAAAGGGCTTTAGAAATATTAGTAATCTATTCTTAAACTGGGTGGTAGGTATAGGCAGGGTTGATATTCAAAATATACAATAATCCAAACAGTCTAACTACCAACAAATCTAAAGGGAAAAATGCTATAGCGATGTGTCAGAGTCCACACAGTGCCTTGCTTTCCAGGCATTATATGTTTAAGACCTGAATCTTGGAGAAGTTCAGATCCAAAGAGATGGGGCAGTGGGGTAAGAGGTACTTGGAGGTTCACATCAGCAGCTACCTACCAGCCCGTATGGATAGCCTTCAACAGTCATTGCAGCCACACTAATGCTGACCATCTGAGTAAGAAACAGTCCTGGATATATGAGTGTTCTGTATTCCTTGTAACCTATAGTATATATTATATTTCTGTAGATACACAACAGCACTTTCAATAGTAATATATTGTATGCTACATGTGTAAGTCATATACATAATTTTGGATTTTCTGTTAAGCCCCATTTTTAAAAGTAAAATGGTTAAAACTAACTTTAATAAACATTTTGTTCAATTAAATATAACCAAAATATAATTTCAATAGGCAAGCAATATGGAAAAATTACTAATGGAATATTTCACATATCTTTGTCCTAAGTGTTCAAGATTCAATATGTGTATTTTATATAGAGAGCACATGACAAGCTGAACTAGCCAATTTCAGGCAGAGGAGGCTAAGGTCCTGACCATCACAAATACAGAATAAGAATTTTATATGTGTAGATATGGATGGAAACATCTCAAACATATTACTGAATGAAAAAGAGATACAAAAGAGTATATACGATTCAATACATTTGAGTATATGGAAAATACACTTTTTTCTGGAAAACTATTAGTAGTGGTGTTTTCTTGAAGAGAAGAGCTAGAGGACTCAATATTTTTCTGAATTCTAAAGCCTCTATGAACTTTAATTTTTTACAGCATGTATGTCTATTAGTCTTTAGGAAAAAAAAAAAAGTTAATAATGAGGCATGTGAAAGTGAAAGTCGCTCAGTCGTATTCAACTCTTTGTGACGGCACGGACTATCCAGTCCGTGGAATTCTCCAGGCCAGAATACTGGAGTGGGTAGTCCTTCCCTTCTCCAGGGGATCTTCCCAACCCAGGGATCGAACCCAGGTCTCCCCCACTGCAGGCGGATTCTTTACCCACTGAGCCACTGGAAGCCCAAGAATACTGGAGGGGATAGCCTATTCCTTTTCCAGCTGATCTTCCCAACCCAGGAATCAAACTGGGGATTACTGCATTGCATATAACAGTGAGAAAAATACTATGAAATAGAAATAGTTAATTTAAGGGAAGCCTCACTTACATTTCCTACCAAAACATCAAAATTATAGATTTGTAATGATGTGGTGATTTGCCCTTCTCTGTCTGCTTTGACAGACAGGTAGCCCGGCCACACCACAGTGATCTTGTGCCCTGTGAACACTCTGCTTTTCTCTACCTTGCAAGCCCTGATCTAACTGAAGATAGATGGAAGATTAGGGAATTAAGCAAACCTAGAAGGAAAAACGTCTGAAACTTTAATGGCCTGTGGTTGTACAGATTTGAATTCAAATGCTTTGGGATATGCAAGATGCCCAAGATACCCTAACTCTCCCCTGGAATTGCTAATTATGTAGTCCTTTGAAAGAAGGAAGTGAACTTCTGTCTGACCTAATTTGTTCCTGACACAGTCGTATTCATGATTAATGCTTCCTGTTAAGTGGGTCAAAAACAACTTTTATGAAGAATCTTATTAAATTTCTTCCTAGGGGCCCCATCAGCATTATTGAATTATATTCCAGAGTCTTCTACATTTCATTTTTGGAAAACCAAGATTACCTAGTTACATCTTTACTCTGACTCCTTTCTTGTTTTCTGCATATCCTTAAAATCATCAGCATTATTTAGGCTGCTGCTGCTAAGTCACTTCAGTCATGTCCGACTCTGTGCAACCCCAGAGATGGAATCCCTCATAAATTCTATCAGCATTCTTAAATAATTTAACACTGATCAAGAGAGTTGAACGCTTTGGGGGTGGCCCTGTTTTACTCCTTTAATAATACCAGTTGTGTGATCTTTACTGTGTAGTACATTTTTTTATGCAATCAAAATTTTAATAGCAAAGATATTATTTTTCAGTTCAGTTCAGTCACTCAGTTGCGTCCAACTCTTTGCAACCCCATAAACTGCAACAGGCCAGGCCTCCCTGTCCATCACCAACTCCCAGAGTCCACCCAAACCCATGTCCATTGAGTCGATGATGCCATCCAACCATCTCAACCTCTGTCATCTCCTTCTCCTCCTGCCCTCAATCTTTCCCAGCATCAGGGTCTTTTCAAATGAATCAGCTCTTCGCATCAGGTGGCCAAAGGATTGGAGTTTCAGCTTCAACATCAGTCATTCCGATGAACACCCAGGACTGATCTCCCCTAGGATGGACTGGTTGGATGTCCTTGCAGTCTAAGGGACTCTCAAGAGTCTTCTCCAACACCACACTTCAAAAGCATCAATTCTTCGGTTCTCAGCCTTCTTTACAGTCCAACTCTCACATCCATACATGACCACTGGAAAAACCATAGCCTTGACTAGACAGACCTTTGTTGGCAAAGTAATGTCTCTGCTGTTTAATACGCTGTCTAGGTTGGTCATAACTTTCCTTCCAAGGAAAGAAATTAATTTCACGGCTGTCTTTTAATTCCATGGCTGCAATCACCATCTGCAGTGATTTTGGAGCCCAGAAAAATAAACTCAGCCACTATTTCTACTGTTTCCCCATCTATTTGCCATGAAGTAATGGGACTGGATGCCATGATGTTCGTTTTCTGAATGTTGAGCTTTAAGCCAACTTTTTGACTCTCCTCTTTCACTTTCATCAAGAGGCTCTTTAGCTCTTCTTCACTTTCTGCCATAAGGGTGATGTCATCTGCATATCTGAGGTTATTGATATTTCTCCCACCAATCTTGATTCCAGCTGTGCTTCTTTCCACCCAGCGTTTCTCATGATATACTCTGCATAGAAGTTAAATAAGCAGGGTGACAATACACAGCCTTGACATACTCCTTTTCATATTTGGAACTAGTCTGTTGTTCCATGTCCAGTTCTAACTGTTGCTTCCTGACCTGCATACAGGTTTCTCAAGAGGCTGGTCAGGTCGTCTGATATTCCCATCTCTTTCAGAATTTTCCAGTTTATTGTGATCCACACAGTCAAAGGCTTTGGCATAGTCAATAAAGCAGAAATAGATGTTTTTATGGAACTCTCTTGCTTTTTTGATGATCCAGCAGATGTTGGCAATTTGATCTCTGGTTCCTCTGCCTTTTCTGAAACCAGCTTGAACATCTAGAAGTTCACAGTTCACATATTGCTGAAGCCTGGCTTGGAGAATTTTAAGCATTACTTTACATGGTCAAATATACTCAGTTAAGTCCAGATTTAAAAAACAAAAATATCTGGCTGAACATTACAACCATAAGCTTTGTACAGAACATTCCATAGATCAAAAGAAAATACATTTGAGCACAAAAATAAAAAATATTTATAGAGAATCTCTAAGAAGCATTTTATTTCTGCAGAACAAACATGTAGTACTGATTAAATATTTACAAGTGCTTTTCCTTTATAAAAATACATATATTCTTAATAGATAAAGTCATTAACAATGACCTGGTAATTCTTTCACTTCAGTTTGAATGATTTGTAAGCTAAATCTTGCAACCACAAAAAGGTTTTTATTTGTATTAATACATTAAGATATTACCACTTTTGACAAAAAGAAAGCTTAAAATACTCTATATTTCAAAGGAAAATTAGCAACATAACTGTACTATACAGTCTATGATGGTTTTAATGGGAAAAAAGATCTAGGATTTGAGTGACAAAGCCTCCATTTTATCATATGTTGATACTACACCACCATCCCCCAATGGTAAGCCTGTATATTGTTACCCTGCTTATTTAACTTTTATGCAGAGTACATCATGTGAAATGCCAGCCAGATGAAGCTCAAGTTGGAATCAAGAAAGTGAAAGTGAAGTCTCTCAGTCATGTCGGACTCTTTGTGACCCCATGGACTGTAGCCTACCAGGCTCTTCCCTCCATGGGATTCTCCAGGCAACAGTACTGGAGTGGGTTGCCATTTCCTTCTCCAGGGGATCTTCCCCACCCAGGGATCGAACCCGGGTCTCCCGCATTGCAGGCAGATGCTTTAACCTTTGAGCCACCAGGGAAGCCTAATTGATATTTGTCTCGGAATCAAGATTTCCGGGACAAATATCAATAACCAGAGATATGCAGATGACAACACCATTATGGCAGAAAGTGAAGAACTAAAGAGCCTCTTGATGAAAGTGAAAGAGGAGAGTGAAAAAGTTGGCTTAAAGCTCAACATTCAGAAAACTAAGATCATGGCATCCAGTCCCATCACTTCATGGCAAATAGATGGGGAAACAGTGGAAATAGTGACAGACTTTATTTTCCTGGGCTCCAAAATCACTTCGGATGGTAACTGCAGCCATGAAATTAAAAGATGCTTGTTCCTTGGGAAAAAAGCTGTGACAAACCCAGACAGAGTATTAAAAAGCAGAGACATCACTTAGATGACAAAAGTCCATATAGTCAAAGCTATGTTCTATTCCAGTGTCCTTGAAATATAGGATCATGGAGGCCATCATCACCAATGAGCCATCCCAACAGTTTCTGATCCAAGACATCTAAAGTCAACCCCAGCAATTTGTATTTGATCAAACATACAAATTAGTTGACTAATTCATATTAAAGTTTGAGAACCATGTCTAACCCCTAATGAATTCCATACAGTTTATTTAACATTATTTTATCTTTTATGATGTATTATTACTATTGTTTATAGTCACTGACATTGGTAACTTTTATCTCCCATTAAAAATCCGCACTGCCCCCACATCCCCTGCCTTAGGGATCTCAGAGTCTTATTTTTTCTCATTTCCAAACCTACTTATGCAGATACTAACAATTTTAGAGGCAATAGAAAATAAAAAAAAGAAACATAATGAGTTTTGGAACCAGACAAATCTTTCCCAACCCTCAGTTTTTCTCAATAAAATGAAGATAATATATAATATAGGATTTCCCAGGTGGCTCAAGGGTAAAGAATTCACCTGCCAATGCAGAAGCCACAGGAGACTCTGCTTTGATCACTGGATTGGGAAGATCCCCTGGAGGAGGAAATGGCAACCCACTCCAGTATTCTTACCGGGATAATCCCATGGACAGAGGAGCCTGGCAGACTGCAGTCTATGGGATCACAGAGTTGGATATGACTGAAGCCACTGAGCATGAGTTCACAATACATAACAAAGTTGATATGAGGATTAGTGAGCTGATATATCGCTTGGTGTAGTGATAGAATAACTGCAGACTCAACAAATGTTAATTTTAGTCCTTCTACTATTCTTTACAGTAACTAGAGATACGTAATCCGCATGACTCCCCAGCACTCTTCTCCAACAGTTCGACTTTGAAGAACAATGACTCAGACCATCTTGCTGAGTATCACAGGTAGAGGAGCAAAGAGTACTAGCTCTGCCTGTGACATAGGTCTGAATGAAAAGGACAGGAAAAGAAAGTAGCAGATATCCCACTGCAAAATAATGAGCTCCAGTTTAAAAAAAAAAGGGGGATTTAGGTGAGCTGTAGACTTTAATAATTCTTAAGAACTAAAGAAATAAATATCAAATGGTATAATATTTTAACTCAACAAGTTATTCTACTTAAAATTTGTGTGCAAACTAAATAGTCTACAAAAAATGTTTCTACCACAATTTATTAGGGCTTCCCTGGTGGCTCAGTTGGTAAAGAATTTGCCTGCAATGCAGGAGACCCTGAGTTTGATCCATGGGTTGGGAAGATACACTGGAGAAGGAAATGGCACCCCACTTCAGTAATTTTGCCTGGAGAATCCCATGGACAGAGGAGCCTGGCAGTCTACAGTCCATGGATTAGCAGAGTCAGACACGACTGAGCAAATAAACCACCACTACCACCATGGTTTATTATCTATTTGTGAAAATGAAAGAACAAAATCAAGATGAACATATTTTTGATACATATTATTAAAATAACTGGCAAGTCATCATTATTTGTCATGGAAAGTGAAAGTGTTAGTCACTCAGTCATATTCGACTCTTGTGAACCCGTGGACTGCCAGACTCCTCTGTCCACGGAATTCTCCAGGCAAGAATACTGGAGTGGGTAGCCGTTCCCTTTTCCAGGGAACCTTCCCAATCCAGGGATCAAACCCATGTTTCCTGCATTAGCAGGCAGATTCTTGATGACTGAGCCGCCAGTGAAGCCCATTTGTCATGGAGGCAACCACTAAAACAAGCAACCAACCACAAGCTTGTATCAGCACTGGGTATGAAAAAGAAACCTAGTCCTTGGGAATTCCCTGGCAGTCCAGTGATTAGGACTCCCCACTTTCACTGCCGAAAGCACAGGCTCAATCCCTGGTTGGGGAACCGAGATCCTGTAAGCCCCAAGGTACAGCCAGAAAGACAGAAAGTAAAAGGAGAAAGACACATAGTCCAAATAAATAAGAAAGAAGTGTATATGGGGAAAGTAGATCACATATCAGAAGCCAAATTACTTACTCGTTATTCTGTGTAGTTTAGTGGAGTAGTTCAAATGAAAGTTAGAAGGAATTATTAATTTAGCTCAATGGCTATAGCTATAAGTAACTTCCAAATCTATAATTCCCTTACCTCCACAGACCTCTAATTGCAATGACAAAAAGAGTGAATAAAAGCCCTAGATAACTGAGCACCGAAGAATTGATGCTTTTGAATTGTGGTACTGGAGAAGACTCTTGAGAGTCCCTTGGACTGCAAGGAGATCCAACCAGTCCATTCTGAAGGAGATCAGCCCTGGGATTTCTTTGGAAGGAATGATGCTAAAGCTGAAACTCCAGTACTTTGGCCACCTCATGCGAAGAGTTGACTCATTGGAAAAGACTCTGATGCTGGGAGGGATTGGGGGCAGGAGGAGAAGGGGACGACAGAGGATGAGATGGCTGGGTGGCATCACCGACTCGATGGACATGAGTCTGAGTGAACTCCGGGAGTTGGTGATGGACAGGGAGGCCTGGCATGCTGCAATTCATGGGGTCACAAAGAGTCAGACACAACTGAGCGACTAAACTGAACTGAACTATAGATGCGATTTTAGCAAGTTTATTTCACAGTTGGAATTATTTTTTCAGATAAATATTCCAGATAGAAAGGTGATTAAAATTTCTCTGCATCACCCTATTACAGAGCATAAGGTGATGTCTCTTCTTGGGACCTCAGTTTCCTCATCTGTGAAGGGTTTACAAGTTTATTCAAACATCTCTAGCACATAAGTTAGTAACTAGCCCACTGTAAATCTATGTTGGGTCTCTTTCCAGAGATTCCTTTACATCACATAATGGCCCCTGTAATATAATATCTAAGTACAGATGTCAGTACTTATAATACTGTCTTCCTCTAAAGATTCTAAATAATATGTGGTAGAAGTGATTAATTTGTTTTGTATACTTCTTTAACACAGTAACAGAACGAGTGTTCAGGTGAGCATTAGTAGGTAATGAATTTTTCCACATAGAGATTTCCAGTAATTACCCCCTGTGCTTTCATCATAAGTAAACCATATTTACTGAGTACCTGTAGCTGGTTAGTTCCACTGACTAGATCGAAACACAGGAAGGTCAAAATCATGGAACTCATTAGGTACTGAAAAAAGGCTCCTAGGCTATTGAGAAAAGGGAACACTTGCACATTATTGGTGGGAATATAAATTAAAACAGCTACTATGGAAAACAGTATTGAGGTCCCTCAAAAACTTAAAACACCATATGATCAAGTAATACCATTTCTAGAACTGAAATTAGGATTTTGAATGTGTATCTGTTTTCCTATTTTATTGCAGCAGTATTCACTATAGCCAAGATGTGGAAAAAACCCAAATGTCCATGGACAGATGAATGGATAAAGAAAATATGGTGTGTGTATACACACACATACACACACACACACACACACACACACACACTCCACTCATAATGGAATATCATTCAGCCTGTAAAAGGAAGGAAAATCTAATATTTGCCAGCTAGAGAAAAAACCAAACAAAGCCAAGAGCCAGTAGAAGGAAAGACATCATAAAGATCAGAGCAGAAATGAATAAAACAGAGACTTGAAAAACCACAGGAAAGGTCAATGACACTGAGAGCTGATTCTCTGAAAATATAAACAAAATTGATAAACCTTTAGCCAGACTCATCAAGTAAAAAAAGAGCGATAGCCCAAATCAATGAAGTCAGAAACGAAAAAGGAGAGGTTACAGCCAACACCAGAGGGATACAAAGGGCAGTCAAAGACCACTGAGAACAACTATATACCAATGACTGGACAACCTAAAAGAAGTGGACAAATTCCTAGAAACGTATAATCTCCCAAGACCGAACAAGGAAGAATTAGAAAATATGAACAGACCAAGTATTAGTAATGAAATTGAATCAGTTTAATAAAAGCAAAAACAAACTTCCCAACAACAAAAAGTTCACAACCAAATGCCTTCACAGGTGAATTCTACCAAATATTTAGAGAAAAGTTAACACCTATTCTTCTCAAAGCTGGTTTTTTTTTGTTTTCTTTTTTTAATTGCAGGGGAAGGAGTGCTTCTGAACTCATTCTGCAAGGCCATTATCACCCTGATACCAAAAACAAAGATATCACAAAAAAATGAAATTTAAAGGTCAATATCAATGATGAACATAGATGCAAAAATTCTCAACAAAATATCAGCAAACTGAATCAAATAATGTACTAAAAGGATTATACATCATGATCAAGTGGGATTTATCCCAAAGATGCAAGGATTTTTCAATACCTGCAAATCATTTTATGTACCACATTAACAATTGAATAAAAACCCCATAATCATCTCAATAGATGTAGAAAAAGCTTTTGGATGAAATTAAACAACCATTTATAATTTAAAAAAAAAAAACTCTACAGAAAGTGAGCATAGCAAAAACATACTTAAACATAATAAAAGCCATATATGAAAAGCCCACAGGGAATATCATATTCAAAGGTGAAAAGCTGAAAGCATTTACTCTAAGGTCAGGAACAAGGCAACAATGCCCACTCTCACCACCTGTTTTGAACAAAGTATTGGAAGTCCTAGCCACAAAAATCAGGCGAGAAAAAGAAATAAAAGAGAATCCAAATTGGAAAGGAAGAAATAAAACTGCCAGTGTTTTCAGATGACATGATACTATACAAAGAAGGTCCTGAAGATGATACCAGAAAACTACAAGAGCTCATCAATGAATGTAGTAAAGTTCTAGGATACAAAACTAATATACCGAAAACTGCTGCATTTCTATACACTAAAATGAAAGATGAGAAAGGGAAATTAAGGAAACAATTTCATGTATCTTAAAGAATAAAACACCATTTTCCTTTAGTGAAAGGAACTTCCTTTAACGTTTCTTGTAGTACAGGTCTGCTAACAATAAATGCTCTCAGATTCTGCTTGTCTAAAAATGTCCCTTTAGGTATGGAGAGAAAGGAGCTCTCCTATACTGTTGGTGGGAATGTAAATTGGTACAGCCACGAGGGAGAAAAGTATGGAGGTTTCTTAAAAGACTAAAACTAGAGCTACCATATGACCCTGCAGTCCCTCTCTTGGGCATGTATCTGGAGAAAAACATAGCCCTTAAAATATTCATGCGCCCTAATGTTCATTGCAGCACTGTTTACAACAGCCAAGAGATAGAAGTAACCTAAATGCCCATTGGCAGAGGAATGGATAAAGAAGTTGTGGTATATATATACAAGGGAATGTTACTCAGCCATTAAAAAGAATAAAACAACGCGATTTTCAGCAACACGGATGGATCTAGAGAGTGTCAGAGTGAGTGAAGTGAGTGAGACAGAGAAGGAGAAATATCATATGATGTCCCTTATACGTGGAATCTAAAAAGAAATGATACGAATGAACTTACTTACAAAACAGAGACTCACAGACTGAGAAAATGAACTTACAGTTGCTGGGTTGAAGGATGGGGGATGAAGGGGTAGTCAGGGAGTTTGGGATTGACATGTACACACTGCTATTTTAAAATGGATAACCAAGGACCTACCGTCTGCAGTGTGGGACTCTGCTCAATGTTATGTGGCAGCGTAGACAGGATATGAGTTTGGGGAAGAAATGATACATGCATGTGTATGGCTAGGTCCCTTTACTGTTCACCTGAAATTATCACAACATTGTTAATCAGCTATATATACCTCAATACAAAATAAAAGTTTAAAAAATTAAAACGTCTGTTTTTTTGCCTTCTGTTACCCATTTTTGCTGAATATACAATTCTACTTTTTTTTTTCCTTTCTTCGTGCTGAATATAATGAGACTGCTTTCTTCAGAGTTCTAAGTGTGTCCAAATCTGGTTCCCAGTCTTGAAGGGAATCAGAAGAGCAGATAAGAACATGACTCCAGTTCAGTTGCCTGAGTTTAGTACATGTGCTGCTGCTGCAGATGCTAAGTCGCTTCAGTCATGTCCGACTCTGTGCGACCCTATAGAAGGCAGCCCACCAGGCTTCCCTGTCCTTGGGATTCTCCAGGCAAGAACACTGGAGTGGGTTGCCATTTCCTTCTCCAATGCATGAAAGTGAAAAGTGAAAGAGAAGTCGCTCAGGCGTGTCTGACTCTTCTCGACCCCATGGACTGTAGCCCACCAGGCCCCTCCGTCCATGGGATTCTCCAGGCAAGAGTACTGGAATAGGTTGCCATGCCCTTCTCCAATGTCTTAGTAGCAGTAATAAATGTAGAAGACAGACTCCACACTGAGTCTGGCCAAGTAAGAACTTCTAAGTTGGGCAGTCGTATTAATCAAGCTTATGAAGTTTCAACTCTCCATGGCCCTAAAGGATAAGGTTTGGTGGAGTCTAGAAGTGATTCTGTTGGTTTATAAATTCCTAAATCTTCTGTAGAGGTTAAGTGTATAAATAAATCTTTTTTTTTCCTTGCCAGAGAACTGTCCAAAGGCTTCCGAGGAGCCAAGATTCATCCATTTGAAAACGACATACGACTGCCCCATCAGCTACCTCTTTTACTTGCACATGGTCCTTTCCTCTCCCTGGACCTAAGAAAACTTAATCGTAAATGACATTAGAGACCCTACTGGTGAAGCATACATTTAGAAATATTTTTGCTTTCTATTGGTGTTTTAACACTAGAATAGCAATTTTATTTCCCTTTCCCAGCCATAAGTCCTGACCTGAGACACAAAGACCAGCCAAAAAGACTTGGTCTAACAAATAAGTTAGTGATTATTTTGGCTAATGAGATCCAAGAGAGGAGAATTGTAAACTAACTCTCTCCTTTGTTTGTGAATCTAACTTAGATATAAAGAAATACTTGACTCATGTTGCCCTTGAAGATAAAAGTTTCACTAAAAATTTTCCCTCCTGTGTGCTTCGCTTTGGAGGTTCCTAAGAAATCTATCACCAGCCTATGAATAGCTGGCTTTCTTAGTATTTACTGGTTGCCTCAAAGGTGGTTCAGTAGTAAAGAATCCACCTGGCAATGCAGGAGACACGTGTTCGATCCCTGACCCCTGGAGGAGCCCACATGCCACGGAGCAACTGAGCCCGGGCACCACAACTACTGAGTCTGTGCTCTAGAGCTCAGAGCTGCAATTGCTGAGCCCACGTGCCACAACTACGGCTGCCCGAGCACCTGGAGCCCACGCCCCACAACGAGAGAAGCCACCACAATGAGGAGCCCACGCACTGCAACTAGAGAGGAGCCTCCGCTTGCTGCAACCAGAGAAAAGCCCACCAGCACCGAGACCCAGTACAGTCAAAAAAAAGACTCATCTGGCCAGCAGGGAGCAGAACAAACCAGAGATGAGCCCAGTGCTGGGCTTCCCTGGTGGCTCAGATGGTAAAGACTCAGCCTGCAATGCAGGAGACCCCAGTTCAATCCCTGGGTTAGGAAGGTCCCCTGGAGAAGGAAACGGCAACCCACTCTGTATTCTTGCCTGGAGAATTCCATGGACAGAGGAGCCTGGCATGCTGCAATCCATGGGGTTGCAAAGAGTCAGACACGACTAAGCAACTAACACACTGGAGCTCAGTGACACACCTAAGGACCTTACTGATCCCTAGAATGGACAGATGTTAAGTTTTCATTGTAACAGGTCAGGATATCAAAGGATGGTTGGCATAAATCTTCACCATTCTTGGTAAAACTAGAATCATATGTTCTACGGTCTATGATAGAGGGAAAAGTTCTACTGGATCTCACAGACCATAACTTCTTTCCAGAGTCACACTATTCTACAACAGTGAATCTTAACTTTGAGGGGGGGACATGGAACCCTTTGCGAATATCATGATAATATTTTTGCCCTTTCAGAAAAAATCCTCTCTCTTGATACACACCATGAGAGAAGCATGTGCTCCAGGCAACAAATTATTAATTCTTAACAAATTAATTAATAAGAATTAATTCCTAAAGTTAATCCTTACTAATTGATGATAATCACTACCAAAACTAATAGAACAGAATGTGATATTGATTCCCCTTCAACATTCTGACCCAAGAAAGAACAAGTGATTCTCTTAATAACTCAATCTTAGCTGTAAAAAATCAAAGACTTCATGAAGGCTAAGGAATCTACAAACAGAAATAAATTATAACCAAATGACCTGATTTACCAGGCATGTCTGCCTTCTAAAGATACTGGTTCCATCACCTCAGCTCTACAAAGCCCAAACTAAACAAAGGGAGATTCCAAGAAAAAAAGAGAATCAGAATTGTAAGCTTTTGAGGGACAAAAAAGGAAAAGTCCAGCTTTATATTGCATTCTGTGCGATGAGTGCTAAGTCACTTCAGTCATGTCCAACTCTTTGTGACCCCGTGGACTACAGCCCACCAGGCTCCTCTGTCCATGGGATTCTCCAGGCAAGAGTACTGGAGTGGGCTGCTGTGCCCTCCTCTAATGGATCTTCCCAACCCAGGGATCAAACCCACATCTCCTGTGGCTTCTGCATTGCAGGAGGATTCTTTACCGCTGAGCCTACAAATATGACACCTGATAGGCTTTCGTGTAATCTACAACCAAAATGAAGTCGGTTGTTCAAATGTGTGCAAAATTTCTATTCTTTCTAAATCAACAGTTGCAAAGACAGGCTATGCACTTAGACAAGAGGTGAATACAGGCTGAGATAAAAATCCCTGAGTGTAACTATAATAGGGAGTTCCTTTATCTTAAGATGACTTAGAAAGCAAAGTGAAAGTGAAAATCGCTCAGTCATTTCTGACTCTTTGAGATCCCATGGATATACAGTCCATGGAATTCTCCAGGCCAGAATACTGGAGTGGGTAGCCTTTTCCTTCTCCAGGGGATTTTCCCAACCCAGGGATCAAACCCAGGCCTCCTGCATTGCAGGCGGATTCTTTACCAGCTGAGCCACCAGGGGAGCAAAACCTTCCGTAATATTTCTAACACTTAGAGCAGGGGTCCCCAACCTCCAAGATCTAATGCCAGATGATCTGAGGTGGAGCTGATGTAATAACAGTAGAAATAAAGGATACTATAAAGGTGTAACCATCGTGAAACCATCCCCTCATTCTGTTCCTTCGAAAAACTACCTTCCACAAAACAGGTCCCTGGTGTGAAAAAGGTTTGGGACCACTGACTTAGAGGACTTATTTCGGGGAGTTTCTGAGAGATCTATGGCCAGATTGAAGAAAGTTATCTTTTTTGCACTGAAGGTTATCTATCGTACCTTGCTCTCCTTGTAGTAACAGAGGCTTCAAAGACACAAGAGAGTACAGCAAAAGGTGGTGGCCTTTCTGGGAAAGAGGAACTAACTTGTAGTGTGAATGAGTGTAAGAACAATGGGTATTGACCAGTCAGACACCTAAAAGTGCAGGCAGGGTTATCTGGAAAGAGGATTTAGGAATCCCTTGCTTTATCTGACCCTTTTTCATATACTTTCAGTTGTAATAGAGTCCAAGATGTCATGAGAGAGTGAGTTAATTACAGCAGAAATAAACATGCTAAAGGACCAGGGCTCTGGGGTTGTCTCTATCACAACACCAGATCCAAGAGGACATGGATCCAGCTGTACCTAGCAGAGGGATGAGTTTATTAGTCTACCATAGGTTACAAATGTTGAGACGAAGGAGTCTGGAAGCCTGAGGGTCCCGTGAACCCAGAAACAAGAGAAAATTTAAATGAGATGGCAAAGAATAAAGCCATTTTTTTGTATAGAACTTCATCTTATTTCAGTATTCTTTGGACCTGGGAAAGAGTATAAGAGAATTGAGTAGATCAGTCAGTAGGCATGCATGAAGTGAAGCAATCTGAAGGGAGCCACCTGAGGAATCTCTGGGTATACAGGGAAGCATACGGTTCATGGCCACTTAAGGTGACTTAACTCATTTAATGAAAACCAGGGCTTAAAAAAAAAAAAAAAAAAACTGATTACAAATGCAGAAGATGTTCAGATAGTTGAGAGATGAGAGTGCTGCAGCCTGTAGGCACTTTCTGTGAAGAAAAGCCCACGGCTGACAAAAGCACCAGGGAGCCGGCTCAAACATGAATGTGTCAAGGTGACAGGCCCTGAATCTCCTACTGTGGATTCTTGAGAGAGACAGGCATGCATAAAACCATGTGTTCTTTCGCTCAGCGCTAAGGCAGTCCTTCAATCCTTCATCTTTTCAACTAGAAAGAAAACTTAAGCAGAGAATCACAGACTTGGAAGGGCCCTTAGAGATGATGTAGTCAAACTTTCATTTTACAGTTGAAGAAACTGAATGAGACCAGAGGAGGTAGAGTGATTTGCTCAAGGTCACACACATGGGTGGTTCATGACAGATCAGGAATTTAAGCCCTTAGGTCACCTCTTCTACTCTAATATTCTTTGCAAGACACTCTATTTTGATCTGTGCCACAAATTCATCTAACTACTATAAAGGTGAAACTTGAGACGCAAAGAAAATGGGTTATCATAGACAACGGGTTATCATAGACAACCTCCGTGTAGCTCCATCTGATCTCTTTAGCCTGTCAACGTCTGTCTGGCCCTGTTGTTGTTTTAGAAGCTAAGTTCTGTCTGACTCTTTGTGACCCCATGTATATTATGGCCCATTTAGGCTCCTCTGTCCATGAGATTTCCCAGGCAAGAATGCTACAATGGTTTCCCATTTCTTTCTCCAGGGGACCTTCCCAATCCAGGGATTGAATCCACATGTCCTACTTGGCAGACAGATTCTTTACCACTGAGCACCTGGGAAGACTCTACCTGGCCTAAGAGCTAATAAAATCAATTAGTGATAAGGCATGTGATTGGGCATATCTAACTGTCATATGCAAATCACCTGCATATGACTAGTGCTACAAAATGGACTTTTTTTTTCTGTCCCAATAAAAGACTAATCATAGTAAAGATTACCAATATATGTAAGATTTTAAGCATTGTTAGGGTGTTGGCTTATGATTATAAGGAAGTTTTTAATGTGAGATATTTTACCATGCTAATTTTCCCTTTGGTATTTATCCATAAAAAGACAAATTCAACAGACATTTAAGTTTCTTCTCACATGAAGGCAAATTTTGACTTCTCATGGTTCCCAAAATATAGATCCTAAATATTTCATAAAACATCATGAACATATACACATGGCTATATATAACCAACAAGGAAACTATACTGAATATTTTATAATAACCTATAAAGGAAAAGAATTTGGAAAAGAATATATGTAACAATCGCTTTGCTGTATACCTGAAACTAATTCAACATTGTAAATCAACTATACTTCAATAAAAAACAAAAATAAAATAGAAAACATATCATGAACAGAACACAAGAACACAGACTTTTAAAACTTTGTAACAAGTGCTGTTAAAAATCACAGTGTAAGAAAGTGGGAGAAATTCTTCAAATCTTCATGTATGGACATTTCAAAAACTAGAATTTACTTTCCTCTTTCAGGATAGAGTTTGGGTCCTTCCTCCTTCCTGGAAGGTGACTTCTTGCTTTGAGTTTACCAAGGACAGTGATTTAATAGAGGGGATTCATCCCATTAGAGGAATCACAGCATTCTAAGCAAGGCAGAGTGGATCATTCCATAGGACTACATGCACCCCATCACTAACAGCTGCCAGGCATACACACAGACTGAAAGGTATTCAGATTTGACTGGGAAGTATACTGGTGGTGATGGTGTGCTCAGTCACGTCCGACTCCTTTAGACCCCATGGACTGTAACCCACCAGGCTCCCCTGCCCTTAGAATTTTCTAGGCAAGAATACTGGCGTGGGTTGCCATTTTCAGGGAATCTACCTGACCCACGGATTGAATCTGCATTTCTTGTGTCTCCTGCATTATTAGGCAGATTCTAAACCACTAGCATCACCTGGGAAGCCCAGGCTATTATGATTGAGGGCGTTTACAAGGGCTAATATCCAGAATATGAAGTATTGCCATACAGAACATAGCAGCAGGAGCTTGGTGACAAATCAGAATGAAACAAATAACCATTTTAATACAATCCGCCCTTGGCTCTTGTATGGTTATTTATGAGGAGAAGTGGATGGAACACTCCTGTAATTACAGATACAAGAGTAAAGGCAAAATAAACAGTATCACATACTCATTTGCAGGACGAGTGGTTATGAAGTTTTGGTTTTGTTGCTCTTCCCACTGCCTCTCCTGCACCTCTCACAGGATGACTGAAGATACCAGGACGGAGGGCTAAACACCCAGGAGGAGGAGCATCTTGGTCTTCCTGTGTGTACTAAGGAGCTGTGCTTATGGTGAATGGCAAAAGTAGCTCATCAGAGAGCACTCTTACCTCCTATTCATTTATCCGTCTGATTTCTGCTGCAACACCTTCGTTGAAACTGATTTTCTGAGTGTCTCTGGTGACTACTCAATTACATTTGATAGGTTCCTTTTAATAGGATCCTCCAAGTCATCTTTGATTCCCTTTGGCATCACTGACCTTCTACTTACTCTTGAAACTCTCTTGACTTGGATGACATCAAGGTGATTCCCATCTGTGGCCAACCCCTCTCAGTTCTTTCACCAGCGATGCCCCCTCAGACCCATCAGTGCAGGCATTCCCTGACAATCCTTTTGCATCTCCTTGTACTTACTGTCTTGGCAATCCCATTAGTTCTCCTGTCACAAATTCACCATCAGCTCTCTCCATACAATTATACTTTGTCTTAGTCACTCAGTCACGTCCAATTCTTTATGACCCCATGGACTGGGGCCCACGAGGCTAGGCAAGAACACTGGTGTGGGTAGCCATTCCCTTCTCCAGGGGATCTTCCTGACCCAGGGATCAAACCCAGGTCTACCACATTGCAGGCAGATTCTTTACTGTTTGAGCCACTAGAAGTTTTCTAAAATGAACACAGCAATTCCTTTAATACTCCCAACAACCTACTTTTATTATGCTATGCTAAGTCACTTCAGTCGTGTCCGACTCTGTGCGACCCCATGGACGGCAGCCCACCAGGCTTCCGTGTCCCTGGGATTCTCCAGGCAAGAACGCTGGAGTGGGTTGCCATTTCCTTCTCCAATGCATGAAAGTGCAAAGTGAAAGTGAAGTCGCTCAGTTGTGTCCGACTCTTATCGACCCCATGGACTGCAGCCTACCAGGCTCGTCTGTCCATGGGATTTTCCAAGCAAGAGTACTGGGGTGGGGTGCCATAGAGAAGGAAACTGAGAGACTCAGAGAGGTGAAGTCAACTGCCTAGGGGTTCAAAGTCAGAAGGTCTATAAACTTAATCCGAGCTCTTAGGTCTAGTGCTTTTTCACCACACCATAAATGTAATGCCTCCAAACATTTCCAAATACATACACTAATGCCCCATCTTCTTCACCAAGTCCCAGACAAATAACACTTCACCCACTTAATAAGTAACTAGATCCAAATATCCTTATAACTTGCCATATTACCCAAGAGCTTCCTCTGTTAACCTCAGTTTTCTTAACTGAAATACAATTGACACGTAGCATTGTATTAGTTTCAGGTATACAACACAATGATTAGATATTTATATATATTGCAAATTTATGCAAGTCTAGATGCAAAGAACTGACTCATTTAAAAAGACTCCAATGCTGGGAAAGATTGAAGATGGGAGGAGAAGGGGATGACAGAGGATGAGATGGTTGGATGGCATCACCGACTCAATGTACATGAGTTTGAGTAAACTCTGGGAGTTGGTGATGGACAGGGAGGCCTGGCGTACTACAGTCCATGGGGTCGAAAAGAGTCGGACACAACTGAGCGATTGAACTGACCTGAAGTCTAGCTAACATCTGTCATCATAGTTCTTTTTTTCTTGTGATGAGACTTTTTAAGATCTACTCTCTTAGTAACTTTCAAATTTACAATATAATTAACTATGGTCACCATGCCATATGTTACATCCCTAGGACTTATTTTAGAATCACAGGCTTATACTTTTTAACTCCTTTCACTTATTTCACTTACCCCCTGCCTCTGGCAACTGCCAATCTGTTCTCAGTATGAGTTCAGTGTTGGGGATTTTCATTTGTTTTATTGATTTATATTCCACATGAAAGTGAGATCAGACAGAATTTGTCTTTCTCTGACTTATCCACTTAACATAATGCCTTCAAGGTCTATCCACATCATTGCAAATGGCAAGATTTCCTTCTTTTTAGGACTGGATACAGAGGATGAGATGATTGGATGGCATCACTAATTCAATGGACATGGGTTTGGGTGGACTCCGGGAGTTGGTGATGGACAGGGAGGTCTGGCGTGCTGCAGTTCATGGGATCACAAACAGTCAGACATGACTGAGTGACTGAATTGAACTGAACTATTCCATTATATGTACATATTTGTGTGTGTATATATATTTATATGGACCACATTTTCCTTACCCATTCATCCATCAATAGACATTCTATTTTTTATAATGCAATCAGTATATCCCTGGTTACAAGTACTTGAACATATCTTTAATGTTTCTATTTGCTACCAATCAGTTGCTACATTTGAGAAACTGCACCTTTAAATATCTCTTGTATCTCCCACCAACACTTTTTTTAAATATAAATTTATTTATTTTAGTTGGAGGCTAATTACAATATTGTATTGGTTTTGCCATACATCAACATGAATCCGCCATGGGTGTACACGTGTTCCCCATCTTGAACCCCCCTCCCACCTATATGCGAGACAGCAAAAGAGACACAGATGTATAGAACAGTCTTTTGGACTCTGTGGGAGAGGGCGAGGGTGGGATGATTTGGGAGAATGGCATTGAAACATGTATAATATCATATGTGAAACCACCCAACACTTTGAATGCACAGTGTTCCTGTCTTTGTTCTGGTTTGTAGATTGCTTTCCTAAAGATCTGTGCTAGTGGACTATTAACCTAATGTGTACTAATATATTAGTAACGTACCTATCTCCCGTCTCTCCTCTAATTTACTCTATGCCCTGCCTCTGAATTAATCTTCCTTCACTTGCTTTCAGTGGCTCTGCACTGCCTTTAGAAGAAAGTCCAAAGGCTCAAAGTCCCATATGATTAAGGCCCAAGTCTATCAAGAACTTTATCCACACTTCCTTATCTCATGCACTCTCCACTGAGCCACTCCAGACTATTTAGTGCTCACACAAAGATATTTTCTGATGGTAGGTGATCAAAAAATATTTGTTACATTATTGGGTTGACCACAAATTTTGTTCTGGTTTTTCCATAAAATGTTACAGAAAAAGCCAAATGAAATTTGTGGCCAACACAATAAATCAAACCTGTTTGGAATGAGTTGGTTTTATTTCACTATTTGACAGTCAAGAGATTCAAAATCACTTCCTTTTAAGCTGCCATTCTCACTAGGTAGCCCTTCTTTGGATAAGTGTCCTAAAGCTGTCTTCTTTCCCTTCTCCTAGACATCTGTATGTGCATATTTGCTTTCATCGCACAAATGAGTAACTTAAAAATTTGCAGACATCTGTTGTTGTACTTCAGCCAAGACACTATATTGTATGCCAACCAAAATTATTAAAATGATACAAAATTGGTGATATATTCATTTTCCATAAAAAAATATTGTAAATGCTGAAAACTCATTGTAATAGCTTTTATTCTCACCCAGCATGTAAAATAAATTATTCTCTTCTGTATAATAGCTAAAGTGCAGTTCTAGAAAACTTTGGATTTCAGAAATTTACGTGTAAAGTTAACAAAAATAATTTGTTAAATCTGCTCATATCAGATGCATTCTAATAATTACCAACTAGAATAAGTGGAGAGGCCTCAAGAGTCACACAATCTCTGAGTGAGATACAAAGTCTCTATGGTCTCTGAGACAGTTACCTAGATAGATACGCTAAGAAATAAAATCCTGAAGAGGGATCAAAATAGTAAATTGACAGAATAAAGCCTCCATTTATGCTGTGTTATATCTTAAAATGTTAGTCTCAAAGTTCAGTTCAGTTCAGTCACTCAGTCGTGACTGCAGCACGCCAGGCCTCCCTGTTCATCACCAACTCCCAGAGTTCACTCAGACTCATGTCCATTGAGTTGGTGATGCCATCCAACCATCTCATCCTCTGTTGTCCCCTTCTCCTCCTGCCATCAATCTCAAAAAATAGCATAATTGGCTGTAGCTCATTTGACTCAACATAGAGGTAAGGCAAGAACAGTGAAGGCAAACATCTCGCACTAGATGTCATTTACTTTAACAGCACTCAATAGTGGACATTCTATTCTGCCTAATGACTCTAAGAAAATTCATCTTATGCAATTAGAATATTAAGACTATCAAAAAAAAAGGAATTTACTTAAAGATGCAAAAGAGCAATGGAATATTACTCAGCCATAAAATGAATGAAATAATACCATTAATACCAACATGGATGGACCATTGTCATCCATGTGAAGTTTGACTGAGTCAAACTCAGAGATTGTCATACTGAGTGAAGTCAAACAGAGAAAGACAAATATCACATGATAACTGCTTATATGCGGATTATATTTTGGGGGGCTCCAAAATCACTGCAGATGGTGACTGTAGCCATGAAATTAAAAGATGCTTGCTCCTTGGAAGGAAAGCTATGGTAAACCCAGACAGCATATTAAAAAACAGAGACATCACTTTTCTGACAAAAGTCTGCATCATGAAAGGATGGTCTTTCCAGTAGTCATGTATGGGTATGAGAGTTGTACCATAAAGAAGGCTGAGCACTGAAGAACTGAAGCTTTTGAATTGTGCTGCCGGAGAAGACTCTTGAGAGTCCCTTGGACAGCAAGGAGATCAAACCAGTCAATCCTAAAGGAAATCAACCCTGAATATTCATTGGAAGGACGGATGTTGAAGTTCCAATACTTTGTCCACCTGATGCAAATAGCAACTCATTTGAAAAGACCCTGATGCTGGGAAAGATTGAAGGCAATAGGAGAAGGAGCCAACAGAGGATTAGATGGTTGGACGTTATCACCGACTCAATGGACATGAGTTTGAGCAACCTTTGGGGGATAGTGGAGGACAGGGAAGCCTGGCATGCTGCAGACCATGGGATCTCAAAGAGGGACACAGCTTAGGGACTGAACAACAACAATATGTGGAATCTTTTTCTAAAAAGTGCTACAAATGAATTTATTTACAAAACAGAAACAGAGTCACAGATGTAGAAAACAAACATCGTTATGAGGGAGGAATAGGTGGGGAGGGATGAACTGGGAGATTGGGACTGACATACACCCACTAATATATATAAAATAGATAATAAGGACCTACTATATAGCAAAAGGAACTCTACTCAATACTCTATACTGGCCTACATGGGAAAAGAATCTAAAAAAGAGTGGATATATGTATAACTGAATCATTTTGCTGTATGCTAGAAACTAACGGAGAAGGCAATGGCACCCCACTCCAGTACTCTTACCTGGAAAATCCCATGGACGGAGGAGACTGGTGGGCTGCAGTCCATGGGGTCGCAAAGAGTCGGACACAACTGAGCGACTTCACTTTGACTTTTCACTTTCATGCATTGGAGAAGGAAATGACAACCCACTCCAGTGTTCTTGCCTGGAGAATCCCAGGGACGGGGGAGCCTGGTGGGCTGCAGTCTATGGGGTCGCACAGAGTCTGACAGAAACTAACACAACATTGTAAATGAACAGTACTCAAAAAAAAAAAAAAAAAAAAAAGACAGATACAAAATAGCACTGTAAAACTGCTGCAAAGCTGTATTCCTCTACTCTGTTCAGGAGGACATCTCCAACTGTCTCATTTAAGGAGAAATTTCTGGGGACTGATCCACTCTGTTGCTTCTCCAAACAACTCCTTTGGGCCAAAGCTTACAGTTGGAGTCTCAAGCTACACATAGTCTTCCTGTAGCAGCGGGCAGGCCAGTCCGTAGCCCAGCTCTATGCTTACACTACTTCCTCCATTCCCTCCTTTGGCTCTGCTCCCTTCTGTTTCTTTGTCCAGAGCCTTTTCAGGGAAAGACCATCACATACAAAAGTGAATTAGGAAGTTAGAATCATGGTCCTGACTTTACCCCTAACTAGCAGAGTGGCCTTAGCCAATTTCCTTATCTTTAAAAAAAAAAAAAATTTAATGTGGACAATTTTTTAAGTCTTTATTGAATTTGTTACAGTATTGCTTCTGTTTTATGTTTTGCTTGCTTGTTTTTGTTTTTTTTTTTTTTCAGGCACTAGGCATGTCGGATCTTAGCTCCCCAATCAGGGATCAAACCCACACTTGTTCCATCTTTATTTTTCTTTCTTTATATGTAATAACTGGAAACACATTTCTCATTACTGTTGCGAGAATCCAATGAAATACAGTCCAGTAAACCATCTGGAAAAGAACACAAGTACCCATGTCTCTGGCCCACCATCTACAAACATCTATATTGACACTGTTCTGAACTTAAAAGAGTATACAAACTGAAGTGTGGAGAGTGACATTCCTAGCACCATATAAGAAAAAAAAAAAAAAATCAATCAATATAATTCCTGTTTTCTGATTTCAGATCTTGGTATTTTTTTTTAAAAGACCATGAAGGGCTTCTTAATTCCTCTGCCACTAAATCTTTTCACAGAAAGAGGTTTGCTGTTAGAAGTGGTCAAAGACTGTGACGAATTGGAGAGGAAGAGATTCAGAAGGCAAAGAGGTGTGTTCTGGCAATCAATTACTCTAAGGGATGAAAGCGGATTCCTGAAATTTTTGTGGAGGTACAAAATTAGACTTTAGGGTGTGAGAAAGGTAAAGGAACTATAAAAGAAAGAAAATGAATGTGGAAAATTACTAAAGGTTAAAGAGCTGCCTTAGATTTCATCATTGATCCTTTGGGGAAACAATGAAACATCCCACAAAAGGTCACAATATGGCCCTTTTCTAACACCTTTTCTTTGCACTTCATCTCATACACCCTCTACTGTAGCTGCCTTAACATCCCAGAGATCCCCAGAGGCAGCCAGTTTTCTCTCTATTCTCATGGCCTTTGACTGGCTTGAATCATCTTCCTGGAATTCCTTTTGTTTGATTCTTTTCCTAATTACAAAAGTTAAAAGCCTTGGTGCAGGGAAGGACTACACACTCCAAAAAAGTTGTTATCCCCCAATTTGCCTCTCGGAACCTTCAGCTGCAGATAATAGATAACAACTGCCCCATTCTCTGGAGAAGGCAATGGCATCCCACTCCAGTACTCTTGCCTGGAAAATCCCATGGACGGAGGACCCTGGTAGGCTGCAGTCCCTGGGGTCGCTAAGAGTCAGACACGACTGAGCGACTTCTCTTTCACTTTTCACTTTCATGCATTGGAGAAGGAAATGGCAACCCACTCCAGTGTTCTTGCCTGGAGAATCCCAGGGATGGCAGAGCCTGGTGGGCTACCATCTATGGGGTCGCACAGAGTCAGACACTACTGACGCGACTTAGCAGCAGCAGCAGCAGCCCCATTCTCTAACAAGAGGTGCTAGACAAACTATGCTTGTTGTTTAGTCACTAAGTCATGTCCAATTCTTTTGCAACCTACCAGGCTCCTCTGTCCATGGGATTTCCCAGGCAAGAATATTGGAGTGGGTTGCCATTTCCTTCTCCAAGTTATCTTCCCAACCCAGGGAATGAACCCAAGTCTCCTGCACTGGCAGGCAGATTCTTTATCACCGAGCCATCAGGGAAGCTCAGACACCCTATAGGACTTGCCTATTAAAGACAGTGAAACGGGTTTGGGTACATTTATCCAACACACACATCCAAGAAAGCTACAGAATCACTGAGGAGAATAATCAGAGCAGATTTATTTGCGGTGATTTAGTTACTGACCTCGGAGGATGAGTCTAAGGCATTTTCCATCCCCTGTTCTCCTCTGCCTTGAGGTAAGTGAAAGGAGCATCAAAAGCAACATGGAGTGTAGGGGACAGGATGGGGGCTAGGAGAGTCCTTGCCAGAGGGCACCCTGCTTGCTCAGTGCCCCAGGCTAGAGGTTTGATGAGCTGAGCACATACACTCACTGGCCTGCCTGTCGGAGCTGAGGGAGAACAAGTTCTTTGAAGCAAGTCACCCTTCCTGAGTCTGGCAAGACAGGGAGGCAAATATTTCCTGCGGCCTCAGTAAACAGAAAATCACTGAGCCTGAGTCATCTTGAAAGCTGATTGCTGAAGAGGATACCCAACTGAAAAGGTATCACAACCGAAAGACTGGTGGTTCCCAAAGGACAAGGGGGTGGGGAGGGATGAATTGGGAGTTTGGGATGAGCAGATGCAAACTATTACATATTGAATGAATGAACAAGGTCTGACTATACAGCACAGAGATATAATCAATATCCTAGGATAAACCATACTGAAAAAGAATATTCTTTAAAATAACTGGATCAATCTGCTGTATAGCAGAAATGGATACAACATAGCAAATTAACTACACTTCAGTAAAAAGAAATAATAAAACTGAAAAAAAATTCTGTGAGAAAGTATAAATGTTAAAACTAGAAAATAAAAGCTTAAAAAAAAAAACAAAAAAGGACAAGTCCATCAGAAAGGAACATTTGAGGTTTTGTGGGGCCTGGCTGAAATACATATAGAATTTGGGGGAGTCTACTTTTACGTATATAAAACCAGCCACAAAATTAAAGGTTTATTTGGAATAAGAAAATAAGGAGGGCTTCCCTGGTGACTCAGTGTAAAGAATCCGCCTGCCAATGCGGAAGACATAGATTCGATCCCTGACACAGGAAGATCCCACATGCCTCGGAGCAACTAAGCCCACGTACCACAGCCATTGAGCCTGTGCTCCAGAGCCGGGGAGCCGCAACAACTGAGCCCACGTGCCACAACCACTGAAGCCCGAGCGCCCTACAGCCTGCGCTCTGCAACAAGAGAAGCCACCACAATGACAAGTGTGTGCATTGTAACTAGAAAGTAACCTCTGCTCACCACAACCAGAGAAAAGACCTCACAGCAATGACGGCCCAGTGCAGCCAAGAAGTAACATTTTTTTTTTTAATTAGAAGGGGACGACAGAGGATGAGATGGCTGGATGGCATCACTGACTCAATGGACGTGACTCTGAGTGAACTCCGGCAGTTGGTGATGGACAGGGAGACCTGGCGTGCTGCAATTCATGGGGTCGCAAAGAGTCAGACACAACTGAGCGACTGAACTGAACTGAATGAAACACAAATTTGTAAAAGCTGGGCAAATGCCTCCAACAGCATAAATCCATAAAATAATATTTTCATTAATAATCTGACATGAAAAAAAAAAATCTGACATGCTTCCATAATAGTTTCTTCCCTAAAATTTCTTTCGGCTGCATACTTTCAAAACCTGCTCCCTATGAAACAAGAGAAGAATTGAAAGATCACTTAGTCTTACCTCAGGTATCATTGAATTGACTTTTTAAAACTGTGTATTGCTGAGACAGTTTCTTTCTGCTTTAAATATTATTTTATTGATGCAAAGTGAGTTTTTAAGATTATCAAGTTGGGGAAACTCTGAACAGTTTCTTTCATATCTGTAATATCTGGAAGGGTTTTTCACATACTACCTCGGAGCCTCCTATGTTTCAAATCCTGCTTCTTCTCCATGAGCCACATGCTTCAGTGGCCAGGTGCCATCAGACATAATGTTAGTAAAACCTCTGCCCCTGAAGCTTCCTGTGACAGTGACAACTGGAATATCTCTAGAAGCCTTTTCACATTGGATGGGGAACAAAATCTTGTGACTTTTGAACCACACAAATATATCCCTCTCTACCCTAACTAAACAAATCTCAAATCAACTTCCTCTTCGTCAGTTCCCTCAAGTTCCCATAAGCCCTCCCAGTTCACTAGCCACCAGGAGAAGTATTTTAGAGGGAAAACAAAGTCAACAGCTATTTGTGTCAAAACAGCACCCTCTTCCACATTTTACAAAAGCACATGACCCTGTGAACACACTGCTAGGACACTTTCCAGGGCCTTGACCAGAGCCTGTCCAGGTGAAGGGCTCGGAGGCAGAGTCATCATTAGCCTTGGGTGCATCCACTTCCGTATGTGGTCATGTAATTGGTGTAGGCACTGAGGAGACAGAAGATGTCAGCTCAGTAAGTTTAGTTCAGTTGCGTCCGAATGAACGCAGCACGCTGGGCTTCCTGTCCATCACCGACTCCCAGAGCTTGCTCAAACTCATGTCCTTCAAGTCAGTGATGCCATCCAACCACTGCATCCTCTGTCATCCCCATCTCCTCCTGCCTTCAATCTTTCCCAGCATCAGGGTCTTTTCCATGTCGGCTAGAGAATGTATAATGCACACCCGGGAACTGTCCATGGTTAAGGTCCAGAGGCTTTCCCAAAATCCACTAAGTTATCCCCTGAAAGAGCAGGCCAGTGTCTGTAATGACCAAGGGCATTAACAATCAAGAAACAAACCACACCAGCCAAGTAGAAGTCATGTCTGCCTCTCTCTGCCATTCCCTCTCCTTCCCAACCATGAAGCAACCAGAAAACAGCATCATGAATGGGAGACAAGGGGAAGGTAAGAAATGGGGGTAGAGGGTGGGGATTAAAACTACCAGCATGGCTGAGAGGAGGGTGAAGAAAGACAGCCACCCAGGAGTCAGATTGAAGGAGGGGCTCCTCTCAGTCCAAGCTCAGAGACGATACCTACCCTCCCCATTCCCCCCGCCACCCCCGTCTCCTGCACCTAGGTCAGGTTTTAGCTGTGGTCAAGGGAAGATGTCCATAGGTGGAGGAATGGGACTTTTTCATTCACAGCACATAGGAGTTTCTAATGAGGTTCTGATCATTTATAACTGAAAGCAACAGAAAGCTGTGAAATCTTCCCAACTGAAGCAGAGAAACAGAACAGATTTAGAGGACAATGGTGGAATTAAGCATTTTCCTGATTGGACCCTAATGAGCACTTCCTGTTCAATCAACTGCCTACATGTAAAGAAAGAAGCAATTGCTCTTGCTGCAAACAGGGTAAGACCAAACTCCTCAGCCTGGCATGCAGGAGCATCCATCCTGTCCTCCCTGGCCTTCTCTGGTCTGGCCATCTCTTCACCACCGTGATACAACTCAGCACACCCCGTCAGCACTGTCTCCCTGGACTTCTGACTCATGCCTTGAATACCCTTCCCCTCTTGCTATCTATCTCCTTTTCTACCTTCAGGGCAAGGTTAGATGCCATCTCCTCAAGAAAGCTATGCTTTACAGCCTCAGGCAAATGAGCAGTTCCTTCCTCTGAGCTCCACCACATTCTTTATGGGCCCTTCTTAGGGCACTTAACACACTGCAGGATCTTCTATCTGTGTCTAGTTCTGGCTTTTCCCCTAGGCTGTCATACTCTTATACGTCTAGTGTTCTTTAGTCAAGCTTATACTACACTGTCTTTAATACATACTCCAGAACAAATGCTTTCAGTAAATGTTAGTTACATGAATGAACGCCTTCCTTTTTTTGCCTCATGTAAAAGAATTATATTGGTGGCTCAGTGGTAAAGAATCCGCCTGCCAATGCAGGAGATGCAGGTTTGATCTCTGAGTCAGGAAGATCCCCTGGAGAAAGAAATGGCAACCCACTCCAGTATTCTTGCCTGAGAAATCCCAATGGACAGAGGAGCCTGGTGGGCTACAGTCCACGAGGTCACAAAGGAGTCAGATATGATTTAGCAACTAAACAACAACAGAAGTGTACAATTGGCTGCTAGTTCTGTGGAAAGAGGCTCCCTTTTCTTAGTGAACACATTCACCTGATTATTACTACTGTTTCAGAATGCTTGAGCCATCCATCCCCAGTTCAGTTCAATTGCTCAGTCCTGTGCAACTCTTTGTGACCCCATGAACCACAGCAGACCAGGCCTCCCTGTCCATCACCAACTCCCAGAGTTCACTGAAACTCATGTGCATCGAGTCAGTGATGCCATCCAGCCATCTCATCCTTTGTTGTCCCCTTCTCCTCTTGCCCCCAATCCCTCCCAGCATCAGAGTCTTTTCCAATGAATCAACTCTTCGCATGAGGTGGCCAAAGTACTGGACTTTCAGCTTCAGCATCAGTCCCTCCAATGAACATCCAGGACTGATCTCCCCTAGGATGGACTGGTTGGATCTCCCTGCAGTCCAAGGGACTTTCAAGAGTCTTCTCCAACACCACAGTTCAAAAGCATCAAAAGCGCTCAGCTTTCTTCACAGTCCAACTTTCACATCCATTCATGACCACTGGAAAAACCATAGGCTTGACTAGATGGACCTTTGTTGGCAAAGTAATGTTTCTGCTTTTGAATATGCTATCTAGGTTGGTCGTAACTTTCCTTCGATGGAGTAAGCGTCTTTTTTAATTTCATGGCTACAGTCACCATCTGCAGTGATTTTGGAGCCCAGAAAAATAAAAGTCTGACACTGTTTCCACTGTTTCCCCATCTGGTTGCCATGAAGTAATGGGACCAGATGCTATGATCTTCGTTTTCTAAATGTTGAGCTTTAAGCCAACTTTTTACTCTACTGTTTCACTTTCCTCAAGAGGCTTTTTAGTTCCTCTTCACTTTCTGCCATAAGGGTGGTGTCATCTGCATATCTGAGGTTATTGATATTTCTCCCGGCAATCTTGATTCTAGCTTGTGTTTCTTCCAGCCCAGTGTTTCTCATGATGCACTCTGCATAGAAGTTAAATAAACAGGGTGACAATACACAGCCTTGACGTACTCTTTTTCCTATTTGGAACCAGTCTGTTGTTCCATGTCCAATTCTAACTGTTGCTTCCTGACCTGCATATAGGTTTCTCAAGAGGTAGGTCAGGTGGTCTGGTATTCCCATCTCTTTCAGAATTTTCCACAGTTTATTATGATCCACACAGTCAAAGGCTTTGGCATAGTCAATAAAGCAGAAATAGATGTTTTTCTGGAACGCTCTTGCTTTTTCGATGATCCATCCCAGGAGATGTCATAATCGAGGGGGAAACCTGAAATAAACTCTTCCATTCGCAATTATTAAGTCATTTCAGTTTAGAAAATTGCCCAATCAGGCACAAATAACAAGCAATCCTCTTGGGTGAAATGATCAATATTTAAACAACATTACCAGAGAGCTCTGGTGATTTTATGAGGGGAAGAAAATGCTCTAAGGTTCAAAGATTTCAGACTCCCAGCAAGTAATAGCTAAGTTATTGATGACACACAACTTTCCCCAGGTCAATCTCCCTGAAAGTATTCTTCCTTCCCTTCCTTCTGCAACACAGCCAACTCCTCTGAGGTATCAGATCTTTGTTTTCACTAATAACCTAATTTACTTTTAATCAAAGTATCACAATCAGATAAACTGAGAAATCGTACTCTAAGAATTGCTTGAGGTGGAGATGTGGATTGTTAAAGATATTCTGATTGCTGTACAATTCCATTGATTTTAAACCCTGGATGTTGCCTATCTCCCTTGAATCCTAAACATTTGAGCTCATCCTAGGTGTTCGAAAACCTCTGCCTTTATCAAGTTTCCAAATGACTTTAAGCCAGATGGACTTGTCATTCCTTGTATGAATCTGTCTTTAGAACAGGGTAATGTTCACGAGAAACATGTTTTCACAGCTTACTAGGCCAGAATAGCATTATGGATTCTCTTTTTTCAGAGTTTGAGAGTCATAACTAGAGGGTCATAACAATATTCCAGAAGCTTAACTTTGACATGTGTCATTTGTTAGGATTATACAACACAAATTACACAGCAATGAAATCTGGTAAGGCTTCCATTAGAGGCTTTAATGAATACAATAGAAAAAAATACTTTCCTGGAGTATGTTTTGATGTACATTTTATGTCTCCCTTAATAATTGAAACTATATTTGAGCAACAGACTTTTAAGTCACTAGGCTACTCTCTCCCTGGACACAGACCTAGGAGAGGCCAGCTTCTCTATCTAAAGTTCTGGAAAAGTATGGATAAGAAGGAAGGAGGGTGGGGATGGGATCCAAATGTAAGCAGTAATTGCTTGAGATAAAAGAACAACTCTAGCCCGCCATACTCCTAACTGCTACCAGGTTGAGGTGACTGGTGAGGAGAGTTGGTAGAGGTATGGCTATGCCACCATATGCTGAATACGATTTGTTTGTGGCACAGAAGACAAGTCTTCCTCCTCCTGTTTTAAAACCTGAATAATACAGTATAATATTAATGCAGCAGAACCGCAGAATTCTGTTTTCCTGAAAGAGCACTGCTAGAAGGACAGCACTTCCCTTTATGCCCATCTACTGACCAGTCACAATACTGTTATTTCTCGTCCTCTCGCCGGCACCACTTCTCACGACAACCTCCATTTCATCGATTGCCAGTTTGACGGAAAACTACAGCCATCCTCAGAAGCACTCCTTGGCTTTTCAAAACTGATTTATATGTCCCTCCTCTGCTTCTATAGCATTCTGGCCAATCCTATCGGGACACATCGCCTCACACAATAAACCTGGTTTTCTTTTCTGGCCCCTTCTCTTGACTATGTGCTACTTAAGGAGGAGAACTGCATCTATGCAACTCTGTGTCCCCAAGGTCCAACGTAGTGAATGACAATAAATGAACACCTGACTTCCCTGGTGGTCCAGTGTCTAATGCTCCACACTCCCAGTGCAGGGCCCCCGGTTCAGTGTCTAATGCTCCACACTCCCAGTGCAGGGCCCCCGGTTCAGTGTCTAATACTCCACACTCCCAGTGCAGGGCCCCCGGTTCGATCCCTGGTCAGGAAACTAGATTCCACATGCCCTAACTGAGAGTTTGCATGTTGCAACGAAGATGGAAGATCTTGTGTGCCATGACTAAGGCTCAATCAAAGCAGTCAAATAAATAATTTTTTAAAAAAGAATGCTACAATATTATTAAATTAAAAAATTGATGAATCCACGAAAAG